>NW_026542598.1:3546150-4746150 GCF_028750875.1 Macrosteles quadrilineatus
ATTCATGCATTATAATTATAACGCCATGAATCCAAAAAAAGGTCATAATTAGGTGTTTTAAATTTTTCTTTTTTTATTCTACTATTAAATATCGACGGATGGATTGTTTTATGAGAGTGTTAACATATTGAATAATGTATATTCAATTTGAAACATTTACCATGATAATCGATTTAGTGTAATATTTTATGATCTATTATATACAAACAGAATACATCTTAGCCATTATATTATTATTTTAAATCTTACGTTGAGTGTGTTCTATAGAGCATTTACTCTTGTTTCATTAAATTCATAAAAAATTAAATACTAAGCAGATCTAGTAATAAATTCATACTTTGAAATAAATGTATCTTCCCAACTTCTCAACACAAGTGAAATCACTCTCTAGAGACGACTAAAACTGAAGTTACATTCTGTGTAGGACGTAATACAACAACCTGTGCACAAGTCAAGGGGTATTATAGTGTTAATAATTCTCTGTTAAATTTCGTGTAGCACATGGCCCTACAGGAAGTTAATAGATGAAGATTCTCCAGAGTACTATAAGTCACAATATCACTCCTTGTAATACAAGAAGTTAAGAGGGGATAGATTCTCCAAAGTTTTATTCCTTGTAGAACGTTATAAAACAAGAAGTTAACAGCTCAATAATGATTTCTGTCTCCAAAACCAGAATATAATATTGTTTGACTCTTCATAGGCATTTAGCATTGTAGTAATTTTGTAAACTAGTGATTTTTAGTCCACCTTAAGTTGTATGCCCAAATATCGATAAATATATGAGTCCTTTGGCAAGGATAATGTACTAGTATCAGCATTACAGATCCACCGATCCGAAATAATATATAGCATTTTATTGTTTAATAAAATCCCTCTGAAGTGTAAAAAACTAACTGGGAACAAATCTGTATTCATCGGTAATTAATTATCATATACTGCATACGCTGTTGTATTGCAAACTAGATATAATATGTATCATAATATTTTTCAAATTGGGACAATACTTTGTATTTATTATGCATTACATTTTTCTCAAAAGTAACACCAAAGTTTAATACAACCATCCAACCCGAAACAATTCCGCACTGGATTTAGAGCATTGAAAACAATTAAAACTTTTCCTATTTAATTCCGAGCGATTCATAACTGTTTTTCTAAATATACTTTTCTGAGGACTTATACCACAAAATTTTGAAAGTAGGGGCGTTTTTTGAAGCTGAAGGAGTGCGATTTTCAAAAAATGCTTAAGAGTGTTTTGTAGAAAATTTAATTCCTGTTCATGAAAATTCTTTCAAATCTTTTCTAGCTCTTACCGTTTTTCGAGCTATAGCCGTTTGAAAAAAACGTGTTTTGTCGTTTTCAGAGGTCCGCCATTTTGGATTTTTTGGGGGGGGGGGTTAAAATTTGAAAATGGGACTTTTGCAAATTTCACCGTTAATGGAAGATCCCATACTACAATACTACCAAGTTTGTATAAAAAAGGGATCGTAAAATATTGATTGTGTGCGCAATCATTCAGTTGCAAGTGTTGGTTGTAAGTTTACTTTAATACAATGTTCAGAAAATCTATTTGGTCGATGTTAGTGCCAAGGTACCTAAGCTGAAGGGTAGTGGCATACACAAAGAGAATCAAATATAGACCGTCAGCACACCACTGTGAGCACCATGTATAGTTACGGCGTACGCGCTACGTAACTACACGGCGCGCCCAGCGGTGTGTGCCAGAACCTATGGTAACCATGGTAACCGCAGCATAGCTGACAGTCTATTTTTAATTTTTGTAGTCTATAGTAGTAGTCTAAATCCTCTCGATATGATTAAAACACGATATACAAAAATACTTTTTCAACACTAATCCACGTCTTAGTTTATTGTATGGTTTTCTTAGAAATAGTAGGAGTAAGATAAAAAATCGGTAACCGGCCGTTGGCTCAATGGCGTTAGACTTCACATGAGTAGCCTGGATCAAACCTACCAACCGCTATTGGCAATTTACTAAGCTATATTAACACTCCTCTTTAGTATAGACTAAAACCCACTCCAAGTTGTAAGCCCACTTGTGAAGTAAAATAAGATAAATACCTAGGGTGATGATAAGAACTGTATAAAAAATGGCAACAGCTTACGTAATTTTTTGTTATACAATTATTGATATGATGACATTTTAAATAGGCCTATGTCTATATATTTTTATATGCCGTAAAACCATGAAGAAACCCATTAATAAATACAAGTAAACTACACGATAAATACAATTGTAAATATCATCAATTAATAGAACTTGTAGTAGGGAATAAATAAACTATTTACATAATTATACAATCGGAAGTAATTGACAATATGTTCTTCATTGTAATTTAAAACCTTAGTCATAACAAAATCATTTTGCCGATATTAGGGGTATAGCCGCGGAACACCAGACGAAAAGTATGTTTTGCCGCAACCATAGGAATGATACTAGATTGTTTATCTTATAATATGAACACGGTGCAGTCACTTAAGTGCTATTTGGGGGAAAGCACTTTAAAACTTGAACCTCCTCTCATTTCGTAATAGTAGAAAAGTTGGATGGTAAATAAATACGCTATCTTGGATATTAACTGATAAATGGTGAAATATATACGGATATTTATATCAGGTGAAAATATTTTGGACATTGATAGAGCAACCGCTAACATATACACGAAAATATCAATATGTCTAAATGAACATTAAGACCAAAAATTAATTATAATATAAAGTTGTTTATTTCCTATTTGTATTTAAAACGGTTGTTAATGTGGGGAATATATTTTAATAATCTATTTAACTGTTTCGCGCATTTCTTTAAAATTTTAAAAGTTAACAGTAATTCGTGAGTCACCAATTTCCCCTAGTCAAGAGTAAGGAAACTAGTCTGTATATCAGAGATAACCGTACACATTGTTTCTCTCTAAATAAATAAATTAGGAACATAATTATGATACATTAACTAATTGATTGGATCGCCTCTAAGGTAAAACAGATTTATTGCCAAAACATCATATACAAGGCTAATGTTCGAGAAGAAATCACGTTTGGATGGATAAATAAGTTTGCTCAATATTTAATACAAACAATTACAATACACACAACACAACTAACAACAATACACTGTTAACAACTCAAGCTGGCAGTAACGTATACGTAAGTGATTGGACTAAATTACAATTTGACGCCGAGTTAATTGTTTGTCAATGACAGCCTCTTCAAAATTTGTGCCAAACTGGAGTTAATTTATCACTAATTTAAGTTAGAGTTGAAGTTGTTGGGATCCGTGGTGTGCAAGTGATGTGAAGAACTATTTAAATTACTGACAGTGACAACGACTGGATGATCAAATTGTTCATATTGATTGATTACACTATTTATTTTTTGTTTGATACATTTTAATAATAGTATAATTCGGGTAATTAATGTTATTAACGATTTATTATCACATAGAGATTCTAATGAAAATATGAAACAGACAAATTAAGATTTCGGTGTAATACTCTTGTGATATTTTAAGCTAGTCTACTGGGACTGTTTTAGTTGGGTACATAGCCATAAATGAAACATACTCTCTTATAACTTCATACTGCTGTAATATTTTCTACTGTCGCGGTTGCATTTTTCAAAGAATAACTTAATATCTCCGTGCATTTTGTGAAAATTAATTACACCCTTTACTAACAATATGTTGATAAATAAATATCGGGACAGAGAAAACAACTCTGTATTCACTGGTCATATCTCAAGGAAATGTGTGGAGTTTATTTTCACAATCTCTTCTTTTGACCCTCTTTTTGCAGTCAAAAGTATACAAAACATTTATTAGTAAAAAACATGTTTACACTTGTGTTGATGAAAAAATTAACTATTTATAAGAATAACCTATATCCAAATTCTTACCACAAGAACTATAGTGAAAATCCCCAATAATTTAGTTATTTGCATTTACTCAGTATCCTCTTTATTTACATAAACTTTAAACAAGTTGAGTTACTAAGTTATTTTAAATATTCTTGATGTAAAAGAAAGTAATTTAAATTAATCAGTGTGGTTATACATTTAATCTAATAAACCTTAAGAATCTTCTTTACTTCATGGAATATTTACACATACAATATTTAAAGAATTTTTAAATGACTTTTTACATATATCATATTTAAAAGAAAACCTTACAAACTATATTAGTAAGCTACACATAAATCAAGTAGGATAAAAGAGAATGCACACTTCGGTGAAAATATCAGATCGTCTTTAGTAATGTTTCCATTTTAGATCAAGCGTAAGGCGAAAATATGCAGTGTCAGGACTTGCATTGCATTTTCGTATATATTAGGGATTTTCGTCGTTCTTATTTGCTAGCTTGTTACATAAACAGGGGAGTATATGAATTTATAATACTTTGGATGCCAAACGATGTTTTATCAACATAATGAAATACCTACATTCATTTTCAACTTTGTGGTATATCCTAGATTTATTGCCAAACTATACAATATATTACTCAACCTAATAGAAATGCAATTTTGTTCACTAGATCATGGAATAAGAAAACATACTCAAGTGCAATATCCAATTTTCCACAGCATTTTGTACATAACCTGTGTGGTTGTGTTATCAAAGTATGTCTACAGAGAAGAGTAGGCCTAGATGTATTATGATATTGAGCACTATGGTATTGTGTGATCAGGATACTACGATTATGTTCTATAGGTTGGATGTGTGTGTTGGGTTATACCGATGTAAAACTAAATGATTCGAAACTAAAAACTAGGCCGAACTGTCATTGTTCACTTAATTGATAGTCATTGCCAAACAACTGACCTTGGTTATAAAATTAAAACAAGGTATCGGCTGCCTGACTAGAGGGATGAAATATAATGCCTAGGCCTCATTCATGCTCTAATTAATTCATTTGCAAGCATGTACATGTAATTGACTAACTTATATTTTAAAATCATTAGTTTTTTAAAAAGTAAGTTTTTGGATGTTATTATTGAAATGTTTTATGGATTTGTCCTAAGCAAATTAACTGACAAAGTGTTGAGACTGAGGAAAAAGTTAGTTTCAACTTAAAAGTTGGCTGATAACATGGGACAAACACACAATAACGCATGAATCATAACTAGTAGCAGAGGATCAACAACAATGTTAAACACTTTTATATGTGCATATTTGTAAATTAATTGAAAATGATGTTTTATTGTATTCAGTTTTAAGATAAACTAATAATGGAGATACGGATATATATTTCCGTATGATGATACACGTTGTTTTCTTAAACCCTACATAAAGGAAAACTCGTTGGATTTATTGAATAAACATAATATTTAGCTCTTGTTCAAACGATTCTAATGAAATGTTGACATGACAACGGTTTTCAATCCAAGCAATGAAATATTACGTAATTACACCAGAAAATCATCTCTTAGTCAAACATGATTTTCTCTAACTGTCTTTAGTATAATGTGTTAATGATTCTTAAAATACAAATATACGATGGCAAATATATGTATGATATTGAAACCCCACATATTTTTGCGTATATTTAATTAATTTCCCTCCATGCATAAGTAACTTATTATTATAAATATAAAATTTTGATTAAAAAACACTTTTTCCCTATTTTCACAGTATCTATGAATGAATCATTTACTCTGCATTGACCTTAAATAATTGTATACAGCTTATTTCCATCATTCGCTATTATATCCCGAAAATGTGAGCGCAATATCACATTAATAGATTTCAATAAATATAAATAAATTCTAAAATATGTATTGTTTTACTGACATACTCATGTTTTTTATTAATAAACACAATTCTTTGTAAAATTTCGCTTGATCTGTTATTTTTAGAAAGTATATTCCAAGATCGCTGTAGGAGAATTAGTAAGCTATAAACTTTATGATGAAGCTTTAACCAAATTGACTATCAATCGATCTGCTACAAGATTTGATATAATCTCAAAGTGTAGAATAATGCATGGAGAAAACTTAATTAAGGATAAAGAGTATTGAGGAAGTTAAACCTTTACCAAAGAAACTGCGTATCAATGTATTTATTGATAAAACTAAAGGGAATGGACCTTATCAAGTTTAGTTAGTTGAGGGCAAAATAAACGTCGATTTGTTTTTTCAGAGAAGCAAAGTATAGTTAAATGCATTATTTGGATGAACTAAAATCACCAAGCTAATCTGAATAGTTACAAAATATTTTTTTTTACCTTGGTTCAGCAAAAAAACGTTTTGATATCAAATACAAATTTACTTTAAATATGAGTCGCGTTACAACAAGTTTTAGCATTCGGTTTTAATGCTTGATTTTTCTAAAGTATCAAAGTTTTCCACTGGATTTGTATTTAAAAACAACGAATCATTACCTAAATCTTCCAAAACATTTCCCCCATTAAAAACGGGGCAATACAATCTTATTGAAGGAGAACACCAATAAAATTATACCTTAGTGATAATGAAGTTGGAGCTGAGTTAATTAGAGTGAATATTTCAAATTCAGACTAACACATTAGAGCTATGTAAACACATTTTACTGTGATTAATTTTCACTTGATGTTTTGAGTTACATTTTTCATGTGATACTAATTCCTTGCTAAACCTTTGTATTTTTATAAATGAACTCCCATTTGAGCAAAAGCAAAGGTTTTAAGCCATCGAAGTATTTGCAGGCCAGATTAATCTTAAGATCAACAATTTGCTTTATCATTCGTTTCAGAATTGAAATTCACGGTATCACTTTATCCATCCATTATCTTTAAAATTTTAAATGGTACAATGTTATAGGATGAAAAACGATGAAATGAAGTCCAATGCATTAATTAAATGGTGATATTTTCCGAATTCTCATTGGAGATATGATGGTTATCTTGATGATATAAATCTATTATCGATGTTTTGCTAGGGGTTTACCACAACCCTTACAATGGGTGATTGTATGTTCTTGATACGCTCGATTCCCTTTACAAAGGATACATGTGATGTAAACACATTAAGCTCTGTAGTTAAGCTCTCAACCATCTGAGGCTCCACGTGTTTATTATACAATATGGAATTTTATATTTTTATTGGGTAAAGATAATAATGTAGAGGTGGGACGGATTGTTTTTGATGCAGTTTTTAATTCATTACTTTTCATTAAAAATTTTAAGTATATTACCATTATATTACCTAAGATACTAGACCAATCAGTTGTTTTCATCCTTATTAATTTCCTTAGTAACTTCTGGACCTTATACTACTAAAATATCAACCTTATACAGCGTAATCTGTACCATAGTCACGTCAAGAGTGGAATATATCGTGGCGATTCTGAATTTAATGTTTGTTATAGACAACCTATTGACACTTTGGGGAAAGAAATTGACTAATTAAAGTTTATTTTTTTTATTTTCAATTCTGCTGTGAGCTAACAATTGTTAAGCACTAACTGTTCTGTTTCAAATGTCTAGTCAATGATTGATTGCAAGTTGAAGGGTAAGAAAAGTTCAATGGCAAAAAATAGTAACTTTAAATTATGTTTCAAACTGGCTTTGTTTTACTGAGGTCAAATATATTTAATAGATTTAGTTATTTAAATGCGTTAAACCAATTTCAACTGTACGTGTGTGTATAAAATCTTGATTGAACCTTGGTTCGAAAAGTCTGTTTCTGTTCTATGTATTAGTCAAGATTGAACAAAATAATCATACGAATTATTTTCTAATAACAAATTATCCTAGATATAAATTTACGTTTTTAAATACTTTAGACTATTAAAATACTGGCAGTTCAATTACTGGGTATAGTCTTTAAAGCTATATTTGTTGAATTTAATTCTTTGGCATTTACCAATACTTAAACAAAACAACGTACGATTGACCTTATATAAACAAGGTTTAAAATATGTTAAAAGAGATTTTCTTGGATATGTTTTCAATGGTGCATTGTTTTTTTTAAACATTGGGAAATGCCAAAGAATTAATTTGAGCTAGATTGTTTCTTTGCGAACACAGAAGCGATGTATAGTATATATATCCGTGGGGAAATGCCTGGTTGACCAGCCATCTCTCTAGGGAAATATCAGATTCTTATTCACCACTCATCCTTTTTACCAGTATGGTCTTCAATTAGGAATAAAAATATTTATCGCTACAATACTATACAATGACATGTTTTCTTTGCATGCTTATCACCTGCGAAAATCTGTCATTATTTTGTTTACTTCGGCAAAAGAATATTTACTATGCGAAAGTAATGCTTACTATCTTTTTGGATTTTGCCGACGTAAACAAACAAATATTTCTTATTTTTATATCAACTGTTTCAGTTTTCAACAACTAAAGTATACATTGACTTCAAAATTGAAGGCATAACCTAAAAGATTTTATGAGTTTTGTAATGAAGAAAATAACTATTCTTTGTAGTGTAGCGAAAAGTAACGTTTAAAACACGAGTGAAAGTGGGTCTATCTATACTTATTCTCGACCATGTAAAGTGCTCGATAATTCTCGCACTTCAAACGTGGTCTCAAATATGACTCACTTTTTCAACCTTTGTTATGAAATATACTATTTCGTTGTTACCTTAGGCTGGTAATTAATGGAATTAAACTGAGCAAATGTATCTTATAATTTACAACAACTTTACCTGATACAGAAAAGAACTCACAATTTGATGAAAAATATATATCTTCTGAATGTAGAGTGATTTTTTATTTCAGTAATGAAACATCATAGCTAAATTTTGAAGATCACAATTTATTTATAGTCACGGGCCAAAACTGATTTCAGCATAAAAACTAGCACTCATGCATTAACATACCCTGTTAGTAAACACCTACACGACGAAATATCTTTATTGTTTAAACGCCTTTAGTCAATAATTTATACATCAGTTAGGTAGAGTCAGTTAGGTTGAATAGGTTTGGTGATACCTGAAACGTAGTCGAAAATCATAATTAATTAATCTTCTAAGCATGCTACCCGTAGTTGCGTTGGACCCTGCTTAGTTGCTTTTGTACCGATGTAGAGTCGACAAAATATTACGAGATGCACCTCAGAAATACATATAGGGTGTCTGAAAATTATCTTGCATCCCCCTTAACTTTTAACCATTTTATATATTTGAAATCGGTTTGTGAAAACTTTCTTAGCTATGAAGGGCTACAATAATTAATAAATTAGGGTTAATAAAAAAAAAAAAAAAACTTATCCATTAGTTCATTGGTTCAATTTTCATTTCCTTTATCTAATTTACTCCTTTTTTATCAAGACCTGAAAAATGATACTTTAGTCAACTATACTTAATATTTTAACGTCTGGAGCTAGCCCCTACTCCCACTTCCCCTAAGCGTAAACGTTTTAAAACTAACCATCATTATTGTAGCCCTCGTATTTAAAAAGTTGCTGCTCCCTCAAATATCTCAAATATCAAAAAGGTTAGGGGGTGGGGGGTGCAAGCTACTCTCAGACACCCTAATTATAAAACACGTTAGATTCAAAGAACAATACTATTGTAAACAACACATAAGATCTTCTTGAAAAATAAAATGTACCGTATTTGCCTTTTGAAAACCACGAAAAACTTTTGAGAGTATTAAAAGTCAAACACAGTTACCCTCATGTTCATTCCTTTTTTATTACCACGTGACTTTTTAAATAAATATCTTAGTATAATTTTGGGAGAAATCTGAATATATTAGAAACCTCAAAGAAGTGAATGGTGGCTATTCAATTAATATGCAAAATAGAAAATATTTAAGAAACAATTAACATTTCAAAAGTAATTAATTTTAACATTAACACGAACTTTTTTGACCTTTTTTACAGAAGCGTAATTATAGTTTTCCCCAGTCTCTAATTACTTCTTTTACTTAATGAAATTCTCTTTGGTCGGGAATAAGATGAGGAAAAAGCTACAGATCACAAAGAAACGTAATTTTATTTTATAATCAATTACTAAACAACAAAAATCTAAGATTAATAATTGTATTCATATTATTTATTTAAAACTCAATCAATTACAACTTACTGCACCTTTGAATTGAATATACGCTCATATGTATTTGTCATCCTTACGGCTAACTAAGGATCGTTTCATGTTTCTCTCTAACTGTATTGTGCGTAAAGTGATTTTTATGCTTAGGTACTTTTTTATTTTTTGTTATACCAAGTAATGATTAAATAGTAAATCCAAATACCTACCCCATGGTGGAATGGCCTTTACATAGTCTAAATCAACGAACAGAGGTTAGAATTACCTCATTGTTGTCAAAACGAACTATGGTGATTTACAACAACGACAGCTGTTTCGTGCTTCGGATGGAACAAATCATCCATATCGGGTTTTACTTGGGATGTGTAGTGCACATGCATATATGCAACAAATATATGCAAAACGCGAAACAACTTTTGTCGTTGTAAACTACCACATCGTTTTAACAGGGCCTAGATAATTTGGCAACTACATACTGTAAAATCTGCCCATGAGAGAGGGAAAGATTGTCGAAATCAACACACTTAAACGTGACCTAACAGAAAATACACATAAAACAGGATTCCGATTTTGAAATGAGGGAGAAGTTTACTTTCAGTGTCCTAATACAAAAGTGCTGATCCCTAACCTTTCCTGATATCAAACAAAGAATTTATACAACAATTATAAAACAAATCATTTACTTTTTAACCCAAGAAATGATAACGTTTTCCGGATGATTCGTAAATTCAGGGTCTATTTATAGATATGAGATAAAGCTCAATATTTTATTAGGAAACGTATTATATAAGCTAAAATAAACTTGCATAACCAACCAACTAATATTCCGTCGTGGGTGGGTTCTTACAAAGGTAATATTTGCTTATTTAAAACTGTATCATATATGGAGTTCATGGAGTAGACGCTTGAACCAATATGTTTGTTTTAAACAAACAGAAAGGGACTGTACTTGGATTTTATACCAAAGAGAGTTTTTATATATTTTGTAAGATTGTGCTATTTTTATCTTAAAATATACGATATTTGGACCATGCACTTTTTTAATACACAAATGATCGTTTTGTATAAAAAATTAACTGTACCACAAAATATTTGTATATTGATGTAATTTTAAAACTGAGTTAATCGAGTTGTATGTACAAACTTAAATTGATTATAATTTATGGTTCATTCTATATCTGATCTTTATAATTTGATTATATGTAAAAAAAAAACAAAAAGAAAACAAATTATTTATATAATAGTTACAATACGTTAAGTAAAATCACAAAAATTGCTTTAAGAAATGTTCGCATGATTGTAAATATGTGAAGGTATAAACTACCTTTAAAGAAAAAAAATAATTGTTACTTTTATGCTACAAATTACATCACTTATGAGGAGGACCACTAATCAACATAAGCACTTGTTTTTCATTTGACCTTTATTTATATGCTTACATATTATATATATTATAATTTCATAATTTATTTTAAAAAATCTTTACAAGTTATATTTGTATTTAATATGAGTTTTACAACATAAAAATACTACTGGAAAATGACGAGATGCAGTGAGTGCAGAAGTGGTGCAGTGCTCGCAAAAACACAATGTTGCCTTGACAAGGATAATTGATTGTCCTGTGACACAACGTCAGGAGACAAAAAACTTAGTTTGTCACTACAGATTTCCGCGAGTGAAACATGAAATGAATAATGATTTCTCTTGGTATTGACGTTTATTTTTTTACATACCCGAATCAAAACTCTTAATATAAAGTCCTATAGAACTTCCCCTAAATAGTAAAAATACCTTAATAAGAATGTGGCCAAATTTGTTTAGTATTTTAACCCTGAACAGATGATCATTTGAATAATTAAAACCGTAAGTTATAGATATGCCATGCTAAAAAATAATGTAATGCTGCACTTAAATGCTATTGTTAACCCAACGTTTTATGACACATGCCAGAGATAGACCTAGTGATTACGTAGCGATTCCAATTCAGGTTTCCACTGTAAGGAGGCAATTTACCTTTTAAATACTATAAAAATTTTAACTGAATACAACAACAGCAATTTTATGTCATGAAACTTCCGAAGGAATACAGTAAAAACTTTGGATTTTTCCAGGTATCGAACTTTTACTGCTTGATATGCAAGCGATTCTGATTGAAGTGATTTCTGATTCTTGATATGCAATTCCATTGCAATTCATACAATAACTTTGGAACTTCGAAATACAAACTAAACCACAAAAGCTTAAAAAGAAAAATAAGCCTTGTTATACTGCGATTTAGTGAAGCTTTTAATCGAACCACCCACAATAGTTCCACGTGAAAACACGTGCCCATGCTATATAAAGCTTAATGATGACGTCATATTTCACATATTCCTGGCTATAAGTACAAAATTATGACGTCACATGATATCTCGAACCAGTGAGGCGGGAAATCAAACTGCCGCGAATGTTCCACGCGGAGTCACAAGTCGATGCTAGATATCATCTGAATGATGACGTCAAAATATGGGTTGCATTTCAAATATTTGAAACTAAATTTAAATCTGCACTTTTCCTTTTCATTCGGTCTCTTTTAAACTTTTTTACCGGTTAACGAATTATGCCTATTTTAATTCCAGTATCCCATCAAACATTACCAACATAACAAAAAATACTTGTTATTTAAGAGTGTCTAAAGACAATAGTTAACCATGTTTTCAAGTAAGTGTGAAGAAGTATAAGTTGACTCTGGAACCTTACGTTTACACGTAGTCCCAGACTTAATTAACGAAAACTCATGTTATACTTAAACATTAGTTGGCTTCTACTCTCTTAGATGTTAAGTTTGTATGACAAGTAATTTCTCTATGACCAACTATGGCTTACAAAAACAGAATTTAGGTGAGACAATTTAATACACGAACATATTTTCTGCCATAGAAGCTTTGAGCTATCGAAAAAACCATTTTGCCAAAGTGTATCTTAGAATTAAAAACGTTAATTACATCAGTTACATTTTTTGGAGATATTTCATATGTATACTACAATATATTTCAGTATGTGAAGGAATATATATCGAAATCATCTTGTCAAACTGGCACGAAAAAAAACATTCTTTTCTAGGACACTAGGCACGAGCCCGGAATTGTTTTTTCACATTACTTAAGACTAGACCTAGGGGTTACGGCATTATCACTGATAATGCATGTGATTTGGCGGGATTTTAACCAAGAACCCCAGGAACCGGTGTCCCGCGCTATTAACCACTAGACCAGCTCGCTCCCCAAGCTCATTGAAGCTAGTTTACTAATATGTAATTTAAGTATTATGAAATACTAATCCTCTTAAAGGTATTGTCAAGGTTCAATAATTTAGAAGGTTCAATGTTATGGGAGGGTTAAGAGCTCTTTGAGAACTGATATTGGTTTACTACAAGTCCTTAGCTAACATCGCTGTTGGAGCATTTCTACAGCATAGTAAAAATATTAAAAATATTGATAAATACTAGTGTCCCTGTTGTTCGAATTCGAGCAATTGAAAAGTATTACAGGCGTTTAAAAACGTTTTAAATAGCCTTACTCATATAGCCATATTAGGTTGTCCATAATAACAATTATAAATTATAAAAAAAAAACATTATTTATATTTCTTCTCCTTGGTGGTGTTCTATGACTTTCCTATGTTTCCATAGTTTGCAAATCGGCTCTTTCAATGATTACTAAGAAATGCAGCACAGTGTTAATTTATTTTTATTTTTAGTATATCAAATTATCTAGGCTCTCTCGCTTTCTTTCCATTGTAATATTTACGCCAACCAAAATTCAAATAGTAAATATTTCATTTCAACCAAGTCAGTAAATGTTTGAAGCAAACTCTTAAATTAGCAAACTTGTTGACTGTTTAAACAAATACAAAACAAATTTCAACATATACACAGCTTCTTACTTCTATATAGTTCTTCTCACTTTTAATTTCTGACAACAGCTGGAGTTTCATAACAATGTTGGAGAAATTGTAAACTTTAAAGGGCCCCAGGTCCTCACTATGTAATTATTTCCCTAAAAAGAAAATTTCCTGCACAGCTTCATGCTATGATCTTTCCAATGACACCAAAAACAGGTCAATCGCTTCAGTAGTTTCGGAGGAGTAATTGTCACAAAAAACCTGATTGCGTATTAAATAAGTATGTAGATGTTATCGGCATTTTTTTCCGTTTGAAAATCAACTATAACAATGTATGACATTTCTATATATTTATATATTGAAATTATATCGTAGCAAAAATCTGTTACTTTATCCTACGGTTTCTTTTGTCAAGTTTTTAGGAATAACTATTTTATTCCTATAGATATTATTAATTATGTATTCTGAACTGAAATCAATCGAAGTTTGCATCTGAGAATTGTCTTTACGAGCTGAACTGGACATTTTAACACTTTTATTTGCTTCATATATTTGACTTTCTCATTTGAAACGAGAAAAAACATTTTTGCCATGTAAAACTGTGTTGATTAAACTGCTAGTTATGTGGTACAGATATGCATTCTAAAAATATGTCCTAATTCCTTATTGTTTACTACCCATTGTTGAAGTTTTTCCAAATATTTATCCCGAAACTTGTGTATTCAATGACGTCGTCCCAGTGAGTGACGTGTGACGTGTTATAGTCACGTCCAACCTGCGTCCAACGAGGTGTGTCAAGTGTCATCACGTTGTAACGTCATAGGTGAATTAATTTGTGTGAATTTGAGGATTAATAATGCTATTAACATGCAGCGAGTTTTATATCGTGCTATATGGTCATGCTTTATGAAATATGCTAACACTAATGATTTACAACTGAGTAATAAATTATGAAAACTAAAATTATACTATGAACACACAACATCGGCAAACATAAAATGGTAAAACATGCAATGGTCGTGAAATGTAACTAACATTATCAGCCTAGCTTCGGTAAATACAGGAAACAGGAAAACATTAAACATTTGAAAATTTAACAGTCCAATATAAATATACAACACTTAACAATAACAAGTATGAACAGTGAGAGTTTAACAATGATTGTTACTAAAGTGCTATGACGGTGAATGTAACAAAATTGAGATGAAAGATAATCAAATAAAAATTAAAACCTTAACAGTGCAAATAAAAAATTATAAAAGAAAACTTAATTAATAATAAAAAATATTGTAAATACTTTCGTATATCGTGGTTATTGTAAGTACATTAAGCATTAAACGTAAATTACATTTTCAATTCTAAACTATAAATATGCCGCTAAAACATACCACTACCATTAGCTAACACTATTAACTAGAGTAATACATTAGGTAAACTTGTTAAGCAAACTTTATGTTTAAAACTTAGAGAAGACTATACATTATGCTGTTTCAGTTAGAGAGGACTATAATTCGTAATAAAGTTAAAACAGTAATAAACATAGCATTCAGTAAGTAGTTTAAACAGGTTATATGATTATTATCCCGAATATGATGAAGGTGTAAGATGAAATTAAATTTAACTTTGGAATACAAAGTGTACTCTTAGTCCCTGATCAAATTAACGAAAAGTTATGTCGTGTTGACTAGCAAGGGGTAAGACTCTTTTAGACGTCACATTTGCATGTAAGAACTTTCATTCTGGATTAACATGACTATAAAAAAGGTATAAACACATTAGTGCACTAATATATTGTGCTTACAATGGTAGTTTGAATACTGTGCCTATTTATAAACAACATTTTGCTAAATATCTAAATACCTTTCAAAAGTTATACAAATAAAAAATCTAAAAGGTTTACTACGTACAGATTTTGTAAGTAGATTTTATGAAAAATAAACATATTCGTTGTAAATAACTGAGAAGGGTCAATGTTAAGAGCTGGTTTAGAAGTGATATTGGTTTAGCTCAAGTAGTATTATTAGCTCATATTGCATCGGTTTCATCTCTCCGTCCTTATTTTTCATATTAATACAAAGAGCTGGAAGTTAATTGAAGATATTATTACTGATTTAATATTTCTATGTATTGTATGAAGCGTAAACATCTCTTCTAATATGTCTCATAAAATATATGTAAAATTTATTTATTTTAAATCAATGTCTTGATATCTTTTAAATACATAATGGTACTTAAAGATACATGTTAGTTTTAAGATAATCATGATCTAATTGAAGAAGAGAGAGAGTATTTTGGATTGAATTGATTAATTATTTTTACTTACTTCCTACTTACTACTTATTACAATTTCCTTTTAGCCTTCACTTATTTACTTGATGTCTTCGACATAAAGATGTCTATGAATCGTGCCAGTAGATGCAAAACCAGAAAAGGTACACGTTTCTACCTGTGTATGAATGATCATAAAATATATTTCTAGGATTATTCTATTTTGTGTTGATAACTATTTAATTTAGGCTTCTTTATCAATCTTTAGATGGGTAAAGAAAACAACTGACTGATACTAGCCATCAGGTCTGCGTGATTGGTCGGATTGGTCAAAGGGATTTCGTGTACGTTTTATCTGCGCAGGTAAAACGTTGCAGTCAAGTCGTAGAGAAATAAATGCTTCTACACGGTACAGGTTTCAGCACCAAATTTTTATGTAGTTGTATGATAGTTTGCGGTGTATGTGCACGTAATATCATGGATGATGTGTTATTGTGGTCAATTTTTGCAGTCTGTGTTGCAAGAAAGCAAATAAATGAGTCTGAGCGAAGACGACGCTCAGTGGTCAAGACGTTGATTACTAAAAGACAAATATTATCATCATCGTTTCTCTCTTCACGTTTGAATCTACTGCTACGTATTTTTTTTCTCAACAAAACTCTAAGCCTGATTCTTCTTATCACGGTCACTACGTTCCTTCCTCTTGACCTTCCATAAACAAGGAAAACCTTTGTACAGTTCGATGAATTCGACAGTAAACTCACGGAAACATTGGCAAAGATTTGTCATCGTACACAACTACGTTAGGTCGTACGTAGGTCAGCGACAACACTGGATACTAGAGAGTTAAGCGTGAAGACGGAGTTGAAACGGATGACAGTGTACACACGCAACGTCTTGTCTGAAAACGCTGTCAAAACTATGCTCTACTCAATAGTTTTGTCTCTCCGTGTTTCGTTTCCACGCAGTTCTAAAAATGCACAGTTTTGCTGTACACACGCAACGACTTAACTGCAACGTTTTACCTGTGCAGGTAGAACGTACGAGAAATCCTTGCATGTGGACCAGCATTCAGACAGTGTATAGGTGGTGAAAATACTGGTCTAAAACCAACAGTGTCCGGTTTGTCAGCCCAAAACGCAACACATTAAGAACCAATTATTACCACATGTTTCCAATGTATTGTTGAGTACAATAATTTACTTTTTTAATCAAATTGGTTGTTTTATATATTCTATCTTCAAATGCGTTCTCTTTAAACCTTCACAACTTTTCTTGGATATGTTATAATATATGGTACTAGCTGTACCCGCGGGCTTTGCCCCGCTTAACTTCATAAGTATTCGCATGGCTCAATCACGTCCTGGTTGAAGTTCGTTCGCTACGCTCACTCACCTTCAGGTTGGAAATCGTTCGCTGCGCTCACTTGTTTTCAGGTTAGCTCATTCGCTACGCTTACTCGCCTCCAGGTTGATGTTCGTTCGCTACGCTCACTCACCATTTGGTTGCAAATTAGCTGTTGTCATACATTTAAAAAAGTAATCCCTTTTATTGTTTATAATACAGTACTTTTATAAAGGTTTTTATGTTTTAATATTTAACATTGGAGAATTTAAACGTTGTTAAGTGCACAGGTGTGCTGCGATTGGGGTTTAATACATTTGGACTTATTCAAAAGTAAAATAGTTTTCTGTGCTGCAATCTGTAGAAACACTGTGACACTATTTCAAATCATGACTAATGCTAATACAGAATGTTGTAGTTATTCAAACGTACAAAACAGTTGGTGAAAGTAAACATCTGCTTTTAAATTATATTTATTTGTAAACATTCTAGATCAAAAAGTCTGACATTGGCCCACTTAAAACCCTCTGGGGCAGAGCCCTTTTGACGGATTTGCACCAAACTTCACTCGAACCATCCTTGAAAGATGCTTAATAATGCCTGAAAGTTTCATTACAATCTGTCGAGCGGTTTCGGAGTCCATAACGTATATACACATATATATATACATACATAGTTCCTCTTTTATAGATATAGATATTGAAAAAACCTGTTTTGTTACCAATCTAAATTATATTATCCATACAAATAAATTATGTAGGAGCTAAGTAAAAACTCGTCATGAATTCAAGTACGATGCTACTAAGTCAGAGACGGATTGGAAGGTGTTCAAGGGAGTCTGTTCCATTTAATTGAAGATTGGCTTCACAGCCAAATGTCAACAGTTCTGACAGCACATGTGTTTATTTATATGAGTAAGTAGGTAGACGTAATTCCATGTCAATCACCTATGTTTTGGCCTAAGCTACAGAAATTAAAATCTATTGGAATTCTATAGAGAGATGTATTGTGATCCTACTAAATATCGAAAATATCATTCAAGCTCAAATATACCAACTATTGTAAATATATATTTACGTGTAAAAACTCTCATTCGGGATTGAAAATGACTGGAAAAAAGGTATTTAAAACATGTATACACATTGTGCTTACAATGGTAGTTTGAATACTGTACCATACACTAACCAACACAAGTAGGCTTCTTATCCTATTGCGAATTTTTCAGTTCTTTTTTCGTGTCTAGTCCATATACGGTGACATTGGGTGCTAGTTTTGAGGACATTTTGTTTCTATTATTTTAAGGTTAATTTCATGAATTGAGCTTTATTGTTTGTACAACTAGGGGACGAGTTATTGTTTATGATTATTGTTTTTGGTTAAACGAGTATTTATATAACTTAAATAACAAGAAAAAAAATTTAACCAAACACAATCTCTACAGTCCATCGTACTGTCATAAAATACGTACAAACATTCCTAGAGTTTATTAAAGTAAAAAGTCATTATAACTGTTAACATAATATCTAATATTTGTTGTCTGGTAATTACACATTATAAAATGCACGTTGTGTGCAAGAATGTTAAGTGAGATTTTGTAAGTAACGTTTTTTAACCGGAAAATCTTTAGGGGCAATACGAAAACATTTCTTCTAGTTCTTTTAATATTTTAACTGAAAGGGGGGGATTATTTGAAATGTTTATTTCGTAACATTGAAATTAAAGCATCTATTTTATTCAGGTAAATAGATGCTGACTAATAACATAACTTATAAAATTCTTCTACACAAGGAACCTCAGAGATGGAGATCATTGATTTTCTCGGACTTTAGAAAGATGAAGATATCAAAAGGGAAGTGTCCTATCAATCTCAAAATTCAGCTTTAAACATTCCTTCAGCACATATTTCAAACATAAATTTATTACGATATATCTTTATAGTCACAAACACAACATTTACAAATATCAGACTGCAGATACACTACGATGGTGATGTCACATGATATCTGTAGTCAGTAGAGTGTGTAATCCAACCACTGCGATGGTTCCATGTGAAATCACAAGTTCATGCTAGACATCATCTGAATGGTGACATCAACATCTGTGATACTCGGACCTTGATAAAAATAAATTTTCAAAGATAGCTAAAAAAATATGCATTTTTTATCCTCTTTACTAAGCATGCATTTATAATTGGTCCAATCATATGTTGAATCTATTTTTGGACACCAAAAACCGACACGACTATTCCATATTATTCGAAGGTGTCTAATGAAATTCAAGTTTATTTTATTTTATTTTTGAACATAACTGATTTATGTCCCTAGTATACACTTAGTCCAAGATCCAATTAAGGAAAGGTTAAGCTGTGTATATACATGCTGGGAATTTGACGTTACGATTGTTTGTAACAACTTTGATACAAATAAATTTGGAATCAAAATAAGTCATGTCAAAGCGTTTCATTATTTGATTTCTTATTTGTTCTTACCTAAGTTGGCTTATGTGGTGTAAAAAGTGATTAGTCAAACACTTATTTTAAATTCTAATGACTAATACACTATTTATCACTTTCATTTACACAAAGAACCCTAGAGATGGAGATCTTTGATTTCCTCCGACTTTTGAAAGATGAAGACATCAACAGGGAAGTGTCCCATAAATTACACGTTTCAAATTAGATTTTTCAACCGATAAAATGCGTGTTAGCCTGTCTTAGATTGTAGGCATATGTATATTCTACAAACAACTATAAACATTCTCAGTACCGGTACGCATATATCAAAAATGATATTTTCATAACATTAAGGTAAAGAAATTTGAAAATCTTCATTTTAACGCTCTTTTGTAGTTACTATCTGATAGCTCACTATTTAGGATTGTGATGATTTAATACTAATAAAAATACCGCATAAGTTTGAACATGTCCACAAAAATATCCTAGTTACTCTAACCTCTTACCCACGGGATGTTGACAAGCTAATCGATGTGTCAGATTGCTGATAGTGTTTATTTCATAACAAATTCTCTTAATAATACCAACATTTCAACATTTAAATATTTTAAAACCTATGTGATGGTTTATTTACTTAGATGCACTGAAAATAGGCTTAAAATATTTTATCTTCAGGTTTTTTACTATATTATTATTTTATTATTTTATTATTTATTATTTATTTTATTATTTTTAGCTTAGTTTTACTAAGCTTAACAGAGAACTTTTATAAGTGCCTTTTACCAAAAGCAATATATGGGTGTCTCTAGAAATAGGTTTAAGCGTTGCAACATACATAATACTGGTTGGTTAGTCAAACAGTTCTTAATTATATAATCTTAATTGTAGACATTTTGCAATTATCGATGGTCCAATCGTTATATTTACGATTATCTTAAATGTGTTGATCAATCTTATACTAATAACATAACTGTTATTCTATACAAAATTCAAGTTACACTAATGTAAGCAGTTCCAACCATGAAAGACACGAGAAGTAGCTGTGAGACATCAGCCGTTCACCCAGACTTTGGAGCCGCTCCAATATGGCGGCGAGGAGATGGATTGTACACATGAATTAACCTCTAAACAGGTGAACTTGCTAACTCGTGTAGCGTCAGTTGCTTAGCGGTAACACCTGGAGTGGAATTAGGGTGTTGTATTTATTTTTGACTTCACAACTTCTAAAGAAAAATGTTTGAAAACTAGTGAAAGAATTCCAGGACGATATTGATTTAGAATAATCGAGTTTAGTAAATGAACATTTGACGCCGTCATATCTTTTAAACCCTTTTAGATCCAAATTAAATATTTTTCCTCCCCGTAAAAATTTAAATCTTTCAATTGTAATATAAGCTACAAGGTTTTTTCATCAATACATTTGGTATACATGTTAAGTGTATGTTTTAAGATAATCCAACTTTGACTGGCTTATCAGTAATAAAATGGTAAAACCAATATTTTATGTTTGCTATTAAAATATTTGCTATTAGTGCGAGGATCCACTGGCACTGCTAGGAGATCAACATTTCGATGTTCCAAACATTAACAGTCTCCAATATATTCCTTGGATATATTGTTTCCCTTAGCCAATTATAGCCCCCACAAAAATAAATAATCTATTACAAGGGGATAGGTAACACCCAAATAATTTATTGTTGTATTTGCTTGGTAAGGTTTGGTATACAATATAGTTGTTGATTGAGAAAACAACCTTGGGAACTCTAGGTCACACTAAAAAAGGAATTCCATTTTCTTTCTACATGGAAAAATCTCTATCCAATCATATTGCAATTATTATGCTTCAAATAATGTTGGAAATATTTATTTCGTAATAATCAAATAGTATTAAAATGAAATGTATTAAATAATCAAATAGATTTCACTTTAATACCTACTGAAATAACTTAAGATAGTTTTTAAAACTTTATTCTGTAAACTCATAAGTAAATTATATTGTAATGCACATAACCCTAGTCCTCTTGCTAAAACATAATACAGCCATTAGTTAATGCTGTAAACTAGAATAATGCATTAGTGTGACCACTTTAATGAACCCCAACTATAAAACTTTACAGTGGACTGTAAATTACGCTGTTGTAATAAAAGCAGAATAGACTTGTTAATAAAAGTTAAACAGTAATTACTACAACGCACGAATAGTAGACAGTATTACAACCAGGTTCATTAAGTAATATTTTTCATTATTCATATTTTTTTTATCCCAGGTTAAAGAAATAGAATTAAATTTAATTCGTAATTTTTTTATTGTATGTTTTCTTGGGTGACATTGTGTACATTTTGTACAATTTGTCAGATTTTGTAGCATTTCGATGGGTATTTTTATGGTTTCTTATTATTATTTCTTTGCAACCACAAACACACGAAGTTGTGTTGGCCAAAGATCTTACTTTCTCCGTTTCCAATCCCTTTAAATTGTAACAACTCCAGCCCAAAGTCCAAGAAACAAAATTGAGGCAGAAGACCTCCCACCAACATGACTCCACCGTATGTCAATTGTCGCGTTCATCATCATCGCTCGACCCGACATCGATACGATTGACGTGTGCAAATATTTTAAACAAATAGACAATAGTGTTAGAGGTAAGAAGACAGTATAATAAGACCTTCTGGAGATGCCACACAATCTAGCGAAATACAAATAGAATGATACACAAACATAAGAATACAGGCAACATATACTGGTAGGTTTGATGAGCTGCATGATAAATTAAACCTAGGGCATGGGGGCAGAGCCCTAAAATGAGAGTCGAAAGGGTTTTAATACTATTTTTTTATATTTCATTATTATACGGCCATCACAAATGTGGGCACTGTCCTACAAAAAAAGAGCGTAGTATTCAGAAAAACGTAGCATTCGTAAAAAGCAGAACTTCGTGAAAATTTTACTTTTGCTTCCGTTGAAAGATTTTTTTTTTATTTAGACTTATAACGGTGATAAAAAATATAAACCCTAGAGTAACGGTAAAATCATATTTTCCCCAAAAACGGGTCCAACGACTTTGATTACAATTTAGTATGTTATAGTCTTTATAGCTCTAAACAAAGTAGTACAACTCCTCAATTTTCCCCATAACGTAGAGCTCCTCCTACCGCATGCCTGTGAGGGTTGTTTACAAGCTAATGGGACAAAGTGTGAGTCATTTTGCTGATCTAATCTATTAACTTTAATGTTATAAAAAATGATTGTAACATCAATAAGTACTGTAATAAAAATATCAAGTTTCAGTTTTAAGCTTCATGAAGATATTTTATTTTTGTTACATCTTATAACTTAGTTTTTACAATATTAACCACTGTTAACATAAAGCAAAATACTTTGTTCCAAGACAAAGTTACAAACAGCTTGTACATTAACCGTTCGTTAACACCGCAAGCTGGCTGTACCATTATCGTTTAAATTAACATAACATTAACTCCAAGTCCTTTAGTTCGTTACCGTAACTATAAAGTGCCTCTTTAGTGAGCGTTTTGTTTACGAGATTAGTTAGTTCCATGAAAGAGCTCTTAACGATGTTAAAAAAAAACATTTTAATTGAGAGGTTCTTGTTTTGGAGGGTAGTTGATTATATAGAAATGTCCACTCAAAAAATTAAATAAGTAAACGTTGAAAAATATTGAAACGGTTCCAAATACTTATTAATATAAAACAATCTTTCAGTTTTTATTTTTTTAATTGTAAAAGGTATGAATACAAAATTATATGATTTTAATAATATTTGGCTCGTAAGAAATTATCTTGCAAACTTAGAATTAAAAATAGGATTATCTCTATAAATTAGCAGTATTTTTTTCACTGTACTAGGAATTATTGTATAATTTAGGGCAATAAATTAAATATTTGCACAATAATTAGACAATATGAATATTTGCAAAAAAAAAAAACAACATCGTGTAAAAACATATAATTTTAAGCAGCAACAACAACTATTCAAAAAAATGTTACTGAAAATAGATTTTTTTCGTATATACTACTACTAATATAATTTAAGCTACCGTTAAATTGACTATACATTTAAAATGCCGGTGGGTTTTTAATTGAAAACGTCTTAGACGTTTTGGAAACAAGGAACACTTAAAATGTATTTAATTTAAACCCTTAATCAAACTTCTGTGATCTTTCTGTGACTCTAAAAAGTAATTATACTTTTCAGAGATTTCAAGACCTTAATGACCTCTTCTACCTAATGAAAATTACTTAATAAAACGTAAGATGTACATAAAATAAAATAGTTATTTGTGTTTAAATATCATCTAACACACGCTTTCAAGTATTGAGGATAGGCCTTTACAAAATTACGAAAACAATAATTTAATTGTATTGTACATTAATCATGTTACCTGGCAAGTCCATGCTGCTCTTTATAAATTTAACATCTACAGTGGGAAACACATTACATAACTGATAAAGAAACTTTCATAATCAGCTTACTGTCATTTCATCTTGGAGGGTCCATTTTATAAGTAATATTGGCTTATCATTATCATTGACTATATAAACACTATTCTATAGTCTATAAACACTAGTCTATTGACTATATTGTTTTACGGTATACGGTATTATACCGGTATTATATACGGTACTATACGGTATTATATTCTGTATCCATACGAATAATGGCTCGAACATATAATAAATGTTTGACTCTCAAATGCTAACAGTGACCTCGATATTGCATTGAGTTTGATACACAAGATTTGTAATACTTGTTTATAAAATTTTAATGTTTATGCGGTAAGTTTAGATGTTAGATTTGGTCGTGGAAGGTTTATTTTATGATGGAAGGTTTTATTCTATATACCTGTACGACTTGTTTTATGATCAATGCTAAACTAAATGCTAACTTTACCTTAGTTGAATATTTAATTCTAATTGATTATGATAGGAATCCCATTAAGAATACAGTAACGACCATGTAAAAAAATACAGACTGCTGGGCTTGAACCTCCAATGTTTAGCCTGTCCTACCCATCGTACCAAGGTGCTACCACAAATTCCCTATGGTCTTAATTTTAATGCAAATTTGCAATTTAATATTATCACCACTATCTCTAGGGTATAAACTAATATTTCTTATTTAAATGATGGATTCAATATCTGATACGGAACTTAATATTGTATAACTTTTATGTATTTGTTAAAGTATACATTAATAGGTATGGGTGATAGATACACAAAATCATTGCTAGAAAAGTGAATGAATCCACGAAGATCAAATTACGTGTGAGAAAATTATTTGTTATACTTAGTATCATAGAATCATATATATTATTGTTTTTTTAGTTTCTGTTCTAACAAAGCTGTTAATTGCAGTGATGTTTTGCAGATGATGGCTGACATATTTATATTTTATACTACGTTATTTACACACGAAAAGAAACTTACCGAACATCGAATTTTGAGAACACATTGTTGTCTTGTCAAGAATAGTTGTTTCCACCACATCGTTAGTGAGACAAAAAGTTTGGTCAATTTGTCACAGCGGAATTCGGTGAGTGAAACACAAAGTGAGTAATGGTCTCGCTCCGCGTTTCGCATCACATTTTTGTCCATACAGAAGTAGATTGATTTTCTCGGATAAATAGTAAGCTATCTAGATACTTAATTAGGTGCTTTCGACTCTTTTTGATAATAATTGAAGTTGCACGCTATTAAATTGTCTTTATATCCAATGAATACATATTAACCCACAACAAATATTTAACAATGCATTTAATGGTTTAAGAAATACGAGTATAATACTTGTATAAAACTGAGTATGTGTTTTGTACTATTTAGTTACTTTTATAAAATTAGTTGTAGAAGATATGAATTTAAGTTTACTAAACTAATTTAATTTAAACCTTAGTAGTGGAAGTCAAATAAGAATAAAATGTTTTGTTTGAAGATGTTCCATTTATAAGTAGGCTGAAATAAAAAATAAATTCCACTCGAGGCAGTGTCACTTCCCAAGCAACTGACGCTAACACGAGTTAGCAAGTTCACCTGTTTACAGGTTAATTAATGAGTAAAATCCATCTCCTCGACGCCATATTGGAGCGGCTCCAACGTCTTGGCAAACAGCTGATGTCTTACAACTACATCTGGTGCCTTATAAAATGGTCAGAAGTGCTGACATCATAATTTTTCTTGAATCTCGTTTATATAGGAGGTTGAATATTAGTTTCGGTATCATATTTATCATATTGTAATCAATTTTTATAATTTAATAGTAATTAAAAAAACTAATATCAATTAATTATTTACATTTATCCATCCAAACTGTCTTCTAAATCAAAACCAATATAATATTAATTAGTATTTAAACTATAAAAAAATCTGTTCTCTCATTTTTCTAATACTAATATTAAAATGTAAAGAACCAAAATCAGACAACACATTATACCTGTTACATTTCATCTGTTGCGTTTGATAAAACATTGACGAAGAATAATGAATGATTAGATTTTAGTTCAACCAAACTACAACTGAAATCTCATACGTATATAATCATATATATATAAGTATTGTTTTTACAGAGATGAAATAATAAATTGTCCACTAAGAATTAGAAAACCAGAATTTTTAAGCTACTCTTAGTCTAACTAAGGAAACAAATCAATATATATTTAAATATATATATGTATATATATACAGGTGAGATATTGATGCTGCAGACAGACTTTCAAATGTTTGCTGGCAGGATTAATTGAATTCTTAGCAGGGTAATTATATATTTAACTAGCTGAGAAACGCTGCATATCATACAAATAGTATTCATGTACAAATCGGTGCGGTTGGTTCATTAATTCACAACAAAATACAAAAAAAACCCTATAAATTTAAAAATACGATTTTCTAACTGTTATCGTAGCGTATACAACACATATTAGAGAGAAGGTTCGGAATTTTATAAATACATAAACTCTATATGTATACATATACTGTATTAAGGTTTACAGGAGATCATAAGTCGTAACTCGATCAGAAATTCATCGTAAAACTAACGTGCATTTTCTCAGCTGAAAAATCTGATGTGAAACATGAGATTGATGGGACACTTCCCTCTTGATGTCTTCATCTTTCAAAAGTCCGAGAAAATCAAAGATCTTCATCTCTGAGGTTCCTAGTGTAAATGAAAGTGATAAATCACATATCAGTCATCAACATATAGTTCAGCAATGTGTTTCCACCTCATTAAAACGTTAAGTTTGAAAAAAATATCGACATTAATTTAAAGTATTGTCAAGAAAATTTAATGATCTCTCTTCATAAAAAAAACGTAATTCTCTTTACAGAAACTAGGATGATTGTTTTTTTTTTGCACACAAAGACTTTCTGTACTATAAAAAATCAAAGTACTATACGTCAATTTAATATAAATTAGGAAAATAAACAAAATTAATCATCTTGTGACTAAATCGCACCAAAAATGGAAATTGCTTAGTTATATAATCTTTTTATACATCCTACAATTAATTGTTAAGGTATATTTATGCAATGTTAACCTTAATAGAACATTAAAATAGGTTAAACCTTTTATGGTTCAATAATAGATTTACCTATTTTAACAAGTTGATTATTCATTAGAAGTGCTATATGGAATAGTAAGAGAGATTACCTGACGCACATTCTACCAAGGTGATAGAGAAGTATACGTCTACCTACTTACTCACATAAATAAACACATGTGCTGCCAGATTATTTGACATTTGGCCGTGAAGCCAAACTTCAATTGGATGGAACAGACTCCGTTGGACGTTGCCCAACCCGTATGTGACTTAGTAGCCTCATACTTAATTTTATGCATAACTAGTTTATGAGTACATTTATATTAGTCGTAATATCGAAACTTTTTGTTTTTGAACGATTAATATTTCTTGGTGTTTACTTTCGAAATTGAAACAACATATAGATTTCATTGTTTGTACCAATAAAAAAAAGAGTTTAACTTGTTTTAATTCATAGCACATATAAACTACTTAGATTATAATCTAATACTAAATTTAAACGTCCAAAAAGGTCAATATAAAATAATTTGATTAATCCCACAAGCACTTTCGAAATATGTTTCCATATTTAGGCTGTGTTAAATACTATGTTTCCATATTCTGGCTGTGTTTAACACAAAAAAAAAGAACGTAGCATGAAGATGGAAACATCGTTTTCGAAAGTGCTTGTGAAATTAAACAAACATGTATGTTGGCCTTTTTTAACTTTAAAATTTAGTATTACATTACAATAGTTTGCCAATATCTCCAATATCTCCAAGTTAACTTAGATTAGTTCATAATAAAAACTATATAACACTAACTCCTTGACATAACTTATGCTAATTTTTAATTTATGCAGATCAAAGTTGATTCATACAAACATAGCGTCAAAGAGAGCCTAAGCATTAGTAATTAAATGTACACAGCTTAGCTGTTCGTTAATTGGATCTTGGAAGTGTCGAGCCTGCTTAAGGCAGCTCAACTACTGTTGTAAACTTTATTAGATACCTTTTTTAAAATAATATGAGCTTGTATTGTCTATTATTAATTTCCGAATGGGTATTTAATATATATACTGATTTATTATTTGTTGGTAAAGAGGAACAAGTACATGTAAACTGGCTTAAAAATGTATTTTCATAAAGGTACGAGTATAACTGAGATTTACCGTTCCGATGATATCTAGCATGAACTTGTGATTTCACATGGAACCAGTGCAGTGGTTAGATTACACGCTCCACTGACTACAGATAACATGTGACGTCACCATCGTGTTGTATATGTAGTCTATGACGTCACTTCACGGCAGTGTACGCCACTAACTAGTGTCAAGCAATTGACCAAACTTTTTCACACAGGGGGTATCATATAGTATTCATACAAAAGCTATATTACACTAGCTACGATCTCAAAAACTATCTCTCAAAACATATTTTACACACAAATTCAAGTAAAGCACAATTCACTTCCTCAATCTTAGAGCCATATTCAAATTGGTTAGCAGACAAACTTGGAATGCAGTCAAGACAGTCTTAATACTTGGTCCAAATGTATTTCAGCAGACTAATTACTTTGAATTGTCTATTTATGGCAGTACTTTAAAATTCGTGTTACTATCGAAGTAGTTGAGTTATTACAAATATACAAATATAATACTCAACTCATTCAACAACTTACTGAAGGGGTTTTCCACATTTTCACAGTGAGTATTAAACACGTTTGATTTCATTAAAATCTTTACGCTGATTAGTTTATGTATTCACAAAATTTAGTTTATCTTGATTAAATATTTTTTTATTATTATAAAACGGAAGTAGTTATAATAGACTAGTCTAGTGTCAACCGATTGTGTAACTTAATTTTAAGTGAACATGTAATAATCCTAAATAAGAGAAGTTTTTTGCTTTCAGCTTCGATTCCTAAACTTCAATATCATCAGATGACTATCTTCACTGACTGTTCAAATGTTAGATATTGATGCTTTTGTCAATGACAAATCTTTGTGCAAAACTGTAATCTTTATTAAATCTTATGCAGCATACGCAAACCAAAATTATATCACAGACATATGAAGTGAATTTTTACATTTTAAATCATCAATAAATGAAGCATTAAAGCCATCAGCCATAGTTATCAAACTAAAACCTACCACAAACATTAGCTAATGCTATTAACTAGATTAAAACATTAGTTAAACGAGTTTAATGCACTTTAGTTATAAAAGTCGACAGTTAACCGTAAATTATGCTGTTGTAATAAAACAGACTAGACTAGTTTGATAGTAACAGTAATTAGTTTACCAACAGCAATTACAACATAGAAATTGCTTGGAGGAAGTAATTACAATTAGTTTTCATGTAATTGTAAATCAAGGTCTATTGGGCTCATTCTATTCAAAATTAATTACAATAAATGTCATATCATTCTGAAAAAATACACATTCCAATTTCAAAATATATGTATAATAGTGTCTAATTCTGCTTCTAAAGTATGACTTCCTTTCGTCGTCTTAAAAATAAATTGGGTTTGAGGTACATCAATTTCACCAACTATAAATGAACAGAGCCTACAACATAGCCCACATAGCCTACTGATAATAGTTCTTCGTATTCAGTAGTAATGGTTAATTACAAACCCGAATAAATCCTAATGTTCAAAATTTACAAGAGAAAGAGGTCAATAGTACTAACGATTAAATTAAACTATCATTCTGGAAAGTAATAAAGTAAAAGCTATTTAGATTTCTCTCCTAATGCATACAACTACCTTAATTCAGTCCTAAATGCCTTGAGGTTCATTTAGCAAGTATTTAATAAAAGTTGATCTACTTCAATATCACCTTTTATAATTGGCTTTAGCTAATTTGTTATGAAGAGAAGCTAATAATTGTTTTACTATCCCACATAGACAAAACATAATAAAACACTTAAGATGTATTGGTTTCTTAAATACTTACTATTTAGCTTCTGATTAATATAACCTCTGTTCACGCAAAGTTTAAAATCCAGGTCAAAAGACAAAAACACGATGGAACAGTTTAACATTAACAGTTCATTAACATCACAGGCTGGTTGCCCCATTATCGTTTACATTAACATAACATTAACTCCAAGTCCTTAACTAGTTTGTTACCGTAACTATAAAGTGCCTCTTTAGTGAGCTTTTTGTATTAGAGAGTAGTTAATTCCACGGAAGAGCACTTAATGAGGATTATTTTGACTATTTTTTAGTGATGAAAACATAGTAGGTAACTGCAAAATGTTGTTATACGGTTTATAACATCAATCCATTTACAGTGATATTTTTGTACTAACAATTTGTGGTACATTTACAAATTTTAGGTTATTTAACTATTTTTACAAGTATTGTTATTGTTTACCTAACACATATTTAAGTAAAAAGGTTATTGTAAGGCTATAACAAGTTAAATAAAGGCGATAAACTGAAAAGTTAGATTTATTTGTACACTGCAAGGCAGTGTTAGCCAGTGTGTGCTAACAAGAATGTAAACTATGATAATGTTCCAATCAATGTTGACACTATGAATTTTGTTTACGTATCGTAGACTATTAATAGGATTTCATCATCATCAGTAATATTTAATATTATTGTGATCATCATGATAATGTGATTATGTGATCATCATGTGATCATGTAATCATCATGATAACTTATGATTCTTCTTAGAGCTTAGTAGGATTTTGATTAAAGAATTTAGATAGATGAATGAACTTCGATTAAAATGTAGATGAAGATAGATAAATAGAGAAAAAAAACTAGATAATGTTTCTTAGTGGACTGTATTTCTTCAACTGAACAAAAGTAAACAAGATATAAAATAGTTAGCATGAGAACAGCTGTTAGAAACAGTAAATTAGCAAAATAACTTTAAACTGATTTTTATTTTAATTTGTTATCTATCTATACTTATTTAATACGCAAGCAGGTTTTTTGTGACAATTACTCCTCCGAAACTACTGAACCGAGTGACATGTTTTTGGTGTCTTTGGAAAGAGCGTAACGTGAAGTTGTGCACGAAACTTTCTTTTTAGGGAAATAATCAGAGAGTGAGGCCCTAGGACCCTTTTAAGTTTCGTAATTCTCCAAAATATTAACATGGGAAACAAAAATTGTTATGCAACTCCAGCTGTTGTCAGAAATTAAAAGTGAGAAGAAGAACATATGTTAATTTTAAACAGTCAATAAGTTTTCTAATTTTACAGTTTGAGTTTGCTACAAGCATTTACTGACTTGGCTGAAATGAAATATTTACTGTAAATATTACAATGGAAAAAAGCGAGAGAGCCTGGATAAATTGATATATTCTGTTATGTACATCTTGAATATTTTTAAAGTCATCAGAAATTATGAACGTTATTCTTTTTAAAACAACGCCTCAAATACTTAGAAATTGCTCGAATTCGAGCAACAGGGACACTAGTTTATTAATATTACGTTTTAACCAAGATTCCCAAGATTCCAAGCCGGATGCATGTAATACATTGTAGCCCCAGTTATTTCTTCCCGCCATTTATATTTACGACATTTATTTTTAGTAGGATGAAAATGTAGCACTCTCAAGTACTTTTGAAATATTAATGAACATTTATAGCCTGTGAAACAGCTTATTATAGCACGGTAAGATGCTAAAGTTAATTTTCTGCTCCAACTTTACAGCTTTGCCAGGGTTCTCTCATTTCGCCAAGTTTGATATTTGCTAAGACATAAAAGTTATAAAATAATAAATAAACTAAATTGCATATAACCACCAAGATTTGTTCTTAAATGTTATATTTATTTTAACTGTCTAAAATAATTTCTGTTTGTAAGGGAGTTTTACTATATATCACATACACATCAATGAATACAATTTTGTTCTATCAAGACGATATGATTTTACACACAAGTTACAATAGCACAATATTCAAGGAATATTTTTTTTTTAAATAAGTGATGAAAGAATTATGAAAACTTTCTGCATCATCAATTTAATTTGGAAGATTGTCGGACAAAGCTTCCACTGCAATTGTGAACAAATTCTCCTGTATGAGAAAATATTATTCTAGACTGACTAATAGATCGCAGGACGTCTGTTTTGGGGACTAGGGTTGAAACTCACGCCCCATAAAATGCAATCTTCAGTTTTAATGTCTTCATCTAAAGGTTAAGAGCAATCTTTTCAGCTTTTTGTTAACAAAAAGGATCTAATAACAGAAGGGTGATGTTAATCTCTAGATCTCCCTTTACGAAATTTTAACAAGAAATGTTATTTTTTAGTTTGCTACTTCCGTAATCAATAAGTTAAAACAAATACAATCTACCAAATTATTATAAGCATGTTTATTAGGTTACTACATTTTTAAAAGTTTTATGAGGAAAAAAGTATATCAGGTTTAAACAAAAAAGATTCAGAAAAAATCCAAAAATCATGTTACACAATTCAATGTACGAGATCCTAAAAAAACATTTTGGTAGAATGTATGTACGCAAATGTAAAATAAAATTTTTTTTATTTAGGAGGTGAAGTTCTTTTTTAAAATAATATTGGTACAAATCAAACTTTTTAATTGAGTTCAATTTCTTAACGAGCTATATAAACTCATTTTTTAAGTCTGCTATTAAAAACTATTGCCCAAAATAAAAAAAATAGCCTAAAATTAAGGAAGATTTATTAGTTAGGCCTTGCATAGCTTCAAATCATCTCTAAAAATATCTACTCTTTATTAAAAATCTGTTCAATTTTCACCTACTTCCGTCGTAAAGGTAAAGAACTTAGGTTAACAGAAACTTTGTTGACTAAGCCGTGCCTTGGTGGGGTTAGAATTAATCATGGTTGAGTAAATGTAGCGGGAGACGCGCAGGACCTAGGCCAAGTGCGAGGGGTGTTGGGGTGTCAGGGGAGGCATCGAGGGGGCTAATGGGGGGGTAAGCAAGGGGGGGATTGTGACGCTCTATTCAGTTGTCGCGGCGCGATGCTACGGAGTGTCACGCCCATGTGTCTCTAGGCTAACTCTTCGTCACTCTCACCTCGCATTTTGTACACAGGTAAATCATTTTCATTTTAAGTACATATGCATACATAACCGTAATACATTTATGCATTTTTTAAACCTTTTTGCTCTTTGTTGGTTGGATGTTGCCAAATCTACATATATTTATCTATTAGTAATTTTTATGTAATAGAATATACCATATGTAGTAGAATCCCATTCTAAAGATACATTTTTATAAATGTTTACAAAATTAAACGCAGAATTGGGTACAACCTTTGATATGTTTTGGAAATAGATATTTTGGGTGCAATTAAAGGGCAGAGTTTAATATTCTACTAACTGATATTTACAATATTTGCAAATAATGTAAATGTTTGCTTTGTTTAATGCTTTGTTACTGTACACGAGACAAACTAATTGCCAATTCAAGAATAAAATACTTTTTCAGTGTTTTTGTCCTAAATTCGTGGACAATATTATGAAGGGCTCATTGTAATCTAGTCCTAAGTTCGGAATTTTCTACTTTTGGTGTTTGAACCTTTACGCTAACTGACAATATCCAAAATAGCAAAACCACTTCAAATTGTTGTCATCAATTAGTGAAAATATATAACAACTTTTCAGCAACAAAGTTTTTGTTGATAACTACCCGAAAGGCACATCACGAAGCACTATGTTATAATTTTTATGAGATAGCTTAAAATATATGTTAAATAATCTTTTAAAATAAAAAAAAAACAAGTCAGTAATATATTCAATGCGTAATTCATCGTATTACAGATTATTAAGCTTTACACTCTTACTTTTATTTTGAAGTAAAATATTATCCTTACTTTGTCAATTTGACTAATTCGTAAGAAAATTTTAATACAGTACTATCATAATTCTGAAGTAAGTTATAAAAGTAACCTTTCAATAAGATTTACCAAAAATCTGCATCGGAGCAGTAAAAAAGTACTCTTAACATTATAACTTGACAAAAATGTAATATGAACAAGTTTTAAAAACGTCAAAAGAATCAATATGAAAAGTCTTGAAAAGCACCTTTAAATAGAAACCAGCTTAGGATGTAAATCAAAGTATGAAATATTTTCCCTCTTGTTGGTCTGAAGTTCAATATCTAAAAGCTTTTACAAATTATTGACCTTTTTCCTCTTTTAAAAAGTTAATTCGAAGCAATCTTAAAACGATATTGCATGCAAAGGATCAATTTCAATTTAATTAACTTCCCGGTTTCTTTAAAGTACTTCAGTTGCACTCAATAAATTGCTTTGGTGGTTCTTTCTCTTTATACGTCACTGAAATTAATTTATTTCAAGGAAGGATTAGCCACCATTAATACTCAGTTTCATTCCAGGTTACATTACGCTTTTTTAACTATGTTACCTCAGAAACGATTTTAGTAGGATTGACGCTAATTTGACTTGTAATCTTGGTACTTTCGATCACATCATTTCCAATTTAGATTAGTATAGCATTATTTTTGGGAGGTGTTTATCTGCTATAAACAATTATCAATAGCTGGCAAAACTCAGAAAGTTTTAATATATTTTGGGTGCTATTCAAGATATTTAACCGTAAGTATTTTTTAAAGAGAAGTTGAAAGGACGGGAAACAATCGTCGAAAGCTGGAAATAAGTTGGAAAAGTTGTTTGATATCGGGAGTAGGAGAGATATTAATCATGATGTAGTATCGACAGCCCTATAGATCGCACCCCCGACAATGCCTGGAGGCGAATTGTAATGGATGAATCGGAAACCCATAAACACTCGTTGGGGACACAGTTTCAAGTCCTCCTTTGTATATGAACAAAAGTTTCCCTTACTAATGTGACGTTTCTTCATGTCTCATAAACCTTTGTTACCTCAGACCCGTTTGAATTGGTGAGGCAAAGCTAACATTTTTGTCTTCATTACATTTCCTGTTATTGAGATTTCTATTTCTATTGAAGGACTTGTATAGAAATGTGTTGTAAAATATTATTCTTGACATGGATATTATAGTTTTCAACCTTTTTTTTCAATTAAGCTACAATTTCATAAAAATAAAAACTAGGCATTGTTATCACAGAAATAATACTATGTGACTGACGGGTTAGCTAAATCTCGCTACAAAACAAACGTGTTTTGACAAACACTCAATTTCTTTTACAAATGCGTAGGATTGCACACCAATGTTGTTAACGAGAGAAAAACAGTCGTTAAAAGCCACCGTCTTTAATGATGACGGCTATACAGTACAGGAAGTAAATACCGATGCAGGGGAAAATTATCTCTATTTCTGATGTACCCTAACAAATCGTGGAAAATCAGATAAGAAATATTATCAAACAAGTCTCATTACAGCACATCATCACAGAAAATGGGACACATATTTATAAAAAATAGTAAAAGGAAAAGTTGGAACAAACCCAGTACACAACGTTTTAAATTTTGTTGCGACGTATTTTGAACCGCAGTAGTTTGAAAACAGCCAGATAAATAGCGAATTGTTTCGGCAAGGATACAATGAACTATCAGACGAACTATTTCCGGAACAAAACATTACTCGACGAAGCTAAGAAAAAATATGGCATTGGCATCGCGACAATGTGTAGCCACATGGAAAACGTGGGCCCACATGTGCGTCCGCGTTCACCGTTCCTAGTTCCAAAACTCGCCTACGTTCCGCGTTCCTCTGTTCCTTCGAAGCGTACGGACAACAGCGAGTTACTTGTCTGAATAATGTGTTTCCAATGTTGTAGACGATAACATTTTAAAATGGGGAACACACATCTATACAGTACAATATCTTTTATGGTCTTTTTATAGATTTTTACAATATTTATTAACAATATAGTTATGAGATCAATAATTACTATATACTCATTTATTAGATAATACTTATTCAATTTATTACATAAAAATGCGAACAGATTGTCTTTTGTTTTTTATTAGGGTACAATAAAAGTTTATTGTGTACCACCTAAAGTGTTATTTTACTTTTTGAATACGGATAAAGTTTGTAATTCAAATTATTGGTTCTGAAAGTAAACATAGACAAACTTCTCTGTAATGTACAATATTTTGTGTATTTTCATTTTAAAACATGTGTATGGGTATACTCAAATTTTAATGAAAAAAAAAACAGTCACAGTGTAGCGAAAAAGTGAATTCAAATCCATGTTAAAAACTCTTTGAGTAAATGCATATTTTTTTTTTGTACCTTAATAAGCGTAATAAAATATCCTAAACTAGATCACCTTCATGAAAAAATTAACTCATTTTAATTGACACAAATATTAATAGCAAATAAAACAAATCTAAGTATATATATATATTGTTCAATTGGGTTTTGAACTTTTAAATTATTAAGCGAGACAAGCGAGTTAATTGTAACTTATAATACAAATCATTTTTCTAGCAGAAATTGAAAACCTAGCATATACACAGATTTCGAACAATACTTCCATTGAAGAGTTATATTTGACTAAATATGGTTTCCAGATAAGTCAAATTTGTTTAGCAATATTCCTTTGAAATATGAAAGAAAATGACGTCTTTAAGGTTGTCATGACAAAACAGACAATCCTCTAAAAGTGGTAATCTGCTTTGCAAAGTATTTTGATCACAAAAGAATTTTTAATGGTGATTTAATCTTTTTGTTGATATTAACAGCTTAGTAATTTATAATTGACTTATTGTAGCATAATAATAATACAATACATTTAAATAAGTGATTTTATTTACTACTTGAGTTTTAAGCAAAACAAGATGAGAATACTATACAAACATAAAACGACTTTATGTGCTTGTAAAGCAAAAGAGTTTATTATAAATGAATGAAGAGTAAATATACATGAAAAGAACATTTTAAAGAATTCTTTTATTTTTACTTTTTTACGCGTTTATTTGGTACACCAGCTAGTTTATAAAATACGTACCACAATTGTTTTTCCACATGTAAAATAATAATCTTTTTCATTATTCTGTGAATTAAATTTTAATTTTATGTGCAGTTCATTTTTATGCTTTTGTTAAGTTTGTAAAGTCATTTAAAATTCGGAAGTAATCTAAATAGTATATTATATTCCATAAAATGTGTTTTCCAGTCTAAATAAACGTTCTTGTTCCGCGAGTACGACGAAGAATGTATGCAAAACAGACCCAAGGGGATTTAACAATTGAAGGGTCTTAACTGTTTTATTGCTCGACAATTTAAAAATCCAACTTTTCGCGTTTCAACTGATTATGTTTGACAAAAAGATAATTTATAAAGAAAATAAGTATATTATAAATTCTAAAAATGTATTATAATTATAATACTGAAAGTGGTTAGACAAGTAGTGTACGAGGTTAAATTAAATTCGTAAATACGTTTAAGCGATATACTATTGGAAGCGATAGTAAATGGCGAAGTTAGTCAAAGTCGAAACACGAGCAGAGCAGCTTGATAAACCATCGTTATAAACAATCAATTAGTAAATATCGATTATCATCGAATTAATCATATCGGTTCCTATGACTGTGCTTATTAAGCTAATTGATAAAACAATTTCCCATAGAGTAACCGAACGATTTTCAGGACTGGATCACTTATACAAAAATTCGAGAGACATTAAGCCTATGTCTTCTCTTGGTACTGGTAAATTTTTGAACTGTAAAAGCATGGCATTCAAACTTTACAAATATTTGGATCATAAACATTACGGGAGGTATGAGAAAGTAATTAGAAGTAAGAAAACAATCTTATCTTGATGCCTTTCTTTATAGCTTAGAAATCAATTTATGTAAATGTCCACTACTGTAATCGCAACTTTTTGAAGCTATGAAAATAATGTGAACAAAACTATTTATAAGTAGCCTTATCAGGGTCAAAAATAAACATCATGGGATAGAAGATTCATTTGAACATTTAAATAGCTCTACTGACTTATAAGAACTCACAATTTATCAATCTCACTTATACCGTAGATAAAACATACTCCCTTAGTATTGCTTAGTCTATGATTATACCAGTCAGGTTTCAAAATAAATACCCAATGTACGGAGGTGCAATGACCCAATGTATTTCATGTTGGTGTCAAACAGTCAGGCGCCATCAGATATAGAGCCAGGTAGAACCCATAAACAAGGTTGTAAAACATAGAAGCACTCTACAATGTTTCTTCTGAGTCAAAACCGATCTTTCTAAGAGTAAAAGACGGCGATATTTTTACATTCTTAGCGATGTTTCACTTGTAAACTGCATCAACAAGTGTACTGTAGATATTGTACACAGGTGATATTTTTATACTTCTAAAAAAGCTTCGAAATAAAACCTCTAAAATTTTATATTGATAAAAAAAGTGTAACTAGACGTTCTATTATTTAGTGGTCCAAATAAGGAATGAAAAAAAAAATAGTAAACAGACCATAAAATTGGGGGGTCTACAAAATAAAATGGCTTTTAAGTTATATGGCCTACTCCATCATAACGAATGTTCCCTTAAGTGTGTTCAGCAGTAATAAAACTATTACACGAGTTTACTTTTATTTTGAAATTTGTCATCCAAATGATGATTCTTGTGTAAATTCCTTTATTAATTTAGACTTTAAAATATTGAAAGGAATTGTCAAGGATTAATTAATATTTTTATATTTTTATCTATTTTAAATGTAATAATGTAATAAACAAATGATTTTAATTATGCAAATCACAATTACGTGATAAATCTAAGTCTTATAAGTTGAATTTTATAAACAGATAATAGTAGTAACTCTAAATTCCTGTGGAAAATATTTCCATGATTTAGTAATCATGCATCAAACATCTCACAATTCATAATAGTAATTCATTATTAAGTTATATCATAAATCATGATTTGTTACTTTGCTACACGAAACAAAACGATGGGTGCCAAAAATCCTTCTGCTGCACTCTATAAAGAATTCTAATTCTCTAATTATATTCTATATTAAGAATATAGATATATATTTAGCACTAAGGCTTACATCATTGATCTTAAAGGCGTACAACTTCACAGCATATATTAAAACATAATATTTTCCAAACATACTAATATTCTTACACTATATAATCTATAAAACAAATAACTTACGATTTTTGGGTTTTATTGCTTAACTAATGAAATTAACCTCAATGTTGGAAGTAACACATGTATGATTAGTCAAAGCTTAAATAAGAGCAAACACCGAAAGCTGTTGGCTAGGGTTCTCTGTTTGTAATTTGTAATCCGGAGAGTTTATAGAGCTTGAGTGTAAGTGGTGTTTGTGAGATGTTTGATGTAGGATTACCTAAATACATATGTTTGTCCCATATATTTAGAGCTATGATTAATTACTGTTTATACAGTTTAGCTTACAAGACTAAAATAATTTCAACTCTAAGAGAAATATAGAAATTTATATTCATTTACAACTTAAATTTTTAAAGTGTACAGCAAGTTTTGGTAAGTACATTCATAGTGTTTTTGCTGTAATTCAGGTTAACGTTTAATAGATCTTGTGGAAGGTAAACAAGCAGTTTAATTTATCGGTACTTTCCTGTTAAAGGGAACATTCATGGTCTAAGCTAACCTAACATAACCAACCAAACTTGCTGTACCATTTAAAAACTCCGTTTGATAACAGAAAAGGCAAGTTAAACACGGAATTTTTAAATGTTACAGCAAGTTTGGTTAATTATGTTATGTTATTTTTGTAAACAGTTTCATTTTAAGTAGTGGTAATAAGCTGGGTTTACCCCACTTCCGGCGTTTTTTGGCCCAGAACTTTTAAAATTTTCGGCGAAAAAAATGTCCGAAGCCCCAGGAGCTTTTTTTGGCCACTTTTCTTAAGGACCTAGCTCTCGACCTATACACCCATATATAAATTTTTTACTTTTTTAATACTGAAAAACACGTCTGGAAATGGTGAGCTTTTTTTGACCACTTTTTAAAAAATCCAGCTCTTGGCCTATACAAGCCTAAATTAATGTTCAATACCATTGTACAACTTCAATCCACATCCATTCACAAGTATATTCTCAAAATCATCAACTTGACAGTGCGAGGTTTGTATGTGAACTCGGGTGCGCTCCCGGCCGTGGGCACTGCCACACGGGTCATGTGAAGCGGTCATGCGACTGGGGAATCCCCAGGTGGTGAGAGTCTATATATAGAAGTGACATCCGGGTGGTATTTCATTCATGAGCGTGATGCCGACTTGTACACTGTGTCCCGCCTCGCTGTCCAAGAAGAGCAATTTGGTCCGCCACTACAAGGTAATGCATCAAATGAAGGTGAAACTGTGCAAGGTTTGTGATTTAATCTGTGATAATAATGTGGCTCTAAAATCGCATATATTACAAAATCACAAGAATTGTAATTTTTGTAAGAAAAATGTTGTTGGTCATTTTAAAAGACACGTCAATTCTTGCAATAAATGTCCATATACAATGATAAAATTTGTTGGCGAATCGATTAGAACTGAACTTAAAAATACTCTTCAGTCTTGTCCTCTGCCAATAAAATGGACTTTAGTAAGGAGAATCAAATTTATAAAATATTCAGTGGATCAAAATGGAAAATTAGTTAATGAGAAAGAATGTATTGCAGATTTTAGAAGCCTTACCACCTTAACTATTGAGAAGAGAGATTTAAAGCCTCAAATTGAAAATGCACATTTAAAGATTGATGCATCTATACACAAATTTCAAGCCCAAGGCAGTGGATGGATTTATGACCATACTAAATATTGGCAGTTACATATTTACAAGTATAAGCCCCTAACTCCAAAGTCATATATCTCTACACCAGAGAGTATTAAATCAAAACATGCAGTTTTAAATATAAAAAATGATGATAATAAATGCTTTCTTTGGTCGGTATTAGCAGCTTTAAATCCAAGGAATGCTAAACATGCTAATAGAGTCTCCAATTATGTACCACATGAAAGTCAGCTGAATATGTCAAACATAAAGTATCCAGTGAAATTAGCTGATATAGATAAATTTGAAAAACAAAATAATATAAGTGTTAATGTATTTGGGGTTGAAGATGATAAATGTATATATCCATTAAGAACAACTAAACTGAATAGTAATACTCATGTAGATTTATTATTATTACAAGAAGGTCGTAAATCACATTATTGTTTAATTCGTGATTTTAATAGGTTAATGTTTTACTCTACAAAAGATAACCGTAAAAAGCATTTTTGCAAGTTGTGTTTACAACATTTTTACACTAATGATAAATTAGAGCGTCATATAACATATTGTAAGAACTTTGATGCCCAACGAGTGGAAATGTCTAAACAAGATACATTACAATTTAAAAATTATAAATATCAACTTAAAGCCCCATTTGTGATTTATGCAGATTTTGAATGTTTTATAAACTCAAACAATCATACTCCATCTGGATTTGCATTTGTTGTAGTGAGAGATTCTAAGATTATTTCTGAAGAGTTATATAGTGGTGCAAATGTTATGGATGTGTTTTTCAAAAGGTTATTTGAGACTTATGACTTCATTAAAAGTCAAATGTCGATATATATTCCTCTTGAAATGACTCCAGAGCAAGAGGCATCTTTCCAAAACTCAACTCATTGTCACATTTGTGAAAAGCCCCTATATTTTGATAGGGTGAGAGATCATTGTCATTCATCTGGCCAATACCGTGGAGCTGCCCATAATGATTGTAATTTAAACTATAAAGTAACAAAGAAAATACCAGTATTCTTCCATAACTTGAAAAATTATGATGGACATTTAATAATGCAACACTTGGGAAAGTTTGATCGTAAATTAAATTGCATAGCCAAGGATATGGAAAAGTACATTTCATTCTCAGTTGATGATTTAGTATTTTTGGATTCCTATAATTTTCTGTCCCTTCCATTATACAAATTAGCTTCCAATTTAAATACATTTAGATTCATAGACAATCCACTACTACAACGTAAAGGCGTATTTCCCTATGAATACATGACGGGACCAGATAAGTTTGCAGAGTCTCTACCTTCAATTGAAAACTTTTACAGTACTCTAACTAAAGGACATATCTCCCCCATTGAATATGAACATGCTAAAAATGTCTGGACCCATTTTAATATAAACAATTTACAAGAATATCATGATTTATATCTTAAAACAGATGTATTGCTACTGGCTGATGTGTTTGAGACATTTAGAGACCTGTGTTTAAAGGATTATAAACTTGACCCCGTACATATGTATTCACTTCCTGGATTAACATGGGAAGCCTGTCTTAGAATGACTGGTATAAAATTAGAATTATTTCAAGATATTGACATGCATTTGTTCATAGAAAGTGCAATCAGAGGAGGAGTCAGTATGATTTCCACACGTTACGCTAAAGCCAATAATAAATATATGGGCGAACATTATGATCCCAATCAAGAGAGTGTGTATTTAATATATTTAGATTGTAACTCGCTATACTCCACAGCTATGTGTGAGCCATTGCCCGTGGATGGATTTCGTTGGACTAATGAGGTAGACTACAAATACAATCAAAATGATGAGTTTGGATACATTTTAGAAGTTGATTTAAAATATGATAAAAGCTTACATGATTTACATAATGACTATCCATTGGCACCAGAGAAAATGAATGGCAAATTAATACCTAATTTAAATGACAAAACTAAATATATTTTACATTATAAAGCATTACAAAAATATGAGGAATTGGGTTTGGTTGCTACAAAATACCACAGAATTTTAAAATTTAGACAGTCTAAATGGCTTGCGCCCTATATTAATTTTAATATTGAAAAACGAAAATGGGCTAAAAATGATTTTGAAAAAGACTTTTACAAATTGTTAAATAATAGTCTCTTTGGTCGAACAATTATGAATCAACGAAAGTTTCGTGACATATATCTCAAGGATGAGTCACTATTAACAAAATATGTCACTAATCCAAGGTTTGACTGTAGCAAAAAGTTCGATAACAATTTACATGCTATACATTTAAATAAATTAGTTGTAAAGTTTAATAAACCTATATATTTAGGAATGACCATTTTGGATATTAGTAAAGTAATAATGTATGATTTCCACTATAATTATATGTCAAAATTTAAGAACAAAAGATTTCTTATGACAGATACAGATTCTTTAATGTATTCTATAGTTACAGAGGACTTTTACAAGGAAATAGAATGTGACTTGCACTATTTTGATACCTCTGGATATAGTAAAGACCATTTCTTATACTCTGATAAAAATAAAAAAGTCACAGGCAAGTTTAAAGACGAATTAGATGGTCATATTATGTATGAATATTGTGGTTTAAGACCAAAGTTATATTCTTATATTCCTCTAAAATGGTTATATGAAGAAGACAAACAAGCTTTAGAGGTGAAGAAAGCTAAAGGAGCTGATGGTGCTACAGTTAAACATCTCCTTAGACATCAACATTATTTGAACTGTCTTGCCACTGGGCAAGATTACTATGAGAATGTGACAAGAATTAAATCTACAAATCATCATCTTCAAACCTTAACTATGAATAAGAAAGTACTATCGTTTGACGATGACAAGAGGTTTATTCTGGAAGATGGCATCAATACTCTTGCACTTGGTCATTATAAAATTGATGTTCAATAAATTGTATGTGTAGATATATAATAAATACAAATGTTAAAAAACTCCAGTCTTTCATTTATTTACCCTTACCATCCACTTGATAGAATTGGTCAAACATAAATCTATATTTGCCATTATTCTTTGACCTTTCTTTGTCTATTACGAAAAAGCCATATTTAGTTTTATTCCAACATTGATGACAGAGATTTTTAAATTGGTCAAATGAAAAGTCATTACCGACATGATTGTGATATACATGTTTTAAATTTAAATCATCTTGTTTAAATAATATTAGGAAATTTACATTATCACGTAAATGTTTGTGTACTTTGCTATAAGATTGACACAAGTAAAAACAGTTAATATTTTTATGTCGACCCATTGAGAAAAATTGTGTAATATTTGGACTATTTATGTCATCAAATACGACAACTGACTGTGATTCGACATCATTTGGTGTGATTTCACAGTCAGTAAACGTGTGTAATTTTACTTCGTCACACAAACTAAATATTTCAATTATTTTTTTATATTTTTCTTGTTCTAAAGATTTTGATATTAAATATAGGTTTGTAAATTTTAATCCTTCCTTTCTTACAATTAAATTATAAATTACAACCGTTTTCCCACTTCCACTGAGACCACAAATAACACATCGAATATTGGTAGGAAAAAGACCCAACTTCTTTGGTATATTTTCCTTAGTATGTACTATTTTAAATTTGTGTTTTTGTTGAATAAAAGACATTTTTTATATAATAAAAATGGTAAAAAATAATAAGAAAACATGTAAAAAGGGCAAAGGTTTATTCTTAAAGCCTTACAGGGGTCGAGGGTTATTGAATACTCTTATAAATAACCTTCCATTTCCACTTCACATACCATCATATCGGTACTGTGGACCTGGAACGAATATACGTGAGAATTTAGCTAAAAATGTACCTCCAAAAAATAAACTAGACTCTTATTGTAAGGAGCATGACATATTCTACATGAATAATCCCGATACCGCTGCTCGGAACAAAGCAGACATGAGATTAGCAGACTTAGCTTGGACTAGAGTAACGGCCAAGGATGCAAATCTTGCTGAAAGAGCAGCTGCTTATGCCGTGACAAATTTGATGAAGGCAAAAGCAAAGATGGGAATGGGATTAAAATTTAATAAAAAATATGGACAACTATCAGCTGTTAGAGGCCGCAAAAGACGTGCCTCACTTCCGGGGGGTGTACCTAAAAAACGAGCTAAAAAATCTAACACCAAAAGTAAAAGAGTGCGGAATAGTTAATTTAGACAGTTCATCTGGCACACATTGGACAGCATATCGCAAAAATAAAGATATTGTAATTTATTTTGACCCATTCGGAATCCAACCTCCAAAAGAAGTAATTAAATATTTTGAGGGACATAAAATCTTCTATACTACTGATCAAATACAAGATTTAAATAGTTCTATTTGTGGAATTTTATGTTTATCATTCATAAAAAATTTTTGTTTATAAAAATGGATTCATTTACTATAACATTTTCGGGTACAGAGCCAGAGCTAAAGTCAGTGTTCTTTCCTCCCATAGAATTAAATGATGATTATGTAATTGGATTGGTAGATTTTCAAAGTTATAATTCTATATTTAATGTAAAAAAACCACTTAATACTTTAACATATTACAAAGTAGAGAAAAAAACATTACCAAAGGGAGAGATCTTAGTTGATGATTTAAACCGGTTATTAAATGGTAAACTTAAAGTTATAATAGATAAAAATGGAGAAGCATTAATTAATACTAAATCCAAACTTTTATTTAAAGGGCTTATTCCAAAATTAAATCAACTTAAAGGCAACAAATTAACCATTGGAGAAGGTGATGATGTTTTCTATTATGACCACAATGCTCCAGTTACAATAGAAATTTCTGAAGGAACATATGAGGTGGTTGAGCTTGCAAAGGAAATTCAAAAGCAAATTCCAAACTTTTTCCTTACAGCTAATAATAAAACTATGAAAGCGACATTACTTTCTAGCCACGTGTTTGATTTTACAAAACCATGTTTAGGGTCTGTTTTATTGGGATTTAAAGGTGTTTCTACTCCTGGTGTTCAGTTTGAATCTACAAATAAAATAAACATTAATAATGTAAATGTGATTAGAGTAAAATGTAATATTGCAAACGGGTCCTATTTAAATGGAAACAAATCACACACCATACATAGCTTTTATCCAGAAGCTCCTCCTGGCTACAAAATTATTGAAGTTCCAAGAAATATTATATATTTTCCTGTAAATAAGAGAAGTTTGGATGTTGTCAGTATTACGTTTGCCGACCAGCACGACAAGGCAATTGACTTTAACGGAGAAGAAACTACAATTACTTGTCATATAAAAAAGATATGAGAATTTATAAGAATTTATCTATAAGTGTGCAAAATGCTAGGTTCCTACGATCAATAGGACTAAAGTTAAAATTTTCTATTAATAAAAATGGAAGATTTTCTAGACGTTACAGGGAAATCCCAATTCGACGATAGTGTGGTTAAAATTACAAATCACTCCTATGTTCCCCACAACACTTTGGCAATAAATAATTCTGATGAAATTCGAATATGTATTAATAATCAAGATTTGCTAACTCTCCCATGTAGGAGTTATCTGTATATTAAGGGAGAAATTGAAAATCATGATAAAGGTAATTTTATAAATAATGCATTTGCGTTCTTATTTGATGAAATTAGATATGAAGTCGCAGGTAAAGAAATAGACATTGTAAGAAACCCAGGAATTTCTAGTCTTATGAAAATATTGAGCTCTTACAATAAAACTACTAAATTGACAAATGTAGCATTTGATTCTGACATGAATTTAAAAGAGTTCCATAAAGGTGGCAAGTTTAGTACATGTTTGCCATTAGAGTTGTTAATGGGTGTATTTGAGGATTTTAATAAGGTATTAGTAAATGTCAAACAAGAATTGGTGTTGAAAAGATCCAAAAATGATTTGAATTGTATATTAACAACCACTAGTGCTCCAGCGAGTGGCACTGCTGATATGATTCCTAAAATTACACTTAACTCAATTCAATGGGTTATGCCACATGTGATACCATCAGATGGGGAGAAGTTACAATTACAAAAGATGTTATTGCAAAATAAAAATTTGCAAATTGCATTTAGAAGTTTAGAGCTGCATGAACTTCCATCATATCCGAATACTACAAGACATACATGGTCAGTAAAGACATCTTCAAGTTTGGAGAAGCCTAGGTATATTATATTTGGTTTCCAAACAGCTAGGGATAATAGTGCACGAAAAAGAACTGATGAATTTGATCACTGTAAATTAAAAAATCTCAAAGTATTTCTAAACTCTGAATATTATCCTTATAGTGATTTAAATCTCGACTTTGAACATGGAGATGTCTCTAAAGCTTATGAGATGTTTATGAGGTTTAGAGAGACTTACTATAATACTATCCCAGATCCTATGATTAGTAGGGCCGAGTTTATGAAGAAATATCCACTAATTGTAATAGACTGTTCTAGACAGAACGAAACAGTGAAGGAAGGAATTGTTGATATTAAATTAGAGATTGAAACTGCAGAAAATGTGCCAGCAAATACATCTGCATATTGTTTGATAATACATGATAAAGTGTTTGAGTACAATCCTTTGTCAAATGAGATAAATAAAATGTAAATAAAAGATGAAAAACATTCAACAAGAATTGGTTGACTCTGCAAATCAAATACGAGAGAAATATAGAGCTTTAAAACGTGGCAAGTTTCTAGAGGCTGAAGAGAGGTTCCAAACATTTCAACCTTTAATAGAGCCATTACAAGAATTAAAAAAAATCACATCAGAGAGGCCTCGAATGGAGATTCTCCCAATGACTCCGTCTAGAATATCAATGATACCAAGATTGCAACCATTACAGCAATCCACCCCACAGAAATTAGATTTTGGTCTTTTAGCATCAGACTATTTAGGAAATTACCTCAGTAAAAGTAGTATGACAGACACTACATATGGTATTAGACGAGAAGCAAATAAATTTTTTATTGGAAATAAGGAAGTTGATATTGCCAATGATGATGTTACAATTGCAAATAAAACCTACAAGGGGACAAAAGGTTTGTGGCAATTGTTAACTTTAAAAGAACCTGAGGATTATACTCAGGCTGATTTGCAAAATTATAAAGAGATTTTGGAAGCTACAAATGGACATTTAAAGAGTTACAAAGATGGTGCACCAATTTCAAGTAATAGACATACTAAATATCTTAATATAATTAAACCTCTTTTTAAATCTGTTGGTGAAGGTTTGAGACAAGTGACTGGTAATAAAATAGACTATATTTATTGGGATGATCCTAATGAGCTTGTAGATAGGTTAAGACTTCTTTGGCTAAGTCGCCAAGCCGGTAACTCAGGAGTGGATAATGAAATAGATTCCATTATTGAGGAATTGAGAGAAAGTGGTATTATTTATTAAATAAAAATATGTTTATAGATTATTTTATCGTTTATATAATCCATATAATAAGCCTGCAGAACCCAGGGCTAGTAGTGAACCTACTTTAAATTTACAAGACGATAGTTGGAATGGTTTAAACCGTAAAATTGGTAATGTTAAAGATGGGGAGTTTGTAGATGATGTATCAACTTTGGGACAGACATTAACTAGAAAAGGTGATGTCTTCTTACAAGGTAAAACTAAATATGAGTTTTTAGAATCTAAGAATAAAAATTGGAATGCTAAAAAACAGAAAATTACTAATGTGGAAAAGGGTGAAAGTTTAGATGATGTGCCCACTTTACAACAGACTTTAATACGAACAGATGGTAAATTTGTACAAGACAATAATGATTATGAATTTTTAGAATCAGAGAATGGTGTTTGGAATGCTAAGAAACAGAAAATTACTAATGTAGAAAAGGGTGAAAGTTTAGATGATGTGCCCACTTTACAACAGACTTTAATACGAAAAGAAGATGGTAAATTTATACAAGACGATAATAATTATGAATTTTTAGAATCAGAGAATGGTGTTTGGAATGCAAAGAAACAGAAAATTAGTAATTTGATGGAAGGTACAGATAGTAAAGATGCTGTGAATGTTTCACAAGTTCCAAAAATGGAAGCAGGCTATTGGAGTTTTAATAGTAAAAGGTTAGTACGTGTTAAACCTGCCATTGATGAAACTGACTGTGTTATAAAAGAACAGACTATAACTTTTGATAAAAAAGAAAAATGTTGGGATGCCAAAAAACAATTTATAAGAAATCTACCAGAGGGGGAACATTTGGATGATATTTGTCTAATGTCACAATCATTACGATGGATCAAAATTTGTATATGGAGAAAAAAAGTTTAATTTGATGGAATATAATCCTGATTTATTAGTTGCTGACCCCACATCTTTGAGTGGATTTAAGTATATAGATAATAGACCATATATACCAGAAAACTATGTATTTAAAAGAATGGAAGATAATCTATTGATTGGGGCTAATGGTGATGTATTTAGAGTTACAGGAAAGGATGATGTTATAAAAAATGAATGAAATTGCATACGAACTTCATAAACCTGCAAGAAAGAATTTCATAAGAAGGTCTTTCAAAGTATTAGGTATAAATGAAACCGTACAAATAGACTTAATTGATATGCAAAACTATGCTAGAGAAAATTCTGGCAATAAATATATTTTAACTTTAATAGATACATTTTCTAAAAAAGCTTATGCTGCTCCACTAAAGAATAAGACAGGGTTAGTGGTTACAGAAGCCATTAAAACCATTCTACCAAAGGGGGTTAAAAACATTCAATCTGACAATGGAAAAGAATTTTTTAATTAATATTTTAACAAACTAATGAAAAAATTAAATATTAATCACTATCACACATTTTCTACAACTAAGGCTGCAATTGTAGAGAGGTTTCAGAGAACTTTAAAGAATTGGTTATATAGGGAATTTAGTGCTCAGGGGAGTTATAAATGGTTGGATTTACTTCCAAAGTTAATTCGAAAATATAATAATAAGGTGCATAGATCTATAGGAATGAAGCCTAACCAAGTGAATGTTAAGAATAGTAAATATGTGCATGAGAGGTTGCATGAAAGGACTTCTAAAGTAGAGCAAGTTAAAAAACCAAGATATAAGGTAGGCGATAGCGTAAGGATTTCCAAGTATAAACATGTTTTTAGTAAAGGTTATACTCCAAATTGGACAGGGGAACTATTTACAATAGCAGAAGTTAAGAATACAAAGCCTGTGACTTATATCTTGAAAGATGAAAATGGCAATATAATCAGGGGAGGCTTCTATACAGAGGAGTTGTTAAAGACCAAGTATAAGGACATGTATTTGGTAGAGAAGGTAATTAGGAGAAAGGGTGATTCGTTGTATGTCAAATGGCTTGGGTTTCCAAGTAGCCAGAACTCATGGATTTCCACTAAGGATGTCCAAGGGAGCGCGCCCGAGTTCGCGTGCCGAGAGCCGGGTGGCCAAAAAAATGAGCCATATTCCAGACGTGTTTTTCAGTATTAAAAAAGTAGAAAATTTATATAGGGGTGTATAGGTCGAGAGCTGGATCTTTAAAAAAGTGGCCAAAAAAAGCTCTTCCATTTTTTTCTCATTTTTCCCCTATAAAAAGTGCCCTAAAAGTGCCTCTAAAACGCCGAAAGTGGGGTAAACCCAGCTTATTACCACTACTATTTTATTATTTTTGTTGATGAATTGTTTGTTGATACTGAACAATATTTGTCGTAGTTGTCAGCTGATATGTTTCAATTTGTTAATATCGATATATCGAGAAAAAAGCCATCGATAATAATGAATGTTCCCTTTAACAGGAAAGTACCAATTTATCTAATGGTACATTTCGTGGTCTATAAATAATATATGTTCAGGTTCTGTAATCAAACAAAATTTTTCTATTTCTTTATCGTATTCTAAAATAGGATATTACACTACTAGTCCCGAAGGTGGCTCAATTTGGGGCAATATAGTGGTTTTAAACGAGCCAATTGCGAGTGCGGAAACGCCTATCCAGTCCCGGAATAGAACTTTCGTGAGAAGTGAAAGATTCTTTTCACGATGCAGTAAATCGCACAAACATTCATGACTTGAATACAAAAATATAATTCCATATTCTAGCAATTCTCAGTTTGCCAAAGCATAAGTTTAAAATTTAATTTAAAATCAGCGTGTGGTCATGTTGATCTAAACCTAATTTTGTTTGTTTGGGTGAGGAAAGAGTTTGTCGAGAGTGTCAAGAGTTTTTTTGGGAATAGAAAAGTAAACTTTAGGACATACTTCGACGATTTTCAGATAGCTATGCTTTGTGGATATGAGCTATTTTCACGTACAGAGTAATGTAAAGTTGTTTAAAAATATTTTTCTATAGAATAGGTTTACAAGAAATCTGCAATATAGCAATTTGCTTGAAACATTTTATGTTTGAATAAGTTAATTAATATAGTGATTGTTAAGGGTGTATAACGTAATATGTGATGCCTCAGTACCTTCGAGAGTGGCAGATTTATTGGCAAGCCTGGCTGCAATATTGGGTGTGGAAGGTGAAAATAAAGGGTCAGTTTGTGGGTTATTGGCTTCCTACAGGTTCAACGAACACTGTTACACCCACCACATGAATCTTTTACAGGGTAAGCTACTGCAATTAATATTTTTGCGAACAAGTAAAAACTCTACGAAGAACTAACTTTTTGTAGAACTAACTCCGTTTTGATAAACAAACTCTTTTAACATTGAACACTTTACCAATATTTCATTATTATTAATTTTTATGAGACCTTTCGCCAGCTATGCATCATTAGGCAAAACATCATAACTGAGTAAAATGAGTTTAATAGGAATTTGTTTGTCATAATATTATTAACTAAATTGTTCTAAGGGTCACCGATGTTTTAGTGCGTATTTAAACCATCAGGTATCAATAGGTTTGTATTAATGGCGTTTTGACTGTTTTTGCTGCGTTTCTCAGCGCATTCTTCCAATAAAGAGTAAAAGACATTGGTATAGGGCGAGGAGGTATAATAGAGTTATGTCTAAATGGAATTTCCTTAGTTCCTTTTTAAATGTTAGTACAACTTTTCGCAGCTGCAGTTTGTTATCACAGTGTCAGTTAATAGTACTATTACTATTACTAATTGAGATTTGGACGCCACCTAGGTGCCTATTAGCGAATTTCCCATATAGGGAATAAGCTATTACCGTAGTACTCATGGTAAGACCTGGATGCGGGACCGTTTTATTTTTCGTTTTGAGGTCCCTTTCGCGATCCAGCATGATCGGATCATGGGAACGGGGGTTTATGGGGGGTTTATGGGGTAAAAATAGGTTTTTCCCATTTTGACCAAAAAAACATAAAATTTTGCAATTTCTTTCCAAACCATTTTGTAGAGCTTAAAAAAACAAATAATTTAGTATATTGAAGCGTTGTTATGCGCCTAATGGTTACGGAGAAAATTCCAAAAAATTGTAAATTTAAAATTCCCATGTTATTCTTATGGAGAATAAGTAAACTGTTGTAGTTTGCTTGTTTATGAACATATTTTGATCAAATTTGGAAAATGTTTTTATTTCTTACTAACTATTAACATTTAACAAAAAAAAAAAAAAAAAACAGTTTTACCCTCCCTGATGCAGCAAACGTAAGTCCTTGTTAAACTAATTCTATTTAAATCGGGAATAAATGTTATATTTTTAAGTAGACATTTCAGTGTACATCCAATCAGTCAAATGGAAATTCGCTTAGTCTGCAGGTTTGCTGCGGCGGGGGTATTTTAAGTTATCTTCAGCTAGAATTGACCTTCTTTGAGCAAAGTACCAAGTAAATAGTAAGGAAAGCTACAATACCATAAAACAGGGAACGTTTTTTCTGTTTTCACTGTTCAAGCTGAAACAAAAATACAATTTTCGCTTAACACATGCCGACTTTCTATGTTTTAACCGTTAAAGACACCATGTTTTGTAGTTTTCAAACCCCTAAATTGTACATTAGCAGACATAAAGCTTAATAGTGTAGCATATTGTTGGAAAGCTTATAATATGGCGCAGTTTTTAACAAATTCGGCCACCTTCTTGTATACAGGGTGTAGAAAAATGCAATAGACCAATGTTTTTTTAAATTTTTATCAAGCATCGTAATATTTATCTTTGAATCTATTTACAATGGTGTTCTTACTACTGATCCTCCGTAATTGTCTATTATTCTTATTCAAAATGTAATGGAGAATATGAAAATGACATTATCTACTCAAACCGTATACAGGTAATTGAGCAATAGCTGTATTAAGTATAAAAACACAGTCATTTTTTAAAAACATAAAATAATTCTTTGGGAAGCTATTTTTTAGACTTGGGACCTCTTATATGCATCATCAAACTTAATTTACTTTGTACTAACACCAAAAACATTTTGTCACACTTAGTAAAAATCACCCTGTATATCAACTATATATTTATTTCCATGAATAAAATCCTCAAGTGTCTGTAATTTAGTGTTCCGCAATGTATTCTATGCTCGAATGAAGAGAAATAAATTTTTTGGTCAAAAAGTATTTCATTCTGAACATTCATTTAGTAAAATATTTCCACAGTCAAATATAATAAAGATGAAAAGTGGTACAGAGCTTTCCAGTAACGCTCTATATTCAATTAGTTCATCAACATCCATTACTACAAGAAACAGACTATTTCGTGATTGAGCATTATTTTAGAATACAACGTGTCAATTGCAATAAACTTATTTTTATAATTTTTGTAACCATATAATTCCATATCTTTCGAATTAGTAAAAGATATTATGCTCACAAATTCATATCTTTGTCACATATGTTATGTATCGGCAATTAGTATATTTGATATTTATTTTCAGATATGTTCTACAACAGTCGAACCTCTAGATAATATGAATTTTAAGGGCCTAGGAAAAAATTCGTACTATCGAGGTATTCTAAATGAAGAGGTTTGTTTTATCGAGGTTTGATACTGCCGTTATTCGTCTTATAGAGGGTTCTCCTCACCTGATGACTGGAGAAGGAAGAGCGATGGGTGGGCGTTTCATGTTGATGGATTCTCGGTGAAGTTTTGTGCTAAGAATATTCGTTGTATAGAGGTTAATATCCCCTAACCCATGTCAGCAACAAATTCGTCTTATGTAGGTTTTTAACCTAATAACTACGTAATACAGAGGTGTTTTTATCACTGACCCTTATACACGTTTCAAGGGGATTTTGAAAATTCGTCTTATCGAGGAATTCGTTTTATCAAGGTTCGTACTAACGAGGTTCGACTGTATGTGAAACTGTCTTGCTCAGTCTCAACACAATTGTCCAGAATGTAGGAGGATGGTGTAGTAATGTCACTTTATCACAGCCTTCGCTCTGTCTGAAGATGAGAGGTGAAATATTGTTGTCCGTGTTCCTAGTGAAGGTGTCAAGTACATTCTATGACAATCATTCAACGTTACTCTAAGAGACTAATAGACACATTCTGGTGGGCGAACTGAGAACATGTTGTAGGGGAGTGACCAACACCACTTGACAAAAGTTGCAGATTTCTTGAGAAAGACTAATTGACTTACTACGTATGCTGAGGGACGAGTTTTATCATATCAATGGCAATATAAAATTAATTCTTCATTTTATCTTAAGGTCAAACTATCAAACTACTGAACTGTTTGTATTAATGGTATAATTAGTTGAACAACTTAATTGCTTTTTGTAGTACCAAACAATATGCCTAACCATTTAAGAACCTAAAAATCATCAAATTATCTTGATCTATGCATTTTTAACTTTCAGTTTCAAATTTATAAACTCTAATACATCATTACTATGTTAACTATACAACAACACCCACTAAAAAGCACATATATTCCTAAATGTTATAGTTATGCACAACTATAGTGATCAATTATCAATCAATTATCAATCATTAAGATCGGGACGCCACTTAGGTGCGTATTTTAACCCAAATATGAGTGAAGGATGAGTGTAGAATGGTGTGAGATGATCTGTGTAGCTTTGTTACTGACTAAGATCAGCTGTTCCATTAGCCAGGATCATTTATTTAAAGCCGAATGATCAAGGAAGAATGATCAAAATCTCTCACCACCAGTAGAAATCCCCCGCATTGAGCCCCGCGTTCTGATTGGTCGAGAGCTCGATGACGTCACAAAGATGGCGGAAGGAGTAGGGCAAAAAGTGTTTGGCGGGAGCTGGGATGGAACCTGGTCCGGCGGCATGAGAAGCCGAAACGCTAACCACTGAGCCACGGCGCTCGATGTTAGACTTTGTGTCGAGGTCGTATACGAGGGCCGGCTTCGAGGGCCGGCATCGGGGGTCGGTATCGTGGATGTTTTTTTTTTCTTTGGCACGAGATGATCGTGGTTCTGCTTTTCTCCACCAGAGTGTGCTGATATCGTCTGTTTTGGGAAAAAAAGGTGGTTCCGTCCTTCTCCACCAGAGTGTGTTGATACCTAGGTCGACTGGTCTTTAAACCTATTGATGTATTTTTGTTTGTTTATGGTTATATTAAATTGATTGTGGTTCTGCGTTTCTCCACTAGAGTGTGCTGATATTGTCTGTTGTCCACTAGAGTGTGTTAATACTATGGTTCTGTTTTTCTCCACTAGGTTTAACTGAATTATATGAAATGTCACTCTTATAGTTGTACAAGCTTGGTTGTTTCATAGTTGTATCCTCATTTATGTTAATAATAATATGTTTGGTACTTTGAACTATTTGAGATGTTACTGTTGTCACGATGATACCACATCAATTATTTCATGTTGATTAACGAGTGCTAATTACCATCTTGTATGGATGGAATATTCTTTGTTACTTTTAATTTTTGCATTCTTTGAAAAACTGAAATAACATGATTCTTATAGTATGGTAAAATGTCAAAAAGGAGAGTGAAAGTAAAAATATGGTTGAATAAAAAATGATGTGTTTATTATACTAAAAGATGTTTACACATGTTACATAACATTTATGAAATAGTGTTAATAAATGATTATTAAGATTTATATATAAAATCATTAATACTTAACAAAAGTTATTTTTACATATATAACAAGAATAAGAATATATTTATTTCCCTTAAAATCAGTTAAACAAGTCTATGATATAATAAACTAAGAGTACTTGAATACTAAGATATACATATATACAATTAAAAATAATATTAACATACAGGAATGCATTTGAGGTAAAATATAATAAACAGTATAAAATGATATAAAATTACATTTTCATCCATTTGTGAGCTATGTATCAATTTTTAAATCTATAGTTTATCGGTAAGCATAAAATCGATTGCAAACTGTTTACTGAGCAAAGTGAAAAGACTTTTTTAAAAATAAATATTATATTTCGCCTCAAAAGCGTTCCTACATGTTGGACATGTTCCAAGAAATAGCAAACAGGGTCCACAAAATATATGCCCACACGGTATCAGTACCACTGATGGAGTAGACTCCATACATATCGGACACTCAAGATGTTGTTCTCGGGCTGGCCCTGGGTCCATCGATGGTCTTGTGTGGTCATAGACGTTGTAGTCGTCATTCCTGTGTTCAGCCGCATACGATCGCATCAACCTGTTGTCTGCTGCCAAGGCTGTCGTCAGGGAATGATAAATTTCTCTGAAGATAGTAGCAGCTAACAATTGCTGTTGGATCGCACTCGTCCGAGCCACAAAGTAGCTGACGAAAACAAGTAGATCTCGAAGCTTCTGTATCCACTGTCTCACTACATTGGATGCTCTTGGATCTGTCCAGTCACATCGCCACTCCTCCCTTAGTTCTGCATTGGTGTTCTGTAAAATAAAACAGAGAGTCTTAGAGTTTGGAATTAAAAAATGTTTAGTATACAGACAATATGTTAGGAACTGTTTGGAATTTGAGTTTAACAACAGGTTAGTCGTGCTAAATATATAAAACATGCATGTTTTATGTAAAATGCATACCGTCACAGTGTTGTCCACCCTGTCCAAGATGCGTTTGGAGACTAGTAGCTGGTTTGGTGATATGTAACCTCCAGAATGTTGGAGCATACCACAGCAGTACCCACACAACCCCCAGAAGCTTCTTGGGTCTGTAGAAGCTGTTCTCTGAGGCTGATTTGCTGCATTGCTAGTGGTAGCAATATTGACATTCTGGTTCTGTAAAAAATTAAAGACGATTAGTATTTACTATTTAAAACAAATGATTGATAACTTGTCTGTACCTATAGTCATTTACTATTTAAAACGATTTGTTGATAACTTGTCTGTACCTATAGTCTTCTAGAAACTTACACGGTGATTGGTTATGTCTTGTAGGGGTGTGGGTCGGTTCCGTTGTGGTGGTGGGAAGGCAAAAACGTCCTCGTCGTCCTCCTCCTCTTCTATAGGTCTTGAGGTTGGTTGTTCCGAACTGCGACGCAGGATGTTGGGCCGTCGAGAGCTGGTAGGGGTAGGAGGAGCATTGGTTGACTGGGCCTGATTGGATGGTGTCCTCCTGACCGACAACCAGCCTGATGAAGAAGAAGAAGCTTGATTTTCTGCCAGGATCCTCTGCATCCAGGCAGGGAGAACTCGTCGGTTCTCGTCAACCGGTTCGCTAGCTTGGGAGGTCGATGGAGTCGGGGCAGGGTTTGCAGTTTGCTGCCTGGCTCTTGAGGGTAGCCGAAGACCCATAAAACTCCTGCGGAACCGAGCTCTCAGGTGGTCGGGGAGATTCTCGATGGCTGTAATAAAGTCCTCCATTGCAGCATCGCAGGCCTGGGGGTTACCCTGAAAATTATAATAGTGCTCTTGAAAATACCTATACATGAATCTCTTTGAAGTGTTAAAAATCCTAGTTGTGACTCAACCCAAATTCATACATTATGTTTAAAGAAGGAGAAATATTGAATAATTATTATCATAGTAAATATCATTTTTGTAAAAATATAACTATTGCTAGTCCATTGAAGCAATATCTTGATAAACCATAGTTAAATATTTTTTGAATAAATACATACTCATTATTTGGATAAATATAGTCAGTTTGATAATATAAATCAATACTCTATGTAAAATAAATTGCATTATTATTATTATTAAATACATACGCTCGAGGCTGGACCTCGAAAGTGAGGCATGAGCCTATCTAGGCTTTGACGAACTCTCGTCCAAGCCTGATGATACTCGACATCTATTGAGTCTAGCGTCTCAGTCAACAACAGAGTTCGGCGTGCCTTAATTAGCATCTGCTGTGTAACATCCCTCTCCTCCCTTTCTATGTCAGTTGTATCATCTTCTTCGCTGGAGATCTCCTCGACCATGTCAAGGTTCTCTTCTGGTGCGAAGAGATCCCTGTCGTCTGAGGACTGCTGAGGAGCAGGAGGCTACATAAAAATAGTCAAAAATAATGTTTGTAATATAGATCTGATTTAAAAAGAATTTCTTTATAAAATTTAACTTATGTTTTTTGATAGCTTTTAGATTTTTAGTAAAGAGTAAACCCATTTATATGTGAACGTACTAGTGATTATGTTATAATAAAAATTAAAAAAAATATAAAAAAAAACAGGTTATGGTTAATGGAGAATCTTTAATAGTGAATAGTGTATATTTATAACATTGTTAATAACTTGTTGCAAAGGTTAATTTATAAGCGTATTAGGAGAATTATTAAACAGGTAGTTTTTAAAATATTGTAAAATCACATACCTGATTCGGGGGTCGGATAGCGACACAGCAGGTCACTATGAAGAGCATGTAGAAGAGCACAGCTGTAGAAGTTAGCTTGGTCATGTTGAAGCGACTGAGGCTTGCAACGATTGCGGGCGTATTAAATAGCGCTGGCTTCTTAACGTCAAGGCTCTACAAGGTCAGGCGTGTCCCGCCATTCTGAGACAAGGCATAGTTATTATGTAAGGGGCCTCACTTATAGAGATAGCTAGCAAAAGACAAAACGCTATCTCCTATTTATATTTTTGACCCAAGTTTCCACACCACCCATGAGGTAGGGTCATGGCGCGTTCTTTTTTTGTTTACCCAGAGGCTTCCCCTGGAGGCCTAACCCTCTGGAGTCAAGAGGGACTAACATATGCTTTGACCAACCCTAGTTACATTAATATTACCACAACCCCCAGAGTTAAATTACATTAAGTAGTTTTCAGTTGTAAAAATGCTGTGTAAATGTTTGTTCATACTCACACACACCCATACTAGAGTTGTCACAAAGAAAACACATTTCACGGTTTTACAGGGGCTTATTCCCAACTTTGTTTCCTGTCAAAGTTAACCTAAAACGGATGACTTCACCTTTTTTTTTTGTAACACATTAAACCAGGGGGAACATATCACGTTTTATGCTTTTTACGGCAACCCTGTGAGTAATAGTGTTGGTTTGGTCTGAGGAAAACATATTACGTTTTATGCTTTTTAAGGCAACCTCTCCGTATAGGATTTTACAACTGTTGACAGGATGACAGACTCTTTGGTTTTTAAAACTCACACACAAACACACACACACACACACACAACTCACACAGCAATTTTACATCTGAAAAGTATATTTACATCAATAGAAATCATATTTACAATAGAGCTAATCTAACTTTTTTTTTTACTTTTTATTTTTCTTAGTAATAACGAGAACGTATTCATCGTTGTTTCCATGAACCTTTTTCAATTCAGAAATGAAACTAACGTGATCACAAAGAAATTTCCCACTTACTACCTGGTACAAAGCAATGTTAGTCCAATCGACTTTATCTGCAAAATCATGAATAAATGATTCGGATAGGGTTTGATTTTCACTGATAATGGACCAACATTCGGCAGAGAAATACGATGCAAACTCTCTGAGAATTTTCTCATCGATTTGGCATCTTTTTAAAAGTATGTGCCAGTTAATTCTGTGAAAATACATTCTAAGCAATTCAATATCAAAATTATAATGAGTTGACAGTAAATCCCAGTTGAGAAATCCGGCAAATCTCATTATAATTTTATCATTTAAAACACCTACCGGCTCTTTTGGTTCGGAGGAGAGAATATCCCAAGCGTTTGTGTCCATCTTGTTTGGTGGCTGATGAAATAATGAATTTAGTTTTCGAATTTTAATTTGTAAAATGTTTTGGCACTGCGCAGAGCACATTTACCCCCACCATTGTGCTGAGGTAAAAGACAAATCATCTGTAAGTTTGAAGAAGAAGAATTCGTATACGATTCTTCGATAGCTTCAACATTGACATGAAACTCTTTAAGAAACTTAACTTTTTCGCTACCTTTGGTGTAAAGTGTAGCAAATGGTTTACAAAGAGTTCGGATTAACTCTTCATCGTATGGTATACCTTGAGTATCCCATTTTATGAAGTGAAAATGCCTCGTTAACCACCTGGCTGATCGCAACATTTTATTATTTAAAAATGATTCGTTAAAAGGAGCATCAAAAACTAAATGTGTGTGAAAATGTTTACTCACTATAGCAAACTCTTTGATTATAAAACGATTTTGATTATCTTTGAACCCGTGAAATTCAACTATTGCTGACAGTCCCTTAGTTTTATTATCGTCCTCGCCCTTCTCCTGCTTTTGTTGCTGCTGCTGCTCTACTGATCCCATATTAACCATTTCTTGAAAAACAAAACTTCGTCAACTAATTTATTTACAAAATGTGTAGGCAAACCCGCGGGTGGAATAGCGTCGTCCTCCTCCTGTGAGATCAAAACGCGGTCTATGAACATTCGAATCAGTTCTTCGTTGGTAAATAGCTCGACAAGGTATTTTTTGATTTCGTGGAGACTGCGCACGAACTGATCCCACTCATCACGGTTTAAGAGAATCACTCGTTCTTTGTCGTGAATGGATACATAGAGATTACCAAACACCTTTCTTACTTTCAATGTGTATCCCCCTTCATTAGTCGTGACACTGTAACCTTTTTTAGTTTCATCAGTCAAAGAGGATGTTATTTCATCAAAATGAACGGCTAAATCGTTAAAAGCACTATAGGGCCAAAAGATGTAGCTTTTCCCGGTTTTAAATAATACTCCTACAGTACGCATTAAACTTTCAAAATATCCGACTACTATGAATTTAGAACAGTCCTTGTCCAAATAGAAAATACTTTTTAAAAATATCTCTCTTATAGTGCTACGAGGAAGGGGCACCTTTGTGTTCTTCCTTCTGGGTTTTTTCGCGGTCATTACCTCGATCTGACCCGTGGTCTCCTCCACCTCCTCCTGCTCCGCCGGCTGTTGTGTTGAAAGAATAGTTGCTTTCTCGAACTCCATGGCTCACAGACTGATCCTCGAATGAATTTATTTTTACAATTATACAATTCCTACATATGTACCCCCACCCCTATTGTCTATTCGTTGTGATCATCATCATCATCATCATATTCACAATCATCGTCATCATCTTCATCATCTATTGCAGACATAGACCCGTCACTATCGGTAAACTGCAAAGACTCGGTATCCGAACAACTATCACTTTTGTACCAATCATTTTCCGATCCCCTGTTGATATTTTGACTAAAGATAGAGTACCGATTTACCAAATGGTACTTTAAACACCCGTACTTGTAAACGTTGAGTGGTGACTTTTTACTAGTATCCGTGTACATCACACGCTTCGGGTTATATGGTATTTCAGCTGTATAACTACTGTAAAATCTCAAACCGATTCCTTTATATTCAAACATTTCATTTACAATATTTTCCAACTCCTTTTCAGTGTACTCTTGTTTTAGTTGAGAGCGTGTAATGAATTCGATTGTTAAAAAATGAACATCTGACAAGTCGATAAAGTTTACAGGTTCTCTTCCGTTAATTTTATGTTTTTTTATCAAAACCATGTCCTCGTCAAAAAGATTTAGATTTATAAACGCGAGCTTGTCATGTTTTTCAATATTTTCACTTACCTCTGGATTTCCTTCCTGCGCGATCTTTTGGTCTTCAACACTCTTTGGCGTCTCCATGGCGACTGAATCGAAACAACACGTCTTTTTCACTTTGATTCACCATCGAGTGTATTTCGTCGAGTATTTGCAAAGCGCGACAGCGGTACATACCTGCTAAGCAGCATTTACAAGTATCTACTACATCAATTCCGGTTTCGTTTGTTTGTACACTTTCAACGCATTCTTTGTAATGTGAAAACTCGTCAGGCCCGGCGGTGTCCACTCTTTCTGTTAGATTGTGACGAGCAATATGATCGTCGAGACGATTTAAAAATTTCAACACTTTAAGTCTCTTTCTTAAAAGTTCCTCGTTCTCGACCGTCATAAATGCCGGATGGTTTTCTATATCTCGTTTGGCGTCCATGTCTCTGATGTAATTTTGCAAAATTATCCCGTCAAGATCAGAGGTCTGCGAGCGATTAATATTTTCAGCTCAGTTTCCTCAATTACAAGGCGACAGCACAAGGTGATCACGTGTCTGTGTGGCGCGCCTAGACCTTGGCCGGCCTTCGAACCCGGACCTCGGCCCTCGACCTCGGCCTTCGACCCCGGACCCGGATAACCAGTTGGCCTTGGGCGGCGTCTCAGACGGAGATCTTTCGCACGTCGCCGGTTAGTGGCGTGTAAGTGTAATGGCAATCGTGAATGATGAGGCAATATCCCCAAGTGTTGGCGGGAAACTTTTTGTTAGTTTGAATGTCCAACTTCACTTCGACAGGGCCTGTCTTCATTGAATCGTTTTGTTTCGAACAATCGATTATGTAAATGGGACATTTTGTTGTATAATCTGTAAAGTTTAATATCGGTGAGCCTACTCTACCGTAATAAGAACTTTGAAAATTTGCGTAAGCGTCGTAAAACAACGCCGTATTTGAGAGTAGAGCGTCATAAGGGTAGTATATCGAATTTAGGTACACTTTTATATCTTTTACGTCACAAGAATCGAATTGTGACATATCCTTGGTGATGTCGTTTTTCCTACCTGTTTGAAAGCCGACAATTATGTACCTCGGTTTTTCCAACTGGTTGGTCGTACGGATAGGCCAGGAAAAGGAATCACTGGTCGTAGGTAAATTCGCATACTCATGCATTTCCCACTGTCTGAACGGTATGTGAATGTGTGGGTCTTTCTCGATGTACTTATAAAGTCTGAGTTTTGCCGAATCGTTTACCATCACATGAGGCACACGCCAGTATATCTTTACGATTTCCAATTTTAAAGTACCAGCTTCAGACGTACTAACGGCGTTCAGGTCGGTCGAGGACCTCAATAAAATAAGTTCTTGTTTACTATTGACGATTACCTTTCTATAATCCTCTGCGAATCCTAAAAGAAGTCTAAGCGGTATGGAGTATATAAAGTCTTTAACATTCACTGTCTCACCAGGCCCGAACCAACAGGCGTTCTGTAACACGTTTTTTTCTTCTTCCCGGATGGAAACCAAATTTTTCAAAGTCGTTGTGATTCCCACATTTCTAGTCCTATCGATTTCTTTACCACAGATCTCATAACGAACCTCGTCAAACAAAAATGCGATACCGTTGTTTACTAAATTAACATCTAATGCTGTCGCTCCTGTTGTTTTAGTTGCCTCTACTTTACCGTGAATGACAACGTAACTATCAAACGGCAAGGTAAGAATATCCTGTTGTAAGATCGGTATTCTGACTTCGTCGTTGTTTCTATAGCTACACGAGACGTATGGTTGATGATTATGATACTCCATACTAGTGACAGAGTCATCGTACATAGCAGCGTTTTCTATCGCTAGCATTGCCATTTTTTACTACTTTAAAACCGAGAGAACGTAGAAAACGTATATTTTTACAACTTAACTGGTCAGTCTTTCTTGATGAACTGACTTTTTGTGTAGTAGTTATTTCTCTAAATAGTATTCCCATCTCTACGTCTGAGATGGAGTCTTACACATATAGGCTCTCCACGAAAATTAACCAAATTACCGTCCTGGTCTCTTAAAGATACAGACAAGTTGTTTATCGTTTGAGCGATGACAGGCAAGTAAATCACATTCTTTGGAATCTCAATTATTTTATACCCTGGAGGTTCTGCAGGATAAAACTGGTGTATGACATGGCCTTCTATACCGTTTAAAAACGAGCCTCGACTGATATTACACTCAACACGTATGGAATTCACTTTAATTATATTAATTGGCAGGTCTGATGTGTGAAGTGTTGCGGCTTCGTATACACCTGGCTTGAAACCTAACACCTGTGCCAAACTGTCTTTTTCCGAAAAGTTAACTTTTTCACTACAACACAATTCTGCTTGTAGAGTGTTATTGTTTGCTTTTAATGAGAAGGTAATATTTTCACCTAATTTAGATTTTATATATTTTTCTATGTCCTCGATCTCATAGCTTCCCTCGGGAATAACGACCTTTTTGTTTTCACCATAGTAAAACTTGTCATTGATATTTGTTTCAATGTTGGGAATTGAGTTGTAAGTTGTTAAATCGACCAGACCAAGCTCCCAATCCCCGGTACTTACATCTATTGGATATGCTAGTTCATGTGACAAAACGCTAGATGTTCCCGTGAGACAAAACATTACTAGAAAGAAACCTTAAGCACAAGTGTCCGCAAATAACTGAATCGTAATTTTGTTCTCTTTTGTAATTATAGTAAATTGTGCAATTCCCAAAATACCTCAAGAGCTCTGGTGGTGGTTTCAAACTACCAAAACTGTCATAATAATACACTCTGTTGTCTAATTTTCTAAAACATACCCAATGAGTGCCACCACCGCTTCCAGAATCCAGGTTTACTATTACTGATTCATATTTTTTGGGGTTTGAAGGTAGCATATCTCTCATGTACACTCCTCTAAAGTTTGGTATTTTAAGTAATTTTGCATATTTCTCCAACTCGTAGTTTGTTAGTTTGGTAGTGTTTCACCGGGATTTTGATGTTTTTTTTTTCCTTGTAGTGCGTTTCTTTTTCTTGCCCGATCCTTGAACCTTTCTGTACGGTCTCAAGTATAACCCTTTACCTTTACTACTCTTGCGTTTTGGGGCTCGTTTCTTCTTGCGTCCTCCGCCGAACTTTGTTTTGGCTTTCATGGCTGTTGTAACTGTCCAGGCAGCTGCTTTTTCCACTAAAGACGAATCTGGGGCCTTGAATCTCTGCCAAGCCCGTTCAGCCAATTCTTGATCCGCACGTCTCCTGTTCTCTGAATCCTTATATCTAGAGTAGGCTATGTCGTGCACCTTACAAGCCTGATCTAATTTATTTATTCCTGGGTCCCCTCTGGCCAACCTTTTGGCTAGTTTAGTTCCAGGTCCACAATATTGATATCCTCCCGGTATATGAAGTTCGATGGGTAATAAGTCGATAGCTTTATTAAGAACCGAAGAAACTATACCTCTTCCTTGAACGGTTGTTTGTTTACATCTGAATCTCTTAGTTTTGGATTCTGACATTTTAAGTTGTTCACTTTCTTTAAGTAGAAGGTCTATTCAGTTCCTCGTCGATGAAAAGATCGTAGCTATTGGGTGGGAGAGGATGGACTTCTTCTTCTGCTCCACTCTTTTTTGCTACTGAATGATCGGCAAACAAAACTTCCCAATTTATGAAATCTTTTTCACCTCCTATCGGTATTGTAGCAGACCTACCGGTTTCCTTTTTATTTATATAATTATACAATAACACTCCGAATTTTCTCAAGTTTTTATCATGGTAGTCTTTATTACTAGCTATTAAGCCCTCACATTTTGCAAGTCTTTCTTTAAATAATCTCAGATCCTCACGAAGTATTTCTAAGCTAGCAGTTAATGCTGAATGTTCCTTTAAACAAATGTTTTCTACAAAACGTTTTGTTGCAGCATCTCTTGGATGTCTAGGAACGGCTAAGTTATTTATTTGTTTTTTACCAGCGTCAAAGTCAGAGTCCTCACCCTGTGTCAAACACATTCGTTTTAAAGTCTGTAGATTAATAGCATCTTTTCCCTCAAGAGCATCATCTACATTTCTCATCCTTTTAGACCCCAAATTAAAACCTCCACTCTCCAGTGGGATCAGTCTTGAATCCACATATAATTTGGACACCGCATCAAGTGATTCTACAGCCTCCCCAATGTTAGTTAGGCGCTTGCTCTTTATATCGTAGTGCCCATCAGCTGTCATATCAAATCCATCGCCTTTAGGTCCTTTGACATTTTTTTCTGAGGACTTTGAGCTGCGTCCAAACTTGTCAATCGTCATTTTAACAATGCCTTGAATCTACTATTACCAAAACCCTTTATAAAGCCGGCCTCTTTCAACTCTTCCACAATACTAATAATTTCATTCGCATGCACTTTGTTTCCAGTTTCTGTGGACATAGCTATGTGTTCAAATCGCTCCACCAACTCGTTTGGATCGTCCCAATATAACACATCGTGGTGTTTTGTATTCTTCCACGCCATACCTTTACCACGACTGGGAAATAGTTTTTGGATAATTCTGATATATTTTTGCCCTCTACTTGATTTAATTTTACCGTTATGCCTGAAACCGTCTCTATGAGCATTTGTATCAAATAGTATACTTTTGTATTTATTTAAATCTTCATTCGTGTATGTATTACTATCTGGTAGTCTTTTGAAAAGTAATTCATAAAGACCTTCAGATGCCCCATAGTTTATACCACCTATTTTTATATTTCCCTCACTATCAAAATCTAATTCTTTTCCACCTACCATCAACTTTTCACCATCTAAAAACTGAGGTCCATAAACATAGTCTATGGTCTTTTTATTTCCACCAGCATCTCTTAGATACATATCCATATAATGCTGTGTAATGGGATTCTTAAAGTATGTCTCAATAAACTGAGTTGTTGACGCTTGTTGTTGAGGTGTGGACACTAGTGCTGACAAATCTTTACCTTTAGGTGTTGACATGGTGTCGGGGGAGAACCTTTCAGTCTCCTCCTCCTCGTCGTCATCAGTAGAATAATAATTTAACGATTGTCCTTTGTCGTCGTCGTACACATGTTCCTCCTTAATAGTTGGTTGCTCCGTTTTTATATCGGTGACGTTTTGTGGTGTTTTTCTTAGCTCTTGTATGATCGGTTTGTATTGCTTTTCAAGTAATATATCACTTTCTTCAGCTCCTTCTTTGAACATCTTATACTTGTGTTTAATAGCTTTACGCAACTCAATAAGTTTGGCAGTAAGTTGTTTACTCTTAGGTTCCATAGTGAAAACTAAAAGTTTGAGTTTTACTTTGAGAATTTAAGGTAATTCCACCTGTCTAAAGAACATTGCACGCTTTTTGTGTTTTCGTATGAAATGTATTACATCTATTAAGGAGATTCCATAACTAAAGTCCAGTCCGTTATAATAATTCTGTACTCTAGAATCAAAACGTGGTATCACATACGGTCGTATAAGACTTTTAAATATAAATGTCCTTTTCCAATCATCTCTCCACTGAGGGATTTCTGATACTATGTACACATCTTTTTCTACTGCTGTCGTCATGAACCTCTTGAGCGTATCAATTGGTCTGTGTTTGTTAATGTTCTGTAATAAAAATGAGTTCAAGAGCCAAAACTCGCATGGATTTGCCCCTGTAAACCTTTTCCACTGTTCGAGTAATTTTGAATTTGTTACAGAATACACACAATTATTCAAACTGATTCCGAATTTTTCACAATTTAAGGCAACTGTAGGTAAAGCTTCTCTTAAGAAATCTACAGTATACAACCCTTGACAGAGATTATTAACACCACTGAATGGTTTACCCCTAGGTTGAGGAGGAATGCCGTCTGGGACAACATCATAGGCAACATTATAACTTATATTTATATAACACTTTAAAGACATAGCGGTTTGATAAATCTTTAAAGGTGACCTTATCGGTATTGTTCTTTCTGTCAAAACTATACATCTACTAGCATTCGGTATCAAACATCCATATTCTAACATTCTAAACACGACTTGTGAAAAATTAACGCTTCCATGTAGATCTCGCAGGGGTAGGGTCGGTCCAAATATATCAGGAAAAGGTCTGAACCTAGAAATGAGGTTTTGCGGGTTTCTTACCGTACAGTTGTTCATATCTTCATGATACATCACTAGTTCCAATGGAACATTCTTCTTTTGACAACGGTATACAAAGTTTAACCAAGCATCCCTATTATAAGTCCTCTCACTTGCTGAGATCATAAGAAGTATTACAGGTGGTATAATTGTTGAGCTTTTAGGTCTTTTATGTCTCCAACATCTCTTGTTAAACTGAAAACCATGTGGAGGGCTTCTACTACAATAGTTGCCACAAAATTTACCTTTATCTTTGTAATAAAATGTACATAAATTTGATTTAACATTATGAAGCTTTACATCGAAACCCTTTATATCATTGTAAGTATAAATGCGCACCATTAGAAAGCCGTTATAAAACTACTAAGACCAATCCTGTATCGTCCATTATATTGATCCTGACTTTTGTCAATGACTAAAAACCCATATTTGTCTTCCCATGCCTTTGCACACAGCTCTTTGAATTTTTCAAAAGACATGTCAGTAGTCACATGATCACCATACACATGTCTCAAATTCATTTCATCTTGTTTAAACAGTATGAGAAAATTACAATTGTCTCTAATGAGCTGTTTTGGTATAGCACTGTATGTTTGTCCTAAATAAAATGTATCAATGTCATTATGCCTACCCATGGTAAAGTAGCTACGAATGTTATTATGTTTTTCACAAGATATATCATCAAATATCATGATAGAATCCGGCTCAGCCTCATTCGGGGGAATGACTAAACTGTTATCGTCGTAAGCAAAATAACCAATTTCCTTAGGCATAGCTTTCTTTAAAAACTCATATTTTGGTTGATATAGAGATTTTGAAAAAACATAAATGTTTTTAAACCTAACACCGTTTTTATCAAAAATTAAATTAAATAGAATATTTGTTTTCCCTGAAGAGCTAGGTCCACAAATTATACAACGAATAGAGTTTGGTAATAAATCCCCATGTTTGTTCCTCTTTACACATCCTGTACCGATAAACTGGTCAAAGTTCTGCACGGTTAAATGAACATTCTGTTTCTTAAGCCGCATACTGACTGATTACTCAAATGTGCTGACAGTATGATAAATACTTGATAAGGATTTGCTATTTCTTAAAATAACAACAGATCACAGTCGCAGGTCATCAGAATGAACCCAACTATCACTATTTTTATCGTGCCCTGCCCAACGAACTAAGAGCTTATTACCCTTTCGTTTCAAAATCTTTTCCACTAAATATACATCTCCAGTCTTGGACTTACTAATTTCCTCTGTATAAAACCCACCTTTTAATATTTCTCCTTTATGATCTTGAAGAATATAAGTGATTGGTCTAGTTGGTTTGACAGCATGTATTCTAAATATCTCGTTTGTCCAATTTGGTAAATATCCTTTTTTAAACATTCTTTTCGCCTTACTAATTCTAACACTGTCCCCTACTTTAAATTTGTATACCTTTTTTGGATTTGCTGCTTCATTTATTCTGTTTAATATTTGTTTTTCATGTTTTTTCTTCACTTCTTTTGGCTTCATACCAATGGTCCGATGTTTTGTATTATTATAGGAACTAGTAATATGATCTAATATGCTTACCCATTCATAACTTCCTCTTGCTGTAAATAACTTGTACATTTTTGACTTTAAAGTTCGATTTAACCTTTCAACAATACTAGCTTTTAATTCAGAGTATGTATGATAATGATTAATTTTATACATATTCATAAGTTTATTTACATGTTTATTAAACCACTCTGTACCTTGGTCTGTTTGAAAGTTTTTCATTTTATTTTTAGCTAAAATTGGTTCTAAAGCTTTAGCCACCTCTATACCAGATTTACTTTTTAGTGGTATTGCAAAAGCAAACTTGGAAAAACAATTGATCATAGTCATTATATACTTATAGCCTTTGTTAATTTTAGAATATGGTTGCATTTCCACTAAATCTGCTTGATATAAATCGTTGAGGCCCTTAAGAGTAACTTTACGTCTGAGGTAATTTTTTCTAGCAGGCCTATGTAGTTCATCAGCAATTGCCAGTCTAGCTTCCATTGTGGAAATGACCATATTATTCTGTATTACATAATTTATGTATCATATCTAATTCAGTGATTCTCATAATGTAGATAAAACTCATACTTGCAAGAAATAATATTAGTATAAAAATCTTTTCTATTGAATCATTAATATTACAGAATATCATTTTAAAACACTTAACACTGTCCTAACATGTAATTACACTCACCAAAATCTCTAAAGATACTAAATAATAATTTTGTTTACCTATATTTGACTACAATAACTATTTTTACATTACATTGTCCACTTGCATCTTAAAACATGACCGTTGAAAATGAATGATAAATTTGTGTGTTCTCATGCCCCGCTTATGGAGTCTTACATTGTTTTTTGTATCCATATGGTAAAGTGTCATGATCACCATCGTGTTTTCTCTTAGGACCTGTTATTTTGAAATCCTTTTTCTCCACAATTGTTACCACATCTCTACTCTCTGTTCTTCTAATTCTACTTTCTATAATTGGTACTGATTCACTGGTTTCACTTAAAATCATAGCTTTTAGGGATGAAAAGTTCAATTTTCTACTAGCAGACAAATTTAGGGTGATACCTTTGATTTTGCAAACTTCTCTATACTCATTTGTTACTGGGGAATAAACAACATATCCATAGGTTTTGGGACCACCAGAACAAAACTCCACAATAAATGAGCCTGGTCCATAATCTTTAGCTAACTCATCAGTCATGTCCCCTAAGTAGTCTCCAACAGGTATTTTATATAATCCTGGTCTATAGACGTAGATAACCGAGTCTGTATCATAATAGCACACTTGGTTTCCTAGTTTCTCAAGGTGTTCATATAGTTTTAGTCTGGCTTGACTTGTAGTGAAAGCTGCTAAGACCACATTGACAGTTCTTAAGCATTCGCCAACTTCTTCTAAATGCTGCCAATTTACAACGACAACTTCTTCATTGATCTCTTTAATTCTGTTTACCTGGTCTACTGGACTAACTAGGAGGTTGAACAATTCCTTAGGATCCCTAGTCACTAACGTTTTGGTCTGGTTTTGCCTCTGTCCAAACTTGCCCCAAAATGAGTTGAGCATAAGTTTGGAAAGCGAGCGCATCCCTTCATTTTTCTCGATTTTGTCAGAATCTAATGAAATTCCTTCATGGTCAAAGTAGTCTTTTATGTATCGTTGTTTTTCCTCTTCTGTTTTACACCAGTCGGGATAACCTGAAGCTTCTTGCTTGGTTTTTAAAAACTTGTCGATGAATTCTGTAAATAAACCTCCATTTTCAAAAGTAGCCATTTCATATTGCCACAACTCATATCGCTCTAGAATTACGTAGCCTTTCTCTACAGCTTTTCTTATTTCCATCATAGTCCATGTTCCTACCAAAGCTCTCTCTTCCACTCCATGGTGACACTCTCCAGAAGATGACAAGTTCTCTCCACACACACGACACAAGACAAACATTAATTTATCATTCATTTTCACCGGTAATACAGGATGATAAAGATTTGTAGGGGGTAGAATTTTACATTTAAGAAGTCCTTCAGCTTCCATTCCTCTCTTTAGACATTCTTCATCACCAACAAATATCGTAGGATGTCCTACAGGAAACATACCGTATTTGCAGACCCAAGGATAGAGAGAACAAATGTCTACGTAGAATATCTGTTCTCCTTCTTCCTTCTTACACTTATAGTATGTCTTTGAGTTTCCGGTTCGGCCCCCATAAAAAGCATCCCTCGGGTTTAGTGGGATTGTGTTTAGAATCGGGATATTGTTAAGATATTGCAATTTATTTCTCTTCTTCAAATCATCAAATTCACACTCCCACATATCTATTACATCAAACTGCTGTCGTATCCTTCCTGTTCTTTCTATGGTTCTTTCGTACCGCAAGTGTAAACTGTCTGATAGATCATCTTGAAGAGGTTCTTCTCTTTTATATGGAAAACATTTCGGACATCCATGGAAATAGCAACCATAAAATTCATAAACTATTTCTCCATCAAACCCGTCAACCTTTCCAATGCCTGGAATTTTAAATTCTCGGCTGTTGCCAGCATGTTGAATCCTCACATTTCTTTTGTCCTCTTCCAAGGCCAACCACTGTAGAGCCTTTGCAGATTGGTTATCGGCAAGACGATAACCACCTATAGGAATAATACCTATGGTGTCTGGCTTGAGGAAGTTTCTTCTAAATGCTAAGTTGCAAGCACTTGCTATAGTTACTGCTTCCAAAAATGGATCTACGTTACATTCTTTTAAAAACATCGTCCTAAATTTAATACAGGCTTGAGCCAGGATGTCCACGTCTGAAATGCAATATTCTAGGATTTCTTTTTGAAAATCAAAGGTGTAGTTATTTACAACCTGCTCATTATGCCATTCTATAAACTTTTCATACCCTTTTGTAAACATAGAGTCTGGACAGTAATAATTTTTGTCAGGGATAGGTCCGACATAGTTTTGGTGGCTCAAAGTATTGAAAAGATGTGGGAAGTATCCCTTCTTTTTTTCAGGGCCAAGATCGAATGATTTTGGGAGGTTTGCTAATGCCATAGGAAAATAGTTAATAGAGTCAATAAATCTTACATTATCAACTTCCATTAGGATGATTTTTGTCCCTCTTGAAATCAATTTTGGACTGTGTTTTGTCTCATTGTACACATACTTTAACAGAAATTGAAAATCAAAGCCCTGCCCATTGTGCGCAATTACACAAACGGATTTGAATTTCTTTTTTGCCTCCATTACATAGTTCATGAACATTTCTACAGGATTCACATTGAACACTCTTTGACGGATCATACAGTTTTCACAGTGAATGTCATCATCATTCGATATACATTGCCAGCAATACTGTTGGCTAACACAAAGATTTACAACATGAAGTTTTTTCTCTGGATCATCTTGAATGTTTTCATCTTGACGAGTTTCAAAGTCAAAAAATATAAATAAAAAGCTCTTTGCATTAGGTCTACTTGAATCTACTCTCATATAACATTTGTGGTTAGGATCAGTATATTTTAAACATACTTTACAAAACTGTTCTCCACACACATGGATCTGTTTTCTACCCTTGGGTCTTACAATCCGGTTACATTCCCCACACTTCTTTACAGATGAACAAATGTTTTTTTGGTGAGCAATAAAACAGGTTTGGTTTTTAAAATGACGGTTACAGTCAGGACAAGTAATACCATCATGTTCCAGTTTGCAGGGCGGTGAGGTTACCATACAGGCTGAACACAATGATGAACATCTATGTTCATTTTGCTTTTCATACCCAATATGACAAGCCTCACAATAGTATTTACAGGCAAATGCTGATGTTAAACTAGTTATAACATTAAAATGGCCTTCATTAAAAAGAAGGTTGATTTTTAGTTTTGCATCAGCATTGTCACCACTAAAATAGGTCTCTCTACCTCTCGTATTGTAGTTATAAACAGTTATTTTGTATTTTTTTAGATGAGACTGTAACTTTTCTAACTCTCTAATGCCAGCTCCTTCTAAAGGTATTGAAACCCTAGCTTTTGCTAACAATTTTTCAGCTCGCAACGTCTGTCTTTTACCCTTATCCTGTTTGATTGCTTTGTAAAGAGGATCATTTTTAGCATGAGCCTTTCCAACTACCAAAGCTCGAGCTAAACACAGGTTATCTATGTTTTTAATTGTAACAATTCCAATTCTACTACGACACTCTTCTGAAAAATTGTTATAGAAACCTGATCTTTTATGACCCCCAGATCCTACAGGTAGACTAACTTTAGTACACTCCACTATAAATGTATCACTAGATGTAACAGACTCTTCATTACTTTGTATAATACCCCCAAATATAGTCCACAAAACATCATCATTCACCTCCTCTGATGGTCTAAAAGCAACGTATCCAGGTTCCTTATTCTTTAAATTCAAACTTTTCAAAGTAAATCCTAAATAATCATTCGTCCCTGTACATTCACGTTTCATTTCCTCTACCAACTGAGCAAAACCACTTTTGATCCAATCAAGTTCATTATAACCAGCCGGTGGTGTATTAAATTTAAAAATGGTTTTTCTTCCAGACATTCTAAATTTTCTAACATACGTATCATGGCTTCTAACGATATGAATAGGTTCCATAGTAAAAACTACAAATATGTACTCACCATCAAACAGCCACTCGTACACTCAAAGAGAAACTAGTGAACAGCTATTGACGCAACATTTGAAACTCGCGCGCTATATAGTGTACGTCACACCCAGTTCTACCACGGGATTGGTCAACCGGAAAGCGCGCCAACTCCCCACTATATAAACGATCGTACCACCACAGTTCACAGTACACGTCTTACTTCGAAGCTACAGCGTTCTACTGCTACAATCTCTTCAAGCACTTCCACGCAAATTTTACGTAAGTAATTTGAACACATTTTATTAATATTTCGATCTTTAACTTTAACTTTAATTTTGTCCTGTCCTTTATATTATTGATATATTATTATTAACTACGAGGTATTATAAGTACCTTTGAAATTATTTCACCTGTTTCTTTTATTCTTCTCTGAAATCGAACTCTATCTCTAGCCACCATCTCCCAAACTGATTTCCTTTCTTCATCAGGCAATAAGTAGACATTGGTAACAAGTGGATCAGCAAAACGTACACGTTTTTTATATATATTTTCTAACATATTGATTAGGTACCAAACAATTCTTAGTTTTATAACCTATACATTACAACTGCTACTGCCGATAATTATCATGCTTACACCAAGACTGTCAAGAAAGAATTAACTCTTGCTCAGACGGTACTAACTTTTTATCTCTAAAACAAATGGTTAAATACAGAAATACATTAGTTTGCAAATTGTTACAGAATATGGATAAGATGCTCAGTGAATTGGCTGAATTGGAAAAGTATGAGGGACCTCCAAAATACAGCTGTAAGGAGCTCACTGCTAAAGAAGGATACCCTATAACATCTATGAAGAGAACGGACAGCAAATTTGGACCATCAGTCGTTGCTGAGATAACCTTACCTGATGGTGGAGGACCAGCAATAACATTTCTCCCTCAGCGTTTTGTGACCCATCTCTCAGACGAGCAGATTGAAAATTTTAATAAAGGGGGGTTTCGATTGAAATGTACAGGGATGTCTGGTAGAAGCATAAATTTACTATTTTTTAAATAAAAAGAAACATTATTTGTATATGTATGCTGTAGTTTCATTCCTTAAAACCCAGATATCTCTCAAGTTTGATAAATTACATATATATATATATATATAATAACAACAACAACTAATTATATTAGCAAAACTAGTGCAGTTAGTAACATATAATGGTAAACAGTTTAGATTACAGTAAAATATAAAAGATGGTATAGAACATTTTGTTATACATATTATTGCAAATTTGTAATCAACATTGATTGTTTAACCTACGCTTATGAAATAATTAAGTTGGTATCACTATGATAATAACATATAAGTCAAGGCAAATAATATACCAGAAATATTATTAGTTTGCCTGAGGGTAGGACTATGAAACATCCAAGTTGGTACAACTATAACAATAACATATTGTATAATCTGAGATAGTCACAAAATACATCAAACAGTGCCAACACACTCTGGTGGACAAAAGCAGAACCACAATCAATTTAATACAACCATAAACAAAAACAATAGGTTTAGAGACCAGTCGACCTAGGTATCAACACACTCTGGTGGAGAAGGACGGAACCACCTTTTTTTCCCAAAACAGACGATATCAGCACACTCTGGTGGAGAAAAGCAGAACCACGATCATCTCGTGCCAAAGAAAAAAAAAAACATCCACGATACCGACCCCCGATGCCGGCCCTCGAAGCCGGCCCTCGTATACGACCTCGACACAAAGTCTAACATCGAGCGCCGTGGCTCAGTGGTTAGCGTTTCGGCTTCTCATGCCGCCGGACCAGGTTCCATCCCAGCTCCCGCCAAACACTTTTTGCCCTACTCCTTCCGCCATCTTTGTGACGTCATCGAGCTCTCGACCAATCAGAACGCGGGGCTCAATGCGGGGGATTTCTACTACCACCACTTTGTTATAAGTGGTTCTATGGTAAAACTATAAAACATGCTTTAAATTATTCATTTAAAATATAAATAGTAAATGCATAGCATTGTTGGTAAAATCTCTTCTTGGTCTTGTTACGTATTAATAGATCTAGCTCAATTATCTCACTTTTAGTAAAACGTGTTGCTAGCTACCCAACAGTGGCCAATAAACAATTCAAAAGCATTGATAAAGTTATCCTTTAACAATCGTAATTTATTAAAACAACTAAACTTAAACGTAATATAAAAATTGTACTTACATCCGTTATAAAAAGGACTTATAACAGTTCTTCCCTAAAACCAGTCTCGAAGATATTTCTTACTATAATAAGCAAAGTGATTCTGAAAACAGCAAAAGCTAACAAACGAATATAATACTAAAAAGCGTCGTGGAGATAATATCGCCGTATTTGAATGGCTTGTTAGACTTGCAAATGCAGCGTTTTTATCAGATGTGGTTCTTTGGGGACGATGTGAAAGAGGATGGGAAAAGATGATGCTGGTTATAAATTTTGAATAACTTCTTGATCATAAAATAAAACAAATATAACATTTAATAACATTTCCAAATATCGCTTGCATAGTCAAATAACGGAAATGTAAAGACTTCTTTTTGGTTTGAGTTTAATTTTTAAAATCTTTCAAAATTAAAAAAAAAATTAAAAAAAATGTTTAAATAAAACTAAATAAAGATACTTAGTTATAGGTAAAGGTACAAATGTAATTTTATGGTAGGACAAACTCATATACAGGGTGGCTGAAAAGTAACTTGCACCCTCCCTTCACTTTTAAACCTTTTGAGATATCTGAAATCGGTTTGCGGCAACCTTCTTAGAAATGAGGGGCTACAATAATTATGGTTAGTTTGGAAAATGTCGCCCTTATGGGTAGCGGGGATAGGGGGTAGCTCAAAATTTTCAAATTGCAAGTATAGTCAAGTTTGGTATCATTTTACAGGTCTTGACAAAACTAAACAATTGACTAAAGAAAGCTAAAATCGGACTACTTATAACAAAATGACACCCTAAAACGTCTCAAATCCAAATAACCATGTGGGTGGCTCGAAATTAACTTGCACTCTTTTTAACTATTTGATTACTAACTATTCGATTTAACTATTTCAATGTATTTTTCTGCACACGGTTTGGCACCTCGTGTCCCATGTTTCCTGACGGAATATAGATAAACTGATAACTGTAAAAAAATATCCACAACCTTTCTTAACAACCAGACACATGAACTTTAATCCTTACTTTTATTATAAATACTCAACAAAGATAGCTAACCGCATCAAATTCATTACAAAATAGCTCTCTATAGAAGACAATTCTTTTATAAAACTTGATATCAAGGAAATCTCATCCATCGCCATTGTTACTTGAGAGTGTATTGCGATATCAGTATCGTCTAAAAATATACTTAAAGTTGGTACAAAAACATCATCTGTTGTCAAGCTATTGGCTAGGATTACCTGGTCACTGTCCTTGTACAACATGGCGTGTTACATGTATGTTGAACATATTACTATTCTAACAGTTTTGTTATTGACATGGAACTATGTTCTAGTGGATGTAAAATTATTATTAAACCATATTCTAGTTGAGGATTTTATGATGATTCAGAAAAATGAAAGAACTAATAAAGGACCATAATACTTAAAGTTTTTGAATACTGCAATCTTCAAGAAAAATCTAAATGTATTAGATTTTTTGAAATAATGTGACAGAACATTGGTGTAAAATTGTCTATACGTATTTGAATCTTTAAAAAAAATATTTACATAAGTAATATACAGAATGGGTGGCGTATCTGTTTTTATAAAATCACTTACACGTACAATTATAAAAGGAAAGCTACTATAAAATTGAAAAAAATATCAATCTTGTAATACCAATTAATTCAAAAATAAATGTCAACAACGAGAAAACAAGATTAAATACACATAAAAAGAAACGATGTTTTTTGGACATTTTGTTAGGTTCAATCAAAAAAGGTAAACAGTATGCGGATTCGATATATCATTACAGACTAACGGATTTGTGTGGGAAATCAATCAAACGTTCGTTATCTGTGTGAATCAATACCTCGCCAAGTCAGTCCGTAGTGTCGTTTACATCACTCTATTTGTGTAAAAAGTGATTATTTTATGTCATTCTTGAAACAATAAAAAATAAAATAAAATTATCAAAACAAATTATCATTAAAACAATTGAACAATAAAATTATCAAATTCATTATCAATAAATCAAAGTTGTGAATTGAAGTTTGGTGAGATGAAATCCAGATTTTCAACCAAGTCATCATACTATAAAAAGTATTATTATTCAGTTTTACAATCGAAAAAAGTGAATATTTGCATCTCTGCTTTTACTTTTTAATTTATTCAGGATTTAAATCAAATTTATAACTAAATAAAATTAGCTTTAACTGTATGATAATAAGTTTATACTTGCATAGTAGAAACAAGAACCAACTAGTGGATTGTATAACCATAGAGATTAAACCATAGAGATAAGTCCATTAAAATCTCGAATGTAAAACATTTATTGTAATATTTAAACAAACTGAGGATCAAATTTTCTATGTGTCAGGAAAGATAACCCAGTACAACAAATATTTTGTGTAAAACATACTGTCTCTTTGCTTGCTTTTGTTAATGTTATTTTCAATAAATAATTTGAATCATTCCAGAGGTTTAAATCTGCTTGAAGAAACCGAAGAACAAAACCAAACATAAACTGTTTCAATATTATTTTAGCTACGCGTATATCATTATAAGACACTAACAATGTCTCAAAAGCATAGAAAATAACAACAAGCCTTCCTTTTGAGCCTTATATAGACTGTGTAATGAATAACATGGCCCAAACTAAAACAAAACTCACAACAAGGCGATTTAAAATGCAAAATGTAACATGTTATAGCCCCGTGCAGTTTTCATAAACATATAAACATTGAACTCATGCTGGCATTTTAATTTATTTGAGCTCATATGAATTTTAATGAGATCATATTTCAACCACGTCACGACAAACAAACAAAATTTATTCATTCTCAGGGAAATTGAACTACAGTACAATATTCCTTAACTCAAACATTTTAAGAGTATTTCTCTCTTTTCACTTCAGGATAATTATAAATTATTTTCGAGTTTGATTAAAAATAATACAGTTTGGCTTTTTTAAATTTATTTCAAAAAATACAGCAAAAAAATAGTCACCATAAATTTTAGTACTGAAATAAAATTTTAAAATAATGAAAAATTTGGAAAAATACAAATTACTACCAAGAGTAATGTATTGCATCACACAAGTGAGCTGTGTAAGGTTTTATATTTCCTAGTAATTGCATAGTAAAATTATCCAAGAGGCTAAATTATCTTATAATTGAGACTAGTGGAAGCTGTTACATCTGCATTCACTAACCTTGAGGTTCATAAACAGAAAAACCAAACATTTCTCTGCTTTACTAATTGACACAAAAAATCTAGATTTTCAGATCCTTTTTTTTTGAGTTTTCTATTTTTAAAGGGGTATTGTGAACGCCATCCTGCTCTTAGAACAGACTACATAAGAGGTTCGAGTAGTAAAAGATTGTGATTGTTTGGTTATCAGTTTTTCTACGTATGTTTTGCTAAACAGGACAGTATTAAAACAATGAGTTTGGAAAACAATAATCAGTAGGATAGACAGTAAACCAAATATACTTTCTTAAAGAATATATTTTGGTAAGGTTATTCATAGTTTACATAATCAAAATATATTAAACTATTTGCTTAACCTATAAAACATGTTTTTCAGGGGTCTTCAATGTAAAAGTATTAACTGGCATGCATCATTGGTAAGTAACTATATATTTATCTATATTTCAGAAGTAAATGGAATTGTAATGTTTCAAAGTAGATTTTAACAATATTCGTGTCCACCCATGCAATATTAAACTTAAGATTTTTTATTATAATTTCTTTAAAGTTTCCTTCAATAAGATGAAAAAGTGTATTACTTTTCAGGTAGACAGTTTCTACTTAATTTAAAATAACTTTGGCCGATTGATGCTGTCATTTCTGACATGGTGTAACGAGTTGTTAAATCTAAGTTTAACTTTACTGACACTGTGCAGATGAAGAGCTTATCAATTCCCAATCTGAATCAAAGCTTTCTAAATGTATAAACTTTAAAATACGATACAAACTTAATTATATTACTAATTTATAATCTACGTAAGGAAAACTATTTACTAAAACTCTGAGGTCTGTTGTCTCTGAATTTATATTACAAAAAGTTATTTATTGAGCGGAGCGAGCGAAGCGAGCGAAGCTCTTATACGTCGACTTTTATGCATTTCGTAATACGCAAACTCCTCCTAGACGGCTGAATCAATCGTTTTCAAATTTTGCATGGTGATAAAGACCATATCGGTGAGTGCCAACATCTATATGGCGTTAAAAAAGTCTCTCAGGAATCCGTAGAAAAATGAAACTGAAAATCACATTTTCTTAACATTAGTCTTATGGGTTGCTAGGTAACCATGTTGGCTGAATTAAATAACAAGTAAAAAGTAAACAAAAGATTTGAAGTTTTAGCATGTGTTCATAATAAGCCAACTACCCACAGTATACTAGGAAATTACAAATACAGTACAAAAGGAAAAACATCACTTGTTAATATTGAGCAAAGATTATACTTAAGATTACTCGATACATTGTAGTCAAGGGTAGCAGTGCGAAGTCTAGGATCTGTTTATGACGAATACATTAAGGTATCTGCAATCCTAAAATGCTATGGGAAGGGAAGGAAACAGGTCCGTGACGTAGGAAGGTAGTGAAGGAAGTAGTAAAGGCAATCATAAAATGCTATGGGAATAGAGGGAAACAGGTCCGTGACGTAGGAAGTGATATGAAGGAAGTAGTGAATGCGAGCAGTCCGGAGTGTGGGTACTGTTTATGACGATAAGATTAGGGTATCTGCAATCCTAAAATGCTATGGGAAGGGAGGAAAACAGGTCCGCGACGTAGGAAGTGGTGAAGGAAGTAGTCAAGGCGAGTAGTCCGGAGACCGGGAACTGTTTATGACGATTAGATTAAGGTATATGCAATCTTTAAGTGCAATGGGAAGGGAGGGAAACAGGTCCGCGACGTAGGAAGTGGTGAAGGAAGTAGTCAAGGCGAGCTGTCCGGAGTGTTGGAACTATTATGACGATTAGATAAGGGTATGGGCAATCAAAAATGCTATGGGAAAGGGAGGGAAACAGGCCCGTGACGTAGGAAGTGGTGAAGGAAGTAGTCAAAGCGAGCTGTCCGGAGTGTGGGAACTGTTATGACGATAAGATAAGGGTATGGGCAATCCTAAAATGCTATGGGAGGGGAGGGAAAGAGGTCCGCGATGTAAGAAGTGGTGAAGGAAGTAGTCAAGGCGAGCTGTCAGGAGAGAGGGAACTGTTTATGGCGATTAGATAAGGGTATGGGCAATCCTAAAATGCTATGGGAAGGGAGGGAAACAGGTCCGTGACGTAAGAAGTGGTGAAGGAAGTAGTCTAGGCGAGTTGTCCGGAGTGTTGGAAATGTTTATGACAATTAGATTAAGGTATCAGCAAACCTAAAATGCTACGGGAAGGGAGGAAAACAGGTCCGCGACGTAGGAAGTGATGAAGGAAGTAGTCAAGGTGAGCTGTCCGGAGTGTGGGAACTGTTTATGACGATTAGATAAAGGTATTTGCAATCCTAAAATGCTATGGGAAGGGAGGGAAACAGGTCCGCGACATAGGAAGTGGTGAAGGAAGTAGTCAAGGCGAGTAGTCCGGAGTGTGGGAACTGTTTATGATGATTAGATTAAGGTACTGTATCTGCAATCTTTAAATGCAATGGAATGGAGGGAAACAGGTCCATGACGTAGGAAATTGTGTAGGATGTAGATGTGTGGATTTATGTATCTCCAATACTACGGTGCTTTCAGAGTGAACTAATGATTTTCCCCGAGCAAAGCTCGGTCCCCAGGCACTATAATCAAATGACGACACTAGCTTGAGGTTCGTGACGTATGAAGAGGTTAAGGAAGTAGTAATGGTGAACAGTCTGGAGTGTGGAAACTGCTTATGACGATTAGATTAGGGTATCTGCAATCCTAAAATGCTATGGGAAGGGAGGAAAACAGGTCCGCGACGTAGGAAGTGGTGAAATAAGTAGTCAAGGCGAGTAGTCCGGAGTGCGGGAACTGTTTATGACGATTAGATTAAGGTATCTGCAATCTTTAAGTGCAATGGGAAGGGAGGGAAACAGGTCCGCGACGTAGGAAGTGGTGAAGGAAGTAGTCAAGGCGAGCTGTCCGGAGTGTTGGAACTATTATGACGATTAGATAAGGGTATGGGCAATCAAAAATGCTATGGGAAAGGGAGGGAAACAGGCCCGTGACGTAGGAAGTGGTGAAGGAAGTAGTCAAAGCGAGCTGTCCGGAGTGTGGGAACTGTTTATGACGATAAGATAAGGGTATCTGCAATCCTAAAATGCTATGGGAAGGGAGGGAAAGAGGTCCGCGACGTAAGAAGTGGTGAAGGAAGTAGTAAAGGCGAGCTGTTTGGAGTGTGGGATCTGTTTATGACGATTAGATTCAGGTATCTGCAATCTTAAAATGCTATGGGAAGAGAGGGAAACAGATCCGCGACGTAGGAACAGGTGAAGGAAGTAGTAAGGCTAACAGCGCAGAGTGTGGGAACTGTCTTTGGCAATTACATTAATGTATCTGCAATGCTAAAATGCTACGGGAAGAGACTGTAGACTGTAATATGTTAAAAATGATTACGAAGCACAAATCAATACATATTTTCGATACATGCAATCGTTTACAATCGAAATTTACAACTGAGTTGACAACAGCTGATTTTTACTCCATAGAGGCTAAAAACGATTTTTACTCCCTAAATATTAAAAATGCTACTTTAGACCCGCAGCGCATGCATGAAAAAATACTGTTTTTACTGCAGTAAGACAAAAACAATATAATATGAACCCTTGATGACTCCGCTCAATTTTGTGGATGCCTCTGCGAACGCCACCTAGTTTATTTTATGTGGAAATGCTGTAATAGTTAAGTAAGGGTAGGTTTGGTTTATAAAATAGCCAATGTTATTTTTTTTTTTACCAAACAAAATGACGGATTGAAGATTGACGTGACAAATCAGATAACCCTTCTACAATTTAAATCTGCTTTACGACTGGGTTAAGTTCACAATTTTTTTTAAAATATTGAATTTGATTTCTTATGTTAATATTAGGAGTTTTCAAGTATCATATTTGCATGACAAATTTAAAAAAGAGTGTCATTATTTATTAGTGAAAATCTATGGCCTACTGAAACTGATCTCTTATTACAATCATGTTATTTTGTTATGTTATGTATTTGTTTGTCTTAAAATAGTAATGTGTGCATAATATAGTTATATTAATGATAAATTTCCATTTACTTTCACAAATCAGTTACATTAATTGATGTTGACTGATTTATTTTTTCATCAAACTGTTATAACCAATACAGTGAAAATAACTGTTGGCACAAATTAATGATACATATGCGAGGGACAATCAATTCATGATTCTACTCTTAGTTTTTGTATTTTCCATCCGAGACAAAAGTTGTATTTTTACAACTAAAGACACGTTAAATGAAAAATCTACTATTGAAGCATTCAAGTAAAGTACGTGCCTTTAGAATGAACAGGTTGAAGTAAATTGGATAACAATTTCACATCTATCAAAGCTAAGGCGGTTTGGCAAAACATACAATCCACAGTATCAGAAAACCCCTCTTACATCCTTATACCTTATATTTTATCAGTAAATTATTAGTTTTTTAGTTTAATCAACAAATATACAATAAATAAAATAACAATTTGTTATACATTGTATAGTAAATGGATCATTGCCGATAAATGGACGTGTGCAGAACATAATTCGTATGCTCACTACCAGTGTTAGACAATGTCTCATAAAAAGCTATTCTGCAGTGCAATTTAAACACTCCAAATGTTTGAAAAGCTATACAACAATTGCTCAAAATTATTCTTGAAAAAAATTCAAAATGATTAATAATATAGACCGCATTTCCAAGGTTTTTTTAAGTTTGTGTGGTTAAAAACAAACAATAATATTGACGGCATACTGCTACCATGAAAAGTATTATCTTTTTATTTAACAGAAGAAGAAATGCTTACTGAGTTTTGAAATAAATAATACCCAGAAAATAAATTGATTTAGGTTGATTTAATACGGGAAAAGTCGCATGGAGATTTGATTATAATTCAGGAATAAACTAGTTCTGTCTTTTTAATTCAGCTCAAATGAATATTAATGAGCTCATACTTCAACCGCGTCATATGAAATATTTTAGATTTATCTTCCCTAAGGGAAATAAAACTACTGTACTATGTTTCCATTAATTTACTCTTTTATTTAGAGTCGGATTATTTCCTTTAAATAACCTGTAGGAATAAGTTTCTTGTAAAACATGCCATCCAGCCACTTTTAATTTTAATTTTTTTTTACTAGACTGAATTTGAACGAATGGTGTTTTTTCCTCTGCGGACATCAAAATGAAAAAGTAAATCGGTCCCGGGCCTAGGTCTTACCATGAGACCTACGGTAATAGCTACTTCCCTATAGGGAAATTTGCTAATATTTTATATACCATGGATTATCAAACAAAGTCTTGGCTATCAAATTCGCTTAGCTATATAAGCAATTACCTTTGACAGGACACATTACGTTAAAATTTATTAATAATTAAATAATAATATGCATAAAGAATAAAAATAATATCTGAGTCTAGGTCATGTAAAAAATGAATGGATGGTCACAGAGTGACCGTTTTGACCGCAGGCAAACTCAGCCTAGTTCTGATTAAGTGCGACAAGTAAGTGTACCCAGGCTAGTGCATAAAGATTAGACGAGGTTTTTAGCGGGAAGTCTATGGGTCTTAAACTCGTTGAGTCCTACCAACGATATAAACAACTCATTGTCAACAACATCAACAATTGTCTTTTTCTTTTGTTTGAGTAGGGATTTATAGCACAAGATGTAAATAGTACATTATACCTGATCAATATCAACCCGACCTACCATCATAACCCATAGTGTTGACTGACCTCTGAGAAAATAAGCCCGGACGCATTTATTTCATTATGCATGTTTTACAATGTACAGTTTTAGTTTAACCCTATCAACAAAATAAAAACAACAACAAATTTCAGTTAAGTTAAACCATAGATAAAACCATTGACTATATAACCACAGTCAATGATAAAACACAGTCCAAGGGACTATGTTTTATCTATGGTTAAAAATGCTGTAACGAGTTAAGGAATCACTTACTCAGACACCTTGTTTATAATCTATTACATTAGGTACTTAACACGTGAAACGAAATGCCACTGCCTTTCTGTACTCTGTTGGTGCAGTTGTAAGCGGAACAAGACACAAACATTTAAACACATACTTAGCGTACAATTAAAGATATTGATAAATTTCAATCACAGTTTTAAAAAACCGCACACTGTTATTACATCAAACAAATGTTGAAACAGTTGACAGTTAGCATGCACTTGAGGTACGCCGCCTCTATCTTGCCAGTAGAGAGTGGGGGAAGCTAGACCCAAAACAGCGCCCGCTACGCCTCTGAGAGCGCAATCCAGTAGTTCTTTACATCGTTGAGTCATACAGGTTGGCCACATGCCTGTCTAAACGCATTTTCCCGCCTCTCACTAAAAAAGGTAAAAAAAACCACCATCAGTGAATGATCTAAACAACCAACAACACCTCTTACACACACGACATAATAAATATGACTAGATTAACTGATGCCTACAATAATTTCGTAGGTAGTCAGGTGGCTATGATGTTTGCCTTAACATTCTGGTTGCTGGCCTATTTCCAAGAAATATCGGTTCTAGACCCAGATGATATAAACCATCGGGATATCAATTAATGAGGCACAACATTTAATATTTCTCCAAGTATTGTGTTGAAAATAGTTTCCATGAATAATAGAATAGTATAATAGTATAGAAATAATACAATAGTTAAATGCTTTTTTCTTGTTCAAGGCTTATATAGTAATTATTCTTTCAAACACAGAGCTTAGATAGGTAGATCGTTGTTCATTAGAAGTGTTTTGTACTTAACTCTTTCCTCGCTCTTAATTTATTTCACAGTCATTCTCAAGGAGTTTGTTTAAATTTTGTTGATAATGTATTTACGCTTTAACTTAATAAAAATGAAAGCTAACAAGGACACAAGGGGCAATCCAATGAAATTATTTTTTTGAGAGTGTGTTTTCATAGAGACAAACAATCTGCAGGAACCAATTTGTGATATAATCTAGACAACAATACAGGAACACCACAATAACTGTATTCCTCTATACAATAACCATAATCACTGCAGACTTGTATACAATAATTACAATCAATGCAGATAATAACACGATAACCACATAAAGGTTAGGGTATAACTGCAATAAGCTCTCCACACAAAAGAACTAATTATATGAGAACATTTCATTTCCCCGTAAGCCCTGTAAAATCTTAACTTGATTTAAAGCTAACATTTGTGTTGAAAAAAGCGTATGTTAACTTTTTACAAATACTTTAAGGTCATAACTAAATTAGGAGCTGAGAAAGTCAGGTTTCATGATATAAATATAGTATTTGTACAATTTTTACATGTTGATGTACAAAACTAAGGTTTTCGTATTCCCACATGATTACATTTTTATATCTCATTTAAATCCAACCGGTTGAAATACAACTATTATGCAATAGTCTTTTAAGTTGTAATAGCGAAAAATGGTGAATTGATACTAAAGAAAGGACCTAAATATATCCGAAAGTATTTAGAAAATGCTGTTTAGGACCTTAAAAAATATGATCATGCTTCAGTATTTTACAAAATATTTTTTACAAGCTATAGTAATAATTTTATATATAATATGTGTAAAAACTCTACTATTATAATATTTAGTAGGTACAATAAATTTACATATTATGTATAAAAGAATAGCAAACACTGGTTGGGTGAAAATATTACTTTAACTTACAAGCCGTTTAAGGACAAGTAATAACTTTGTCGCAAATATACAACAAAACTGATAGTATGTCCACCAACGACTTTTAGACGGCCAGTTTCGTGCGTTTTGTCTCGAACAAACATTGTCTAGATCACGTGATTATCTTTTGTAAATATCTACCAGCACATACATGTTAGGTATGTAAACATTGTCGTGTCTGACAAGGCTCTTTTACACGGCCAACCCGATGCATGGCGTAGTAAAACACGCACAGTCTGATTAACGTATTTATTTTAAGTAAATACTTACCAAACATACTCTCTATTAAAATCATTCCAAATAGAATTTAGACTGTACAGATAGATGTACTGTTTTACATTTTACCTTCTTCTTCACCGCCACTCTCCTTAAGGCAGGGGAACGTCTTCTTCTTTGGGCAAAGCCCCAGGAAGTTTATTGATGGTCAAAAATTGACATGAGTTCTTGATTTGGATAATAAGACAGCCTAGGCTATTTCACTGATTTTTCGTGTATGTGTTTTTGTTAATAGTGTAGAAATCTTGTTTAGTGTAGCATGGATTTTGTGTGAGATGATTTGTTAGGGTTTGTTTAAATTTGGTTTTGTTAGACTTTAGGAATTTGATATTTTGGGGAAGGTGGTTGTAAAATGTTGTGCCAATATACAGGGGTTGGTCCTGTGCTTTCTTAAATCTTTTGTAATGGAGATCCATATCTTCTTTCTTCCTTGTATTGTGTTGATGAATATCCGCTCCTGTCTTGTTATTTTTTTTTTGTATGGAGTATAGAATGGTGTCACAGATGTATATGGATATGACTGTTAATATTTTGTCTTCTTTGAAGTACTGTCGGCATGGTGTGTTGAATGGAAGATCATTTATTATTCTTATAGTTTTCTTCTGTAGTGTTAGCTTTCTTATGTAGTATTAAGATTGGTTCTATGTATGTTTGAGGTGCACTTCCCCAGGCTATTAAGCCGAATTTGATGTGAGATGCCTTGAGTGAGTGGTGGGTATTAGTGCTGGATTTTTCCCTGCTATGGTTTTTATTCGTTTTATTGCATAAATAAAATTGCATAGGATGGGTTTTTATACAAAATTCTGAGTGCTTATTGAAAGTTAGTGGGATGGGACTTTGATATCAGATACAGTCGCGTTGTATAAATATCTTTATATGTTGATAGGATATGTAACAAAACCTTCACATAATTAAATCCATGGTAATAATATGGCTTGAAACTTTAATAATATAGCCTAAGCTTATTCTCAATAGGTTCTAAAATAACATTTAAACAAAAAATAGTCCAAACAGAAGGTTATCTGACAGATTACGCTTAAAAGTTTTCTAAGAATAGTACTGAAATGCAAAGAATATTATTATGCGAATTCTAAAACAATTGATCTCTGTATAACTGCTATGCCAAATGTATTTTTACGAGAGAGGATTAATTTAATTGTTATTCTGAATCATAAAGCAATTGCTTGATAATTAGGCAAAATGAACAATTGTGCTTAGTATCAAGCGACGCAGCTTAAACATAAATTTGTAAGGTGTATTACGATAGTTATTTGCATAATACATATTTACTATGTCAAATATGTTTTAAATTACCTTATTAAATTTCACCTAAAATAGCTCTTGAAAAGAAACGCAAAAATGTACTATTTTCAAACAAAATTAGTAGATTGTAAATTAAAATAATCTCTTCATCCACCTTAGCTATACTGAATACCTTTATAATTTTTAATACTGTATTTAGTAATTTAATTTTTTTTATCGAAACAGCTCTTATACGATAAATAATTATTATTTTATAAAAAGAAATTTTCGGCAAAACAAAAAAAAACTAATTTTTTATCGAAACAGCTCTTATACGATAAATAATTATTATTTTATAAAAAGAAATTTTTGGCAAAAAAAAAAACTATTTACTTTAACAAAGTATGAAGTTTTAAATTTACAAAGAGAGAATATTATCTCAACAAAGCACCCTCAGTGATGAAGTTAATGCTAGATTAATGCAGCACCGCTTTGTTTGCCAGACATTTTATATCTTTTGTTTTGTCCGAGTTATATGTTTTTTATAAATATTTGATTTTAGTATTTCTATGGTCCCTTTTTTATACAATTAAATCTTTTAGAGAGTCTAAGCAAAAAAAAAAAATTAAATGGGCAATTAGTAGGTTATATGTTACCTTCCATAATATTAAAAACATTCAGAAGTAACATTATTGATCAGTAAAAATAAAATTTATTTTGTTATGTTAATATAATCCATTACCATTCAGTTTGAATCGAAGAGTTGGTTGTCTGTTTTAAGTGAATTTATCGTGTTTATTGCTAAGGCATTCCACGAAAATAATTAGTATACTATTGGTTCTAATAATAAATAAAGTATATTATAAGGTTCAAATATAGGCTCCTAATAGCATTTTATAAAGTGTGGATATAGAATATGGTCGGTTACTAAAATGGGTTAAAATTCATTGTTGTAGCCCAGGAACTGTAATGTATAAAATATTTCGTTTTACATTACCTTTTTATCAGTTTCAAACCTTTGGAATTTATAAAAGGTACTGTAAAACCAAATATTTTATAAAATGGGTTATAAGGAATGCAATGTAAATACTTATTCAATTTCAAGCAACGTATATTTTTAGTCAATCAATTTTCGTTCTTAGTAATAATTTTTTTACAAATGTGGACCAACCAAATTTTATTTGTAAATTTGTATTTATGAAAAACAAACTACCTAACTCATATATTTCGTCAGGTAAGGAAATACAATTTCGTTTTATGATAGCACATTGAGTGAGTATATATTAAAATTGCAAGATTGCAAGAAAAAAATTATTGAACAGCAAAATAACCACTGACAGTATACCTCCCCTGAGTCTGAGATATTGAATTTGTCTCCTTTCATATTTAGGAAGTCTATGTTCTGAAAGATACATTCTAGATTTTCAGATTATTTTAATTACAAGTACGTAGAGTTCCTATTTAGAAACAAAAGAAGCTGTTATATTTGTATTCCTGCTTCCTCTACTCTATTACCGATCAGCGGATATGCATTGGGTTGTTTATTGTTCAACCAAAACATTCTGTTTATAAGATTTCGACACAGTAAGTAAGATTTAAAAAATACAATTTCTGGTTTTATACAGGTTTTTTTAGTTTAAATTAATTCACATTTTTAAATTGTTATTTGAATGGAAAATAAAAGTTATATTATTCAACGAAATGCAATTTACGTGCTTACTATGAATCATGCAATATGTACACGTATTTTAATCCATTATACGTAAGTAACTCTTAATTTTATGGAACATAAAATTTTCAAATCGTATACTAGGCAAACAGTATGAAAAAACAGCTATATTATTTGTTAATATTTTGAACTATCAAGTTACTTGGCCTGATTTGTAAGAGACATTAGTTGTTTTGTTGAGATCAGGTCATATAAACATACTTCAAAACGTAAACATCTTCTATATACTATTATAAAGAAGAGATGGTGTCTGTGTGTGTGTGTGTGTGTGTGTGTGTGTGTTTGTATGAGATAATCTCAAAAACTACTGAACCGACTGGGCTCAAATTGCACACAAATGAAGCTACGACTCCGAGGATACAAATAGAATTATTCCCGCTTCGATATTGTCCTAGGGCTCTGCCCCGTGGGCCTTCAAAAATTTGAAGTGAGAGATTTCAAAGTAAATATTGATTGATGGTATCCATGGTAACAAAGAACAAGCCTACAGACAATGTTTAAAAATATAAACAAGCAGAACTAACTGTCAAATGAATTTTGATTTCACAAACAGCTGGTTCAAACATATTAAATACTGCACGAATATTAGAACAGAGAGGGTACGGATTATAAATTTAAAATATGATGTCACTCGCCCGAATATTATTTAGCCTAACACTACTTAAATGGAGCTGTCAAACCATGTTAATGTAATTTCATTAGTATATGATTCTTTCAGTTACTTTATTTGTTTATGTTTGAGTATGTTCTAATATTTGCGAAATGCTGTAATAATATTTTACAGTAAATAATTCGTTATAAAAGAAATCATTAATGGATAAATGAAATAATTAAGATTCGATATATAATCATTGCCGTATCAACCTAGGCCCTTATCCTGAGTGTTATGAGGTTTATTTTATTTATTGATTCTTGTGTCAACAGTAATATAATCCCCCTTCCACAGCAAATATATAGTCTGAGCGAACTTCCATTTGCCTGATTATAATTTCACTATGTTATAAAATTATCCTATTTTCCATATTTATTTCTATTTTCGTAATTTTTTCTATCCTGAAGTTTGGATCTATTGTGATAGCTTTTCGTTTATAGTGCAAACCATTAAACACATTATTTTATTATACCTTAAAATCGATCATTGGTTTTGTAACGTAGGTAGCCTAAATAGGTATGCACAGTATGAGTTAACAAAAACGTACTATTATCAAGTTAAGTAATACAGTTACATTTTGTTTCTAAATTAAATGGTAGGAGTGAAATTTGGCATTTTCAAAGAACCAACATTGTCTCTTTTGCATACTGATCCTGTTGCAAGGCACGGGTATAGTTGCTAGCAAAAATACGAATAGTAGATCTGGTTTGCAGTAGCTGTTCAAATAACAAGCGACCGGCGCTACTGTGACCAACGGGATTGATTTATTTAGTATCTTATATAATTTAGAGTTAATCATGCACTACCACAAAGTCTTCTTTCTACATCAATTACAATTCCATAATACCCCCCACCGCAGCAAGCCTGCAGCCAAAGCAAATTTACATTTGTGGGACTTTATTTTCAATTAAATCTGACTTTATTTTCAATTAAATCTAATTCAATAACATTGGGTTTAACGAGTACCTAGGTTTGCTGCCTACAGGGAGGCTAACAAAGTGTGATTTTTAGGAAAACATTTTTAACTTAGTATGATATAAATAAATTTGCCAAGTTTGATAAAAATCTATACATAAACAAGCAATATTACAACAGTTTACTTATCCTACTAATGTTATATGTAAGAAAGTTTGGATGTATGGATGGATGTATAGATGGATGGATGCATGGATTGACGTTTGTGACAAGTAAACGTGAAAAATACTAAACCGACAAGGTTGAAATTTGGTAGGATGATAGCTGGCATTGCATAATATAGACATTCTTAACTCAGAAATTCTTTCAGGCTCCACCCCAGGCTTTGGAGTTTCTCATGTTAACCTTATGAGTAGGCTATTCATATTTAAAGAAATTAAAGAATTTTGTCAGCCGTTTCAACTGCAAAAGTTGGATCTTTGATATTAAATAGCATTAAAAAGTTATAAGGCTTGCCAAAAGGGTGCAGCACTATTTTGTTTTTTGCATTTATGACCACAGCTAATTTGAACCAACCAGTAACAAAAAGTTGTGGTACACACTCCCATAACTGCAATAAACATTTACACTTATATGCCAACCCCGTACGAAGGACGGGTATTCTGCTAGTAATGTATAAAATATTACTTATTATATTTTCTAGATGATTCAAATGTTGTTTGTAAAATTCCATTGGAACGTGAAATAAAATGAGTTCTTGAAGACGTGACAAAACAGGTAATCCTCTTACAATTGTAATCTGCTTTACAAGGTATTTTGTTCCAAAATCACTTTCAAAAGTGTGATGTAATTTTTTTTTAATTTAACAACTCTATACTTTACATCTACTTTGTTGAGTGGAAATATTCAAGATTGTGTATTTGTACACAGTGTAAGACTTCAAAGCAATGTTGCAAACAATTTTGACAAGCGATGATTATTCAAAGTCAAAACACGAGCAGTGCTTCGTGGTAAACCAGCAGCAGAAACCATCCAACTGTTAATATGGATTACTACTTCAATAGACTCGCTTATAACTATGGCTCACGAGTTTTGGTTTGGTCAAACAAAGTTCACGATAAGTCAAGTTGTTGTTGATTAGCTTAATAATACGAAATACGTCTACCAAATGGCGGAACGCTTTTCAGGGCTTTTTTTTTAATAATAATGAAGAAAACATAAATAGGATACGAATTTGACATTTTGATGTGAGCTACGATCCCTACTTATAATCACCATAAAATAACTAAGTAAGACCTAAAAATAACCTCTCCATTGCCGTACCTACTTTAGTGTGTTGAAATAGTAAGTTAACCACATGAGTAATATCGGAAAATATTAGGAGTAAAATTATTTAGAAGTCGATTTGCTAAATATAAAAATACAACAAATTCTTGTAATACTATCATCAGCGTGCATACTTTAAATGAAATAGGCCTACATCAAGTAGTGTTCAGAGATATATTCTATACATTTTGATTTACGGTAAAACTACCGATTAATACATTTTATACAGCAATATAAAAAATTTCTGAAAATGGCACAAATCAACGCTCATAACATGAATGCATGAACATAAACAGCACGCTTATCGAGTTTTGAGTATCTAAAATATGAGCCTCAACATAATTCCTAAAATTGGATCGCCAGAAACAAAATTAGAAATACTCGATGTCCTTGAAGGATTCAATAAAAATACAGAGAAAAATAAACTACCAATAACTAAAATGTAACTAAAATGAAACTACAAAAAAAACTACAAAGGTAATTACAAATTGAATATGCGTATTTGAAAGTCATGTACTGATTAATGTATAATTAAACAATCAATTCGTGGTGTCATTATAATTTATTTGTGTTCATATGCATTTTAAAGAGCTCATATTTCAACTGTGTCGCAATTAATTTTATTGCCCCTGCAATGAACATTCTTTTATACAGGGTGAGTTTTAAATGAGTCCCCCCCCCTACTTTTTTCTACATTTCTTAAGATATCAACTCCGGACCACGTCAGATCATTGTAGAGTAGTATGTACTTCATTTTGACTGAGTATAAATTTTTGGCCGCCATCTTGGATCCGCCATATTGGATACAAAGTTTTTTTCAAATGTAAAGGTGGGGTTGTGACCCATCGTTTTAAACTAGATTTTAATGCTGAATATGATGCTGCAATTTGTTTTTAAAAATCTTGATCCATTCTAAAGTTATGCGAACTCTTTATAACATTATGTTTAGCCCATTTCTACATTGGGCATTTAGAAACTAAACACATAATCGCAAAATAGTGCTAGATAAAGATAAGTATACACCACATAATATACATAAATCTTTATCTAGCACTATTTTGCGATTATGTTCTTAGTTTTTAAATTCACAATGTTAAAATGGGCTAAAAATAATGTTAAAAAAGTTCTCATAACTTTAGAATGGATCAAGATTTTTAAAAACGAATTGCAGCATCGTATTTAGCATAAAAATCTAGTTTAAAACAAAGGGCAAAGGGTCACAACCCTACCTTTACTTTTGAAAAAAAACTTTGTATCCAAGATGGCGGCCAAAAATTTATACCCAGTCAAAATGAAGTACATACTACTCTACAATGATCTGACGTGGTCCGGAGTTGATATCTTAAGAAATGTAGAAATAAGTAGGGGGGAACTCATTTAAAACTCACCCTGTATATTCATCCTGAGGGAAATCGAACAGAAATGTTTTCTTTAATTTAACTAATATTTTCTCCCTTTAACTTGAGAATGATTTATGTATATTAAATTAACTGCAGCATTACCTTAAACAATAGCTATACAATTTTCTCGTTAATATTATTAAATAATAAACTTATCTTAAACTTATTTGTATCCTGTGTTGTGTTTGTGCACTGTTTACCTAAAGAATGATTCCATTCTACTTTTCAACTGAATTTAATAACCGGACCAAATATCCGGATTTAGTCGCGGACTAGCGCTAATACCGAGCTCCCAAACCGCCCCTAATTATTCTTCTTTAGTTAAGTCATGTATTTATTTCATGATAACTCTTGTAATAAAATATTGGTTTTATTTCCAATTCATTTTAAAATTATTTATTTTCATTTAAAACATCGAAATTAAAACATATGCTAGATACATATATATATATATATATATATAACAAAAAAGCTGTTTTATCCAGTCTCGCATCAATGTTTCTCTTCCAAGAATGTGAAGAAGAAAGTAGGCTAAAGAGTCCCAAGGGGGTAGAGCCGCAACTGTTGAACTCCTTAACAATTGAAAACTCTAGCGTGCCAGTTTTTTCAATTGGTAACGAAGCTTGAGACAATTTTTTTCTTTTGTTTAAAGGAATGCCTATGATACAATTTTATTTTTAACGGTTTGAATTAGTCATCTACAAAATATTTTATAAAGCTTGAGTAGAGTTAAATTTGAAGGGTAATAATTCGAGTGGATATAAATTAGGAGAAAGTAAAGTACTGAATTTTATCAAGATATTGAATTAAGCCTACTTTATTCTTAGTGAAATTTTACTATCGATGAATGCATCATTTGCATTTTTAGTGAATGCACTGAAAAAATAAACATTATCCACTACGGGAAATTATGTTGAAAATATTATGACTTTTGGCGTAAGCTGTTGGATCTCCAATGAGCGAGTAACATTCGTGATAATCGTAAACAGAAATCTAAACAGACCAAAATATCTCTGCTCCATTTAGTGACACGAGAATATCTTGTTTTCCAACTCCTGTTTTATTGGTGGCATGGCTATAAACTTGAAGAGAATTGTGAACGCCGTATTGCTCGTAGAGTAGTGTACACAGAAGGTTTAAATACGAGTAGTTTTACTTGTCTTAATGTTTTGAAAACTATGTTTTTTTTAATATTTAAATATCTGTTTATACTTTTTTTAAGCAATATTACGATTTAATAAACAGCACACGATCACTACTAGGTTATGAAATTTCAGTTTTGATTACAAAAATAAATTATCATTCTCATTAAAATACCATTTCTTGCAGAGATCATCGAAGTAAAAGGATTTACTAAAATGCAGCATTGGTAAGTAGGATAACTGAAAAAATATGAAGTATTTTAAATAACCACGTTTACACATTAAATATTTCTTTAAACGCTTTTACAATACCTGCAATTTCTTTTAGGTTTACATTTAGATCTATGATTTGTATTGTTACTTATAAGTAGGCACCTCAAGTAATGTGAATATATTAGGGGACAATTGTTGTTACACACTTTAAGGTACAGTGTCAAGAGAGGTATTTATGTTTGGGATTAACAAAGATGAAGCTTTCAAAATACGTTTTCATAATTGTATTGATCCAAATAAAAGCTCAATAATATTATCTACACAGCAAAGGAGAAAACAAATTCAATTTTAAATATCAACCACACATTTGATCCGTAGTCATTACAAAAATAGAATTGGGAAAAATAATTGCAAGTAAATAGGTAGTATTTTTTAAGTTGGTACGCAGGAAAAATTAACCAATGAACCTATCTTCCAACTTATAAAATAATAATAAAAACATAATATGTAAATCAGCTTATTAGAGCTACAGCAAGCGATAGCCTCCCTTTATCAATTTACTTGTCTATGTTAAACGCAATTTTACTAAGCCATAGACTAGTATAAACTAGTCAATGAATAAATGAGCCAGGATATTGATAGAGAAAATAAAATATGTCACAAGAAATAAGAAAAATATTTCAGGTTGTTAAAGGCATAAACTAAGAAATAATATGTTATTTGACAAGTAAAAGTTATTACTCTGAGGTAAAAGTTAAAATGCAATCATTAATAACTGTAACTGAAGTTTTAAATATTTCGACTGTGGCTTCCAAGAAAGCGAACCATTGCTCGTGAATCACAAAGGAACAATGTTATCTTTATGAAGAGACACAATTAGTTAAGCAATTTTTTCCCCAGACGACACAGAAATTGTATTTTACCCGAAATTGTCCAGTATTATATAAATTCATGGAACTAATTGGATGGAACTGCCATCCAATGCTTACGACGAAATAGTTTTGGCTATCTTCAATTGACGATTTGTTTATATGCCAAAATGTCACTTTAAACGTTTCATTTTGTTAGAAAAATAAACTGTATGCCATGTATTCATTGTGACTTGGAAATGTGGTCTTACTCCAAAATCTTAACAGGAAAATGAGAGAATACCTGGTACTATCCTTAGCTTAACTGATACTTCTTTCAAATAATATAGCTGGTTTCCTACTAAATATTTTCGTATTTTTGTACATTCCGATTTTTAACTATTTATAATACAAAGATGAGGTAGGTACCAAAAATCACTGTTTAAAATGTAACAATCTTAAATTAAAACTATGGTTTTTATTTTATATAACATAAAATTTTCAATGTAACAAACATTTGGTAAATAAAAAAAAACGATGATAAACATTATTTTGACACTGAGTTATTTAGTTTATAATTACCAAAAATACCTTAAAAGTCAGATTAGTTTGTTAAAATAGAAAATCCGATAGTTCGATTTATTTTACATAAAATGGATTGAAAAACTCATTGGCAGAATAATGTTAGAACAGGTTTGGTTTCTAGCTGGTCAATGTTATTTTCCTTGAAATATGAAATAACATTTCGTCTTGGAGATTGAGTTGGCGTAACAGACAATACTTTTTATGATGTAATCTTCCTTATGATGTAGGCTATTTTGTTCAGTGTTTATTTCATTGTAATATGCTTATAATAACCGTTTTACGTCTTAGATTTAAATAATTTGGTAAACAAATGATGCAAATAAAATATATTTGTACATTGTACATACTTAACTATATTCTATGTAATTTGTAATTTGTTTTTAAAACGCTGTGAAATAAAAAAAATATGGGTGGATGAATTATTTTAACGTAAGTTAAATTATAGCAATCGTATATCGATTATGGTTAAGCTAATTTAATCAATAGCAATGTAAGAAGAAACAATATACATTTTAACTTGTTTGTGTTCATTTAACGCTTTTATTTGTTTGAGGATGATCATCCTCAGTCATAATTATATGAGTATTATATGGACATATTTCATGAAATGTGTCATCCAGTTTTATATTAATGTTCTTCTGCTTCAATAAATACGGCGAAAAAAGAAGACTAAGAACCCCCAATTGGATAGAGTGTCAACTGGTTCTTCTCAACAATTCATTAACGATTCCAAAGGCTTAATTACTTACACCTCATAAAAAAAGTATTTCTATAAATATTACATTTATATTATAAATTCCAGATAAAAGTATTACAACAATTAGGTGATTTTCTTTGCATTAATCGTTGCCAGAAGTGTAAAACAAAAGTGCAATGTATTTCTATTAACTGTAAGTGTAGGTGTTTAGAGCAAACTTACAAACGCGTTTGACAAGCAATAGTTAGTCAAAGTCAAAACATGTGCAGAGTTAATTGATAAAGCTGGGTTGGAAACCATCCAAGTGTAAATATCGATTACATAGTAAGTAGACTCATTATTAACGGATTGCGAGACCGGTTTACTAAAATACACAATGAGGGAAGCTATAATTGGTAAGCTAATTAATACAAATCATGAGATGAATGAATTTATAGTTTGTTCCAAAAAAACATCGGCTACTAACTGTGATTATAAAATAAAATACAGTATATAAGACAGGGAAAAACCATTATAAAAACTAAAAATACATACGAGTTTTAATAAAGCCAAAATATATAACAATAAAACAAAGGAACGAGCAGACATAGGCAGTGCTACCTGTGCGTCTGCTAAGTTGTTGTCAAATAGAAAAAAAGAAAAATTATTGAATTTTTGGAATGGTAATTAAAAAAGACAATAAGTCGTTATTATTGTTAGTTATATAAGTAAATGTATTTCCATGAACACAGTGCTGGTGGTTTGTATTGAAAATAAATATCATTGCATATAGGGAATTGATAGCAAATTGGTAGTTTGGGAAACAAAAATAAGTGTAAGAATGATGGTTTTACCCTCACCAAGAGCTTGAAAAACAAAGAATATCTCTGGAAAATTTCAGTCCATCGTTGAAAATAGCTATCTCTGCTGATTTGTAAAACAATTACCTGAATTTTTTCCATCCGAATCCAACAAGACAGGTTTGGAAACTAATATCGCTAGTATTAAGGTGCAATGACCCGAAGTATTTCATGTTGGTCTAGAACAGTCAGGCACCATCAGATATAGAGCCAGGTAGAACCCATAAACAAGGTTGTAAAACATAGAAGCACTCTACAATGTTTCTTCTGAGTCAAAACCGACCTTTATCTTTTAGTAAAGGACGCCGATATTTCAAAGGCTTAGCGATGTTTCTTATTAGAATTTCTATCTACGAATAAAATTGTAAAGTAGTGTTTCATTGAGTATATCTTATTTATAATTTCAAATACACTATATTGGAAATAATCCATCCAAAATACACTTTTGTTTTTAATCAATTGAAATGACATGTTACATCCTTGCAAATTTTCAGCAGTAGCTGTGTGTTAATAATGAGGTTAATTGAAAAAATAAGATTGAAATCATGGGACCCACCGTAAATTATGAGGTTGGGGTTACATTTAGGAACGCACATTTTATGCTTTTCCATGTTTGTAGGCATACTATTATATCTTGGTGGGAGTGTCAATTTTGTTACAAGGTTTTTAACATTAAAAACCATTAAAAACCTATTATAATCGTCGTATAAGGATGGAAATCAGCTAGAATAGTAGTTAATGTTAAAAAACCCCACTTTACCATGTGAGCAACGGATACTTGAATTTATGGGTTTAAGTTTTCACTGAAAAAACTAATTTAAAAATAGCTTCCAGTTCAGTTACTTAAAAGCTAATACAGTTCTATCCTACATAACTTTTTCAACATTGAGCAACTACAAGTTCAAAGTATAATTAGTTAGGAAAATAGTTGTTTACTGTACTCAATAAATAGATATTTCAACACTGTATAACGTTAAGTGTGTAGGTGTACAAGTACATTATAGAGCTAGGGATAGGTGTGCATTTAGATTCTAAACCAAAATTGTAACTGTGTTTTACGAACAAAACAAAACTGCGTAAAATTATAACTTATAGTATTTCGTATTTTCAATGGTTCAAATGAAAATAATCTTCCCTGCGGGAAGGATCTCATGTATAGTATAGCTTGAATATGTCCAAACATCAAAATCTGTTGACTAAGGCTCTCTGTTTGTAAATCGCAATCTGGAAAGTTGATAGAACTTGAGAATAAAGTGATGTTTGTAAGATGTTTGATGTGGGATTACTTTAACTCGTAAATATTTGCCACTGAGATTTGGAGTTTTGAGAATTTGCAGTTTATACACTTCAGCTTAAAAAGGTGATGAAATTTAACTAGTGAAACATGAAAAAGAAATTACCATATTTTTTTGTATTGAATATGTCCTACACGTTTAAAAGGGGGAAATCAGTTGTTTCCATACGTCAATATAATTTATTAATTTATAATCTAATTTGGTAACGTTCATTTATCGATGATTAAATAATTTCGTTGATGTTAGTGATACTAATTGTACGACAATATTAAGGTTGCCGAAATAGCTAGGTAAATAGACTATTGCTCCATACAAAGGCAAATGGAGTATTACAACAGATAAATAATCTGATGGATTAACAGAGGATCCAAATTTTAGCTGTGGTAACAACGTGCAAGACGCCTAAGTACATAACCTCGTTCTTAAATTTTTTTAATGCACCTGTTCAACAATGTATTATTTCATAAATAAAAAGTAATTTAACTAAACTTAAAGTTTAATTGCAACAATGTTTTCGATGAACATCGATGTTAAAAATAATGTTAAAAATTGTTAACACGTAATGCATTAATAACCATTCACACATCCAGCTCTTACACACTAAACATTTTCACACATGTAACTTTTGTAGAACGTTTAGCCGGCAATAGAACCTAACGAACAATTACCTTGGTTTATGATGAGTGGTTCGATTATGAGGCATTAAAGAACTTTAAGTAATATAAATCAGAAGTTTAAGGTGATATAACCTATTTATTTTCAATGACTTTTAATCGAACGAATTTATAATATAAAAAAGGTATTGAATGCAATTGAAACGACTAAAATATCGTTAGCATAATCTTATTTAACGTATATTGAAAGTTGTGAAGCCTCGGTCCATTCCAGACTGGCAGATTTATCGGCAAGCCTGGCTGCAATATTGGGTGTGGAAGGTGAGAATAAAGGGTCAGTTTGTGTGTTATTGGCTTCCTACAGGTTCAACGAACACTGTTACACCCACCACATGAATCTTTTACAGGGAAGTAAAAGTAATGTTTTAACGGATTTCAGAGGGATAACAACTTATGCAGGCGTTTGTTAGCCTATGAGAATAAACTGCCACCGCAAGAAATCTTTTGAAAATAAGTATATTAGTTCGAGTTTTACAAAACTTGTTATTAGAAAATAAATAAAATAAAATTAATTTTCTTTGAGTTGGCTAAGGGCTTTATCAAGCTTGTGAACACTTAATTTAGTGTTCAAATGACTTTGTATTCTGCCTTTGCTTCGTCCGAAGATGAAAGGTGAAATATAGTTCTTCATGTTGCGTATGAATGTGTCAAGGTACATTTTATGACACACTTTATTCACTAAAACACGTTACTCTAGAAGTAAAAGGACGTGTAAAAATATTTCAATATAGATGCAAATTAGAGTAAAAGCATATAAAAAACTTCAGATCATAAATATGCATGAAGGTTGTTATCATAACAAAGCAATGCAAATTTTTCATAAAACAATCATTGTTCTTAAGGTAAAAAGATATATTTAAAATACTGGATATCAACATTTTACGAGGCAATTTGTTTATAATTTTGATAAAAAATATCTCTATACATATTTCTCGTAAAAAGATATATTTAAAATACTGGATATCAATATTTTACGAGGCAATTTGTTTATAATTTTGATAAAAAATATCTCTATACATATTTATCGTAAAAAGATATATTTAAATTACTGTATATCAATATTTTACGAGCCAATTTGTTTATAATTTTGATAAAAAATATCTCTATACATATTTCTCGTTACCACTAAAGATATAGATTTCCAAATGTAAAAACACAAATTTGGACTCCTTTAATAATCATTATTAATAATTTCCTTTTACAATAAACATTTTATTTCTGAAATTTAATTTAGATTTTTCAAACAGAATTAGCATTTTGGATATAAGAAAAAATGCAATTTACTTATAGCAAAAAAACTATGGTGGCCAATGCTATTTTTAATACGACTACATGTCACTATTTTCTAACAGAGAAAATCCCAGGAACTGAATAAAGTCTTTAACAGGATTGTGAAGATAATTATGGCAGTATTTGAATCGAGTTGCTTACTCGCAAATGGAGCGTTTTGCTATCAAATGGGATTCTTTTGGGATGATGTTGTTAGGAAACGATGGAAAATGATTATGCTGCTTATAATATGTAATATTTGCACATTAATCGAATAAATAGTTACAAAACTGTTTTATATTTTAATTTAATTTTAAAACCTGAAGAAATTAACTGCCTTACACATTTTAAAATCAGAAAAATAAAAATAACTTTAGTTATTGAGGATAATGATATTCTGGAACAAACCTATTATGTTACTCTTTTATGATTCGTCTCAAGCTTTTGTGTTACTAAAAGGAAATATCCCAATGATTGTGTATTTTATATCAAATGCAGCATACCTATTTGATATTGTATTTAATGTGATATATTAACATTTAATTGATTTTATTAGTTAGAATGTCTTAAAGGTCCTGACGATAAAACAGCAACGACGTTGCTCTAGTTGAAAACAACTGTTAAATATTTTAGGTTTCAATAAGTTTACAGTACACTACAGTAATATAATATGTCCATTTGAGAATAATATTTGATAATTTTCGATTCATTGGAGGGATGTCTTATAGATGTTTTCTTGATAAATTTAAATCGTTTAAACAAAATAAAACGGTTGTAGCATTCAAGTAAACACTGTGTTATTAGAAACGGCAGGTTTATTGACGTTTATTGGATTCGTCGTCTGTCAATAGTCATCACTGCTAAAGTAAACAGATTATCCTCTCATGAAGGTTGCCTAGAAACCATATTACACAGGATCTTAAATCTCTGCATTACATTATATTATTACCTAATGAGTAAATTATTTAAATACCTTGATATAAAACTGTTATGGGACAATTAATTAATTGCTTCTAAATTAGTAAATAGAAATGACATTGATTAGTACATTGCTTAAGAATCTAATACATTTTTGCTAGAAAAATACAGAGATCAAAAATACTGATACCAAATAAGAAACCTGTTTAATGTACTATATATGTATTTAAAGCTAAAATCCTCAAGTTTTGTTAGAAATCCATTTTGAATTGGTGGCCCGGCATAAATCCAAGCGAAAGTTGACCTCTTCCTAGGTTTTTTGATCAGTACTCCCAGGTTATCGGTGGATTGGCAGGGAAGGGTCCATCCAATGGCCTCCTAGGAGGTCAGATATGACTCCTCTGGACGTTTTCCTTTTAGGGACAGTAAAGAATGATGTTTACTTGGTGATCTGAGTCATCTCCGACAGAGAATAGTTGCAGGTGTACTGACCAAACCATAGGAAGAGGTCAAATTTCGCTTAGATTTATTCCTGGCCACTATTGGTGCTCATATCGAGTTATACAAAATTTCTAATAAGACTTGAGAATTTTAGCTTTAAATACATATATAAAACATTAAACATAGTCACTTATTTGGTATCAGTATTTGCCTTTAAAATGTTTCAATTCTTTTAACACCCTATAATTTGAAATCAAAAATGTTTTAAGAAGAGAATTGTTCAGTGTAAAATTTTGAATGATCTCTGAAAGTTATTTTAACCTATTTAAGCTTTTATAACCTTGAGTGAGCTTACATTTCAAGTACATCACAAAAACATTATAAAGTTTACTCATCCTGAGAGACTACATACTATGTTTACTATACTTTTCATAAATAATATTGACCACTGTATTTCTCATCCTTTTGCTTAAGAATATAGTCTGTATAAAATAGTTGTGTTCGGATAAATAAAACTATTACTTTATTGTTATACTTATTTAATTACTTTTGAATCCTCAACATATAGACTATATAATTGTTTATCTTAACAATACAACATGTGTTGCAGAGTCCATCCAAGAAATGACATACTAAAATGCAGCATTGGTGAGTAAATGTGTTTTTATTACTAAATATTTGAAGTTTGTAATTGATTATTTTAAGTTTTGGTTTTTGGTCACGATACTTTAATATGAAAACTCAATGATTTTTCAAGCATTTACAATTCTTTAAATAGCTTTAAGGTTACTTTAAGCAGGTGGGATAGTGTAGTAATAGCGAGGTGGACACCTCCAGTCAACACAACTTTAGTCAATTGTTACCACTAACTTTGTGACACGGTGTCAAGGGTTGTTATGGTTCAGTTGAAGAAAACTGAGACTTTCCAGAACACATTCTTATCATGGCGCAACTCTAAAACTTATCAACTTTATATTTACTAAGACTCATTTTAATCCGGCTATTTTCAAATATATGTCAAGCGTACATTAGTTAATTAACTGACAGATAGCTGCATGCAACTGATCCCGTTATAGGTTGATGAATAGATAATATGTATGGCACTATAAAAAGTTTGGTCGTCTGCAATTTCATACAGTTGAATTGGTGTTACACATGTTTCGGCTAATTATCAAACACCTTTTATTGGAACGTATTAATTATCTGCAGCTGTTTGATAACACACCACAATCTGGCATATTTTGTCATATTTGTACACCAACGTTCTAGGCTCTATGAAGAGTGGTTATATCCTATCAGTTTCTGTAGTAAAATTTAAATTTACTGAAAAAGGTATTGGACTAAGTCACCTATTTGTTATTTTTCGAGAATAAATTTTAAGCTCATAGTGATGTAATGTTTTCCCAATTTTCTGGAATTCTTGCTTGTCTCCATTTGATTTCTCTACATTGAGAAATCACATTCTCTCTAAAAGCAATGAAAATGTAGATAAGTTACTATCATTTTTTGGATACGTTTATATCACACTACTATACTATGGCTATGATAAATAGCTTGAACTGGTCCAGATTTGCCCTAAAAGTATTACATCTAAACCTAAGCCCAGAAAACGTACTACTATGTATATTTTCTGTGACCTAAGCTCACCCTGGAAACAAAAACATTAAACAGAATAAACTTTATGAACCTAACTCTAAAAATGTTATACAATGGCTATATTAAATATTTTTCATGCCAACAAAATCCAGCAACATCGTATAATCATCACTCCCTAAAGATAAAATAATATTATGGTTTTCAATGTCTAAATGTACCTCCTAATACCAACAACTTTGAAAAAGGGTGAAATATTATAAAAAAAAGTTGTGGTAAAACTAAAACGCTATTCAGTTTTACAAATCCTAAAGCTCGAAATTTACAAAGATAGAATATTATCTTAACAAAGAACATTCAGTGATGAAGTTAATGCTAACTTTAATGCAGCACCGCTTTGTTTGGTGGACATTTCAGACATTTTTATGTTTCGTTTGTACGATTTGGAAAAATTATAAATGTTTCGTTTATGTGTTTTCAGCTTAAGACCACGATTACGTAATTTCCTAAATAAATCATTAAGTCATCCTAGAGAGTAATTACAACAAAAGCTTGGCTCTTTTTTTAATATTACATATAATAACTACGATAACCATTGGTGATCTGTATTTTAAATATTATTACCTTCAAATATTATATAGGGGTTTAAGTAAGTGATATTGCTCAGTATGCATACAATTTGAAGTCTTTAAAATTTTATCCGTTACCATTTTGTAGATGGAATTACGGCTTTTTTATGCAAATATGGAATATTCATTAAGTATTTCATTAAAATAATAAATCAAATTATTTACTATAATGTGTTATAGTGTAACTTTGGATAAAAAGGTTAGTAGGCAAGTGGAGTCAATAGCAGATAAATGTCACACATCCTAATTTATAAATAATTAACTGTTCTTCCTCTTTCCTAGGTTTCAAGTTATCTTGTAACGACGCGATATTGTAATCGTATATACTGTAAAAGTACAGTTTGTTTTAAAATGCATGGACAGTGTATTATACAAACATTATCCGCCTCACTAAACTGTAGCATTAAAAAAATCCTTCAATATTAATATAGTGTACCAGGTAAGGAAATTTTCTCTTGTGACAGCATATTGAGCAAGTATGCATTACAATCTATTCGAATTGCACAAATGCATCTTACCAACCCTATCTGATGACAAAGTTACCCTTGAGTCTATAGATCTCCTTAGAGACTGAGATATTGGATCCGGGTCTTTAATCTATACATATTGAAATACTCTACTTGTCGCACGAATACTTCACTCAATAAAGGATCAGGGTAAGGATGTGTGAAGATTATACAGCCCAAAAAATACTATAAGCATAAAAATAACTGCCAATATTATATGGACAACGTTTGTCTTGAAGGAATATTGAGCCTAGATGAACTAGTTCAGTTACTTTCAAAATCATTGTAATTTATTGGCTTTTTCTTTACTCATGTTAAAAATGATATTGAAAAAAATTACATAAAACAACATTGTATCTTGATATTATTTAATAATTGAACAGTGGTTCAATTTGACGAACAAAATATTATTAAGAAAATCCAAACCTAGTTTCATTTATGTTAAATTTAAATACACAAATTTATTATGTGCTGTTTAACTATTTTTTTTTAAGATTGCTAGAAATATATTCAATCTGTAGAAAGCATAACTAAATCGAAAGATTGCGTAAGTGCAAACGATAGGAGGCTAGACGCTATAACACGGATATTGAAGATGCTATCACAGTGTTTGGAAAAGAGATTATCTTCTTTCATTTTCCATAAATTTATTTCTTTCATTCTTATAATATTATTAGACTTTCATCTGTTTGGGTTAGTTAAAGATGCAATTTACAACAATTATTTATTGGATATATATTTTAAACACATGGAATTATTCTATTTTAGATTTTGAAAGCTCATTGTCGATAAATGGATATACAAAGAAGAGGTTAATGTATCGTTCTAAAAGTGGCACACTTGAATAGTCTTAGTCCTCTACACACACCCACACACATAAGTTGATATCCTATTGTACTCAGCTTAATCACGATTCCCGAAAACAAAACGAGTCTGCAATACCTTCCCTTTAGAAACAAAATTCTCTCAATCTTGAAAAGAATATTTGGGAAGAAATTAGGCTTTGGATAAGTCGCATAATACGCATGCAAATGGATATAAACTCCCATAACACACATGCAAATGGATATAAACTCCCATAACACACATGCAAATTGATATAAACTTTCATAACATGCATGCAAATAGATATAAACTCCCATAACACGCATACAAATGGATATAAACTCCCATAACATGCATGCAAATGGATATAAACTCCCATAACATGCATGCAAATGGATATAAACTCCCATTACATGCATCCAAATGGATATAAGCTCTCAATGATTAATATTGATTTAATGGTTTACTAAGAATCTTAAAACTAGGTTTGTTCACTTTATCACTAATTCATCATAATTACAATAGGATTAATGTTATTGTAATCACTTAATAACTTTTTTTATCATTAACAGAACAATCACCAAAGAGGTGAGGGATCGAAGCTTTTAGCATTCCGAGCGTTGAAAGGCTAAGGGTGTGGCTGTCATTTACAATACAAAGAATCAATCATTGTAATCAATCTTTTGTGATTCTGTTGTTGATGGGTCAACTCTTACACAATGGGCGTACTCAAGTAGAAATCAGAATATTTTTAAGTAAACGAACTGTAGTTTATTTAATTTAAAGTGGTTTAAACTCACCAATATACAAAACTTGAAACTTGACACAACTGGACAGTGGATACCACAAAGCGGACTGGTATAACACTTTTATTGATGTTTACATTTTATTTTAAGCTTTATTTATTGAGATTAAATGAGGTATTAGTGGTACGTGGGTTAAAAATGTACAATGAATGTACCAGAGGTGAGATTCCAGTATTGTGAACTAAAAGGGGATTTTACGGCTCGCCAAACACAGGTTTATGATTTTGTTTACGATCCGACTTGAATTTATGGTCTATGATAGTAAAACTACTTTACCGACAAGACGACTTGAACATTTGATCTACTGATATCGCCTTTATATGTTTATCAATAAATTACGTGTGTTAAAAAATCATTATTCAACAACTAGAAAACACATATGAAGTGTACATTGGAACTATATATCTGAATTCAACTAATGTTTGAGTAGGAACGCACTTTCTTTTAACAGTTATACCAAATGGGAGTATAATATTGGATCAGTAGATTGACTAATGGAACATAGGGGCTTGAGTACTATATTACATTATAATTGTTCCTATTGAATTAGTCATATTCTTCTTTCACAATGTTTAGGCAGTTTTAGGGGAAGAAATCTATCTAATAGCTCAACAGCTGATAAAGTAACATACATTAAATGAAAAATAAGTGATAGAAAACTTCCCTTCAAAACACCTAGATATTGTGAACGAAGTATAATTCAATTAGGAGCAATAATAATTTAATATAGTTTTGTAATCTAGCGGAAAGCGACCTTGAATATACTTATTCCAATAAAACAAAAAACAAATCTCTACTCAATGGTGGGAATTAGTTTAAGTAATGAGAGAACACCCACACATACATGAATCGGATGTTATTGACTTAGAGTTGAATTTTATTGAATTATATTAATAACCAAAATAATAGTAATCATTAATTTATTTTATCTCACTGAAATACACGTATACGAATTTGAACAACATTTTTCTTGACCATTTCCTTCGTATCTTACAAAAATTTTGCATTGCTTTTCTAAACTCACAAGTCTCACAATATATGAAAAAGAATTTCAACTCTTATCACAAAATCAATGTATTTCATATAATTTGAAAAACTATTTGTTTGCTATCCTTGAGTCCTTCTATAAATTTTAAATAATCCAAGAAAAAGAGCATTACAGCATCTACAGTTGAATTTAAATTCGTATTAAGGCCCATGCGTGCTTTGTAAGAGTCTTACAAGAAGACCTTGTCCGGAATGTTTCTATTTGCAATGCAGATAAGGTCTTTATTAGTATCCAGATAGCACAATTGCAGAACTTGGCTTAACGTGCCTGGGTTGCGATTGTTCTTAGGCTCAGAATTACTTCCATCCAAAAATTATACTATTGGATTCATTCATTATGTGTAGATGTAGTACATACGCCTCCTCAGATGTTATTGTAAAATTATGTTGTAAAAGGAAACATAAATCTTTCGCCTCATTTTAAATAATGGTAATGCGTCATAAATATTATACTATTCTATTAATATACTATTCTATTACTATCTACTGCTATTAAACTGTGTAAGCTATTTTTTACATAAATTTATGTGAAAAAAGTGTAATATGTATACAAACAATACTGTTTCAATCCGCTACCGTTTTGTCCTACCGATGTATTAAATACGTTTACATTTTGATGACGTAACAAACCTATTCCATATACCATGCTTGTAAAACGAAATCCACTTGAATTTATTGCATCATCAACAGGACATATTGAAAAAAGATAAGATTTTTTCCCTTATCGCCATGTTAAGATTAAGTTTTTATTTATGACTGCAGGAAAAGTAAACTCTGTAGTATATGAAAGGATAATAATGACTAAGTTATATATCTTTTTTTTTTAGAAAATGTAATACTCGAAAAAAAGGTTAAAACAGTAAGTTGATACAGAATAGATTAAAAGGTATAGAGGGAGCATGAAATCAAAAAAGGATGAGTGGGAAGGATGGATAGTAATGATGAATTTAATTTGTTCACCATAAACGTAAGCTAAAATTTTTGAAAAACTATATAACCAAATAAATATTATTTGGGTGTTTATAATCTAAAGTAAAAATCCATATAATCTGTACAGTTGGAAAAAAATAATTTACAGTAGATTAAATTAAATATATTTTGATGAAAATATATAAAGGGATGAGACAATACATAACACAATTGTTTAAAATCTAGTGGTACACCTTAAGGTTGACTAAATAGTTATTTGAAAATTAAATCCCCATTTGGAACCGTAGCATTTGCTTGTAAGGATGGGTAGGGAGCAGGTAAGTCAATAACTTGGCTAGCATGAGAGTTGTTTTCTTTGTAACCGGCGCCAATAGTCGTAGACAAGAAATGGTCTTAAATAAACTTGTAGTTAAGGTAAGTTAACAAAGGCAAGATTTTTGACTATTAAACGTTCACTATCCTTAAAACTGTGTTATAATTTTTAATATACTAAGCTAATGTAAGAGTACGTGATGTTAGGCATAAATAAATTTAACTACTTGTAAAAGGTGGATACTTAACGAATTACAAATCTGTAAAACATTTTCCGTGTCAGAAATAGGGAGGTTCATAACTTGACGACCAATCAGCGTCTTAGTATTTTATATACGTGCATATTGAAATGCTTTATTGTTGCCTAAAGTGAGAAATATACTTTTGAAATGGTTATGCGTATCGTTTACTGGTATACTAATGAAATTAAAACATTAGTGTATAGTAGAAGCTAAACCGCGAATGTTTGAAAATGTAAAGTAATTTATTTTAATCTTTACAGAAAGTTGCAAATGGGTAAACTAAACTAGAGATTAAATTTATTTCTTATAATCAATTTTATATTTTTTGGGTGAAAAAATATTATAAAGAAGGTTTCTACGTGCTGCATGAATGCAAAGTTATCTTTTGATATTATTTTTCATCTTATGACTTAGGGCAAACCCGTCGCTGTTGATCATTCAAGCCTTGAGAAACCCAATTAAGCAGGGGAAAGCTGTAAAAATTAACCCAAGATACGACAGTTTTACGGGCTCATTTCGTGGCAAGCGGTTAAAAGTGGATGCTATATTTCAGGTGCTGTTTTCTCCGTCGTTCGCGGTGTTGTTAGGCAGATAACTGCTAAATCACCAGTTATTATCGGGTCAATTGGCATATTTTCCACATAACATTTGCACGATAGATAGTCAAAGTATTTATAAATATAGGCCTAGATAAATCAAGTAATTTTCCTCTACTACTTCTTTATTGTTAGTTTAATTAATTAATGTACATTAATTATACATAAAAACACTAATTCTATACGTACACCTAGTACTAAGAAAGGATCAAATGAATATCTATACGTAATAAGAAAATGGAATGTCGGGCCAAAGTTTTATTCGGGACAAGATTAGATACGCTTACGCCTTGCAATAAAACTGTGACTAATCTTGATGTGACTAAAAGGGTCATATCGTAACAATATACAGTATACATTTATCTCTAAATACACGAGTTTGTTCAGAACTTAATGCCTACTTGTTGTAAACATACTTAAACATTTCAAGACTTTAAATTGACATGAACATTATTTAATCATTGTCAAAATGCTTGATAAGTAATTTTTATTGTATTTGATACAAAATTCAATCCAAAGATAAAACTTTTCGAATTTATACAAGGCCCACTAGAAATACAGGCCATGCTGCATTATCATTTACATCGCATTTTTGGATAAATTCACTACCATATCCCATATTTTTTAGGTTAAGCTTTCTGTTTGTCAGATTTTAACGGCAAGATTCTATTACAACTATCCACCACTGTGACGTTGTGTTACGCTGCCCGCGCTGCATCATGGCCTGGTTCATAGACATTTTCCGTTTTTATAGCAACAATATTTTATTATGACACAGAGTTTTACTGATTTATGTAAGCAAAACAATGATAGGAATAACATTTGACTAACATAATTTATAAACGTCCTAATAGTTATTACACATGTGTCATGCAAGCTTATAATTTTAAAAAAGTTTACACCAAAAACACTTTTGTTTTAAAATAAATCTATGAAGTGTTATAATACTTACATTTACGTTAACAAACATAACAAAAAAATTAAGTCAATTGAATAAATCAATAACTAAAAAGGCATTTCATATTTCATGCAAAAACATTTGAGGAAGATGTTCTTGCACAGACTATGTGTAATGCAACGTTCCGTGTTTCATCATTTTATGCAACGCTGTGTAAAATACAGTGGCGTGCTACTGCAAGTGCAATACATTATATTATCATGACACTGTTGCATGAAAAGGGTTAATTAGGTTAAGTGCTGCATTCATGTGCTCTTGTGAAAGCTCTAAATGATTAGTTTCCTCATTTACTCCTAGCTGTGAGTAATGATATTATGATGAGAATTACCATCATGTACATCCATTACATTACCCACTTTAAGACACAACGTAGTTATTTATAAGTTTAGAGTTTTTGTATATTGATTTTACATTTATTTAATTTAGGGAGGACAAAATAAATATTCCGTTTTCATGTGTATACTTTACAGATGGCAAACTAAAATGTTTAAATTTAGTTAATGTAGTAATAGAAAGGATTTTTCTAAAAGTTATTTGTAACTTTACCCAAGATGTACTAAAATTATGGACATTATTCAATAATAGTGGTTTATTTACCTTACTTATTGTTAATATATTGCATAATAATTCCTTAATTCCTTAATATATTCCATTTTTTAGCCCCTGAACAGCTTAGTATAGACTAAAATAAAACATACTTCGTCTTGCAGTTCAAATAGTGTGTTTTTTTATAATATATTTACCTTTACTTTCGTCCCAGTTCAAAATAGTTGTATTATCTACAACCATGGTTTTGACGTTAGCTGCGTCATGGTCACGTAATTAGCAAGTCGAGAAATATTTTGTCATTGTCGGTCCCTTGGATGTCCACTAATAATATGACGAATATGACGACGTCCAAGTGACCAACAATGACAAGATATTTCTCTATTTGCAAACTAAGTGATCTTGGCGCAAATAGCGTCAACACCATGATTGTAGTTAATACAACTATTTTTGAACTGGGACGAATGTAAAGGTAAATAAACCACAATTTTTTTTATTTGTCTTTCCCGTTCAGGGGCAAGCACTGTGGACATTATTCTTAATAGTTTTGAATACACATCAACATGGATAGGCTACTTAAGTATCTAGTTACTTAGGTTTTTTTTTTATGTGCGCCAGTGTAATTGTTATTGAAATCAAAATTAGATTAAACTTAAATAAGCTTTAAAGAGAAAGGTGGTCCAGCCCATCAAAGTGTTGTGCATTGCAGAAAGACCAGTAAAACATATTTAATTTAGTTAATGTAATAATAGATTGGAATTATTTAAAGGTTATTCGTAAATTTATTTAATGTGTGCTTATTTCAAGGCAAATTTTGTAATGGTTAAATAATAGGTTTCTTGTTACTTAGTTGCGAACTTAGGACTCTTGATCTCCCAAAATGGGAAATTATATGAAAACAATGCTTTTATATAACCATCCAAATAAGGGATCAAATTCAACATTAACAAAAACCTAGGTGTACCATTGACCTTTTGGTTGTAAGAATAGATTTCCATCCTTGTAAACAAGCTTAAGCAAATTGTAATCACAAACAGGATAGTAGAATGAATTACAACTCAACTAAATGTTTTTTTGTTTTTGTAAAAAACCGACATCAGTTTTATAACAGACATTTTATCCCCATGTTAAATTTTTTGTCAGTTTTATTTTTACCAAAATCGTTGTAGTTGATGTGAGCCACCGACAGATTGCGCTGATCTAAATTACTGATTTCTGACGAATACACAATCTTCTTTACCAATTCAATCTAATTGAATGACTTATTGTGAGCTATATAAACTGTTATGACCCATCAACTTGTCCAGCAACAAAAAATAAGGTAGAGAATAGAGTTTTAGACACTAGCACATTCTGTGACTGTCTTACACAACTACATTCTTTTTTTTTATTGGCTACAGTTGGTCCATATAGATGAGACGCCTACTTCAGTATCCAATAGTCAATGGTTTTATCAAAAGTTACTTTACACGCTTGGAAATTAGCCAAAAATATTGTACAGAATTCGCATTACAATACAAATGCAAGTGATTCAACCTAGATAAACCAAAGTAGCTCTCGTCTTCCCTAACTGCGCTGTACATCATTATAAACTATTCGCTTGTTTTCCTTTTGTTCCTTGATCGTAATTTAAAATATAGCAGCCTAAGGGAGTTTGTGTAGCGAGAAATAAGCAACACAAAGCATAAAACAGCAAGATCTAGATAATACCCAGCTCTAATAAATTCTCGGCTTTTCCCGCCATGCGACTCTTCACAGGCCATCGACTTTTAAATTAGCAACCTTTGTTGGAATTTAAAAAAGGTAATTTAAGTTTTAAATATACATTTATGTTTTCTTTTGTATTTGATTTTTAATTAGATTTTATTTTATGTAAAAAAATTATTCCAAAATAAAAATAAGTATTTAAAAACATCAGGTTTTTTTACTATCTGTAAGCTGATTGATGTATGCACATTTTTTTACATGAAATGCTACGATACTACTTCTCTACTGAACTCTTATAAAATAATTGACCATAATTAACCAAACAAAAAACTTAACAAACAATGTTAACGATGGTTAAAAAATGTGTTTTCTGTCTTACAGATTTTTATAAGAATCTATACTATTAGTAATTAGCCTACAGCTAGATAAAATATGAACTGATAACCTACAATAAATAGCGTGTGGTATACAGGGTGTTCATTTGAAAACTTTCCATATCTGTTGTGTGCAAATTTAAGGATTTTAACACTTTTTTGTTCTCATTTCCCCCTACTTTGGACATGCCAAATCCAATACAATTATTTTTTGAAAAATGCCCCAAAAGGGCCCAATTTGGGGAGTAGGGGTGCTTTTTGAGAGATTTTCAAATGTATACATGGGTTTTGTGATACATCAATTTAAAGGTCTAATCACCCCGATCATTTTGGTGCAAAAAAAAAATGTAATTATCTCTAACTGTAATTACAGGGTGGGTCAAAACGTTTTAAAAAAGGACTTTGAAGTTAACTACCGTACTACCCTAACTTATCAGCGCCAAATTTCTTTCCAAGCTTATTCTTGAGCTACTCTTTCAGCTGTCTCGTTCAGTAGGGTAGTTAAATATAAATTATTGAAATTTGTTATTCAGTTTGCTATAGTAATGAACTGGTTGCAAAACATTCATTTAACATATTTTTTAAGTTTCAAAATGGCAGCCATTTCAATTTTTATAACTTAAATTACTACAAAATGGTTATTTTTATGAAAACATTTTAAAAACACTTTAGTTTAGCGTTAAAAGTTTCCTATCAAATACAACAAAATCAAGATTATAGAGTACGAATGACAAATATTTATTTATTTATTTATTTATTTATTTATTTATTTATACCAACGGTCAAACCAATACATAAATATGACAAAACTTATATAAGACTAAAAAAAAATAGACATTTTTGATGAAATTTTAGCCAACTTGAAGTACATTCAATAAATAGATTAACAATGATAACAGAAAGATATAAGATATAAAGATATAAGAAATAACAAGGTATAGATATAACAAGATATAGATATAACAAGATGATATAACGATATAACAAGCAACAACAGTGTAAATAGGAAATAAATATAACAAAATATAGTAAATAACAATATAAATATAAATATAAAAAGTAACAATGAAGCATAACACGGACAAGAACAACAAAACAATAATAATGATAAATCTACGAGGAACGCAAGCTGCTAACGAGTTTTTTTTAAACGTTTCATTGTTCATGCTGAACAAGTCCAATTGACCAGGTAGGTTTTTTGCCAGACGTTGCAGACGAGGAAGTGCACTGTGGTACATGTACTGTGTTGAGTACTGCCGCCTCGCAAACAGCTGGGTATGGCGAAGGCTACGTGATGTGCGGAAGTCTAGTTCCAAGAGCAGGTCGGGAGCATCAATGGAGGATGTGATCAATTTCTTCAGGAATAAGACATCATTAACTCACGTCTGGTAGAAAGAGGCAACAGGTTCAACTGGAGTTGCAGATCATGAACAGGAACAGCACGGTATTGCATCCCCAAACGTAGACCAACCAGGCGAACAAAACGGCTTTGAGTGTTTTCCAGCCTGGCGATCTGACCAGACTGGTACGGATTCCAAACTGTGGAGGAAAACTCAAGTATGGGTCTGACAAGATGGATATAAAGAGTTACCAGTGCCGATACTGAAAATCTGTCATGACTGACCCTGGTGATGAAATTAAGTGCTGAGTTGGCCTTCTTGCAAATGTAGTTAATGTGCTCTTGAGGATTGAGGTCAGGAGAGAGTATGATGCCTAAGTCTTTGACCTTTGAAGAACGTTGAAGTTGCTGATCTGCTAGTTTATACGGATGAATAATAGGATTATTAGATCTGGTGAAGGTTACCACAGAGCACTTTGAGACATTCAAAGACATTTCATTCATCTGGCACCACACTGACAGTAAATCAATACTATTCTGTAGAGCCTCGCAGTCTCTCACATGTGAGATCTCTCTGAAGATCTTGGCATCATCAGCAAAAAGCAATACATTTGAATCCAAATGCTGAACCAAATCATTGATAAATATGGTGAACAAGGCCGGGCCCAGAAGCGATCCCTGAGGAACCCCGGAAATAGCAGGAAACGGTTGAGACAACGAGCCAGCCACTCGCACCTGAAGAAACCGATCCTGGAGGTAGCTCTCTAACCACATTAGAAGGGGTCCATTTATTCCAATGGCTCTAAGTTTAGCTATCAGATGTTTGTGGCTAACTCGATCGAAGGCCTTGGAGAAATCCGTGTAAACAGCGTCAATCTGGTGGGAATTTAAGAAGGCAGTAGTAACATTACTCTGGAAGGACAAGAGGTTCGTAGTGGTTGAGCGTCCCTTCATAAATCCATGTTGTTCTGCATTAATCACACTCTTCAGAGCGAACGACAATCTCTTCAGCACAAGCGATTCAAAAATCTTTGCTAATGTGGACTGGATAACAATAGGGCGATAGTTCCTGACATCAGCAGGAGATCCGGACTTAAAAATTGGAGTTACATAACCATTCTTAAGATTTGAGGGAAAGACACCAGCAGCCATGAGTGAGTTGAAATATATGGTGATATGAGGTGATAAAACACTGCTACAGAACCTCAAGACCAAATAGCTGAATAATCAAGTTTTTTAGTTGTTAAATAAGGCTAAGAAGCTCCTCACTGCGCATCTTTAGTATAAGTATCCCTGATTTGGTTATCCAAATAAATAAAGGACTGTGAACAAACCTTAGCATAACCAAATAAATAAAGGACTGTGAACAAAACTATAGCAATGCATTGTAATGTATTTTTATAAGAGTAAAAATAAAGATATAATACGTAGCAATGCGAGATATTTGTTTTAACATAAAAAAATATATATATTGAAACAAAAGTAAGGAAGGGTTGGTAGAAGCAGCGAGCTTGAAGATTAATGACGACTTTTAAAATAACAAGCTCTTAAAAATCTCTTCGGAGTTGATCTAATGTATTTCCACAGCTAACGCTTCCTTAACTTGATTTTGAAACTTTTAACCCTTTTAGGAAACCGTAAATCAATTGGTTATGGTAATTACTCTAAGACATGATTTAAAAATTATAGAAAGAAATTATAAAATAATACGTATAAAGTTTTCTTGGAGAGGCCTTGAAATCTTTATTACTTTTCGTAAGAGACAATAGAAGTTCCGGACACATGGATATTTATTTTCTTTGACGCTTCAGAACGTTTGGAAATACAAGGAGTTCTGGCTGTACGCCATCGTAGTTGAGAGCTTTACCAAGGCTTAGCTGTGAAAACCCTCCCCTTGTCTCTCTGGGACATAGTAAATTAAGTATATTGTATTTTACTCAGTTTCTCTAAACATTTGAGCATATCAGCACGTAAGATTCATCATGAATGTATATATTTACTATCTGATCTTGTAAAAAAAAATAGTTAGTTGTATATTCTAAACTTGAGACTGTACTTAATATATATATATAAATCTACAATAGGCAGTATTATGTAAAAAATGTCCTTTTATGTTATTTTAACATATTTATTTATTTCTATGTACAGTACAATAAGATTATCATTAAACTGTAAACTATGATTCATCAGTTCTAAGAATACGTGCATTATTTTCATTTAGCCTCTAACAGGCGGTTCCTAATTGTGTTTTGCTATTTATTGTACTAACTAGGTTAGTAAAAAAGATCACCAGTAAGGTCATATTGTATTTTTATAAGAAACAGGATATATTTATGAATGATGTCATTACTGACCTTAAATTACTTAACATAAACTGAACTTGGCAATTAAAATACCATAATTTTATAACAATATAATTTTATAATACTAGACTTTTACTAACATTCAAAGACCCCAGACGATATAACTATTGCACAGAGGTTATCTATAAACCTAGATTCACCGTATTTTTTTCTTTATAATTTATTTTCTTTTTCTGAAACCAGGGTTTCCAAAGTTTTCAAAGGGGACTAGGAAGTGAATATTAGCGTGTCTTCACTTTCCATAGGAACGAAATGGTTCAATAGGACCTGTAATATATCTTTCTGTATATGTTTTTAATTTGAAATTTGAAGCTAATTTCAATCGTTACATATATATTCGGTAAAAGTTAGTATGCTTCTTACAATTAATTGTAAAAGTACTTTTTATTATATTTACTATCTCTGTATTATATTTAAATTACCTTCTAGAGCCTTCATCTATATTTGAATATACATTTTAAGGCTTAAACAAAATTATCAGGTAATTCATTTTTCTAGATATAATAGCTATGTAAAAACGATGAATAACCGTAACACGTAAACAAGTTTCTTTGCACTGTACAACTTTGTATTCCAGCAGGTTAGTCTGCAGTTGACGTGTTTCTCGTGAGTTTATCGCTTTCTGAATAATTCAATAGTTACCAGCAGATCTAAAGCCTTCACTGGCGGGACTGAACACCGGCTTACGATGTGTCTCATGAGAAAATCGTTTGAGTAGCATTATTGAAAACTAAGTTAGCCTACATATGTGGAGCTGAAACTAAAACAATGGTAAATTGGTTTTGTGTTGTTATTATTTTGAAATTATATTCTCTGCACAGTATAGTAAAGTTCAACTCCTATCTTTTGTCAAACAGTTATATGAAGAGAAAAGTAATTTAGCTAAATCGCTCAGCGATGGGAATTTTCAAGTTTTAATCAGAGGAGTGGGGGATTCAAACCAACCTAATTACTTGCTGTTTGTACATAAAACATTATTTAATCATCCAAGATAAATAATTCTACAAGGTGATGATTGCGTATTCCCTCAGTGAAAAATATAATGATCTATTTCAAGAGCTCTGTGCATTACAAACGGATGATTTTTATTGACTTTTAAAAACCTCCATAACATGCTCAGTATTCCATTTTTACCTCTAAGGTTTAAGATTATCTTTATATTTTTGGTACTATTTTAGTTTCCTTGAGTTCTTTAAACGTCATAAAATAGTTATACATTTAAAATGTAAAGTACCTGTGTAGTCTATGTTACATGTATCTATAAAGTTAAGAAGGGTGTAGGTATATATTTGAGGCATTGTGTGATTGAACTGTCTACATGGTCTAAGAATGTATATTTTATGTAGAATGTACAGTACTAATATTTTGGGGAAATATTTATAACATAAACTTTGTCTATTCAAGTATTTTTCCTGTATAGGTTTTACTCAAACTAAATTATATTAACCAGTCACATCGCTCTGTATCCCATAAAACTACATAGCAGACGGTATAGTAGAGGTACCAGTAAGGAATAATAATATGCATGATATGAAAATCCGCGCACGGGAGGTATGAGAATATCGATGAGCACCAAGATGGAATGCATTTTATAAGAAAGCTTTGTTCAATATAAGTTTATTTCCTCCCAGTGTTAACATTTTATTTTCTATATAAGACTCAAACCAGAATATCAACAAATCGATACTATTATAATATAATGTTATAAATAGTTTAAAGAACAATAATTATTTAAACAGTTGATATTAGAGTTTATGTATGCAGTATACAAACGTGGATAAAGATCCTAACTGATAATGAAACAAACAAACTATGTAATACATGGAAAAAAATGTTTTTTTCAAAAATAATTTGTAAAAATTACAACTTATTTATAATGTTTTGGAAATTTGTTAAGTTATTATTATTAAATGATTTATTTTCAATATCCAGACGTAAAATGTGTTTCTGTAAATTTTAAAAATAGAGAGCCCAAATCAGCTTTTCAAAATAAGAATTTTTGTAAGTATTTTACCTATATTTATCACTAAGATTAGTAGTAAAGATAAAAAAATATATTACCAGAAAAAACATTGAATAAAAGAACGCATGCGAAAATATGTTTTAGTCAGTTAGTCACGCTAAAAAATTTGGTTGCAGGATAAAATTGAAGTAGACTTGCACTTGTAAGGCTACGACTATTTCTTGCTATATACATTCTCGTCAAAGGTTGCAATTTTACTGAGAACTTTAAAATACTAACACCACTCTTAATGAATTCCAAACAACAAAATTAAGAACCCTCGAAACCCATTTCCAACAAATTTTGAAGATTGCTAAGATTGCTCGAAAGGTGGCTTGGATTCTTATGGTAGTTCAGGGACCTTAAAAACTAGATACACATTCCAAAAACTCAGTTTTTCATGTATCAAATTTTGTTGCAGTCAGAACCGGGGATGACGGAATGGCCATTCTACAATCATGTTGTTGTTGGCGATCTCTACGAAAAGGGAGCTACGCCAGCGCCATCTATACAGCTGTGAGTAGAAAGCTTTAAACTAAAACCCGTGATTCTTTTTTAGTAAATTCACCACAATCTACACTTGTATACAGGGTGTATAACATCTTAGATATATTTTGTGTATTTGTTCCTCAGGTAAAAAAAATTAAAGAAAATTGTATACAAATGCGTCTAAAATGTCTGGTTTTTCATCTGCCTTGTGTATGTGATTTTCAAAATGTATCTATAGATGTTGTACCCTGTAAGTAATTGATTTCAAACTTAGTTCATAATTATGTAGTGGAAGTATTGGATTTCTAAATACTATTAATTTAAAATGGTAGCCATTTGAAATTTCATATCTAAAAACAAAGCGATTGCACCAAAAAGTTTCCAGAGAGTATGCATACAACCTGGAAGAAATAATTTTGTAGAAAGACCTTATAATCAATATAATAATCGAGATCTTAGGGATAAACTGCAACTTAAGGTTTGCCCTGATACCCAGCACAGTGCTTGTAGCAAAATAAAAATATTGCATGCATTGCATTAGTAAATAAACAGGGGCTGCTAAAATTAATAATGGCTTTACTTTGATCAAGTATATAGCGTTACAAAGATAGCTTGATCGGCAAAACTTCATATAAAATTATTTGTTTATCTTACTCTCACATTTATGGTATTGGTTAGTATTGTTATGTAAGAGAGGTATTTAGCTTATTTGTTACGATGCCGGTTTTAAAATAAATCGGCGACTTTCTTTGGAATAGTTGATAGTTGATGGGAAAAAAGTATTCACTTACATTTACCCATTTAGCTACAAAATATAATTTATCCTGTTAGGGTTTTTTAGTGACACAAAGGCCTAAGTAATCTTATATCTTGTAGGTTTTGATTAACCGTCACTTAATATTTTCTTATTTCAATTGCCCTGGGATTTTAAACTTGGATACTTAATAAGATATGGGGAAATCAGTGCCAACATAATACATTTTATTGCAATTACCGACATATAACTTAGAACTTTATTAGAATTAGAAATGTCGAACATCTTCTACCGGAATTGCAGAAATCGACAGGAAGTGACTCTGCAGCCTCATTACTTTGCCAAATCACTATCTGGCTGCAAAACCTACTAACCTGTAACTTAAATGTATTTTCTCATAATAATAATTCTCCTGTACAGTTTCATGTCGTAGTTTATCTTCTCCAATACTACAACATCGTGCCACAAAATTCAGCAGACAAACTTATAAACCTAGCCAGATTATAAACGCCATGATAGAGTATAATATGAAGGTTATTATACACTCTAGTTTTAAGTCCTAGCTACAAAAATAAACTTAACGAAAACATAACAGGTACCATAAATGCTTTTAATGTTTCATAGGAAGTTAAAACTGATTTAAGCCTTAATCCCGTTTCAGTTTCATTTAGTGGAGTGTTTAGCCGATAACTGTTTTAAGAAGAAAAAGAGCTGTAAAATAATACGAAAGAGATTCTTAAAAACATAAAAGTATAGCTTTAATTTTTAACCTGTATGTTTAATATGCTCCTATTGAAAAGCTCTACACATTCAATTATCTTAAACTACTGACGCCATTATAAATAGCATTTATAAAATATTGTATTTTTTTTTATTCAATGTAAGGGTCGATGCACTCATTTTATTCTAAAAGCATTTTATGGCATGTGAATTGCAATGTAAATGACGATATAATTGATCGAATAATATTAGAACATGTTACTATTGTTATTATTTTAGAGGTTAACTATAAGGGTGGACCATAGGATCCTAAGTTCATCTAAAAAAAAAAAAACGAAGCATTTTCATTTCATTTTATTTTAAATAACGCTATAATCAATCCACAAATTATTAAAAAAATAATATTTGTTTAAATAATCGGGTGTATTATCTGTATCGCAGTAAAACAAAAAGGTTAAACATTGAAGTCGTTAATTGTGGCCTATCTGGAACGATGGGTTTCCCGTCCTATATAAACACACTTTTATCTGCTCCACTGCTATCTTGGCGAAATAAATACAACGCAGGATAAAGGTATTAAAGAACACAATATTTTCTAGAGTTTCGTTTCCTTTAATCGTACACAGTATTCTTTTATAACACTGATAGGTAATAAAATATTATTTCTTAATAATATTATATTAAACTACTGACACCAGTATTAATATAGTATTTTTGGTTAGTATTTTATATTTATTATTAGTTAGTTAGAGGTTAACTGTAAGAAAGGACCATTGGGTTCCTAAGTTCACCTCAATAAAAGGGATTTTATTTTCATTTTCATGTTTGAAAAACAAAAAAATCTAAAAACTCTTCTCATACACTTATTATTATTACGAATATTATTACACCACGATTTTATTCTTAGTTTAATAGTTTTTTTTTAAAATTACATTTGTTAAAAGTGAATCTTTCACGTGTAACTAACCAAGAAATAAATAAATTTGTCTTTAATATGAATATCCATAACAAGTTTTACGCGTGTTATATTGAAATGTTATTGTTCAATATATTTAAACGTTATAATGTATTTATTTACTTGTATTTATACGCTGCATAATAGTATATTTATAGTATATTTATTATTTAAATATAACTAATCAGATATAAAATACTGTATTATAATATTAAAATTTTATCGTTAAATATATTTAAACGTTATAATGTATTTATTTACTTGTATTTATACGCTGCATAATAGTATATTTTGTACCTGGGGCCGAAAATGAAGTTTTACCGACTCGATATCACTTTCGAGACGAAGTCGAGAACTAAAACGATCGAGAGCTGCAGAACCTTTTCGGCCCGTGGTTCGAACGCTATTTTTCACCACACTATACAAAATTAAGAACATGTATACAATAAATGCACACAACTACAACTTTAAGGTTAATTAAAGAAATATTTAGAGGAATCAGAAAAATAATAAATAGTTACTAGGCAGGGGTGACATTATAACTAGTCTATTACAATGCATAATACTGCTTGTGTATTTCATATACATTAATGTTGTAAGTAAAAAAGCGAAGAGCAGATTTTTGGCCTTAAGTATGTAAAAACCTGCTCGGTCCCCAAATCACTACGACATCTGGCATAGACAACAATGCATATCATTCAGCCTCCAGAATTGTCTTTTGTAAAACGGCTTAAGCCATAGAGTGGTGGAAATGGTTATTTATGTAACTACAGTGAGCAAAGGCCATTTGCGCTCTTAATACACATTATATTTTTCCTACAGTCACTATAGAGCATATAAATAATTAGTCTTTCGAACTTATACGTTTTCAGGTTAGGTTGAACCAAAGCGTTGTAGGCATATGCAAAACACTGCACCAGCTGATTTTAGTCATAGTATCTTTAAAGCGTTACCATTGACTATTAATAGTCAAAGGTGTTACTTATTTTCGAGAGTACACGTTTGAACAGTAATATATATATACAGTATATAACAGTATATAAGTACATAAGGCTACAAATTTGTTGTAATTGCATATGTTTGCGTCATGTTTAACTTAGGTTGTTTTCTTGAGCATAGAATAAATGTTCCAAATAGTTGAAGACTTAATCACTTTTGATTGTTCTGCAAAATACGAATACACATTTTCTGTCAGTTTTGTAACTTTCTTACCTACGCACCAAAAAGAAAACAGTTTGCATGCTCTTTCATACTTCTTTTTTGATTTTTCAGGTAACGGGTTTCACGAAACATGTTTTGCAGTTTCTGATATTTCTTCTAGTGTACATATATATTCACTACCACTTTCACTGAATTCATTATTTTCAAATATGTTAGGTCCGCTTATTCTTTTTAATACTACACTTTCGGTTATGTTCAAACCAAGCGTTGAACGAAAATAGAATATAAACACGAAATGACAGGTTAAACTGTAGCATCAATAGTCAATCAGCTGATCATAATAGTAGTATCTTTAAGTGTTGCCAACCTATTTCCAAGCGTAAGCGTGGATTACGTGCGTAATAAAACCACGCTATTTTGAGTTGTTTGGTTGGAATACAGGTGTGCGCCAAAGTATAAACCGTGCGACATAGTATAAATGGCAAGACAAAGTAAGTAAATGCAGCAATTAAAATTTTTTTGTACTATAATCAGTGCAATGAAGTCAACTATGTCGAGTAGCATTTTTTAGGAAAAATATTGTATACTGTTATAATTATAAAGAAACTTTTAAATAGAAAATAAATCGAATCAGTAACTGTAAGATAATTTTAGATTATGCTTTGACTTAAGAGTTTGTATGTTATGTTTAGGTTCTATGTCAATGATATGATTGTGTATTTCACCACAGTACTATAATATTCTTTAAACTGGCGTATGCCTACTAATAAAAAAGGATTATTAACAAGTAGTTTAATTTATAAAATTTACAACATGAAATACAAGTCACAGTGAAAACAAAGATGGAAATAATATAGAAAGGAGTCCAAAATAATTCCTCAGAAACTTCAAACCACTTTCCGTAAGTGCAACGCTCAGCAACTTTGAACTTTGAAAAGCTTTTAGATTCTTGGAACCCTTTACTGAGGTATTAGTTTAATTCGTTGAGTTTGGAATAGGACTGGGGTTTAGAATATATGAAACTAATCCATAATAATTCTAATTAATATAAATATGACATTGAAAAAAAGTAATTTTTGCTTGCTACTGTATTTAAAAATACCTCAACGAAATACGTTAACAGTACAAGCTTTTTGACTTTTGAAAAAATATGAATTTCGAATATGTTGTGTCTAATTAAATACTGAACATAAGTTATTAAAGAAATACGTATACTAAAGGCTGGAATTTATGAAAAAATGAAAAATTACATTGAAAATATGCATTGTATAAAGGTTTCAAAATGGCCCATGCCATACACATTTCTGGCTAAAAAGGCAACCAATTTTAAAATTGACATTCCTTTTGAGACTGATGGCACGTAAAAATAGCCAGTGTAAATGAATCTTCATCAATTATTCCATATATATAGATATTTTACGTCCCATAAACATAAACCTACAGTATGAGTGTAAATGTATTTATATTCGCAGTTACATGAATTATATTTCAAGTCTGTGAATGTGATGTCAAATTACTAGTTTAAGTATTTTAAAATTTGAGTACTTTGAAGTATTATTCTATAATAAATTATAAAACAATATGTAACTTAATTTTAAGTACATATTATTTATGGTTTTGATGTGTATTTATGGTAGAAAACTCGATCAAGTATGAACACAGTGTATATTTATCAAGAAAGTAGTTGGGAAACGAATTTTTTCTCAGCAAAAACTAATATCAATTTGATTGGTTTTATTGATTTTCTTACATGTCTGTAAAATGAGGTATTGCATCATAAATGTCAAGTCGAAACCCTTTACTAGTTCGATCAGTATCATGGCAGTAAGCAACTTCTCGTAAACCGTTATTAAAACATTTCCAAGCCTTTGAAGTGCAGCTCTTTCAAATTAGATACGCAAAACCCCATTTATAGACATTTCAATTTTCAGTATTTTCAATTCGAAAACCAATAAAAGCTTGCTCATTGGCAACCTTTGGCTCTATATAAATAAAATACCTCCACTGAACAAGATTTTCTTTTTTTAATTACTGTTTCTCTTAGCCATCATCTTTATAAAATCTAATTCCAAGACAAAGAAATCAAAAAACCTGTAAGAGCAAAATTTACACAATAAAATATACAGTGTGATAGAAAAGTCCCGGAACGGTTAATTTTTTTAAAAATAATGCAGATAGAGCTAAAGTGCTAATAATTCTTCAGGGGGACGGCCCACAAGGAGTCAGAAGAAAATCTTAAATGGAAGCATAGGTCAATATGCACATCAAATTAAAGGTCGTTTTTATAATAATAATAGGTTAAATACCTTGTATACGTCCTCAATCCAAGTCGTCTTTTAAAATGACTATAGTTTCGGGGCCAACAGCCCCATTGTCAAATTTTCTGTCTTGTTAATTACTGTTTATAGCATTGGTCACCGTTGAAGTACATATATACACATACACTGACACACGAAACATTTATATTTACACGTAACATTGAAAAATTATACTTTTTTGGCCGGCCTAAACAAAAGTGATTACATCATTGTGCGGACCGGTACACTGACTGACACAACTGACGTATACAAGGTATTTAACCTATTATTATTATTATTATTCAATCCAGGAGGCAAACATGGATAAAGGTCGTTTTTAGTAGAATACAATGCCGCAAACCGCACTTCAAAAGGTTGATCCTGCGCAAAATGGCAGATGTTCAAAGATTTCTTGAATCCGCCATTTTGAATCTTTGAACGACTGCCATTTTTTACTCAGGCATTCTTTTGAGCTTGAATTTACGGCATTGTATTCTAAAAGTGAAGATCTTAAATTTGATGTGCATATCGACATATTCTTACGTTAGCAATTTTCTTCCGATTCCTAGGGCTGTGCCTCCTGAGGAGAAAGCGTATAACAGCAATGTAAATTAAATTAATCTTTGAACAACTGTCATTTTGCGCAGGATCAACCTTTTGAAGTGCGGTTTGCGGCATTGTATTATACAAAAAAAGACCTTTAATTTGATGTGCATATTGACCTATGCTTCCATTTAAGATTTTCTTCTGACTCCTTGTGGGCCGTCCCCCTGAAGAATTATTGGATCACTGAATATGTGTTAAATAAAGTTTTATGCCCTGTAGCTTTGTACCAAGTATTTTAGCTCTATATGCATCATTTTTTTTAAATATTTAACCGTTCCGGGACTTTTCTATCACACTGTATAAAAAACAACTAAATAAAATAGAACAATTACTCATTTTTCATATTATTATTTTTTTTATATCGCCTAGGAACCTGAAAATTGTATAGGCCTTCGTTCAACATGGGGTTTGTTAAAATGTTTTGGGCGACAATCAGTGAAGCTTCTCTTCTCAATTTTAGGCCTCGCTTTGGGGAAATGAAAAAAGTTCTCTCTCGAAGTATATTTCTAGTCTCTCGTAAATTACTGGTTTCTTGGTTTTAATTTTAGATTTTTTATTTTTAGTTTACCAGTAAGCAAGTTGCCAGTACATTAAAAATTATTGAAAAAATACTAAAAAAAACTTCAAGTATTACAAACATACCATGATAGTACAGAGGGCACGTAAAGGCCACCGAACAGCTACGGACTTAATTAGAAAAGTCACTTACATTTGCACACAAACTGCCTCCTTTAAAAATAATTCCACCCTTTATTTAAATGTTATATTTTCAATTGTAGGCAATATAGAAGATGTAATAGTATTCATATAATTATGTGTATATAAAAAGATAAAAACATTAGATAAATTGTAGTAATAACTAAATTGGAATCGGCACAGTTGGTAGTGGGACTCTAAAACCAAGGGTGAGACGCTATGGCTTAGCGTTTTAACGGTTCAATCTTAGTTTACTAGCTCTCCCATTTTCGCTTGATAAATCCACGCATGAGTCTTATATAAATACAAAATCTATGTTAAATTATAGGAATGTATAGTAGCCCAGGCACTTTAGGTAAAAAAATAGAACAAATTAATAACTACCTGATTTTTGGTGTGGTGTTAGTATGTCATTAGGTAAGTATTTTCTGAAAATTCCCCTCACTTCCTCCGCTTGCTTCACCCAGTAAAGGGCTAGAAAGGGTCTAAGTTACGTAAAAATACAAAAATATTTATTGAGTGACACCAGTGTCACCAATTTTAGTGGTTTTAGTCTTAAATCATTCAGAATAAAAGTGACCATGCTAAAGAATTGCCGCAACAATAATTCATAGCACTTTAAGGCGTTTTATTTGATATATTTTATTTTTTTGTTTAACAAAAATATATATAAAAAAATAAATAAAACTCTTGCATTATTTGTAAGATATGTAATATTGGACTTTCTTTAACTTAGTTTTTTTAATCTTATATACAACTAATACTCACATATCACCAACTAAAAATATAGCTAAGATAAGTTAATAATTTTTCCTGCACATTTCAGAAAAGTACGGATCAGTTTCTTGGGGCGAATTTAAACCCGTCGAAAATAAAGCATATTCTTTACCTACACACAATCTTTCTTGTAACTACAATCCCGCATCAACATCTTCATCACCCTACAGAGATATGGGAGGTCCATTGGCGCAGCCTCCAAAACAGCGGCTACACATGGCAGAACAAGTTGAGTTTAGATGCCTCTTGATCAAAAATCTGTCGATGGATGAACAGATGAGTCATATACTAATTTTCTAATGTCTTCCCTAACAATCTGGGCAGCCTCTTCAATTATTTTCCTGCGCTTGGTCTCCAAATCCGTCATCCTATCAGCGTTCCATGACCCCCGTAATAGTTTCTGAGAAGTATCACTCAACGTTACAACTGTTACATTTCCCCTTCCTACCGAAGTCGAAATTCTAATTTTCTCCCCAAAATGCTCGGACAGCTTCCTTTCTAAGTAATATGAACTGTAAATTTCCTTTCCTGGTAAAAATTCTTCCATTTTTTCTAATAGCACAGTGACGCTTAACTGGGATTCGTCGTTATTTTCAATATAACGACATAATTTCAAAATGCATCTCTTGTAGTGACCGGTTGACCTACATCTTTTTTTGACGGGTTTCTAAAAAATGTTGAATAACAGTCACGGCAATACTTTGCTTGGGCAGCTACTAAATCTCCGAATCCGGCTATTTGGGATAATATAAACTGACCCCATTCATCTTTACGTTCTATAGCAGATTTCTTGACGGAGTTAAATATTGGTAGGGTACGCACTTTATGCACAACCTTTCTATATTTTTGTGGGAGTTTTGTACTGGCACAGTTCAAGGCATCTTTACCACAAAACAAACAGTTTAAGTCCAACACCGAATCGATGCTTGAACGAGAGAGAGAGACGACTAGGGCCCTCCTCTGCGTCCGAACAGGACGAATCAGATTACTGTAAATTGCAAAAAAGTGTAAATTAAAAATTCCCATGTTATTATTCTTATGGAGAATAAGTAAACTGTTGTAGTTTGCTTGTTCATGATCATATTTTGATCAAATTTGGAAAATGGATTCATTTCATACTGAACTATTAACATTTTATATATAAAAAAAAATACCTTTTTACCCTCCCTGATGCAGCAAACCTAAGTACCATGATATTTAAATCCTACTAATATTATAAATGAGAAAGTTTGGATGTATGGATGTATGGATGTATGGATGTATGTTTGTGACAAGTGAACGCGAAAAATACTGGTCGGATTGGGCTGAAATTTGGCATGATGATAGCTCACATTCCCGATTAACATATAGGCATATTCTTATTTCAAAAATCCTTTCGGGCTCCGCCCCAGTGGCTCTGGAGTTTCCCATGTTAACCTTATGAGAAATGAAATTATTGAATCTTAACAGCTGTTTCAATTAAACAAGTTGGTTCTGTTCTGTGATGATCAATAGCATTAAAGTTACAAAAATTACCAACAGGGTGCAGCACTATTATTTCTTTTACAGGCTGCACTTTACTTGACGTCCTACACTCATTCGAATGAAAATATCGATCGATATATCGATTAATCAATTGCTTCATTCGATATATCGTTTGGTTAGTTAGGTAAGGTTAACCTAACCTAACTAACCAAACGATATATCGAATGAAAGAATCGAATGAAAATATCGAATCGAAAAAAACAATTGAATGAGTGTAGGATGTCAAGTAAAGTGCAGCCCTTTTACATTTATGACAACAGCTAATTTGCAACCAAAAGGTGAGTGAGCGTAGCGAACGAACTTCAACCTGGAGGCGAGTTAGCGTAGCGAACGAGCTAACCTGAAGGCAAGTGAGCGCAGCGAACGAGCTCCAACCTAAAGGTGAGTGAACGTTGCGAACGAGATAATCTTGAAAATTAAGAAGTTAAACGGGGCAAAGCCCGCGGGTTACAGCTAGTAAGGAATAATTGTGATATTTTTAAGGAGACATTTTAGTGTAAATCCAAATCAGGCAAATGGAAATTTGCCTAGTCTGCCGGTTTGCTTCGGTGGGGTTATTTTACGTATAAAGCTGTGAACGTACATAATAACAGGTGTGAAAGCATTGTTGGGCAAAAACTTTTTTTCAGGGCTGCCAACCCAAAATATCCAAACTTAAACTTCTCAACACCCTGTAGTTTTTATGATTTATTTTTTCGTATCCATGGATATGAGGGGTTTTAATATTATTATTTACTAGCATTCTTTATGCGAGTTTATTTATTAATTAGACCATTTTAAGTTAATATATAGACAAATTAAATAGTTAAAAATGTGCGAAGGATTCATACGCTGCGGTTCGGTGCTCTTAACTTAGAATCTATATTTTGGTATAACTATGCCCATCAAAAATCACACTAATGATTTATATAATTGTTTCCTTGATTTAAAAATTTTCTTGAATATATTTTAGGACGAATAACAAATAATAAGTTGGGGTAGTAAATGTCAAAAACTGAAATTCTCAGCAAAAACGCTTTAAATAACCTAAAATTTACTGTAAAAATTAAAATATATAAAATAAAACGCCCTAAAGTGCTATGAATTATTGTTGCGATGATTATTTAGCATGAATACTTTCATTCTGAATTATTTAAGACTAAAACGACTAAAATTGGTGACATTGGTGTCACTCAATAAATATTTTTGTATTTTTACGTCACTTAGACCCTTTCTAGCCCTTTACTGGGTGAAGCAAGCGGAGGAAGTGAGGGGAACTTTCAGAAAATACTTACCTAATGACATACTAACACCACACCAAAAATCAGCTAGTTATTAATTTGTTCTATTATAGGGCATTATTTTTTCTAAAATTCCTGGGCTATAGGCAAAGATCAGAGTTTTTGAAAAAGTGTCTAAAAATGATCACCATGTTATTCTTAAGGGGGAAAAACCCCAAGTGACTTTAAATGTGGTTTCTCCACTACTGAGCTAAGGTGATTGGGAATTGTGGGATTGTAAATCCATTAAACGACCCAATGAACTTATTCCAGTTAGTACCATGATAAGAAAACTATACAGCGTCTCGATTATCTAGCCGAGTTGCCGTGCCAGTGCTACCTCCAGTTGTATTTCTAGCCAAAGAAACCACTCAAAATGGTGGTTTTGTTGCAGAGCTACTTCTCAGTAACGATCGTGATTGTAAGCAAGTTTCTGCACGAAGAGAGGCTCTACTTAACTGGAAACATGACTCAACCTATCAGCGACAGTTTCCTCGAGCCAGAAACCATATCACCAAGTGAGTTTCGTGTCTAATTAAATATCTTTACATTATATCATAGTCAAGTAGAATAAATATAGACCGGTCCATCTTGATTAACATTTGTTACGGCGCCCACCGCTGCAGCGTCTGCTGGTAGCATACGGCTCCTGCGCTCCTCGCCTGCAGTAGTGTGCGCCATAACTACACGCCACTCATTGCGGTGGCCACCGGAACCTTCCTGTAACTGTCTATATTTATTCTATTTGTCTCTTATTACATATATCCTGGTACTTCAATCATTTTTTAATCGAATTATTAGTTTATTTAATTGGATGCTCCCCAATCTCCACCGAACTCTTGAAAAACGGAATTCGAACCTGCAATGTATAGGGATGCCTCAATTACGTTGTCTCAAAAGGTAACACCATAAAAATTGGGTTAATAATTTTTAAAACAAGCTTCCACTCTCTGAGAACAGATGGTGGGATGATTATTAGAAGAAAAAGGAACAGCTGGTATTTATGTAAGTAACAATAGTAGATATGGAACACAACCAATATTTTTAATCTATGTCAAAATATGTTAAAATAAATAGTATAATATGGTCAAATTATCATTATAAGATAGGAGACGCAACCTATGTGCGTATTTTAGCTCAAATATGAGTGAAGGTTGAGTGAAGAATGCTGTGAGATGATCTATGTAGCTTTGTTACTGCATAAGCCAGGTCTCACTTTTAACCGATCACTTTTAATCACTTAGCTACCCAGCCAGTCTCAGGCTATGAATTATGAACGTATTGTCAAGGTAATATGAAATGTTCTTTTATAGGTTGTATATATACTTATTTGAAAGTTATATTGTGCTTAAGTCAAATTTTAAGCAACAATAATCATAACAGTCTGCTGAAAACCACTCCGTAATCAGAAGAAGGAATGAGATACCATCCTAAAGCAATTGACAACGCCCACTTCCATCCGTACTGATGGTAAATGTAGCGATTGAATATCGAAACAGGCTGAAAGTTGCATACGATCCATCATGGGCTGTTGTGTGATGTGACGGCCTATGAATCACCAAGTCAAGGATTATCTTTTGTCCTTTTCATAAACCACAGTCTTCGTAGAATGAGATAGACTGGACTTAAATGACATAGCGTTTTTATTTATTTAGCCTTTATAGTTTACTGTCCAAATAAAACCTCTTTTCAAGCAACTTTTGCAAAACGTTTCAAAATTATTATTGTGTATGAAACATTGTGTCAACCATCGTGTATGTTACATAATGTAGATTCTCTCACTAAATATCAATCAGGATACATGGAAGCGATTAATTATGGCTCAATGGAGTAATTAGTCGGTTTAAGGTTAGATAAGTTCAATCATAAATCCTTACGCTACGCTGAACGTGTTGAGAATTTCACATAGTACTGTATAGTATAATGGAAAGTGTTCAGCATCCCAGAAACTGTCAAAATAGTGTAGTATCATATGTTTCTTGGCTTCGTGTTATGTAATCAGATTAATGAAAAAAATTAATGAAACTGTGTTAGTAGAAATACAAATTTGTTACAAATTTAGCTATGTGCTTATTTGAATAGTAAAAGTAAGAATACACAGAAGAACGAACACAAAGCTTAAATTAAATTTTGCAAAAATTGGTTGATACAAATTGGATTACGAATAAAGTGAGATTACTATCATGCATTACAACAAAAGGATGATCTCTCAATTGATTTGTGTGTGCTTTAAATAAGTCGAAAGCGAGTCTGTATTATATACATTGAACATGATCATAAACGTATCCTAAAAGTACGCTATGTGAACATTTTCTACAAATGACAATAATCCTTAAATAAAGTATTAAATGTGATACATTTTATTTGAAAGTTTCTCACGTTTAATTTTGTAACAAATCTTTATATGGATACAATATGACAAACTTAAACTTGCCCTACTTCAACATGACAAGAATAACAGTATATCAGGGTACAATACATCGTCTGGGAAGTTTTGGAGAGCAAGGAACTTCAACTTTACATCCAGTGTAGTTTATCTTCAGTGAGGATTATTTCGTCCTCTTTTTGTCATCAGGGTGAATTTTTATAAAAAAAATGTATTTATTTATGACAAAATATGTAAATGAATTACTTACTTATGAAAGGGACCAATATAAATTTCACAAAGATTAAATAAATTTATAAAGATGTTATTTTTTACCGTGGGAAATATATGCATTTATTATTTTTACCTAACTATATATCAGAGGATCTATAATATAAAATAACATGTTAGTGTAATGTGTAAATTTAACTCAATTATGAAAAAAGTATTACTAATTTTCTATTTTACGTGTTTTAATTATTCTAGTAATTGTTCAGTGACAGTACCAATATATTGACTCTTTCTAAAACTAATGATCAAGTGACCTTGAGTTCTACTATTATTGCATCTAATATTTTTTCAGGATCTGTAGCTATGGCCATTGAGCAAATGTTAATGATAACATTGTTTTGAATACAAAAACCGTTATTAGTTTACTTTTGATAGGGGCTGTAACATGTTATCAAGTAACACCTGATCACTACTCAGTCATTCAATTTATCTTAGAAACCTATTTATTCCAGTTGATAAAATAAATACTACTTTTCCAGCAACGATGGTGTTCAACATGGTGGTTCTGGTGTGTGCATCGTTGGGGTTCTTTTCCTGTCTTCTTCTCATGTACGGCTTGTTTTCTGTAAGTATTTCTTGTTTTTGTAATTTATTTATTTTTATTTAATTGTATGATAACAGACACCAGTATAAACGCTTTCATTATAGTTGTGTGCTAACTTTTTTCATTATGTATATACGTATAGATGAAATATTATTATTAGCATTTTATTTTACGATTGTGCTTATTCATAAACAGGGATTCTGGGGGTATTGCCCCATAAACACCAGCAACCAAAGTAATAAACCATGCAAGACGACATTTTAAACCTACTTTTAGTCTTTCATATTTTTAAAACCTAACTGTTACTAGTGTTGGGAAAACTGTATTAGTTATACTGTTTGGACAAATTGGTTATTGGGTTTTATTTTTACTGTTTAATACCCAACATTCAGTTCTGGTTTTCAATCTTATTTTCCAAAGATATTTGTAGAATTACTTTAAGAAACCGAATAAAACGTTTGGCCCTATACCATCGAACGTATAGATAACATCGATGGTAGATTTGATATTCTAATCAAAACTTAACATGTCTCCAAGGTAGTCATTGATGTAATCCGTATTTTAATGGAAGTGTAAACATGATAATGAATAACTTATGACGTTGGGGCAAATAAGTATTTTAACAGTACCTTGGTCTAACGTTTTAAGAAACTATCTACAATAGACTTAAATTGCCTACATCAAAATGTATCAATGTTCTTTTAAAATGTTGTGTTTCACCAGAATAATGTGTAGTTCAATTTTTTTTTGTGTATTTACCTTTTTTTATCTTTAACTGTGTCCTAGGACAAGAGAGTGTTCCTGATCCCTTGGATCTTCATAGTCATGATGACAACCATGGTGGACCTCGCTCATTCTCTCTATCTGTTCGCATTGGAAACTGTAAGAAAATGTTACATATTGATTGGTTTAGAAAATATGACATTACATATAATAACATTATTGAAATGAAAACTTTATGCCTATGTGAAATGTAAGTGAAGTTAAAATAGTAGTAACCATTTCAACTTATAGAAAGGAAGAAGTGGCTGATAAAATAATTTTTTTTTTATAAAAGTAATATTTTTTTATAAGTTAACATTAAACCTTATTAAAGACGGATTTAAATTTTTAATGCTTAAATTCTTAAACAAAAACTACCCAAAAAAGGAATTTATTTACTTGAACTCAAATTGGTATTTTAAATGTAAAAATATCTTCTAACCTTAAACCGAAAATAAAATTTAGCTTTTTGACTGTTAAATTCTATTTAATTTTTGACGCGAGTTTTTAAGAGTGCATTTTAGGAACAGAAATAAAATTCAATCTATGGTTCTTCTAACGGTACTTTGGTATTATACGGAGGCCACCCTTATACAGCGCGATGCGGTGGTTATGTTTAGTTGGGTTATCACACATAGAAAGTATGACTCATCTGGTATAGTTCAATTCATAACGAAACGAGAAAAGTCCTACAAACATATTAATGATTATCCAACTTAATGTAATCACCGTAGCGCGCTGTAAAATATGCGGCCTCCGTATAATGCGAAAGCATAGTTTTAACATATATTGCATATAATTAATTCATATAGCATTTTATACAAAAAAAATTTTAAATTATACTTATTATGTAGTTGTTTACGGATAAAACTAATTTTCAGATGAGCTTCAATCCTATGACTGCAATACTGTTCACCTTAGACTTCTTTCTTCTATGTCTCAATGTGAGTAAACTAATAAATTCTAGTACCTTTTAAGATATAGGTAGTTTTTACGTTTAAAATTGGAACAACTTGGCGGAGGTTCATAACTGTTTAGTGATAATAAGTGTAAGAGAGTATGGTACTTATTTGACTATTAATTCAACTTTAGTATCCAATAGTCAATGGTTACTTGTAATAATTATAATTTTCCCATCCAACCAATCGCGAAGTGTAAGCACGTTTTGTTAATATATGATCACGTCACGTGAAGGTTTAACACTTAGTAAACAAATTGTAAAAGTCTAACAGCATTTTTAAACACAATTACACATAGAATAAGGGTTGTTATGTAAGATTTAAAGTGTTGGGATGAAAAGTGCAAACAATTATCCTAACGATTATGTAAAATCAGTTATAAAATCCCATATGTTTATTCGTATATGAAACGTGAACATTAAGGGTATTTTTATTGATATGAAACACTGTTTTTCGTGCAGGTATACTGCCTACTGTGTGTAGTATCCCAGTATCAGGAGTACAAGGCTGGACGAGGCACGGCTGGCCATGATGAGTTAGACCGTCGAGCTCGTATCAAAGTGAGCCTGCTTGTGTGTACCCAACACCTTCACTCTTTTATCACTTAATTTTTAGATATTATTGTGGCTAGATATTTTTATATATAATTTTTTATTGTTTAGATTTTTATTATGATTTTTAGATATGATTTTCAAATAGTTTAATCTTCTCGGATCTAAATTTTAGTGAAAATAAGACCTCGACATAATGATTATTTTCAAAGGACATTCCTTTATCTGCAAGTTTCCTAGGAAGCTTTGTTCGTGCAAAATCACTTGTACCAGAGGCTTTAAATTGAATTTGTGATAAACTGTTTCAGAGTAGTTAAGCAATTAAATAACGGATTGTTCTAGTGAGTGCAAGACTGTAAATCTGTTTGAAAACCTTTAAATGAGCAACCATGCACCGAATTCAATAGTACACGGTTTTAGTGACTGATGACCCACATTGAGTATGTTTTTGACATGCAAACGAGTTTAAGCCAGAATTTTCTAATGAAGTGCATCAAAATTAAAGCGTCCTCCGATTTCTACATGCGTGGCATCCTACACAACTTTTTAAATCATTGCAAACAGGATTTCTGCAACTAAAAAGTAAATTAAATACATAGTAATCTTTGTTTAGTAACCACAGAGTGGGCATCAGCGCCATGCTAATCTTTTGTTGCAAGACTTGCAGCACACGAGTAGCACTTATATTGCTAGCGCCGATGCCATTAATATTTTTACTACTCTATACAGTAACAGAAAAAATCTTATAAAATAGCTGAGAGTATTTGAATGAATAAAAACGTTTTGAAAAAGAGTTTGACAATTAAGATTTCTCACTTATGTTCAATACAGATTTAGCTTGTTTTCTTTTAGGATCAAGGCCATTTTTGTTTATTTGTATTTCAGCATGATATGTATTGCTAATACAATGTAATTCTCTGTATTTACCTACAGATTTTGGATTGTTAAATTAGCTGTAATTGTATTTCAGATCATGTATATGACAATTTTGTGATATTTTTTATGTCGCAGGCTTAAGTGTTATAATGTATTTCGTAATTATCTTCTTATGTTAAAACTAAAACTCATAACATCTTTGGTTGCAGATTCCTCCAGTGCGATACGTAGCCCAGCCCACAGGGACAAGCTGCCTGAGCACCAGACGGGCTGCTACCTACCACGAGACAAGGGCTTCCCCCACCCAGAGTCCCACAGCCCCCCACCCCACTCTGCCAGTGGGGGATCCGCGCATGCGCAGCAATAGCAAACACGTCCAGTTCGGTGGGAATAATGACTGCCTCCACGTGAACTGGAGGCCGCCTGATATAGCTAGAGGTAGGCGAAGGTCTGAGTGCAAAACTGAAACAGTCATCTGTTATTTGATCATCTGGTAGACATTGGATGGCAAAATAGTAAGGGCTAGTTTTAAAGAATAAATAATACTCTCGTATCCAAAAACAATTTCTTCTCATAATATAAATTCCCATTAAGAGTGTGTGGATTTTATTTTATTGTATAGTTTGTGTAGCTGGACACTAAAGTAGATGTGATGTTGGGGTTCTCGTAAAAGTATTATTTTATAGAACGGTTCTTATCGAATATGTGTCCAATATTAATAGAAGACAGACATTAAAATTATTTTGGATGTCTCATGGTAATTGATGGCTCTAACTATAATTGAAGTTCACAGTAAACTACTCAAGTTTAACTTTTTGACAAGGTAGTCAATGTTAAATAAAAACATGTGCTCATACCTAAACTACTTTGCTGTATAGAGTTTTATAGATAACAATAATATTTGGTTACGATTCAAAATATAGTTCACATGACAATTTCGATAGACCTCCTGACCATGATAAAAACGATCTCTGTGTGCTTAATCTATTTACTCTAATTGTAATTCTTTGTTGTTAAAATTGCTGCGGGGAATGTATGATAAATGGTTTGATTACTGTTGTTAAAATATATTAATCGCACACGTGTCAGCCGTAACCAAACAAGTGTGTTTGTTTTAATAACTCATAATTAATTATACGTTGTTTCCAGGAGCTATTTCCACAGTTAAATGGAGCCACCAAGCAATTAAAACCAGTGACAAATAACTAGTTGGCTGCTTGTCAATAGCGTGCAACGTATTATATAATCGGATATTGTGAACTAAAAACCTAAAAAAATAAAAACCTTTTAAATAATCTTCTTTTCATGTGATGTTAAAATTTTACCTCCATTGCCAATCCTAAACTAATATATGTATTTTTTTTCAATTTCAAAATTCTATAATCCATCCTGGATTGTAGATCTTTACTCAACAAAAGAATTACCTAATTTATTTATCAGATGTAAGAACAATCACTATTACGATTATTAAGGATTAATGTTATTACAAACCAAACTATTTAAACGGGATGGTTGTTATTATCTGTATTTCATGATTTATTAATTGTTGAATTATCATTTAAAATATTTCCCACCATTTCCTGTTATCAACTACACTTGTGTAGTACCAAAATAAGTTCTGATGAAAAATCTCCTGTGTTTAGGAGGCTTTTGCTGAAATCAATATATAATTTTTATATTGTTTAAGACAATACTAATAAAAAGTAGGTGTTTGTGTTACAGAGTCCAGTAAGTCTTTGGTAGTCGACACAGAGCTGCTTCTGCCCGCAAGTCCGACAACGCCGAACAGCGTCCAGTTCTTCGACCCCAAGTAGCATTCAGCCCTTCGCCCTTTGGAGACTGATCTTTAGTGGCGAAAAACGAGGTTTCACATCTTCTAAGTTCCTTATAATGAGGCGAGGATGGATCACATCTTAGCTTGTCTCAGGAGAAAAGGGAACTTCACTTCTTAGTGAATGGTTCCTTCTGCAAGAAAAAAAAAACTTTGAATCTTAATGGTTACTGCATGGTGGCAAGGAACTTTTATTATTGATTGGATTCTAGTAGCAAGAAAATAGACATCTTTATCCTAGAAGCTCTAACAGTGTGCAAAGGAACATTCAGAAAGACTAACCCATTAATCTCTTCGGTGTGTGACACTGTTGAAGATGAGGTATATGTGTTAAATGGTATGTTTTACTATGACATATCAGTAATTTAGTTGGATACGATGGACAAAACAATATTTCAATTATATGAAAAGAGAGTTTGTGACCAAATCGAAACAATTTTGGAATGGTTTACATTTTACATTGAGCAATTAAAAAAATTGTTATAATATTTTAATAAAAAAAGCTTTTTTTGTTACTACTGTAATTTTACAATATATTCCAAATGAACTAATTACATCTCTGGGTTTTGAAATGATCTTGTTAACAATACGCACACTGATAATTATTAACTGCCAATAAAACGGGTGGCATATAATTAAAATTTAAATTTAATAAGCTATAATTCCTCCTATAAATTTTAAATGTTGGAATACTGTAGATGTAGGAGTATTATTCCTAATTAATTATCTCGATTTAGGTATAATATATACATATAAAAACCATTGCATAAAACAGCCTTTTTACGTCAGATATTTGTTTGAAAAAAAAACAACAGGTATTTTTCAATGTTTGTTCAACTAGCCGTAGTAATGCAGAATTTTTGTTTTTTTTTGTAAAATTAGAAAAGAGTGCCTTGATATATGAATAGAGTATGTAAGCAAAGATTCTGCCATCAATAACATGGTTTTCCTCCTTAGTTACCTCTATGTATACTTCCCTGTAAGTTGATATCATAGAGAATAATCCATAACTATTTTTGAATTCGTGTATAACTTTGTTACTTTTTGCCTGTTTGTATTTTAGTATATAATTTGTAATGTATATAACTGTAATCTTGTTCATTTTGCACTTTTATGTGATCGTCCAAATCACACATAACATTGTACTTTAAACAAGTTTGCTTTACCGAAACAATTTACTTCATCAATCAAACTATTTATGCTTTGCATACTGTGAAACGGCTGTTATTTGCCTGCAATACTTTTTACAATTAGGTAAAGTTTGTGCAATTGGTTGAATAAATGGAATGAATTTTGCAAATCCTTAATAACACAACTATCAATATGGTAGAAATTTTTTTAGAATAAAAAAATAAATGTCGAACCTTCATCACAAATACTTTATAGGCATTTTTTTAGAATAACGATTAAATCTTTTGCTTCATACTTTTAAAATTAAGAAATCTTAAATGATATTGGTGCTTCTTTATAAGCTGAGATGATAAGATCTTAAGTATTAATAATCTTAAAGCTTTTTAATTTTTTAAACTACATACCATCGTTTGTAAATAGAAATTTTATCACGGTTTGGAGTTTGTACATAGTTTTATACTTCATATTGTCATATAAGAATTTATTATTGACTGAATTTGTAAAAGTATATAAAATTTAAATTATTATGGTGTGTTTCATTTGTGACCAACAACTTTCATTTTGACAGTATTTGATAGAGATCAGAAAGAAGACTTCAGGGTACGTATTAAAAGATGAATATGACTGAACGATGAGTGTTCAATTTAATTAGCCAGCGTTGTTACTGGCTACGATCAGCTAGTTCTCTAGTCAGTATCAATTAATTATTAAAAGCTCAATGATCAAGGACAGCTGCACTTACTGAATGTACTACACAACCTTACACAGAAACATAAAACTGATAGGAGTGCATACATTGATGTCAAGGAATTTGTCACAGAAATAGAGATTGAAGAGAAAAGTATATAATCTAACTCCACTAATACTACAAATCGACAAAATATGAAGAATATTCAAATATTTAGTTTTTAATAGCTTTTAAAAAACTTCTTAATGATTAAAATAAAATCCACATCGAAGAAATAGGTAGGTTAATTCGGTTTTCATTACAAATAAAATCACTACATTATTCCTCATTCTCACATAAAAAAAATCAAAACTGGCGATAATTCTTTTCTAATGGTAGAAAATTGCAATAGGGTAAATAAATGTGACTCATCTCACACAAATCACCCTTTGGGTAACTTCTATAGGACTTTAAAAATATCAACAAAAACAAAATGTACAATATATTACTGTTTAAAACATTAAAAATATGAAGGATTCAAAAACGTATCCAGTTATACCTGTATTACGACAAACATTGATCTTAATAATTTTCATTTAAATATACTGTTGTATAGCCATTTTATGAAAGGTTCAGGCCATTATTTACATATTATTGATATACAGGTCCGTTATTCCGTGTGGCAATCGTTTAACATCAGCCATTACTGAAAAAACAATTAGTAATCTGAAAAAAATAAGAGATAAAAATACACATTGTTATAAACGATACGACTGATCGTTAAGTGATTCCCAGAAATACACTAATGAGTTTCCGTTTGAATTGAAGAGGAGGGATTATTGTTATGGAAGCGCAGCATTATGAATATTTAGTGCCAATATCTTTAAATGTTATTGCCATGGCAATATAAAATATAATACTAATATTGGTATCTTCGCATTCATTTCCAGTAAAATACTTCATGATTTAATATTTTTACCGGTCATGGTTTTTAATTAAATTTACCTACAGAATTCGTGACTGTATGTACATTAAATACAATATAAGTGTTGCAAAAGTAAATATTATCGTTAGAATTATCAATCTATAAAGGAGAATCACCTAGGTGAGTATTTTAACACAAAAATCACCAAAGAATGAGTGTAGAATAGAGTGCCTTGTGTAGTTTTGTTTCTGATAAGGCCAATTGTTTAGAGGCATGTTTAGAAACATTAGCATGTTTAGCCGCCATCTTGAATTGACTGGGTAGAACACTCTTGAACTAGACATAAAATTTAGACAGTGTACGTTATGAATTTAGTTATAGCTAGTTACTTATAGCTAGTTCAGGTTATACATTTTTACAGCCATCATGTCGGTATAACAACTCCCACATGACAATCAGTCAATCCTGTCAAGTCTTGCCTACTTGTCCAGCAAATATTCAATGTGGAAACAACCGTGGTGACTTAGCGAAATAATAACCTTGAAATAAGCAGCTCTAGAGTAGTTTCATTGAAGATATTAATCAAATTATGTTAAAGTTAAATTTTGATCAAAATATTATTAATTCACTGCTTTATATAGTGATTAAATATGTATAAATAGTTTGTTCTAGATATTAATCAGTGTTCAAAGCAATTTCTGTTCCGATTCCATTAAAATTGCTGCAAAACAAAATTAGTTTAAATTATGAAAGACTTCAACGCATAGTTATATTTCTTACAGTTTAGCCTGTTTAAATGTAGTTCCCCAATTCAAAGACTGAGGGAAAAGGGGGTTTCACCTCCCTTAAGAGAATTTTCTTCTCTATATAGATAGATGAAAGAATAGCTCAGTGTAGACTTCAAACCCCGAGGTCGTTGGATTATCACATTGTGATCCTGCGTTACGTATACAAAAATCTAAAAAAAAACACAGAGTAGGCCTAACTTACTTATGCGTTCATTGCTTAACACGGAAGTAATCCATCTACTGATATTGCATATATTATATTCAAATATATCTACGGATACTGATAATACAAAAAAACCAACACCACCCATGCTCAGTTAAAGTCGACTTTCTTCTTGTATAATAAATCAATCAATTAGATCAGAAATCATTCCTTGTTTCTCGCAAGACAACACTAACACGATTGCCTCTAAGCTGACATTTACGACATAACATGTCAAGTTATAAGCTCTTGCCAGTTTGAGTTATGTGCAATATTGTCATGATATGAGATTATCTTATTATAATTTGCTCAAATAAAGATGAGTAGTGATTACTTTGCTGCCAAAAAGGTTTATTTTTGTATAAATACAATGTCACTTAGTATAATATTTGTTGTTTTAACAGTTAAAGTGGCAATGCTTATACTGTTAATACTGTTCTATGAAATGGCGACCATACAAAGTAGGTATTTTAAGCCGAGTATGAATGGAGATGAGTGTAGGATGAGTGGCGCGATCTTGTAGTCTTGTTAGTGACTAAGGCCGACATTCCTTAGACCATATTTGTCTATGCTTAGACACAGCTGTTAATTAATAGCCCATACAGCTAATGGCAACTAAGGGACCTACAGTTTATAGTGGAATCCGAACCACATTTTTGCTTTGGTAATTTCGAATTGGTCTAATTATCAGGATAGTACTATGGATAGTGCGGTACTCACCCGTGCGGACGTTAATCCACACCAGGGAGTATCGCATCCACAGAGCATGCCTATAAATATCCACAATTCGTGACCTCCTAGTAGCTAGGTTACAGGACGACGCCACCCGTCCCAGTCTATAAATATTTTTATATCTATAAATTTGCTAGTAAATGGTAAAAGATATTTAACGTTTTAAATATCCTAAATTACGTTCAGTTATGCAACAAATTTCATTTGATTCGACCTTAACAAAAAAATAGGATATTTCGTCTTGGATAAGCGTCTAAGATCACTTGCCGTAGATTTGTGGTCTTCGGGCAGTAGTCAAGGGAGAAATTATGTTTTTATTAATTTTGCTCTGATGTAGTTAAAATGTTTGTTTCCGATGTAAAGTGTTATTTTAAGACAGCTAGTTTCAGCACGTGACCTACCTATCAAGTCAAACAATGAAAGTGTGCAAGCTATGTTGAAGTTTTGTTATCTTAAATGTACCCTACTTCGAGGCCGATATGTTGATGGGCAGAAATGTTTAGTAGAGTTTTACTTGCTTACCATCCAATGATAATAAATATAAAGTAAGAGTTACCCAAGATATAAATAACCGAGCTAAAATAAGTTAGCAAAGTGTGGGTATTTCTGTTATAACAATTTATATTTATATGAATATGATTTAATAAAATTATCAACAACAGGGTTTTTATGACGCTATAAAGGAAATTATATTTTGAATCTGTGAAGGGTAAAATTATAAAATGGAAGAAGGGCTGCCCTTAAAAATAATATCTTATAAATAAAAAAAGGAATTGAATATATATATGAAATTAATATTGAAAACAAATTCAATATGTTCCTGGATAATTCAGTGTAAGATTTCCTTATTCAAATGTCAAACCACAGGTTCTTAAAGATATTTAATGCTCAGCGGAGTATTCAGATGTCTCAAATATTCCAGGAAATCAGCTTTAACCTTTCCATTTCGTTACCAAAGAAACCGTTCTTACTCGTTGTTAAACCAATATGAAACGGCTGTTTTAATTAGAGGTTAGAGATTTATGTGTTTTTGCAACCGAACGAATTTTTCATGCTTTTGAGCTATTAAATAAAATAATGTCAAATAATTCAAATGTGTTTTCCGAAAACATAATTGAAAACTTACAAGGAAATTTTGTTACTTTATCAGTTGTATAACACTTCGTAAATATGTACTCACGTTACCTTAACAAACAACTTGTAAAATATTTATGGATCTATTTTGTCTGTTAAAATGTCTCTATTTAATGTTGATGTATAGTTTTTTTTTTTTTTTTTTTTTTTTTTACAACAAATACTACTGCACAACACTGACGGTGAATTCATAATTTTAATGTACAAATGTATGAGACATTGTAAGGTACTCCTATTTTTGATTTGCTATCAAATGTTCATCCGAATGTATTTTTAAATGATCTACACGAACCGTATTTCTTTAAATAAATTGTTAAAAGATCGTTTTGTTTGAATTTTTTTCAATGTTTTGTAAAGTCATACCTCGTGTTGGTTTCAGAGATGGTGCCCTATAAAAATAGCACTTGTACCTTAAATGTTGCATTTATATATATATTCTGCTATTATACTACCTATATAAATTGCATTAGCATTAAAAAAGACTTTTAGTGAAAAGTAGTATAAAACACGGCGAAATATTAACCTTTAAACAGTGTCTATTTATCTTAAAAGCTCTTATGAACGCAAAGAGATAATCATTATAATGAAGTACGTTCCTCACTTTCTGAAGCCCTCTTTACTTTCATTTAGAGACTCTTTATGTTTCGCAAACTTTAGTTTCAGTTAGAGGTTTTCAAGAATTGAAAATGAACGCGAGTGTTATTAGTTTTCTTATTTTACCCTGTTATATGAAGATAATTAGAATAATGTGTTTACTGTAAAATAGTTATAAATTGCAATATAATGTAAAATAACCGGCAGACAACATTATTTTTCTAGAACATAACTCTCATAACCCATATTAACCCTTGATAATGTTATTATTAATGAATTTGTAGTCTATATTAAACGATTACAATAACAGTTATAAAATTTAGAAGAATCATACAACTATTCCGTCTGCATTTCTTTACACACTCTCAGTGACCATGGAAAATGTATTAATGTTCACACAGACAAAATTGTAAAATTGCAAAATACGTCAACAATGATTTTTTTTCATGGAAAAAGCTTAAATATTAAATTGAATATTGAAATGGTAAAACAGAACCCCAGTAAATACATTATTTCATCGTTGTAAAGAAGTATGCATAAATGTGAACATCTGGCGCTTATGAAAACACTTGAAAGTGTCTGACACAGTTGCTTTTATATTTGAAAACATTCACATCCCTTCCTCCTGCTTAAGCTGTCAAATCACTAAGTTTGCCCTTTCTGAACTGTTTCATTACAAAGCTTTGTTGTGCCTTTTAATTCCAAATGAAAGGCTTATGCTAAAGTGCTTGCTTCTATTTACATCGATAAATTGTTATGTTGCCAAAAAGTGAAGGACCAGATGTTATAGGTTTTTCAACGGATGATTTCTTGTTTGCCATAATAACCAGAAATAAAAATTGTTGCATTAATATTTATCTGAAAATTTGCATAATTTAGCCTTAAAAAGTAAACTTGACTTGATCAGTAAACCATATACCTTTGTGCTACGTGATTTATTTATTTTAACGATTCTACAGTATATTTGCGTGAATTTGATTATATTAAAAGAGCAATACTCTTACAAATCATTGAATATTGACAATAAATTGTTAATGGGTATTTACTTACTAATCAATTGATTTCTAAATGTTTTCTTTTGCGACCTCATTTAATTTATTCATTTACCTATGAATTTCAAACGACAGATTGTTTGGTTGTATTTGAAGTTAAATAAGAATGATAGATATATGAGATAGATGTGGGTCTTGTGTTGATTATAAATACCAGATATGACATTTAATTTGTCAGACTGTTTAATTAATAAACCTTGCAGCTGGAACATATTAAAATGTCCGTTATTATCATGAATCAGACTTATAATATTTGTAAAAGGTTGCGGGTTCTATGAAGCAATAATAATATCATATTTCCCTTTTTCTTCAATCCCTAGCGTTCCACGATTGTCTACGTTGTTAGATGTATTATGTTATCAGAGAAAAAATGAAGTGTGATTTGTTAGGTTGAAAGTCTATTGAAACAAAATAATTCAATATATGAAAAAATTCGAACGTGTTATCATTTTATTTCGTTAAAGCACAAAGGATTAAGCTCAATAATCGTGATAAAATATCGGTAATCCCTTAAGCTAAAATGAATTACATTTTGCCTCCTCCGTTTTTCAAACTACACGTTGATATCACAGTGAACGCTTTTTATTCAAAATAATTGGAAAATGAAATATTGTATTCCGTTCACCAAATCGTTGATTTCAATTTTATTCGAATTTATTTTTCACCATATTGTCTTTACGTGCGGTAACATTTAATCGTCGTAGTATTAATATACAGGGGAGTGAGCTGGTCTAGTAGTTGGAGCGCGGGACTCCGGTTCCTGGGGTCCCGGGTTCATATCCCGCCAAATCACCAATGGACTTTATTTAAGTGATAATTCCGTAACCCCTAGGTGTAGCCTGAAAGATGTGAAAAACAATTCCGGGCTCGTGCCTAGCGTCCTAATACAAAAAAGTATTATTATGCAAAGTAATTGTTATAAAACATGTGTGTTTGATGCCGCATATCAAATTATGTATAGACTCCAAACTAAACGTTATGTCATCGTTTGAATCTTAAACGTATCACCATTTATAAACACTTGTTTTATGCTTGAATGTAAGCGCAAGTAGAATGTTATGTTGCATGAAGCTGCACAACTGCCTAAGGCGAGCGGATGTTAACGGGGAAAGTTTATGTATTAAGGCTCCAAGTTCTCTTATCTACAATGTTGTTTCATACTTGTGTTGCGTTGCAAAATATGTTTACAAAAACGTCGGAAAACTTCAAAAAGAGTTTATTTGTATAAAATTATGTCTTGAAGTTTATGTACATGATGGCCAAAAGAGCTTAAATGCTTTATTTTACACTACAAGCACATTTTTATCTCTAAACTGTGCTGTAACGCTGTAAAATATCAAGTAGTAACTTAAGAAAGTAATTTTAAAGGAAGAAAACCTGTCAAATATCCAGGAACCCACAATTTCGTCTCTCTTTATAAATATTAGATAGCAAAACATTTACAAACAATTTTAAACCCTACCTTGCAAGTTGTATAAGGTTTTAAAGCTGTCGGTAAATAAATTGACTAGTATTACTAGTATTACTAGTCCATTTATGTACCGACAGCTTAAAATTAAACTTAAACTTAGTAAACTTAGTATAAAATTAAACCTCTTTATCGGTCGATGGGACAAGTTGTACACATCTTAAAACATTCATCTACAGTAAGATATACAGTAATACATTTAAGTGTCATGGTTTTATTATAATGCCAAGATTCAGTTTTGTTTGGTAACAGGTTCAGACAAAAAAGCTGATGACAGTGTAGCATTTTGTTTTTCGTTTGGCTCAAATAAAATACATGTTGGTCATAAGTTATTGTACATATTTTAAGATAAAATAATAAATAACCAAACAAAATAAAAACATGAGTATTGTTTAATTAAATAGCAAATAAAACAATAATTTCATTCAGTAACTGCAAAAAAATCATTATAAAAATGTCAGCAATTATAAAAATTACTTATAAAAATAGTGTAAAAATCACCTAAACTGTTATTGTAAGTTATTTTCTTCTAAGATGGACTCTTTAGACTATATGTTTGACACTTTCCAGTCGTTTGAAATGTCTGTACCATCATTTTATAAAATTGTTACACGGAAAATTACGGCCATATTCTAAACGAAGCCTTCTTCGAACAGTTACAACAGATTTGCTTTCATGAAACCAAACTATTTGTTTTTATTGCACACTAGTAGTTTTGTTACTTAAGCCAGTTTAAGGGTTATTTCACCAAATGTCATACACAGTTGGTGTAGAAAGGTCCATTGCTGGGTTTTCCATGCTAACTATGCCACGCTGTCCATGCTGACTATGCCACAACACAAGTCATTGTGAAAAAACATAGCTTACACTCACTGTTTAGGTGATGTTTGCACCCTTTTTATAATTACTGACATTTATATAATTATTGTTTTGCAGATACTGTATAAAACTGTTTTACATTTGCTATTCAATGAAACGATTCTCATGTTTCCAGGTTACTTGGTTATTATATAATCTTAAAATTTGTCCAATAATTTATGACCACATAATTTATGTAGTTTTGTAACATAAAATGTACCGAATTCATGTAGAGCTCTTAATGCCTTGTATATGTTATTCTGCATTAATAAAACCTCATATTGTATCGTAATACCCTACGTGACGCTAACCCATGACATAACTTCAATAATATCATCCCGGGTGGTCTGTTTGTATAGGATGTACCCTGCAGGAGCTCTTTATAACACTGTAACATCGTGGCTTTCTTGTGTACAAAACACGGTCCTTGTTATTAATTTTCCTTTTTTAGCGCATAATAATACTAAATTTACCATTAACAAAACGAAATTAAAACGTTTTCAATATTGGGTATGAGCAGGTCATTAAGGTAATATCTTACTGTTCCAACAATCGTTTACCATAATACTATTATAAATTCTATCTATTTTTAGAAAAGGAAATACTAGGCTTTTTACTATAAAGTGTAAATAAGTAAGACAAATCTAATTAATGGAGTTGAATAATAGCTATCAACCACTGCTTAGTTTAGGCGCTGACTTGAGTTATCCAAAAGCCGTTTTCTAGCTTGGTAACGCTTGTCAATTGAACTTTTTATACATTGCAATTATTAAATCAAATACTCAACCTCTTGGTAACTACCATTATTGTTTGAATGATAGTTGACATTTTTGTAAAATGATAAACGATGTAGAATATTATTTGTCCATCGTTAAGGGGGTAAGGACGAAAAGGGTTTAGTCAGGTATTAAATTGAGATTTTATTACGGTTTTTTTGTTTTAAAATGTAATAAGCAATAGTTGTAAAAAGGAATGCTCAACTCGATGTCTGAAGAAGTATTTCTTTATTTAAAGCCTTGTATTGTATAGCAATATCATATGAGTTGTTCTCAAGGTGCCAAATAAAAAATATATAGCGTGAATTTTATATCCTTCGAATATAAAACGTGTTGGGAACTCTATATCAATTGCATAGCAACAAAGGAAGCTAATCAATGCATTGGAATTGATTGATTTTATTTTTGTGCTAAAATTAAACCTGATCAATTTACATTTGTGAACCCTTAATCCTTGTTTAATTACCTTGCACAACAATATATATAGACACATTAAAATATATATATAAAGAAAATTGGTTAAAATTAATACATGACCAGAATGTTTCTATATACCTATGTTATTTTTTATGATATAAATATAAAAATGCGAAATACTCACACAAGAATTACGTTTAATTTATTTTCATTATCACGATATTTTCATCGGTTTATTGTTGTCTAAGACTAATATTACTTTTTATTAATAATTCTAATCATATTTATTACCATTTTCATTTGTAATCTGTACTGTTTGTAATACGATAATGTGCGAGCATTCTGCAATGGTTTTAATGCAAACAATGTCTATTCTCTTCTCTTCGAATGATCTTTCAACTTATTGTTTTGGAGATGTGTAGGTTTTATTTCAGTTGGTATATTTAGATTGATAAAATAACATTGTCAATAATAGTAAAAAGTAATAGTTTAAAAGGGGAAAAACCTATCGTTAGTGTATTTATCATTGTTCAAAATAAAAATAAAAAAAAAACTGTTTACATCTGAAAAACAGTTGCTAAAATATTCCAAATAATTTTTCAATTGCTAATAAAGAATATCTTTCAGAATCGTTTTCAGAGGTTAATGAATTTACGAATAATATATCAAAGCTCTAAAATATATTCTATTTTATTTGATGTTATTTTATATGTTTTATTATTTTATTTTATTCTATTCCATCTTGAAACACTACAAGAACTGTTTTTATTTTTGTGGAGCTAGGGCACAGAACTCAAATTAACCCTTTCAATAAAGAAATAGTATGGGCAATTAAAAATATTACTATTTATTTATTTATTACATCTTTAATATATAACTTAATGTTCAAAGGGTGAAATTGCCTTGTTTTTGGAAGGTTGCTATTACGATGAATGCTATTAGCTTTAACAGCAAAAAGAAATAATCAATATCAAAGTTAAAAAATCCCGGCTGGATTCTTGGGATTAAATTCATTCAAAGCCAAAAGGGTTTCCAGAACTGGAGTCTTTACTCTATATGGGGTCACACCAAAGGCTTTAGGATCCATCACAGAATAAAGATGAAGAGATTCCTAGTCACTATTCAAACGTCTACAGGTGTTCTCTGAATGGTGAAAAAATAACGTCGTTTCAGTAGTTGACGTATATTTTTGATGTCAGATGATCCACAAGTTGTGGCATATATGATCAGTAGAAGAAAAGTCCGTTTACCTAATAGAATATGCAAAAGTAATATAGCTAAGGTTAAATCGTATCTACAATGGAACTGTTGTTTTACACTACACACCTACCTTCTTTAAGTGATGAAAACTATAAAGATAAAATTAGAAAAAACTAGACTTTTAAAACCACACTTCTATTTTCAACAACTCATATAAAAACTATTATGACAACAACAAAACAAAACCATATGACGATTTAAATTAGTCAAAAGTAAATATGCATCATATCAACAGACTAGGAAATATAACATCCTCCCACCGAGTAGTATTACTACTCAAACATGAACCTTTTTTGAACTTTGATTTTTAGTCCAGCTTGTGAGACGTGCTCCCACCGTGGCGGCTAATAATTCCAACCTTGGAATCGTAGTTTTATTCAGAGGAGCAACTCTTGATTTTGCAGACAATAATTGGACTCTTACTTCATCTTCAATTTCAACTCTCAAGTAAATAACTGTAGCATAGGCATCTTTACTTGCGTCGCAAAATGTATGAATACTACAACCATTTGAATCCATAGTCATTTTACCTATCCATCGGGGTATTTTCACTTTTTCAACAGCGCTTAACTCATTATACCACAGTATGAATCGTTTACTGATGTCTGAACTTACTTCAGTGTCCCAGTCAATTTTCAAGTCCCACATACTTTGCAGAAGAAGTTTAGGAAACAAAGTAACAGGGCAAAGGATACCAATTGGATCAAAGATCTTGTGAGATATGGATAAAATGTCTCTCTTTGTGATTCGAGACACGTCCAAATCTTTAATACAGTTCGTCAGGTTAAAAAACAGAACGTCCTCAATATAGTTCCATTGAACTCCCAAAACATTAGTGACGAACTTGTTATCTCCTTCTTAAATGACGCTCGTGGCATGCCATCCTCTTAAATCAAACTTAGCGGCAGCCATAACTTGTTTCGATTCTTCAACAAAGTGTTTTAGTTCCTCATAAGTATCTACACTGGTCGAAACATTGTCCACGTAAAAACTTTTACTCAGCTTCTTTACCACATTATCATCAAACTCCTGAGAAGTCATAGATTTTTGAAGATGCAGATCAATTACTGCCCCTAGAAGAAATGGACTACATTTCACTCCAAAAACAACTCTTTTATGGCGGTAAACAATACTTCGGCTTCTTTCATTGATGTCAAACCATAAAAACCGAAGAAAATCTCTATCTTGTACATTTAACGATATCTGTAAGAAGGCTTTTGCTATATCAGCAATAACTCCAAACTTCCCTTCCCTAAAACGCATCATAACAGAAGGAATCAGTTCAATTAAATTTGGTCCATTTTCAATACAGTCGTTCAATGAGGGTGAAAACTTGGTCTTTGCTGATGCATCAAACACTGGACGAATTCGTGTGGTAATACTACTCTCCTTCACTACAGGTCTATGTGGCAGGTAGTGAAAGTTGTTGTTCAAATCGTCAGAAGGTACAGCTTCAATGATGCCATCACTTAACCACTGTTTAAAAACTGAGTCATAGTCTTCGGTTAAATTGTTACCATCCAATTTCTTTACAACTGTTGATAACCTCTTTTCGGCTAACTCTCTGTTACTAGGCAAAGGAGGATGACAATCAACCCAGGGCAAACTTACTTCATATCGACCTTCTTCATTTATAGTGGTAGTCTTTATAAAATGCTCTTTAACTGCCAAAGCCTTTTGCTCTTTGGAAACTGATTCACTTGTATCAGTAATGCCTATAGTGTCTAATCTCCACAGTTCTGATATGTCAGCATCATTAATAAACATTGATGTTACAACAGTGGAGAGTGTAGTTGAACCTGTACTACCACTAATTATAGCCTTACCCATCAGTGTCCATCCCAGAAGAGTTTCCATAGCCACTAGTCCAGATTTCAGTTGAATCATATTTCCCGTGAATAGTTTACCCGCTATATCCGCTCCAATCAAAATACCAATTGGTAGCTCGGTCTCATGTATGTCAGTCAGAGAAACATTTTTCTTTAAAAGTTCCTGTATCCAGGGACCTTCGGTAACAGGTGGAATTTCCCCACATATGGTAGTTTGACTCAATACCTCAAAGTTGCAGTTATAACTGTAATCTTGACTGGTTAGAAACACACGATGTCTGTTATGAATTACTTCACCAGATTTGACATTACCAAAAAGAGAGTGTATGATTGTTTCTTCTCCTAAGCTTTCGTATTTCATTTTTTCAGCCAAGTCCTTTAAAATGTAAGAACGCTGTGAACCAGAATCAAAAAGAATGCGAACAGTCTCAAATTGATTACTACCTGGGGTTCTTAATCTTGCCTTTACTGTTTGCAGAAACACTTTCACTCTGCTACTTGATTTATTGGCCAAAGCGGTATCTTCCACTACTGTCATTTCTTTAGATACCTTATCAACACATTTGCTTACACACTCATTCACTACTTCTTTGGAATGAATACTAGGACACATTATAGGATAATGTTTCCTTTTACAATTAGAACATGACAAATGAGTTCTACAATCCTGTCACGGTCGCCAAATGTTGTTTTACACTACACACCTACCTTCTTTAAGTGATGAAAACTATAAAGATAAAATTAGAAAAAACTAGACTTTTAAAACCACACTTCTATTTTCAACAACTCATATAAAAACTATTATGACAACAACAAAACAAAACCATATGACGATTTAAATTAGTCAAAAGTAAATATGCATCATATCAACAGACTAGGAAATATAACAGGAACGTTTGGCTCATTACGAACCCATTAAGCTATTGAAATAATAATAAATCTCAATGATTTAACTTTTATACTTATAACACAATTTAGCACACTACGTAAATTATTTTTTTGGGAGGTATAGAAAATTTGTTTGATTACTTCGTTTGTATTAAATTGTCGTTTGTTGAGATTCTGCAGTGTAAATAACAGTGTTACTCTAAGGCAGCCTTATTAATTTTGATTATGTGTTATTAATTACCTGATCAAATTATTAATTTTAGGAAGTAATAGTTACCCTTAAAGAAGGAAAGAGATGTTTTACAAAAAATAAAAATAGGCTAGAAACCTTGGACCATGCAGCAAAGAATTTTGAAAAAGAGACAAAACTACCGAAATAGTAGAAACGAATTCAAAAAAGGAAATCAGAAAAAAATCTACCACAAAACATATTTGGAGGTCAACATTTTCAGTCACTCTGAAACCATGAAGGTTGAATTTTGCTTGGATGTCAAAAGTTTGAAAAAGTTCCATCCGAAATAGAAAATTAAAGTGCATAAAATATAATTAATTTAATTACATGATTTGTTTAAATTAGGTCACATGGAATAAGATAAATAACAAATAATATAATAAACAATGTGTTAGCCAGATTGAGCTTTTTAATTATTACTCTTAGCTATTGTCCGAATTATGGAATTCATCAAAATTACCTTGTTATTTATAGAGGTATGCCTTGGAATTATTCATCACATGATGTTGACAGAGATGCACTGATTGAACTTAACGACCGACAGAACAGCATTAACTGGACATGATTCCGTCAATTGATTAATTGTACTGACATCTATTCCTACTGACATTAAAATAGGTACCAAACATACGGTTTCAAAATTTCACAGGTTTTTCTCTTTGAAAATATTTATGTTTCGACCCATGGAGACAGTAATAATCATACGTATTGATATAAATAACTGTGAAAATAGTAACTGACATTTACACTTAAATTCCCAAATGAGTTCTATTGCTGAACAAATAGACACTCAAAATATTAACTTCAGGTTCACAGTAATTTAGATTTACTTAGGATTAGGTTGGACCTTTCATGGTACATTATTTACTGTAAAAATGTGTAATGTATTAACTTACAAAAAATACTAGGGCTTGTGATAAATTGAATAGCATTCAAGAATAATAAAGTCCCGACCTACTATTATTGTATTAGACATTTCAATAGGTAACAAATTTAGCCATGTTGCCGAAGACAATACATTTGATTAATCGATTTCTTTTGTTTGTCTGTTCTTTGTTCCAGATTTATTTCATGTCCACACTTGATAAGTAACATCTGAGTAACTAATACATTTCTTGGCAAGATGTAATTTAATTACAGGTGCAAGTTTGATTATTTCATAGGGTTAAATATGAAATACATATGTATAATCCTCCGCATTAATGAGAGATAATTAATATGTCAACTGATATCTAAGATAACGTACTGATGCGTTGAATGCACTTTGCATATGGAACAAAACTATAGTTTATTGGTATATTTCAATATTACAAATAATATAGTTCTTTCGGATTGACAGGATAAGACAGACACATTCATTTACGTATGTAGGCCTATGGTTCTAAGATTTCCTAACTGTGGTCGTTCCTGTCAATACGCTGTTAGTAGGCAAAAGACAATTAAATCGAACGGAAGACTGCGGTATGATTATTCCTTAGTTAAATCGTTTGAATTTCAGAAACATAGCGAACCTAATCCTTAGCCTTATTGCTTAATCCATTTTATTATTTAAGGTTTCAAATATTTGTCTCATTTCATAGTTTTTCAATAAAATGTATTTTTTTTTTGTGTTCAGAAGGGCTCAGAGAAATTAGAGAGAAATAAGCCCCTAAAGTTCATTTTTTGAATAAGATTATAAAATAGAGAGAGAATATTGTTCATAAATTATTAACTACAACCACTGTTAATAACACAACTTTTTAAACAGAAAGAATTACGTTAAAAGTTGAAAAAAAAACTAATGAAATTGTTTCCAAGTTTGTGTTTGTTGACGAATAAGAACATTTATATTTTGTGCAAGTTAAATGGGAATGTTTTTGTAGATAAGTTTTGTACATCTAGAGTAAGAGTTGTTGTGTTAAGTAGCAATTATGTCTTTAAGAATAGAAAATGCCATGGTTTTTAACAAGAAATAGGCTACAACAAGAAGGGCCAATTTCAGCTATTGAATTTTGACTGACAATCATTAAATTTTTCAAATCTAGAAATAGGTACGTCATTATGAACCAATATGTCAACCTTATTATTTGAATTAATCCCCATATTTATAAGGGAAATTCTATATTTTTGTCATACAGTGCAAACAACTCAAGGAGTTTCGCCCTAAAGGATTCCTTTAATGCTAGAGTGAGCCACTTTACTGGGAAGCGACTGTATGGCCAACGCATTTTCCTTATATCAATAAGAAATCCAATATGTGAGACTACAATTTTACTACATTATTTATTTATCAGCAGGATAAAAGTTTCACTTTTGTATCATTACATAAGAAAGCGCTTCTTAGGATTATGAGTTGTCATTGCTATCTCAGTTATTGCCAAGTACACTACCTTTTTTTAAGGAACATTTTTCTGAAAAGTTACACTAGTATTATAGACTTGAAATCTAAAATGACTTATTTTCATTAAATTTATCGACTAAATTCCAAGCGTTCTAAACTTTACTAAATTCATTCAGATCAAATATATTTACCGCAGTATAATACTGGTGGTTTCCATCAACTGAATGCTTTTGTGTGCACGACAACGTTTTAATTAATTGTGGGCTTAACACAGGCTTAATACAGGCAATATTGAATACTTTAACGTAATTATGGTTGTGGTATCTGTGTACCTACTTTTGATATGCTAATCGGACTTTTCAATAAGTTAAATGAAACATTTCCTCTTTTTATTCACACTCTTATAGATTTTATTGTTTCAATCCTAGTACCAAAATAGTTTACTAGCAAATATACTGAACGCGTTATCAGTTAATTGAAACGCTTTGTTTCAGACATTTAAAATATTAGGAAAGAGAGTGAAATGCAAATTGCCAAAATCTATACAACTGATTGTTAAGCGATTACCAGAAATACAGTAAAAAGTTTTCATTTGAATATGAGCGGAGGGATTATTGTCATGGGACCGTAACCGTATAGATATTCAGGGCCAATGCCATTAAATGTTATTGTCATGGCCAATATAAATATACCACTAATATTAGTATGTTTGTATTTCTTTTTGGTAAATGTTTCAATGATTTTATCTTTATGATAATGGTTTTCAATACTATTTAATCTAATGTGTAAGAGATAATGTGTGACATACGTGATTTGTAAAGGCAGGTGAATTAAAAAGTGGTTCAATTTAATATTGTGAAAACTATTTCCTTTCTTTTTAGGAGCCACTCGTTTAAATTATTATAGTTGCTAGTATTTTATTCTTAATGATAAGAAGGAAGCTTTAAAGACGTTTATTAATAGTGTACGATTTTTATTGGTTCCGAATTTGGCTCTTAAGACTTACTTCGTTAATTGTACCCTCTACAGACAATGATGTATAATAACTCCCAGATGACCATTCATTACAGGAATGTCAAGTCTTGTCTCTTGAGTTCAGCAAATGTGCAATTTATACTTAAATCTTTTGACAAAAGTTCAATTTTAGAACTACTTAAAATCAGCTGCTTCGGTCTAGTCACGTTGAAGATATCGGTAAATCTAAGTTACTAATTAAATTGTAGTGTTAGTACCGCAATGTATGTAATCAGCTGAGTTTTGTCTTTTTGTATTATTGTTTTGTTTATGTTGGTAATACCTAATGAAAATATCGTAACCTAAAGGAAATAAAGGTATTTCAGTAATAACATTTATTATTGAACACGTAAATTTAACTTACAACTAAAACGAAGCAGGCAAACAATATTACTTACAAAAAATCCACTCACTATTTACTCAACAACTGGTAGGAATTAAGTAATCGAAATGAGTTTTTTTTTAATCCGTACCTTACTAATTCATTGATTGCAGATTATTTTTATGATTTATATAATGATTGTAGGTAACGTAGTCTAGAATAACCATTGCATAACTATCTCATAGGCATAACTATAACTATCATTGCATATAGTTATCTCTATTTCTGCTATTATCAACAAATTAAACTAAAAATAATATTTTAGTTACAAAGTTGAAGTTGTCTTAACTTGTATTCCATAACACACATCTTTCAGAAAAAGTAGTTTTCTCCTATTGTAGTTTGCATCACATGAGTGACTTTTCCTTAATTTTTAGACTTATAAGCTTAAGGTGGGCTTCAGTCGCAGGTGATTGACATTCAGTTCTGGTGATGACATTACTACGGAATTTTGTGACTGGCGAATTCAAACCCGAAACTTTGGGAAAAAGACCAGTGCTTTAACATCTAGACCAGCATTTGCTCCTAGTAATATTAATTTAACCGATTCACAACATAATGTTATCTTACCTGTTTATACGTTCATAAAGTAAAATCACAATCTATCTATGTACAATCTACACAATCTATCTATCTACCTATTATGCATATTGACGTTACATATTATGCTGTCTCAACCCAACGATATTATCGTTATGTACCAAAACAAATAAACACAGCGCTTGCTCAGTTAAAGGCAACCTTCTACTTGTAACAATAAATTTCTAACCGTATCAATTAGATAAGAAATCATTTCTTGTTTCTCTCAAGACAAAACTAACACAATTGCCTCTAGGTTGTAAAGGTCAGCCATCTCATGTCAAGTTATAAGATCTTGCCAGTTTGAGTTATGTGCAATCTTTTCCTGAAGGACAGATGTTCTAATGCTGATGAGCAGTGTGCACTTACAATGCACTGTGCAGGATTACAATTTTATGTGATTTTACATTATTTACAAAAATTACTTCGTTTTATTTTATTTCCGAATTAATGGTGATTTTGGAGAGAGTGCTAACGCTTAGAAGTAGATATTTGTGTAACTAGTGAGCGAAGTGGCACTTTGCACTCGGGTTACACATGAAATTTTTCCTACAGTTACTAAATATCGTATAATAGTCTTTCAAACACTATACAACACGTTTTTGGTTAGGTTAAATCCAAGCGTTTAATGAAATAAGAAAAGCTGTACCAGCTGATCTTAGGCGTAGTATCGTTAAGTGTTGCCGACCTTTTTTAAGCGTACACTATCATATGCCTAATAAAAGCACACTATTTGGTTAAAATACTGACGTGCTGCAAAAGTAAATATGCAGCAATTGGCTACTTTGCGAGTAAAAAGCTTGATCCTTCCTAGATTTGCTTTAAGTAAAACTGAGGTTCAAATTGTGCACATTAGAAGACATCCACGGTAATTTCTTGTAAATATCACCTATCAAACATTGAATCAATTCATTCCCCATCGAGTTTAAAGGTTGTTGAGCAGTAATAGATTGATAGATTTGACGTGACCGACATCAATTGAATTGCAAGACTCACTAAGTTTAACCAACTTTTTACTTGATTTTTGGTAATGTTAAAGTTGATTTTCCTAACAATTTAACGAACAAACACATACACAAAACACATATACATATACATTTACGTTTACATATAGTAAGCATTAACAAAACTCGTTTAAATAAATATGACAATGGATAACATTCACGCTGTAATTTTTGTATAAATAGTATTGCAGGGTTCCCTTTTAACATGTTACAGAATTGTTGGTTATTGGAGGTACTCCTAATGTTTGTGCTGACTTAACATTCCTGTTACATCACAGTAGATGATGGATGTACTGAGAAATACATCTCAAGACATTAGTCATGACAAGTGACAAGTAACAAACCCTGAGTTTAGTTTCTCGAGCTTTAATAACTGCATTCTCACATTTCTCATAAGTACTTGTCCATTGAACTGTTCAAAGAATGTGCTTCACTTCATAAATAATATACTAGGCGAATAAATATACGTGTGTTGTTAATGATTAAACGTGATTTAAATAATCGACAACATGATTCTGATAATGTAATACCACACCTGATATTTTAGAATTTTGCAGCCTAAAATTGGAGAAAAATTGTACCAAAAAATAAGATCTGACGAAGAAAAAGGCATAACATAGATATGTTTAATATATAAAAAAAATAAATTTCAATGTTTTCCTTTAAATGACAGTGTAAGGTTCCCTTTTCCGAAATGTCAAACCACAGGTTGTTAAAGACATTTCATGTTTCGCTGAGAAGGCAGAGGCAATTACTTTAAGACTCAAAGATTCTAGGAAATCGGCTTTTACCTTTCCATTTTGTTCGTTGACCAAGGTATTGCTCTTTCTTGCTGTTAAATCAACTAAATGTAAACACGTTTATATAAAACTGCTGGATAAACTAGATACACTTGTGTGTTTGTGATTGTAACTGAATAAATACACATTTATTACCTTTCATATTTTATTATTCACTTGCAAGGAAATCTGTTTACGTTATTGATTGTATTGTGGTATATAAATAATTCGCAGATTGCCTCAATACTCTCTTCACGACTAACTTGTGAAATATTTTTGTATAAACTTGTTTATTCAATATTTACCGACCACGTAAATGGGTTTTACAGCACACTTTTACTGATGAGGACGAATTTATCCTTTTAATGAACGTTTTTACTAGCCCATTACAGGTAGCCTACTACGATTTGGATTTGTTACAGCATTTCCATCCGAACGGATTTCCAAGTATGTTACACGAAGCGTAAAAATATCGCTAAATAGAGCGTTGAAAGAGAGTTTTGTTTCACGTTTTTGTTCAATGTTCTGTGTCAATATAACACGTGTTTCACATAGAAGGGTTTTTATACTCACGGTTGGTGTTTGGTTTTATACTCACCAGTTGTACGCTTTTGGTACAACAACAAATATTAACAGCTAAGTTGTTGTAAGTTATTAATAAAAAAGCTTATAGCGTGGCAAGATAAAAGCTTGAAATATTATGCACGACATCTGCCATTTTCTAGATTTAGCCGTTACACAGAGTGTGGTATGTCATGGGCCTAGTAAAGGAAATATCTTTAAATTATCTAGCGTGGAGATAAACTCTTATCTTCCAAATTATTCAAAAAAATCCATCAAATTTAAATAACATTGGTATTCTCAGTTTTGAAATCTGTAACACGCTAACTTAAATATTGTAAGTACTCTGATTGATGGTGTTAAATCTTTATTATTTATGTATATATCGTGTTCATTCGTGATTAAAAATTTTGAATCGAATGATTCGGTATATTTTACTTCTAAATAACCCCTAAATTACTGTTTAAGGTACCCAAGAGCATAGTGAAGGACTAAAACTGCATATATAACTTGCAAATCTAATTTTGTTAGACATTGTCAATAGACATAGAGTGGATGGTTCAAAATAAATTGTATTCTTAAACAAATAAATACAACATTTAGTTCATTTTTATCCCCTATAAATTAACATAAACATTGTTTTTAGATTGATAAAACTATGTAGGTTAATTCTAGAAAAATGTTAAATCACATTTGATGTACATTTCATTTTTACCAGCATGTTTTAGATTGTTTCTACAATTATGAACTATTTATAATTGAGAGACACAAAGTATAATTTTTTACAGGAAACGAACGTTTTTGTTTTCTGCGTGTGACACTTTTTTTAACTTTATTTAATTTACAATCTGTTCAAGTTGAACAATAAGCAAATGATATAAATAGTAATACAAAAATAACTTGAAGAACATGAGCTAGTGATTGACCACCGTCAACACTAGCAAACAAAGAGAATTTTGATAACACTTAGCCGAATCTGAATGGTAGGTCCAATATCGTATGTCGCTTCAGTCTGTAAATGGTGTTGAGATTGTCCAATAAATTAAGTGCAAGATGATTTGAATGATTTTCCAATTTTATAATGTATTTTTCACTATATTTTGTAATTTCTTCTTTTACTGTTCGAATTTGAAGATCATTGTGAAGTGTTCTGTTGGTAACAAACCAAGGAGCGTTGACAATTTTACGTAATAATTTTGATTGGTAACGTTGAATAATTTCAATGTTTGAGGTACTTGCTGATCCCCAAAGCTGAATACCATAAGTCCAAATTGGTTTTAAAACTGTTTTGTACAGTAACAATTTATTTTGTGTACTGAGTTTTGATTTAGATCCAAGAAGCCAATTAAGTTTAGTTGTTTTGATACACTATTTTTATCATTACCAAGAATTCCTCACAAATTGCTCCAGGAAAACACTTGGTCTTATTTGGGTGCTTAATGGAATTCTGTAGTGTAAACAACAGCTGCTCAAACCGCTTAAAAAAAATCCTTATCGGGAACAAAATGTTTATGTAGCTAATTAAATATAAAAATAACCCGTATTATCAATGCCAAACACAACAAGTAAAATTTAAAAATAAAATCGATAGAAAAACGTTTGACAAATATATAATAGTAGACAAAAATGCAAAAAGATAACTATGCATTAAAGTACATTAACAATGATAACAAAACGATATCTAAAAGTGAAAATAAAGAAAGTATGAAATGCTGCATGACTGTTTTAAGTTGTTTATAAGTTGAAGGAAATAAAAAGGGTTTATTTAGTTTTTCATGGCTAGTAGGCTTATTGTAACTAAAAAAATGTAATCCCAATTCACCAAACACAAGATTTGTAGGTTATGCAAAAATAAACTGTTTAATTAAACATACTGATTAAAGATTAGTTGTAAAAATTGCTTATTTGCATTATATTAATAAATATGCCAAATCGAGGTTACATTAAAACATACATAAAGATGTGAGGATAAGTTAATTTGTCGTCAAATTGAGCTTAATAATTTATTCTTACGAATTGTTTACGTAATAATACTATCAACTGAAAAACAGTCTATATTTCATAAATGAATAAGTTCGTGATTCTGTTAAACGTTGGTGACAAATTTGCAGCGATCGAACCAGATCAACTTTACGACGGAAAGCCAGTACAAGCTGGATATGCGTCCATTATTAAATCTACTCATAAAAAATATGACTATTAGAGACATTTAAAACATTATCAATAGTTTGTCTTAAGTAATGTCATTGCACCAATGTTTTGGCTCAAGTATATTTTATAACTTATTTGAAAATTTCACCTTTTTATTTGCAAGATTTTGCACCTGAAACTGATAATTGAACATTACTAATAGCTCTATTGTCAAAATATAACTTTGATTATAATAATCGCTCAAATAGGATCGTAGTTATTCAAATGATAAATTATATTAAAAGTCGAACATAATCAATGAAGATTGGTATAATTTTTATGCATTATCAAATAGAAAAATTGTTGTTTTACTATAAACTAAGAAAAAGTACATTCAAACCTATATTCATAAAAAATTAACTCAATTCAAAGAAATTACTGAGATAAAAATCATTCTATTTTATTTATAATTTCCTAGTTTCTAATTCACTCCAAGCATATAATTGATCAACTACATCTGATAGACCAAAATACACATTGGACAGGTGTAAGAGTATGAGAAGTTTTTAAAGTTTCATAGAGTTAAGTATGTATAGCTTCCTAATTTTGACAATCACAGTAACTTAAGTAATATAAAAATAAATTTTATTTTGAAATATCTTTCGATTTCAGTTTCATTGTACAGAATAATATTACAAGACTACATGTGATGTGCATTGATACAAATAAAATCTCTGAAAAGGGTCTCCGGCTCTTCTAGAAAAGTAAAAAGAATTTGTTGAGGTAGTGGAACGTTGATCGGTAACAAGATTCAAACTAACTTCATGGATTTCATTATAATATTTCAAGTAACTTGTTATCATTCATGCTATTAAATGTACAAGTAGGCTAAGTTGGCTTTGATACTCATTTTTAACATAAAGCTCTTGTTCAAAGGTTTAACATTTTTAGGATAATGCTCTAAGCCGAGTCAATCTTGCACAGCTAATGTATTTATAGGAAAGATGGTTAAGCGACAAAGCTCAAAGGATATTAGGATCTTAATTGATCTTGGGCTATATTGAACTAATTATATGCCCATGGCTCGGACGACTTAAACCTTAATAACTTAAATCTTTATTTGGTTATAAAATATATCCTTTTTATATTTAAAGTGCACTGTTGATTTTGAAAAGTAGTTGGTTGAACCTAATAATATAGTAGTAAATTCCATTATACAGTATAATAATAATTTCCCTGTAATGCACCCCTAAACTTAAGTATTCGATATTCCAATCACTAAAAAGAATATATTAATGTAGTAATTTATCAAAGTTAACTGTAAACACATTATCTCTCCTAATTGAACAAAGCGATGACTTTGAATGACGTCGAGCTACCAAATGTTTATTATTTTAAATTTTACTTTTTATTTTAGTATTTGACAATCATATTTATTTAAAATTTTAATTTAAAACTTAAATGTTTTAATTCAATGTCTTCAATCTTTCGAACAGTTATTCTTGTTTTTGTACATTATTCAGTTTTAATAAACAAATTAAAATAGAACCAAGAATCATTTTAGTTTAGAAGTATATTTATCGTTACATGAACGATACATTATTTTAAATCAATTTATAACAAGATTATTTGAAATTCTACATAACTTATTGTGATCGTAACCTTCGTCTTTTCTTGATATGTTGGACATATTGTTTCTTAGATTAATGATCCAGTTTTACAAGAATATATTTATATATTCAGTGTAAAAATGTAATGTTAGAGTGGAACTTGTGACAAATTTGTTATTTTCATTCAACAGAAACAACGGAGAGAGTTTCAACCTGTCCAGGATCATTTTAATCCTTGAGTGCGCCACTTTACTCAGAAACGTCTCAATGACACTTACGTTTCCAGCACTCTGAGAACAATTTTACTTACGTAATTTTTCGCATTTTTCAAGTTATGGAATCAACTATTATGGCCAAGTCAATTGGAATATTTTTAAAAAAAAAGAGTCTTATATTTCTTGAGCTATAATTTGTCCCAGTACTAAACCAACTTGAAGGAACATTCCTCTAACATTTTTACGATTCAGTTTGTTCTATTAAATTTTATCTTTAGTTTTAGCCGATAACTGAATTGATTAAACCATCTGGCTTTAAGGTTTTTGCAATTTTTTTAGGTGTTTAAGGTTGTTTGGCTTACCTAGTATCAATATTGCAGTAAGATGTTCATAATATTTATTTTACAATATAATTGATCATGATTTATTTGTCCAAGTAGGGAAACTAAGTGAAGAAACTACTAAACATTGAGATTTCGAGGTACTTTTTACCTCAATGTCACAATAAGCTTCATAAGGGGTTTTATGTTAGAGGCATTTTATACAGAGAGAGCCTGCAAAGTAAACTGATATCTGTCCTAAGAGAAGGGATTTACGAGTTCCTTTACACTAATTTACGAATGGTGTCTATACATCACAGGATATCAATGCAATTTCTTACGACAACCAGTGTAACTGCCAATAAAATCTGTTAACTATAAAAATCTACTATAAAATTATGTACGACCAGTAATGTTTTAAGAGTATTTCACACGTAATATATGGAATATGTCATATAGAACTAAGTTGATCCACAATCCTTCTCAGAAAAGTACATGGGTTTTATAAGAGGAAATATAAATGTTTTTGTAAGGTTTTAATTTTCTAGTTCAGCCAATATCAATCGTAATAAACAAAGAAATTATATTTGTGTAAATTTAAAAAAGTACTTTTTAAAGTCTGGGATAGAATGTAGGTGAATATTATAATGGAAAAAGTACAGTTCCAAGTACAATACGACCATACAATCTCCCGTATTGGGTATTACGGTTTATAATTGGCAATAATTGCTCTCTGGTACAATCCACCGATTAGGTTAACACACCAATCCACTAACTACTATCTAAATGTAAAACAAATATTACATTTGCTAATCTAGTTACCAAATTGATTTCCAAAATAATGAATCGCATCGTATAAATCTATTACCTATTTAAGCTGATATTGTAGTACTGTAACAGTATATGCGCTTAAAAGTGAACAAAATAAGATAAGCATTAAAATCACACTTCAATAATTGTAATAATAATTATCAATTAAATCAGGTTTTGTAACTAGCCTCAAAGTTAATGAGATTGCTATAACTAATATAAAGATAACACTATGCTATCCTACAAATATTTCCGAAGGATCCTTATAGTAATCCAAACCTAATTACAAGTTTAGCTAAACAGAAGGCTTAGCCAATAAAAAACATTGCCAACAATGTTATTACAGATTTCTAATCATCAGATTTGAAGATAAAGCCTAACATATTGTTATTTACTTCAGATGTATGTTGATTAGTTTGAAACATCAACTTATCTCAATTTTATTGTCTGGTAATAAACTGTCTCGATATCCGATATTAGTAACAAATTAATATTGCATTATTAAATACAATCATTGATTTCCAAGACAAAGGCAACTGATTTTATCTTCATGTCATTTATAATGTCACTTTTGGTAACAATGTCTGTTCTTCCGCCTTGATTTACACACTAAACGTTGTCATGAAATAAATAGGCTAAACACACAACATCACAATACGATACAATACACAACACGATAAAATCGTGGGTGGCTTACTAAATGGATTACCGGTACTTTGTTCTTATTGATAGTAACGTTTGTATTTGTTCTGAAACCTATTGTTTATCTTAGTTTGGCAGAGTGCATGTAAAAGAAAAATGATTTATCAAGTGTTTTGTTATTAATTAAGAAATGTGTCCTATGTAATTAAGAAGATTTTATCACTCTTTACTATATAAATATAATGCACAACCATAAACATTTTGTACAAAAACTTGATATTATTTAAATTTTTCATCTGAAGTGTGCTTTTCCCTTTTTATTTCAAAGTTATGTTCTTTAATGTTTAAAGCCATTCTATATTATCTTGCAGAAAAATATAGATTGATAGTTAATAGTTACAATACAACTTCACTTTTATTAATGATGCATGCAAAAATGTCAGTATTTATGTATATTTAGAAGCACACATTTATAAGATCCATAAATTTAAGATCAAATTAAATTTAAGCCATTCAATTGACGCTAACGATTATATTCCTGCAATGTAATCGTTCGTAAGCAATTATCCAATCAAGAAATCAACCTATAACTAGTTGCTTTGATTGTTAACATAGCAGACCAATTACCTTGCCAAAACGGTCGTTATGTGCTGCTGCTCTGAACATTGATTACTTGCAAATAACCGCAATGATTGTCATGTCATTTACTAAATTATTAGCATATTGTGTAGAGAGTTAAACAAGTGTCTTTTATCATTGTTAAAGAGATAATGAGTAAAACCTATCAACTACTTTTGGAAGATTGTGTTCACTAATCAAAAAGGGTGCTTTCCTTTTGATGAAAATAAAATCGATTGTTGGTCTTTGGATTAAACTTTAAGAATATCAAATCTTAAGTTAGAGTGGCTTTTATTTACACCTAATCTTAATCTAGAATAATATTTATTCGATATTGTTATAAACACAAAGTATTTAAAAGAAAGCTAATTAACGTTTTTTACACTAATAAACATTTATATGATATTCATTTCGTATTAAAAATCCTAACCCTAAGGAATGTTTTTTTTAAATCTTTGTGTAAAACTCTAAAATCACTTTAAGCAGAGAATTATGAGGTTACATTTCAAAGTATTTTGAAAGATAAACACATATGTTTTGCAGCTTCGGACTATCGGATGTGGAAACAGCCGAAAGAGGTTTCCCATTGACTTCTGATTTATTATCAATGTTAAAAACAACTTTTGTTTTAATGTTGTTTGCAGAGTAGGAATGATGAAGTGATACAACTTTAAAAATGTGTTCTTTTCGAGATTCAAAATCATCTTGTTTACCAACAAGACGACATAATATCATAAAATTATTATTGTTACGAGGAACAAAAAACTCAACATATTTTACGTTAAACAAGTAGTTGGAAAGGATAATTTTGCATTATGCAAAGGCTGACCCAGTATTTTTAAATACCGTTCTAAAGCCAAATGCTCCTTAACCTTACTTTGGAGAAAAAAAAACGATAACATTTCCAATCAATCGAACGACTTTAAGCAGAAGAGCATTTTATCCGTGTAACCTACATTCTGTCAGACCAGCTGTAGCTATACAACAGTGAATGGCTGTGTGTAGGATTCTCATGTAGGCGGAGATTTGTGGTGTCCTGACAGTAGGGATGGATCAATGTTGGGTCACAAACCTGTAACTAGGACTATCACCTACATTCTGTCAGACCTGCTGTAGCTATACAACAGTGAATGGCTGTGTGTAGGATTCTCATGTAGGCGGAGATTTGTGGTGTCATTACAGTAGGGATGGATCAATGTTGGGTCACAAACCTGTAACTAGAACAATCACCTACATTCTGTCAGACCTGCTGTAGCTATACAACAGTGAATGGCTGTGTGTAGGATTCTCGTGTAGGTGGAGATTTGTGGTGTCATTACAGTAGGGATGGATCAATGTTGGGTCACAAACCTGTAACTAGAACAATCACCTACATTCTGTCAGACCTGCTGTAGCTATACAACAGTGAATGGCTGTGTGTAGGATTCTCGTGTAGGCGGAGATTTGTGGTGTCATTACAGTAGGGATGGATCAATGTTGGGTCACAAACCTGTAACTAGAACAATCACCTACATTCTGTCAGACCTGCTGTAGCTATACAACAGTGAATGGCTGTGTGTAGGATTCTCGTGTAGGCGGAGATTTGTGGTGTCATTACAGTAGGGATGGATCAATGTTGGGTCACAAACCTGTAACTAGAACAATCACCTACATTCTGTCAGACCTGCTGTAGCTATACAACAGTGAATGGCTGTGTGTAGGATTCTCGTGTAGGCGGAGATTTGTGGTGTCATTACAGTAGGGATGGATCAATGTTGGGTCACAAACCTGTAACTAGAACAATCACCTACATTCTGTCAGACCTGCTGTAGCTATACAACAGTGAATGGCTGTGTGTAGGATTCTCATGTAGGCGGAGATTTGTGGTGTCCTGACAGTAGGGATGGATCAATGTTGGGTCACAAACCTGTAACTAGAACAATCACCTACATTCTGTCAGACCAGCTGTAGCTATACAACAGTGAATGGCTGTGTGTAGGATTCTCATGTAGGCGGAGATTTGTGGTGTCCTGACAGTAGGGATGGATCAATGTTGGGTCACAAACCTGTAACTAGGACTATCACCTACATTCTGTCAGACCTGCTGTAGCTATACAACAGTGAATGGCTGTGTGTATGATTCTCATGTAGGCGGAGATTTGTGGTGTCCTGACAGTAGGGATGGATCAATGTTGGGTTACAAACCTGTAACTAGGACAATCACCTACATTCTGTCAGACCAGCTGTAGCTATACAACAGTGAATGGCTGTGTGTAGGATTCTCATGTAGGCGGAGATTTGTGGTGTCCTGACAGTAGGGATGGATCAATGTTGGGTCACAAACCTGTAACTAGGACTATCACCTACATTCTGTCAGACCTGCTGTAGCTATACAACAGTGAATGGCTGTGTGTAGGATTCTCGTGTAGGCGGAGATTTGTGGTGTCATTACAGTAGGGATGGATCAATGTTGGGTCACAAACCTGTAACTAGAACAATCACCTACATTCTGTCAGACCTGCTGTAGCTATACAACAGTGAATGGCTGTGTGTAGGATTCTCGTGTAGGCGGAGATTTGTGGTGTCATTACAGTAGGGATGGATCAATGTTGGGTCACAAACCTGTAACTAGAACAATCACCTACATTCTGTCAGACCTGCTGTAGCTATACAACAGTGAATGGTTGTGTGTAGGATTCTCGTGTAGTTGGAGATTTGTGGTCTTCTGACAGTAGGGATGGATCAATGTTGGGTCACAAACCTGTAGCTAGGACAATCACCTACATTCTGTCAGACCTGCTGTAGCTATACAACAGTGAATGGCTGTGTGTAGGATTCTCGTGTAGTTGGAGATTTGTGGTCTTCTGACAGTAGGGATGGATCAATGTTGGGTCACAAACCTGTAACTAGGACAATCACCTACATTCTGTCAGACCTGCTGTAGCTATACAACAGTGAATGGCTGTGTGTAGGATTCTCGTGTAGTTGGAGATTTGTGGTCTTCTGACAGTAGGGATGGATCAATGTTGGGTCACAAACCTGTAGCTAGGACAATCACCTACATTCTGTCAGACCTGCTGTAGCTATACAACAGTGAATGGCTGTGTGTAGGATTCTCGTGTAGGCGGAGATTCTGACAGTAGGGATGGATCAATGTTGGGTCACAAACCTCTTTATGTTACACTGTTTTGTTGCTTGGTAAATCACCGATACTTAATTACTAAATACAGCTTTATTATTCTTCATCTGGCTTTTTTTATATTATTTTTAGAGTTTGTTTGCCTACATTTCGTAGCAAACAATATGTTTTAAATGAAAACAAAAATTCTCTTGTAAACTAACTTTATTGTAACATGTTTAAAGGGTATAATAAACTACATTATCACCGATATTTAATATTAAATTTTTAATGCACAAAACAATAATTATTTTAATTTTTAGTATCGTTTCTTATTTATAATTCAGTATTGTTGCAGTTTACACAAAAATATCTTTTCTTTGTTTTTTTTTTTTTTTTAATAGTTTTGTGTTCCCATTCCCATCCCCATCCACCAAGCCAAACAATTCAGTGAGAAACCATCGTATATTGGCTGCACAATTCTATATTCCCTTAATTGGCACATACAAACCTAATAGGGAAAAACAGAGAAAAACTTTGGACCTGACCTGTAAATTAACCAGTATTTTAAATAAAGGATTTTTTAACCTAAGAACATAATAGAAACCCAAAGAAACTACCTAAACAATTATTGTAAAACAAGAAAGATTTATATTTTGTATAATAATTTGTCATGCATTTCTTAAAGAAATTACCTATAGAGATGTTTACTTATTGTCTATTGTCATAACACTTTTGTAAGTGTGTCGTCAAAATAAAAAAAGATAGAACAGATATAAAATTGATAAATATTTGCGTAAATTTTGTATTTCATACCAGATAAATATTCGAAAATAAGTTTTCTAATCTCAAAACTTTACAATGGGATAATACCATTTATACCAGACAGGAAACATGAACAAACACGCCAATGTCAATGGTATTGCACAAACAGCGTGTGCTTCTTAGGCACACAGACAAGAAGCAAAGTAATGATGTGATGTAAAATATTCTGTGTGAAAAAAGATTACTGTAATAGGCAGATTTGTGTTTATATATTTCTTTGATCATACAAATTGAGTTCCATTTTAAAGGACATTTGGTTAAAGGTACTATGAGCTAATTGGTTAACACTAAGTAAATATCAGAGTTATGAGGAATACTTTTTCACACGTTTAAAAAAAAACTGCGTGTAAACATTTTTTACTAAGCCATTATTTATTGGTTCTAAAGATTATAATAAACATTTAGAACGTTACGATTATGCTCAAAAACTATTTATTTAATCTGACTTCAGAAGAGAGACTTCAGAGAATCAGAAAATAGTCTAACCTAAACCTAAACCTAAACCCTTATGTTTTGTGGGTAAATAATGTTAACCTTGGACCACCCCTTTGAAATTCAGAGTATAAAATTACTTCGTATAGTACCAGATATGTATTTATATGTTCTTTATACAGTTAGAACAAATTCTTGTAAGCACATTCTACAATACTACTAAGCCACACGCTTTGATGGGACAGCATTATCTGACCCAAGAATTAAAAATGGGTATGTATTACAAAAAAAATAGCTATTTACTATTAACAGTTATTGTAATAAAAAATGCAACAGAGGACAAAGTTTTTAAAAAAGCCTCAGTCCAGTGGGTTCAGCTCACTGGACTGGATCGTCACCAAGAAGAAGAAAACATGCACTGCAGATAGCGTTTTGTTTTTGTTTTTTTTTTTCAGGAAATACGCTTACACTGATTTTATTCTATAAGCTAGGAAAATGAATACACAACACCAATGTAATCTAGGGTCCCTTCAGTCTGAGATGTTGACTGAGCGACAAAGACATATTGCCTACTTTGTCTCGCCTTGTATGTAGATCCAGTGTAGGTGGTTGTATCTATATCAGTTTTATTAGCCTGTTGAGTTTCATTTCTGCAATAAAGGAAATGTATTCAGCTCATTTTTTGTTTATTTTTCAACTATTTTTCTGTTTACAGATATTTTTTGAGAGTAAATAATACCTTAATATACCGTACCTAATAACTATTATTGTAAGATTGAACGGATCTAAATAGGTTCAAAAATGACTTTTGATTTATTATATTTGAAATACTAAAAAAACTAGGTTTTATGTATAGCTGAAGAATTTAATATATATATTATTCCTCCCTATCACTTTGTCTTTACTTTGTTTAGCACTGCATTTTAAACATTTGCGTAAAACAACGAATCGGTAGGTAAATAATGGACGTTTCCTGGAAAATTTTACATCAGAAAGGAAAGAAAACAAATGCAAACATTATGATTGATGGTCTGCTTTGCGCTAAAAGCAGTATTAAGAAAATCTCTGCGTCAATAATGGCCATACCATTGGATGGCCGGCTTGAAAATTCGATTCTGCAGTGAGTATTTGAAAATATAAGTTAAGTTAAACTAGCCTTAAACTGTTATTACCACTGGGGGCTGGGTGAAGAGGTCATATGATATGGATTTTTATACGTACAAAAAAAACAGAGCAATTAAGATGTATAATAATAGAAAGGGTACATCTTACTGAGTTTAAATTGAAAACCTACTGTTGTATGTATAATCATAGACTAAGGAAACAAAGTTTGTTTCCTTAATCCATAGTATAATGAAACGAGGGATTCCTCTGTGTAATATTTATAATGAAAAAAAATATATAAAAGCTGAAAATATTACTTGCTGTTGACCATAACATTACAGCAGCGTGTTTTTTGTATGACAGTCACGTCTACAACATATGTGTTGTAGCTGTAAGCTGCTGATTTGTTCTCACTTATTGTACAGTACTAAATTTCTAAAACTCACTTTAATATATTAACGACAGTCGAATGTATGTTCGTGAAAGTGTAGGGAAATTTCGAAGATAAAATATGATTTGGTTTGTAAAACTCAGTTCTATCTTATTTGTTTATGGCAAACTTTTAAAATTTTTTCAATATTGTGTACATTAAGGAGAGGCCTGAATTCACTTCTTTTTGCCTTGAAGAATTTCTGATATCAAAAGATAGACGATAAATTAGGGAATTGTATCGTTTCTAAGTATGAGTTTAGGTGAGTTGGGGGCTCTGTTGTTAGGGTCCCGGACTTCGGGCCCAAGGCAGCGATGTCGTGGGTTCGGATCACTGCCACAAACACTTTATCAGTACAGTAAACCTTTGTAACGTATCGGCTCTCCCCTTGCTTTGCTGGATACGTTTCACGCACGGGCAGTTAGTTTATGTGGACGGGCAAAAGATTATGCAAGGTTAAAAGGGGTCGCCAACCTCTTAAAAAATGAATAAAATTAAAAAAATAAATAAAAATTATTGTATCACTATTCGTCCCTACTAACATGTAAGAACCCAATTTAGTGAATATTACAAATGTTCAGCGTTTTTGTCTTGCTTGAAAGCGGTGAGTTTGCCTTTTGGCAGGAAAATACAACTTTTACGTGGTAAGATAAAAATAATCTTCCATTTCCAATCTCCACAAAAAGCAGGTTGGCAGCATAACACTAGAAAAGGGAGTGAATTATACTTTATTTTAGGTATATTTTTTGTGTTGATGATAATTTACCTTTCTTTGCTAAGTAGACAACTTTAGGGTTTGTTTTGTATTTGAATGTGTTAAATTATTTAACTACTAATAAAAGCTAAATTACTTTTTTAATAACACTGAGGTCACCGTTTCATCATTTATTTAACATTTTCGTCCTCAAGTATCAAAATTGATTTTGATTAGATTTGACAAGTAAATATTTAAAAATTAAATTATTATTATAAATAAATTATAAATAAATTATTACGGAATATGTTTAACGAACTTTCTCTTTCCTAATCAAAATTTAAACATGTTGAAGTAGTTTTAAAATACTTCAAATGAGATACTATCATATTGTTGTCGCACTTTACAAATTGTAGCATCCATTAATATAAATTTAGAATTATGCACTTAGAAAAGTGCCACTTCCAATTAAAAGCAAATAAAATGCACCAATAGAAAATCTTCAACTAGAAAAATACTTAATTCAGCATTAGTACATATTTCCAAATCACATCTCTCACATAAGAATGTGTTTTTTCTTCATCATAATATCCATTTATTATACACTAGATTTAAACACAAATGTTTTATAATATTAATAATAAAAAGAAAGTACAGAATTATATCAAATATCGTCAGGTTTGAAGCGATTTTTTTAGAAGACGTCAATAATGACAGGTTACATGCAAATAGGTTCCGCTATTTTAAAACAAAAAAGCGTAGCCTTTATAAAGAATGTTTGGCTTTGAAAGGTCTATTATGAAAGGTCAGTTCCCAGCCTGGGTCAACGATGACCTTTCCAAAGTTGTCGAGTACAAGCAATAACAAAAAACATCCTTTTAAATTGTGCATAAAACAATTTCCTTTATCACGTTATGTATCTAACAGCTTTCTGTTGATATTAGTGGGTTCAACTTTGATTTAAACAAGGATTCATTTATCTGCAATGTAAATTAAGTTTTTATTAGTATTTTATTTACATAATGATTTTTTTTACCTAATCAAGCTATTTTGAGAGTTTTGTCTAAGTGTCATGTTTTATGTTTTTATTATTTCAATGATGAAGGTTGACATTTTGCATGTTAAAAATTAATTTAACAGTAATATGCCAAAACATATCATATGTACCATTTAACATGCGGTAGCTCAGATGTAGAAATATTGCAAAAGAGACAACATTTAAAATAGGATGACGTTGTTTATTCTATTAACTGTAAATCAAGATATTCGTTGCTAAATGTAGGTACGTATGGGCAAAAGTGTTTACAACAACCTTAAAGAAGGCAGAGAAGAGAGTAAGTATATGAATCTTTACACCAGCATCCCTGGTGATATTTTAAATTAAAAGTAACAACATCTTGAGTCATTGTATTTTTTAATTGACTCTGCCATGAAGATCAAGTCTTTGAAATATTCACAATGTGTAGTAATTTTGTGTAACAATGCCTTACACATGATTAAGACTTCTTAAATCTGAAGAAGGAACAGTTGAATTTTATTTCTAATGTAACCCTTCCCTCAATAATATTGATATCCTTATATACAATTGTGAATACCTTAAAATTAAACTAATTAATACTACCTGTTAAACATATTTTTTAAAGTAATATTACACTACAACAAGTTACATTAATTTAACTTAAGGCCGTGCTTAGTATTCAAACAAAAACACTGCTTTATTGATGATTATTACAGCTTATAAATATTTTCTTTGAACTATATCTTAGACGTAGTAACTGAAAAATCGTTTATAATTGAAGAAAGTTCTTATTAAATTGAAACTTATATAATATGAATAACTGAGGTGCTTAATTTTTTAAACTTATTATAAAATCAGAGCTTCTTAACCGCGATATATTCCTATAATATTATCTGTTTGACAACAATAGATGTTGTCCTCAAACACTCTAAAGGCTAGAATCAAAGTAGAATAACTAAACCCTTGTGATCTTTAGAGAATCAAAGCTTTGTATAAAGGGAATAACCATGCTTGTGACTCCTTTCAATTTTGTCTCGTAGTATTTCTTCGAAATAAACTGCCATATGCAATCCCTTTTACGTAATGTATGCGATATATCTATCAAAGATTTCTTTAACATGTTGTATTCATTATTAAATAGTATTTAGGGTATTCCCATAGTGAAACAAATATTCAGCACAACAGAAATAATATAGTAATAAAACAAAAGAACTTTAAAAACTCTATCCAACAAAATAGTAGACGTTAGTAAGAATACCAAGGCTTAGACCTCTTTTTCACATGTCGTTTAAAAATGTGAATGGCGTAGTTACACAAAAACATAAAATAACAACTCTCAACCAATTATTTTTATTATTAAATACAAAACAATTTGATAATAATTTAAATCATTTAGTACTATTTAGTAGAGTTGCAGAGAGGGCAGAATATTTGGCTACCAAAGAGTATACAGCTTGCTACGTTATATACTAACATACATAAAAAATACTCCCTTAGGGAGCATCTTTAATCTATGATACTAATCATGTGTTGACAAGGGATATTCAAAATATTTTAAGGTCAAAAATATTGCTTAACGTAAGCTATGCAAACTGGCATTCCTGATGAAACTGTCTAATGTTTACAGTTAACGCAATAACCCAAATATGTAAATTTCTATATGCAATTAGATATAAGCAATATAAGCTTAGATGGATTAAATCTTTTTCATGTTTTAACTCTTAAGATTCATTCATAAGACAGCTTAAGATGTGGGATGTTTTAATTACACAATTTGCAGAACAAGTAGGCAAGACTTGACAGGCCTGTAATGGATGGTCAGCTGGGAGTTGTTGTTATACATCATTGTCCGAGTGTATACTTAACTAAGCTATCTCTGTGGCCCATACATTTGCTGACCATTTCATAAAACAAATATTTACTTAAATCGCACAATTTATTATAAATACTATATAATTTTCTTTATTATTTATCTACACCAATAGTGTTTTTGTTTTCTTGCAAGGGAGTGGTCCACACCCTAGTATTTTTACTAGGCTCCAAAATACATATAATTCCAAATCCAAATTAAAACTTTTGTTAAATAGCATCATCAATTGGTAGCCTAATAACAATTAAAATCTGGTCTAAGTTAGCTTGAAACCGAACCAGCGACCTTGAGATTTGAAGGCGAACACTTTAAAAACTCGATTACCAAGGAAATGTTCTATTTTCTATTACACTTAGTTTTCTTATCTATAGGTTTACTGTTTTTGGTTTATTATAAATACTTTGATATTTAATGCATCTAAGCCCATAGTCAGTTAAGTTCGTCAAGTTCGTGATTAGTCGATAAAACGAATCACTGGTAAATAGGTTATGACAGTCATTGGTTTCGATAAAAGATTATAAGTTGTTACTCGGAGTTTCATTCAATGCGGTTCTTCAGGCAGTAACTACTCCGAAGATCACTCAAATAACAGAGCAGAAATAACGTCAAAATGCGACTGCGAGATTTTGTTCTTGGTACGCAATTTTGGGTAGCATATTTCAACAAAGTGCGTGACGTAGAAATACTAGGTTATGTTAACCCAACATAATAATTTTTCAATTCTATATTATGAGTATTTTTTTTAAGTCATTTATAAAAATATTATGACAGGACCCTAACGCCTCTACAAATACTTTTTGCATTACAAATGTTATATTACGTATGTTATATTTTTCTTACAAATTATATTTATGAAACTTAAATTTTAGTCTAAATGATTCTATACAGAATAATTATTTTATAAAGATATTCATGTTTGGGTATTAAGATAAATGGCTGTTAACATAATTGTTTATTAGTCAACGATTCCGTAATATTTTCATATTGGACGAAATTTTAAAATATTTGAATAAGTTAAATAGGCCTTCTATATTTATGGGCCATTAAGAGAGATCATATTACTCAAAAATTTCATAAAAAGCTGCAATAAAAAACCAAATAATTTTTTTTTTCATTTAGAACAAAATATTTCTTTTACTTTTGTAATATATAGACATGCATTAAAAAAAGCGTACTAACCAATCTTATATAGGTATTCCTAATCATCTGTAGTATTCTGCGACCCGGAATATAAAAATATTCTTTAGCTCAGAAATTGAAGTAGGCCTAACGTTGCAATCCATTCATTTATTCATTCGAAATTGAATATAAAGAGGTAGTTTAGATACTCTATGTATAAATTTCATCAAGTTATGATAAAGCTCTGTGTATATTCCTTAGCAAAAGGTCCTGGTAGGAAATATAGCACTGGTCTTTTCCAAAATTGACTTAATCGAAAAGACTTTTACTAAAAAAAAAATGGCAAAGTACTTCATTGCCCCTCAAAAACTTTTTTAGATGGCCGCAAAAAGCTAGCTGAGTGTGGCCATACATTTCGAGGCGGCAATGGCCTTGCTCGTAATACGTACAACATTTTTCCTACCACCATAATTAAATTATCAAAACACACAGATTACCATTTTAGTAGGGTATATAAATTCATTTAGCTCATGTTAGCGTTTGCGTTTTTAGGTTATGTTATTTGCTAAACCGGTTGTTAACGTACCAAATCCGTGGCTGTGATTGGTGTAGAAACGACAACTGTAAAATCAGCTGATTTAGCGAGCGGGAATGATTCACGAATGTTCCCTCTATTTTAGTTACTGTTTACACTGCACCGTGATAGGAAAAATAATTTAAACACTATTCATACTTTATAATTGTTCGCTCTCGACAACTTGGGTAAATCCCCTGTTAGAGGTGCAAATGCTAACGTTTACTAGATGCACGGTAACTAATTTTAGTGCATGCGCATTATTCCACCTATATTCGTGGTAGTCATCAAACTACAAATATCATTATTCGAGATCACAACTAGAAGGAAAACTTACATTCTAACAGACCCAATTAAGCTATACAACGGTGAATGGTTGAGTTGAATGGTGATAGACGACATTAGTGTAGGAGGCGATTTGTGGTATTCTAAAAGTAGGATGGATCAATGGTCACAAACCTGTAACTAGGACACTGTGTTATTGCTTGGTAAATCACATAAACGACCCCATTACATTCTCCGTCACTGTTCTGCATACAGCCTTACCAATTCCATCTATCGTTGATTTTAGTATTTCATAGCCCTATAAATGAATCCTTACAAATAAAGAACAACATTGAGTTCCGATTGTTGCTATAAACCGGTAGATTGAGCCATGTTTCTATGGAGAACGTGTTTAACAGGTTGATAACTTGACAGTTTTTTTAATGAAGCACCGATTGTGTTATTAACAGTTTTGAAATACATATAAATATTCCCCGTGAATTATTTTTTACTTCTCCTCCAATTGTTATAAAAGGCGTGATTATTTACATTATATATTTCTATATCACTTTCACCCTGTTTCTACATATTTTAATTATTTATTATAACATTTCCAGATAAATTTACAAGTGTTACTTTGACAATAAAACAAAATAAGCTTTGCCAAAAGTAGCCGTTGCATTATTATAAATGAGGATAGTTTGGTATTTGCAGCATATTACACAAACTAATTGGCCAAAACATTCGTGGAATCTGGAAGTTTCGAATTCCGATAATCGCAAAACATTTTAATTATCACAGAACAGCGGTGTAGTAATATATTACTAAATCTAAATAATGATAACTATTATGAATGTAAAACCAGGTATGGATTTGCTTTACGTTCTAGATGTGTTTAAGGTAATACATTTGTTTACGCATTCTTGTTTTAATTGTAAGATATAGAGATATAGAGAGTTAAGTAGAAATAAATCATTTCAAAATTAGATAACACGTCATTTTAGGATGTATTATGAATGTTAACAATTCGTGTGTGACTACCAAAATATTATGGTAAAATGTAGTGCAGTTTCTTGAAATAAAAAATTTGTTATACAACGTATTATAATTGTTCTTTATTTTTTGGTGCAGTAAAAATATTATTAATTCTAAATAGACTCTATACAGGGTGAATAAAAATTCAAGACGTGTATGACGGTTGCACGAAGAAATCTATTGTTTTATAACGGAAAAATATGTCAAGCTAGCGTGTTTATTATTAAACATGCTCACTTGCATGATGAACTTTTATAATATCATAATGCATTTCCAGCTAACTCGAAGTATTGTTTAGTTTAAATGACATTCACTATGCTAATGATATTTCATCCTGAATCAAAACCCTTAATCTACTTAAAGTAAAAAAAAATACGCCAAATAACACTTGTAAAAATATATTTACACTAATACTGTTTACTCACAAGACAGTAAATCCATATAAAAGATGGTTGGTGATGATTAATATCACACCAATCATCATCAGACCCAATTGGTGAAACTCATACAGGCATAGTATCCTATTTTATATGATGAAATAAAAATAATTCATACATAAATAATACATACATGTGAATAAAGATAGATTAATTGATTGTGAGAGGGGAGGACTCGTGGTCCAAGCACGTCAACCGAAGCTTATTGTGCATCCCACTTGCCACTAACTGGGTAAGCCTATGCCTGTGTCCTTGACTAGGTGCAGGAGCTTTTGCCCAATGTTAGCGTCTGGTTCATCACCTGGCTGCTTTAGACCAAACAGAGTCCTTCTCATCGGACTGGTTGCAAAGTCGACACTCCTGCTTGTCATTGACAATTCCTAGAATGAGGAGATGTTTCCTGAAATGGCCGTGTCCAGTGATAAGAGCAAGTACCTGCTTGACCTGCCGTCTCCCCAGCTTTAGCAGCCAGCGAGTGAAGAAGGAAAGGGCATCTCCAAGATATGGAGAGCTTCCTCTGGTACACAAACGGCTCCCTAATCAATGGAAAATCTGGTTTTGGAGTTTACAGTCGATCGCCCAGAACAGAAGTTTCAGGAATGAAGAAAAGTTTAAATGTTATTGACATCAAGCTTTGCTAATTCCATGAGATGATATTTTCCTATAATGATTTAAATCAGTCGGTTCTTTAGTCAAGTCTTCCGCAGTTAGGAACTTGAAACAAGTTAAATATTGCAGGTAACCTAGACGTAAGCTTATCGTTGTGTTCAGATAATGTTGTCATAGCGCTGGGCGTGGTTCACCTCAGCACGCATTGCTAGAGGATGGGTCAATTAGTTTTGTCTGACGCAATGCCGATTATAAATTGCATCATATTCATGCACACTATCTAACTGATACATAGTAGCCTAAGTATAGCCGTGATACTTTCATTGAATATTTAAGTAATAATTTCAGTTAACTACAAGGAAGAATAATATTATGAAAAAAATACATACGTCGTAAAATCATTAAAGAACTAAATGAGTAATAAGGCTGTATGCAGAACAATGACGGAGCATGTATTGAGGTCGTTTATGTGATTTACCAAGCAATAACACAGTGTCCTAGTTACAGGTTTGTGACCCAACATTGATCCATCCCTACTGTCAGGACACCACAAATCACCTCCTACACCAGAATCCTACACACAGCCATTCACTCATTATAATATCAATATAATATAATATATATATAGTGTTGTTGTTCACTGTTGTATAGATACAGCTGGTTTATTGTTGTGTGAGAGTGAATCCCCAAATATTGTTGTGTATATCAAGCATTCTTTCTTGTATGCTGACACAAAACCAGGAATCAACCACACACAAGAACCCCTTCTTAAAACATTTGTTTGTACAAATTAATATTATATTGCCCGTCTTGGTGGTATCAAACGATAAATATCACACTCTAAGGTAATTGTTTTTATGTTTAAACTATTTCAATAAAACGGGTCAATCAAAAAAAAAAAAAAACATTGTTATTGTTACACATAAAAATCATTTAAAACATTTAGCTGTTCACATATTAGAATACGTTATCATTTGTTTAAGGAAGAAAATTTTAACCAAAAGTAGGTGAAGCCATTATTTACAATACAATACAATTATAAATTTCTGTTATATCAAATATTTCTTTACAATTCATAGAAACCCTTTTGCGATAAAGAGTCATAACAAACCCAATATGGTATGAACTGTAAATATCTCAAAGACCAGCAATCTCGGTAGCAATAACACAAAGCAATATCAGCAATATCAATTACAACCGCAATAACATTCCTGCAAAGACATATACTGGTGTATAATAAACTGAGTTGTGGCTGTTAGGATTGTTTTCGGAAATGTTAATGGCATTTCCGGGTAGATCGCCAGTTTTGTGGTTGGCAGCACTGTAGTTGTATAATTTATAGATGTAATATTTTAGCAAAGAATGTGTTGGAGTATAAAATGTACATGTTTAAAACCGTTAGATGTATTATCAACTTTATTCTTGATTATTAACTATGATAGTGGTTTAAATACCTTATTCATGCAATCCAATTGTTGTCTCCACAACTAGTTTCAACCTGCTAGGAGGTCATCATCAGGTGAGTACAAGGATGAATTACTTCATATGAAGGTCGTCAGTAACAGTTTTTTTACACTTACACAAACACACGAATAATAAACACATAGTGCGCACACATATACGGCCGATAAAAACATTGAACTCGACAAGCGGACCCGTGTTGAGAATGCGGAAGTTGCGTCTAGACTGTAGGGTAAACAGCTGGTCAAGCATCACGCGCATTTTCTTATCGCTCGTCGGTTCCATTCCCATTGTCTCTGCCCTCCCCTTCCCTCTCCAGTATTTCTATTGCAGTGTTGTATATGATGTTTGAATTAAAATAAAGTTGGTCGTTTAAAACGTTATCCATGTCTGATTTGACGGCTCTATAAATCTCGAATTCTTCCAGGGTGTTAATTTTAAACTTGTCCTGTGACGTATGACGTAAAAAAAAAATTAACACCCTGGAAGAATTCGAGATTTATAGAGCCGTCAAATCAGACATGGATAACGTTTTAAACGACCAACTTTATTTTAATTCAAACATCATATACAACACTGCAATAGAAATACTGGAGAGGGAAGGGGAGGGCAGAGACAATGGGAATGGAACCGACGAGCGATAAGAAAATGCGCGTGATGCTTGACCAGCTGTTTACCCTACAGTCTAGACGCAACTTCCGCATTCTCAACACGGGTCCGCTTGTCGAGTTCAATGTTTTTATCGGCCGTATATGTGTGCGCACTATGTGTTTATTATTCGTGTGTTTGTGTAAGTGTAAAAAAACTGTTACTGACGACCTTCATATGAAGTAATTCATCCTTGTACTCACCTGATGATGACCTCCTAGCAGGTTGAAACTAGTTGTGGAGACAACAATTGGATTGCATGAATAAGGTATTTAAACCACTATCATAGTTATTATTCGCAATCCGGAGGCTACCCACACCATCTTGATTATTGATTCAAACATGTCAAATATCGTTCTTTCTGTAATACTACCCAAAGTTCGTTAAATAGTTAATTTGCCAGATATTAGTGTAAAAGTGTACTTATATTTTTTTATAAGACCGAGTTTTTATTACTGATTTTAACAATTTGGGCGAGAATTGTATAGCACAATGGAGCTTTCAGTTTACTTAGTATTAAAACTCCTCAATTAAAAGATGGACATTGTTATCAAATTGAAAACAATAAATAAAGTGAAGGGGAAGTCAGGTGTCTTGGAAAACAATGATTTCTTTTTTATGTACTGTAGTTAGTAAAATAGTTCGTCATTAAAGGTTTTCCTATTGAGAAATAAAATTGTGACCTGTTTGAAAACAACCAGGAGTTAAACTTAAAATTGAATAACCTAATTAAAAGTTAACCTGTAGGTAAAAGCTTAACTTTACCTTCATATCTGACAGTAAGAAAGTTGTAACGACATCAACAAGTTAGTGGTAATTTTGATTTATTGATAAAAAACGAGGATTTAGCTAAACTTGTAATTAATTAATCAGAACTGTCATATCCATCTAGAAATATTATTAAGATATCATGCTTTTAACGTAATGTAAATAATATTAATCCAAGTCATTAAGTATTTGACGTTTTACCCTTGTTAAACCCAATTGTAATGTGTAATATGGTGTAATATGTTTGAGCACAAATGGAATTATTAACAGTAATAATTCCAATATACAGTGTGTTTTACCAACGAACCTTTTAAAGTATTATTTCTGTGTCCATAACAACATATGTAAATATCACATTTTAATGTGTTCTTGTGTGTCGGAGATTGCTGGGATGTTCTATTGTGATTGACCAACAAAATATCAAGTATCAGAAAGGAAACTTCTCCTCATAATAAAATACGTTTGGGGAGTATGGTTTCTGATTTTAGCAAATTAGCATTTTTTCTAGGATGCAAGGCACTAGCCTGAAATTGATTTTCACATTACTTCAGGCCAAGTGGTTGCAGCAATGCATAGGCTAATTTAAAATAATTAGGTTATTGTTGTAATACCATTATGAAGAGGAACCATTTTACTAACGTAAAAACTCTACAGAATTATTTCTTTAAAAAACGTAATGAATATCTAAATATCTTTAGACTATCACTACTCTTAATGATATTGCAGAATTCATCATTGCCTTTGAAACGTTTGAACTACGATCAAATCCAAACGTTGTCAAAGCTTTCCGCTGATTGGTATTTGAAGTACATTTCTGACATTTAATCTATTACAACTGGAATAGATTAAATAGTTAGTGTGATTTAAAATTTAGTTTGGCAATACTAAAAAGTGGTTGAGGAATAAATTTAGTAATCCTGGCTACACTGAAATGAGATATCTTAGAATTGATTACTTTTAATATGTTAATATCTTAAGTTCTGAAATCCGTTTAAAAAGCTGTTTGGTAAACTTTTTTGATAGCTCAATTATTTTATTAGTGAACTACTTGTAAAAGATTTGTTGGTAAAATGGTTTTAAAGGTACATAATAATGTTATCAGCCTTAAGCTAATGAACGGCCTCTAAATTTTCAGACGGTATTAAAAATACTGCATTGTCAACATTTGTTAATTAGAGTAAGGGACATCCCGCTCGTTAGGTAGATATCAGTTTACACTGTAAATCCACCCTGGATAACCGGACTACAATTAGACTAATTTATTATAAAATACTTTTTGTAAAGTAAAGTAATTAAACCCCATTAAAACCCAAATTTATGTAATTTAATACATAGCCCACAAAAAAGCCACAATCCTTATAACCATTACAAATTTAAAATGGGCCTCCTAAACGGTCTGAAGGCTTATTATACACTGCTTATCAAGTTGAAGACGAAATTTAGTAAGACTAAAATGTAATTGTAAAGATGTTAAGAAAATTTTCCTTAAAATAGTGGAATAATTTAGAATTTCCTAAAACAGTATGTATTATAATAACTTTCTCTTTTTTTTATTCAATTTTACCTTTGAATATATTGCAACGGTGTATTGTATGTTAATGGCTTCGCCTGGAAAAAGGGATTTATGACAAACAAACTATTAAAACTTTGGTACATTGTAACATATTCGTCTAGGATGGCAGAACTTTATCAATGTGCGGAAAATAAGGGTTGAACAGATGCGTCCAAGTAAAGTGATACACTCTTGGATTAAAAGGATCCTGGGAAAGCACGACACTTTATATATTTCGTAGGAAAAGAAAATAACACATTCACTTAGAACCCTTTTCACAAACACTTTTTGTAATACACATATGTGATTTTCTGCTCTTGTTGATGTTACAGTTAGACCACCCACTTTTAAATAAGTTGACTAAAAGTTATTGTATAATAAGTTACAATGAGTATAGTACCCATTTGAAAAGTAAACATTATTTTTAATTAGTCCTTTTTTAAACTACATTATGAACAATAAATATAAACTAGTTTTTTTTTACTTCTACCACTTCAGAAATAGTTTGGTTTCTCTCTTTAATTAATTCTTAGACTGCTACTAATCTATGAAATACACCTTATATGGACAACAAGCAGTATTTACTCTGTTTCTGGTTTTTTTATGTTTGTATCAGAAGGAATGTTTGTATCATTTGGATACACGTTGAGTATAAAGAACAGGATCAACAGACGTACCAGCTTAATTATAATAGATGTTTTCGGTATGAACTATTTATCAAAGACATTATTTTATTAGTCTAATAGAATTGAAGTTTAGTTAAAGTGGTCGTTTCCTTTGAGCTTTCGCATTTAATCAAATTCTATCCAAACAACCTGGCTTGGAAACATCAACTTTGCTAAAAACTATTGCGTTCAAAACTAATTTCAAAACTAATTTTAGCATACATAAGGCAATTGGAATAAAAACACCATTTTGATACTGTATGGAAATGTATAAATGTATTTTGTGTTCACGAAATATTTAACATTGCAGTCACTATAACAGTGTATTTACTTTTAAATTTTTTTATTAGTTAAATTTATTAAGTATTCAATAATCCATGTGACACTTAGTACTATTAGGAGTTTAGTTTGCAGCCAATAAAAGTGTATCAAAGCGTTAAATTAACAATCAATTAACAGGGACGATTGCATCTAATTTTGCATTAAACAATCAATCCAACCTATTTTGACTATAAACTGGACTAATTGGAACTGCCACTATCCGAAGGGCTAAAACCGGAACAAAAGCATTGAGTCAAATGGGCCGAGCTTAATTGAGTATATGTAAAACTACATTGCTATAGCTTGAATACATTCAATTTTGTAATTACTTAAGTTGCAGTCTGGATAATTATGAAAACTGTTCTTGTATTGAATGGTGTATGTCTTATCATGGGGTACATTCAAAATAATTAATATATCTAGTAGCTATAGTTAATCACTCGATTTACACTGAAAACCCTTTTGTATTTTTCTGTTATTTTAAATACTTACATAGTGAATTACCCAATAGGAAGGTAGTTATAACTTTAATCTTTATAATAATAAAATGGTGCATTTTATTACTTTCTTACAAAAACTCTCATAAGGGTTAATTTAAAAACTAAAACTTGACAAATGCGGATCAAAACATATTGTAGATATTGGTGATTTTTTTTGGGATTTGGACCTTGGTTTACAGAACAAATACCAATGACCGCAGTACTTAAACAGGCTAACTTTCTAATATTACAAAATATTGTTTAGTTTTTAACATATTCAGATATTAATTACAACATGTTTATCTATTCACTTCACTTAGCGACGCCACTTTCACTTAACAGCAATCACACTCAAAACACGTCTCTCTACTTTGTCATAATTACTTTGAAGCCTCTTAGTCATATCTGAAATTATACAACACACGTTTTCAGATATCACAACTACTGTCATATCATGTCTCTGTAGAACAATTAATTTGCTTGCTAATTCTAAAGTTATAGTAATAATATTATGCATACTCGTACAAACTTAATGAACTGAGTCTAAGTATATTTTGGAATTTGCAGCTACTACATCTAATGTAGTATAGGCCTACTCTTTACAATAATCAAATTAAATGATAAATTTAATGCATTTTTTAAAAGGCTGATGAAATAAAAGTATGTCATAATTTCCATCGTCATAACGTTTTAATTTTATGTTAGTAAATGTATGAAAACTATTTTAAAAAGTATAGTATATTATTTTATGCTCTTTTATAAAGAACATAAAATAAAATTATACCAGTATTTAAAAAAAGTATTATTTTCATATTCTTAATACTTGATTCACCTAATATTTTACCAAACTTATATGATTTAAATTTTAGAAGCCACTTAATAAAATAATATGAATTAAGTTATAAATATTATGACTTCTATCAAATTTTAACGATATAAAAATACTCACCATCTTAAAAAAGCACAATATTTTCAAGGTTTTGTACATTCTTTTAGACTGTTTTATAAATGGTAAGTAGCAAATGACATTATATTTTAAAGTAATGCTGCAATTATACCAACATTGTAGGCGTAAAAACCTTAGAATACGTAAATTTCATATTGGTTTGGATTGACAAAGAAGTCTAATTGAAAAAAAATACTTGTTTTTATACACAAGGAAGCCACGATGCCACACTGTTATAAAGAGCTCCAGCAGGGTACATCCTATACAAACAGACCACCCGGGATGATATTATTGAAGTTATGTCATGGGTTAGTGGTTCAGGGGTTCTTACGGCACCAAATGAGGTTCTATTGATGCATAATATCATTGTGAGCTCTATAATAAAACATAGTAAACTAATGATAAAAAGATATTTCTTTTTAACTCAACATATTAAAGAATCATCCTTTTATAACATAAAATTAATTATTTTAAAATGTAAATTACATCCACGTTCTAAAATCCACCATTCAGTTAAAGCATTATTCAGTAATATTGATACGTGAAGTTAGTCCTCATATATTAAACGATTACAAATATTTTAGCAAACCACTTTCGAACAACAAAACGAAAGAATGAAACAAAAATTGTAGATACATACCAGAACTTTGAGATTTATACATAAACTTTCCCCGTTAACATCCACCCGCCTTAGGCATGTGCAGCTTCATGTAACAGCACTTTATAATTACGTTGAAACTCCAAAGCACCCAATCAAAGAGAATAAAAACGAAACGATTATATTAATTTCCTTCTTTTCAAAAATATAACTTAAAAATTAGTTTGATTTATTAACTAATCACATTGTACACAGCGCATAAACAAATGATTATACCATAGTGATTGCAGGCTACAACAAATATGGACAAAAGTGGCCGAATCTTAACTAAACCAGAATATTCTAAAATGGTTGTGCTATAATTTTTTATTCTTTTCCATAACAACATTAGGTGGCATTTTACATGATTATAGTCTAAGTGGGCATTATTAATGCAAACATAGACTAATTTTAAAAAGTTTTACCATGAAATATAGGTCATTAGTGTTAATGAAAACTGCTATAACTATAAAGATTAGTGTGCAAAATGATGTGGTTCGACTACTCTTTTAAATTAACGCGGTAGGCTATGCTTTAAAACAACGGTCAAGATGAAATGTCATATATTTAGGGTTTAGTGGAAAAATGATAATTACGATTATTAAGCAGCCCCGTAGTGTGAAAAGAAAAGAAAATAACTTTATGTTCTGTATTTGTTATTGATTGAATAACGACTTGTTGCTTTCATAGGATTTAATTTTGATAAATCGAACCTTCGTTAGTTACAATGATTGTTGTAGTAATATAAGTGTGTTGACAAAAATAATGTTATATTGACAACATTGCTAAAAATAATTACAACAAAATACGAAATTACTGTCTCATGTATAAAATTTATATTAAATGTATAGTTTTTTTTTTTTTTTTTTTTTTTTTTACTTTAGTTTAAACCTTTATTTGCAACTAAAAGATTAAAAGAGCAGCACAATATGTTTCAATGGAACAGTTCTGAATGGACAACCTTTCTGATTTGAAAGCTAAAGCAAGAGGTGGGGATGAGAATGTTTCAAATATAACAACAACTGTGTCAGACACTTCAAGTGTTTTTTTCTAAACGCCAGATGTTCCTGTTTATGTGTGCTTCTTTGCTGAGAGTTACAATGATGTTATTTATTAGTGTTAGATTTAAGACCTTTCTTTCTAAGATGTTTGTTAATTCAACATGCTATGGTATTATGGTATTTAGTATTTCCTCAAACAAGCTATTTCTCTATAATGGATATTAACGGTAATATTATTATCATATTGCGTTTTCAAAGTATGATGTATATAAAACAAAAGGATAATGTAGGTTATGAGACACATACAAGAAAATTAGTTGCGTTTTTATTTTATTTTTAAATCACTTTATTCATGTTAAGGTTGATAGTAATGAAATTACATACACCTTTATTTGCGATTGCTATTTAGTTCAGTGTAAAAGAACTTACAGTTGCAACCACAATTTAATTACATTTGAATAAAAAAATAAAATCTTTTGCTAAATGCTTTTGAGGATATGCTGGAATAATATGAAGGGTAAAGCAAGCATGCTCCCAGGACTGGCAAATATCCTTCAAGTAAATCTTAGTATTTTATAAGCCCTTTCCGCCTTTGGAAATTTTAAGTGATTTTAAATATCGCATGCAATAGCTATATTTAATAATTTAATAATTTTCCACACCTACTAAATGTTAAGCATGTTAAGAAATATCCGTAATTGCATATTCCTTCAATAACTTTTTCAAATTAATGATTGCTTCTTTTTGTAACATACTTCAATGAACTGTATCGGGTTTAGTTACCTGGAGCTATAGGAAAGTTACAAGAAAACTTCTAGGTTTTTTATGTTACTTAAATAAACTGATCAAAAGTCAAATTCTCAATCACCCTGAGGATAACAATGTGTCTATCTTAACGTTCGAAAATGAAGATCATCTATATAAAAATGAAGAGGGCTCCAAAAAAATGAGTAATACGGTTATCCAAAGCATGATTTCTTTGCGTTCATAAGACTTAGAGATATAGACACTACTTTAGTTTTAGACTTGAAGGTTGTACCACACAGGTTTTGTATTTATTTCTCGACATATCATATCAACCTGTAATTTAAACACTCATACAACTTAATTAATACACTTAATACACTTGTAAGTTATTTTAAAAGCAGTGTGTATATTTTTAAGTAGAATAAAAAGGTGTTTTAATTTTCATAAAAAGTATCTCTTATACCAAAAGGCCTTTTATGTGAAACACGTGTGGTACTATAGACACAGAACGTTGAACAAAAACGTGAAACAAAACTCTCTTTCAACGCTCTATTTAGCGATAAGTTTTACGCTTTGTATAACATTTTTCAAAATCCGGTCAAACATATAGCTATATAAATAAACAACTTTTATAAGAATAAAAATGCCTTTTAACGGTAAAAATCACTGTACAGTACTTTTTTTTTGTACAGTACTTTAAAATAGTTAACTTTATTCACAGTGAGTTGGATACACACAAATTTATACATCAACAAAAACCGCTTCAATAACCTAATATCCACCATTTTGTATTTTTTATGTACAATTTTTCTTTGAATTTGTTCAACTGATTTTTATGAAACTTTGAGCTGTGACTGACTGGGGAAACGGTTTCTCAGAATCTCTGAGCAACGAAATGTAATGTTTGAATTAAAAAGCTTTGCTAAAGTAACACCTATTATTTTTCAGTCCATTCTATTTTATTATGGTTATTTTTAATTGACCAGCATATTGATTTGAAACGTAACCTAATCAAAGGGCCAACGATCGAGCATTGTAGAAATTAGTAAAATACCTTTAATCCAGAGTATTAAATAAACCACAAACAGTTAATGTATAGAGAAGAAATAAAGTTTAATAGTGCACACTATATCCATTATGGTACAGGTAAAAGAAACATGTATTTAATTATATCTTAAAAAACACAGAGATAGCTTAGTTAAGTATACACTCCCCCAGACAATGACGTATAACAATTACTCCCAGCTGACCATCTATTACAGGCCTGTCAAGTCTCTTGCCCACTTGTGCTGCAAATTGTGTCAATAAAACCGTTTTCACTTAACAGCTGAATATTTTTTTCCTATAAACAAGTTTATATTTAAATTTTCATTTTATGGTCTAATAAAGATTCAAATTATGATTAAATGAGAATGAGAAGTCGGTTTAAAGTAATCACCCCCACCCACTAATCACCATCCCACTAATCACTGCTGATCCCACTAATCAGTACTGATAGATTTTATGAGTGAACAGTTTCTTTGCTTATATACAACATAACAACAACATAACATAACATCCAACAAACATAACATTCAATACAAACATAGCATTCATGCTGTTCTATAACATTCAAGCATAGGAAACATATTTGGGGGGGAGGGTTTCTCTCCAAAGCATTTCATAAATTTGTTTAAATATTCAAAGTTGTGTTTTTTTTTATATATAAAATTTTGGAAAGTTTGTTCTATTAAAGTCTATATAATTGAGGTTATTTATGTACTTTTATGTAGTTGAATAAAAAAACACCTAACCCATATACATTTTACTCTACCACTAACATTACTATAACAACATTTGAGACCTTCCCTTTTACTCTACACTGTGAATAATTCAAAGACCTAATTTGTGTCTCAGTGCAAAGCAAAGCACAGAATTAAAGTGATGGCTCTTGCTTATTGTTCAGCTTTGTCCTATCTACAATACTGCCTCAGTTGCAATGCTGTTCCATCTGCAATATTCATGTTACAATGCATCTGCTTCTCCATACGAGTGTCCACACGACAGATTGATGTTAATGCAAACATGTAACATTGTGAACATCTTTTTGTAATTTATCTTCAAACTCGTTCAGTGTTCAAAAAACGCATGATAGTATATTATGCTTCAAGGCCGGGAAGTAAGTGTTTTAGGTACAAGAACGTTGCGGGTATGTCATGCAACTACCGTAAATACCCTGCTGGGTATGCGTACGATACTCTACTCCATGATACCAGCAACAAACAGGGAAAGTCGAACACAATCCATATGTACAATCACAACCAATTTGAATATGTATACAGTTCATTATTCAAACACAAAATGTTATGGATATCCTCGTTGAGAGCCTACTGAATAAACTCATATTATACCTTTTTTAAAGTGCCATATGTAAGTGAGTGTGATCGAAATTAATGTTACTCTAGTTGACATTACCAGCATCTTACAGTAAACAGCGCCTTTCGCAACTACAAAGAGTACTAAAAACCAACTACTTAATGAAGTGTGGTAAAAAAGCTTAAATGACGCTAAATATTGTAAGCCATATTAAAAATACTCTACCGGTAAAATATTGTATTTGGTATACATATTTTTATTTCGTGTCTTATCAAAAACTAAAATTGGAGGTATCAAATATGAATGACGAGCCTTTTATTTTAAATACGGACTATAAGGTGAGAGAACTCGGTGTTGAAAATGTCTGTTTAAGGATTTCGATCTTTAGTATTAATTGTTTTTGACCACTTAACAAAAGGTCATTGTTGACTTAGTATGGGAACTGACCTTTCATAAAAGACCTTTCAAAGCCACACACTCTTTATACCTCTTATGTTGATATATCCATTTAATGTGATGTAATATTAATTTGTTCTTAATATCTGAAACGACCAATAAAAGACGTGATGTGGTAAGTACTTAGTAGATGTAAGAATAACTTTTAGGTTTCAGCACATTTCAGGTACAGATTTTAGCAGTTACTGTTTAGTTAGTTCCTATAAACAACTGTAAGTGTCAGTTGCCTATGTGACACTTAATGTACGATAGAAGACATTAAACAGAGTGGCAAGTAAAAGCAATCTAAAAACAAAAAAATAGTTAAAATAATTTTAACGATACTCTTATTTTAGGCAAAAGAGCTTTGATAATGTCAATTACATATGGATTTTACAGCATTATTAATAATAATGTTGGTCCTATGACCAATTATTCTCGTTGTAATAATGTGGAAATTTACTCATAAAATTTACACACGATTATAAACGTAATACTGTAAATCGAATCCCATAGCTAAAATTGTTTCGCCTTGTCTATGAGTCCTCTATGAGTATAGATAAATTTATCAATTTTAAATTTATTTTAAGTGCCATTACAAGAGCTAAATTTAAAGACTTTTATTAGAATCATATACTATTTTGCAACTCCATGCTGTAAGTTCTCACTTTTAATCAATTAAAAACCTTAATGCGATAGATAAATAAGTTTAAGTTAAGTAGGGAAAAGTAACAAGATATTTGACAAAACTAGTAGACAATGTGTGTGTTGTATGACAAGCACGTCTCCAACATATGTGTCGTGTTGTAGCTTTAAGCTGCTGATTTGTCTCCACTTCTCGTACGACAATAATTTAGTTTGAAATTCAAAATATTACTTATCCAATGATCCGTGTAAAAAAATTATTATCGTAAATTTCATACAATAATTTAGTTTGAGTAGTCTACAATAGAAAAATGTATTGTGTCATACAATAAGTAATGTAAATTTCTCCAACAAATCACCTAGTAGCACAATATTTTTGCCGTGTTAGCTTCTTTTATTACCTATTTAGAATTTTAATTACAGGATCTGGGTATAACAGACTGAAGACAAAACGCTGTTTTATACTTATTTAGACAATCGGAAATACTGCTGTTTTAATTACAGTACAGTCCAATTACAGCAGTAATCCAATTATTAGCAGTTTTATAGCAATTTCAATCTTTATACAGATTTATGTAAATTTTTACATTGTTTAACGTCTTTTTTTCTAAAACATTTATAAGTCTCTCTAGATTTACGTTTACGAACCAATAAAAACTGTTGAGCATATCATATCATAGATTTTGAGAGCATATTTTGTGTTTTCTACTGTATGTAGGTAATGGGGCAAGGCTAGTATATTATTTAGAATATATAATTATTTTCTAATAGTAAATTAAGTTTTAAAACAAAGGTTTAAACTGATACTGGCAATATTCCACGTAATATTTTAAGTCACATGTTAAGAATTTACTTTAAACTTTAGAAAGACCTGTCAAAGTTGATCAGAGCTGTATTGGGTTTGAAGAACGGGCTCTACAACTATTCGTATGTTAGTACAAAGATATTTGTGGTTAATTTAAGACAATACGCTTTACCTGAAGATAGTCACCAATCGGTGCCAAGAGACAATGAATTAACCCTTAAAACGTATAATGAATAACATTATAATTGAGGCTTGTTTAAGCGGATTCAACACACTAATTGATTCGTATCTATGGCATTAGGGAAGCGTACGTTCTAGATTCATACATTACTGCATACCTAATATCAGTGGGATTCAGAACATCAATAACTCTAGTGTATTGATTATCATTGATGATTTAATGTTCATGTGAACAATTTTTAGTATCTTCAGGTAAGTTTCAGTGCACAGATATGGGATTTCTTGCAACTACCGTAAATACCTTCCTGGGTATGCGTACGATACTCTAGTCCATGATACCAGCAACAATTATACAGGGTAAGTCAAACACAGTTCCAACCATGTTAAATATATGTATATGTGCACAGTGCAGTAGATTATTGGTTTCAAGTTTGTGGTCGATTGTTTTCATCGCAGTCTTATAACAGGAGGTCATAGTATTATTAGAATTAATTCTTCTTTAAAATATGTAATTATAAAAAAGTGCTTATAAAGTATTTCCTAACTTCAGTAGTGTATATTCGTATCTCCTAATGTCGGTAGTCTAATTATATTACAATTTTCTAGTCCGTAGTTTACCTTTCTTACGGTTGAAGGTCATATAATCGAAAACAAAACGAAAACTCGGCATTTCCGGGCACAACTTTTGTGGTGGCAGCCCTTCAGTTACATAATTTACTGACTTAATGTTCAGCAAACTCATTTTTAATAGGTAAATAGGGATAAAGGTATTACAATTATAGCCAATTGTCATAGCGTACACTGTATGCATTGTCCGAAGTGTTACCAAATTAAATATAAAAAATATTCGTTTTGTCGTCAAGCAATCTATAATATATAGAGAATTAATCCAAAGGATTTTCTAATACCCTTTATCATAAATTTACCTTTTATTTCTCTCATCATTTTCATAACCTTTTCTTTTTAAGTTACCTTTATTCTTCAACGCAATTCAAAAACTAATTTGGTTTTGGTTTTATTTTCAAGCTAAGACTTTAGATTTTGATGGAAGCAGATTTTGGTTTTTTATTTAGGAATGTAGTCCTACAAACTGTGTGTGACAGGGTTCACTCACTGGTTCGTTAAACAATTAAGAAATAGACGATAACTAAACTTTCTGTAAATCAGAACAGAATTTTTTTATAAATACGGTAATCATTGCTGTTAAAAGTAATCAATTAAGGAAACGGCAGCTGCTAATGATCTCTTTGACAAGGTAGTTTGCTTGCTGTGTTAACAGTCAAGGTATCCAGTTACAGTTTGACTTCATGATTGGATCCTAGTAGAAGCCAACGTTTACCTTCTGTCAGTAGCAGGAATATTATTAATAATAACGGCATAGTACACAGTTAAAATAAACTTTAATTCAATTTGTGGATCTTGTAAAATTTTAGTGTGCATATAGGATGTGTCTTCTGTGGTATAAAATTATCACGGGATGTAATTGGTATGATATTTAACTGAAAATACTTAATATATGCAGCTTTTGGGTTAGAAAAGATTCAAGGTACGCAAATGTCAGTAAAATACTTTCTTCCTAAAAAGGATAGTTATTAATTTTTAGTTGAGGAGCATATAATATCTTATAGGATGGTTATGATCGTTTTAGTCATGTCAAATGTGTATTACATGAATCTGGTTACCAAAATTGGCTGTGAGTTTCTACTTATTCATTTGCACATTTTAGAATATATTTAAGGGTATGATTTGTTTTCCTATTATGCTGTGTACTCATTTGAGGTTGTACTAAAATTAGTTATGTTAACATTTAGTGTACACAGTCATTTGAGGTATTTTATTTAGTTAATTGTTTTAGCCCTAATAAACTAGGGGCTTATCACGACACAACAGTAAAATGGCTACCTTTAGGTCCACAACAAGGAAGATGATCTTTACCTAAAACACTATTGAATATTCTTTCAAATGCAATAGCATATAAGTGCATTACACCTAAACCACATAGAAGTAACTCATTTGAAAAACAAAAACAAGTTTTGAAAATAGATTTTTACCGGGTTATTTTTCTGTCGACGACAAGGAGTTCCTGTGGGAATCAAGGGGAAAGGATGGACATTGTTACAAGTGTGACAATGATTAACGACGTGAAGATCGAATCAGTCACCTCTATCTTGGAAGTCAATGATTTTGTTTTACGAAATATATTTTGTAATTATTTGTTAGTAAAAGGTTTTACTAATAGAAAATAAACTTGAGATGATAAATTTATACACCTGTTTGTAAATAAACAAGAATTAAAGTTAAATTAAATAACCTAATTTTAAGTTAAAGTTAAACTTCACCTTATCTGACAGTAAGAAAGTTGTAATTATATAAAAAAGTTAGTGGCAATGTTGTTATTGATTAGAATGTTGACTTGACTAAACTTGTAATTATGTTGTCAAAACTATCACTTTCATCTGGATGTATTAATAACATAGCATACTTTTATCATTGTACTTTTATAAATAACATTAATCGAGGTAACTAAGCTTATTGACTATTTAACATTTACTGTCGTTAAACCAGAGTGTATTGTAATAACCGCATGGACATATAATAGTACAGCGGCACTTATAAATATTAAAAAATCAATAGTGATACTTTTGTTAAACAAATTTATGCTTTTAAAGAATTAAATTAATTCCCTAAACCAATAAATTTGTTCCTCTGAGTGCGTGAGTTTTTTTAAAGAAATGTCCGTGCTGATAGTTTAGTATTTTAAATGTCAATATGTTTTTTATGTCAACATGGTTTATAAAACTTTATTTTATAAAATAATAAAAAAATCATTTTAATCAATTTCAAATATTTTTTACCATAACAAGTCCCAAAAACCAAAAAGTGCTCTTGCAGTAAGTTTGTTATCAACTAGCATTTATCGTAATGCATAATAATTCAAAACATCCATACTCCTTAATACTCAAAGTGCAAAATCTGTAATCCCTATTTTTACAAAACAAAAATTGTACAAAAAATATAAAAATGAACAAATTAAAACAAAATTAAAAACTAGATTTTTAGTATTAGTAGTAGTAGTAGTAGATACTACTAGTTAGTAGTTATAGTAGTGTTACTATTAGTATTAGTATTAGTAGTTCTTTTATTCATACGATAGTTGCCATTATTATTTTTTATTTGTCTTTTTCAGCGGTAAACTGAATAAACAAATCCAATAACGGTCTACATATGAACCAATTAAAGCATAATTGTGTTTTCTTAATCAGTGAATTGTGCCAGAGAGCAATTATTGCCAATTATAAACGTTAATTAATAATATGGGGGATTGTATATCGTTGTATCGATTGTATCGTTAAATGTGTTCGACCTAACAAGTAAATATTTTTACATGTTGTTTTGTTTTTGTTTCTTTAAATGAAAATAATGAATATGATTAGTAAAGTATAATTGTTACGTACCAAAAGAGTCATTATTAATTAATTCTAATTTAAATGCTTTGAGTATTTATTAGCAACTTGTAGGATTTTGTGAAAGTACAAAGAAAATTAAATAGCAGATATTGTTTATCATTTATAATAAATTATTTTTTTTACTATAATAGTATTGATATTTTTTTACATACCACGAGCTTCTTAAAACTCACATTTTCAATTGTTAAATATTTTTCTCTTCAAGGTTTGGTGTATACCGGTTTTCTTTCATTCATTTAAATGAAATGAAAATGGTTCTTTGTAGAGGCGAATTTATGACCTCATGGTCCTTTCTTACAATAAACTTCTAACATACAAGACAGCTCGAAGATGCTGCAAACTTGCAACTAAATAGTCGTGTCAAACACATATGTAAAAGAACCAAGTCCAACGGCATTCAGAAACATCTGGAGAAAATGGTAAAACATAAAAATGGTGCGTTTTCGTAGAAAGTAATTTGATTGCAAACCCCTTTCATAAATTCTAGATTTTACAACTTTACTTAAGTGACACTGTTACAGTGAAGCAATATAAGTGATGAGTTGGTGGTAAATTATGAATTTTGTTAAATTCCATTTTTGTTAATTAGATTCTTAACATTTATTTTAAACCGCAAATTGTGTAATTAAATCACTGTATACTTTATCAAATCACACTGGCAACAGTTTTTTTTTTTTTTTTTTAAGTAATTCAGTTCTTACATTAATGCTCCGCCGTTTCGTTCTGACTAATTAGAGACGAATTGAGCTAAAATTTTAATGTTTTCAAATAAATGTATTAATTTAAAAGTAGCAATTCCTTCACACCCATCACCATAACACCCTTCCCTGTCCACCATTCACTAGAAGAGTTTCACTAGAATTATTACGTACTCTAGTTAGTTCTTATCTACATTTACGAAATAGTTTCGTAAACCACTTTTGGGCAATGCACGAAAGTATGAAACAACATTGTAGATAAGAGAACTTGGAGCCTTAATACATAAACTTTCCCCGTTAACATCCGCTCGCCTTAGGCAATTGTGCAGCTTCATGCAACATAACATTCTACTTGCGCTTACATTCAAGCATAAAACACATTTTGGAACAAGTCGATGAATCTAGCAATAAGAAAATAAATCAACTTTCATTAGGACTACTTGGAAATAAAAAATGATGTGACATAAAGTTATTATTATATTATATATAATTCTTTGTGCATAAAGATAAACTCTATTAATGTTATAAAAGGAAGCTTCTTTAGCTGGAAAGATTAGAGTTTAAAATAACGATGTAGGCTATGGTGTAAAAAAAGAATTCAAAATTTATTTTATTTCAGATTAAGCTATTACCATTAAGTGTGTGCTAATTACAATCATTAAGCGAAACTCGTTCATCGTTGACAAAATTAAATAACAACATATGTGAGATTAGTTCTAGATTGAATAACGAGTTGTTGCTTATAATGGGATTTAATTTTAATAAATCAAACAACCGTTACTTATGAGCATTATCGGTTTGTTTTAGTAATACAAGTGTGTTTGAAAGGAAATTATTTAATATTGACAATACGTATAGCTTACAGTATTTATAATGAAATTGTAGAATTATGTTTATGTATTTAACTCTTATTAGTTATCATTCACCTTATTCTAACTTTGATATCTTCATAGATCAATAAACGATTTAGTTTAAACCTTAATTAATTCAAAACTAAAAGGTTAGAAAGATCGGAACAATGCATTTCAATGGAACAGTTCTGAAAGGACAACCTTTGTGATTTGAAAGCTTACAAGAGGTGGGGATGAGAATGTTTTCCAATATAACAACAACTGTGTCAGACACTTAGGCCCGATTTTACCAAACTCTTAAACCGCCGTTAAACCATGCTCTAACTGCAGTTAACTCTTAACTGACGAAATCGGATTTCACCACCCGCCGTTAGAGCTAGTTTAGACTAAACCGTCGTTAGATAATTAACTGCCCAATTTTGACCGGTTAACTTCTTTAATCCTTCGTTAAGGAAACCAGATCAGATCAGGAGGTTATCAGATGTATTTAAGGTTAAAGTTTATATGGAAAAGCCAAATGGTAGAAGAGAATACGAAACGAATTTGCTTTAGAAAGTGGTTGGGTGATTGCGATGAAGAGTAGCCTATGTTGTTTTCCGAACTAGGTGGATAAGATAAAGGGTTAATAATTTTAATAACAAAGATGAAATTGATTTTATTATTAGATATGAACCATCAAAACGTATAGCCTTTTTCTTTAGGAAATAGGCTATCCATTGCATTGCTTTAGGTTATCCCACAAGGTTTTTAGTTCAGGCGTAAGTTATATCTGTGATCAGCGACCGCATTGGACTGATTTTCGATCAAGAGCCGTACTCCTTTATCCCGGCTAAAAAGAGTGTCCCGGCTCTTCTACCAACATTATCAAATTTATTATTTCATTGTTTGAAAAAAAGGCTGCCTTTTCCTTCTCCCGGCTTTGGGTAACCCTAACCCAACGTTCAAACAATTGTTTTGCGTTCGGTCAGACCACAGACGTAATTAAAGCAAAATCTAAACCTATTCTGCTAGTATTTTATAGAAAATGATTATTTTGGTGTTATCTTTATTGTGTCTCGTTCTTGTAATTCTTTTGGCTCCAGTTTTTTTCACTACTTCAAATGTACCAAACTGGTTAGTGGACAAACAGAATATTGAACAACCCTAACCCTGTAAAAAGTTGGATTGATGAGTCTTGACTTGACCGCAAAACTCAACCAATTTGTTCCTCGAATAAGTTTGATCAACATTGCCTTGCCTTTATTTACTAATGTTAATTTTTTTGTATTTATTCTTGCTTTCTATTGTTATTTTGCTCAGAATCTATTGTATTCCTGTAAGCTTGCTGTCTCCAGTTTTGTTTTCACTACCTCATAGACTAGACACTGATCACTGAGCTCAGTGACACTGATCTATTTTCTAGGTTATGTTTACGTTTACTTGCTCCCGTAACAGCCCGGTATTATGACAGTTCACTGCCACCGCCACCTGGATTTTACTCTAAACTCTCGTTTATAAAACCAGCGTTAGTTTTGACGCGTTTTCGTTGGTGAAACCAGATTTCCTTAACTGTGGTTTAAATCATCGGTTAGTTTTAACCGAAGTTTAACTAAACCATCGTTAGAGAGAATTTGGTGAAATCGGGCCTTAAAGTGTTTTTCCCAAACACCAGATGTTCCCGTTTATGTATGCTTCTTTACAACGAGTGACAATGATGTATTTACTGTTGTTACATTGTAAGCTCTTTCTTTACAAAATTTGTTTTCATACCACATGTTTTGGTATTTTTAAGAGGTTTGTATACGAAGGTTCTCTAGAACATGTATGGCTACTGTACGTTGCATCGGTAGCCTATTAGGATATTACATATTTCGTCTTGAGATATGTTAAGGAATATGGGTTTCACTATGCATAGATACATTACGTGAAATTTTTTGTTATCTTATTGATCCATAAACAATAAAGTATATTTAATATTATGACTGGAAGTCGTGGAACTTGGACATCGTGACAATTGCACGTCGTGCAATGCATCCAGTATTTTTTAGTTTCCTCTAGGTTCGAACAATATTTAGTTCAGATGTGACATGCCTACAGGAAGGATAACGTCCTTAAGGTTCAAAGGAGGATTCCTCTTGCCTTATCAGGTCAACCTAATGTAATTTGAACATCCAGGAATAGCGTTTTAGGAATTGCGCTGTACAAAATGTTAGTTTCAAGAGAATCATGCGTTTTTTAAGATAGTGCTCTGTGAACAATATCAAATTTGAAAGACATAAATGTTTTTTTAATAAAACAATTGAGTAAGACTAGTAGCATGCTACATTAATACTGAACTACAGATAAGTAAGCTATTTATTGAAAATAACGTAGGGTAAATTGTTAATTTCCCCATTTAATTAAAGTTTTTTATTCATAACGAGCAACTTCAGGACCATGCCAATGTTCATTTTAATACTTTTTAAAGTATTTAAAAAGGCGATGGAAATATTTTTTATAATTGATTAAACTTCATCGGCTAGCTGCCTTTAATAAGTTACAATATTTTAAATAACTACTACAACGTTATTAATGAAACATCCGTATTTTATTGGTAGGGTATGTCTTTTTATGTTTTTATATCAAAGTCTTTTCGTAGTAGGTCTATGCATATTTTATTAACTGAAACTTAATGAGTGAACAAGAGCTATAAAATTAAATATGATGGTCACATTCTTGTCATGATCAAAGTAAGTAATTTATTAACTCTCTCCTTAATTTTATTTATCTGAAGAAACTCTTGAAAACATCGAGTGTAATTCTTAGCGTTTCAAAATAAATAGTTTCTAAATGAAAGTAAAGAGGGGCTTCATGAAGTGAGGAATGTGCTTCATTAAGATTATTATCTCTGTGCGTTTATAAGACTTTTGGAGATAATTGAGCCAATTCATTTTTCAGGCTTAAAAGTTGGTATTTCACACTTCTTGTATAGTTCGGTCGCTTAGAAAACGACCTGCGCGCTAATGCTAAACTAATGCTGGAGGAGGTCGTTTTCTAAGCGGCCGAACTATAGTAATGATTTTCAAATTTGTTTTTAGTACAGTTGTGTGATATTAAAGTTAAAATAAGTTCTTTATGGATCAGACTTTAATACTGTCTCTGATACCAACAAGTATTAAGGACAAGTTTGGATATCTCAATCTTTTAACTTTAATTACTTTATAAATTTTAATGAATTTCATCCACAGTGACCTATGTAGTATACACTATGCAGTAGACAGCATATGAATAAACATTTGAAATTGACAAGGTAAAAAACAGATCCAAATAACAGCATTTCTTGTGTTTTAAGCTTATTTGCATTCTTTGTATCTGTTATATCTGTGACCTTTTTAAAATGTATCATAAAGATGATAAACCCTCGTAAAAATAAATGTGTTTACAGGTTTTTAATATGCTTTAAAAAATATCAGCTTGATTTTTTTTGTTTATAGCAAAAATATTTGCAGTTTATTTTTTACTACAAAAAGAAATGTACGAGTGTTCCAGTTAACCCGGTCATTTACAAATAAAGGAGTCGCGTGTTTTAAATGCAGTCTCTAAAAGTAAATGTGAAATATTACACTTAGTTGCTTTGACAACAAAAAGGAGCGAGTTCTTGATAAACGAACGATTCGGAAAGGTTAAATCCGATTTCCAAGAATGTTTGAGTCTTTAAAGTAATTGCTTCAGCCTTCTAAGCTGTGCATAGCATTTCATTCACAAACTGCGGTTTGACATTTCGAATTAGGATATTTTACCTTAGCCAAGGAGGTTATAAAATTGTATTTTTCGTGCTGTGTAAATAGTTACAATCCAGACTAATAGGTCTACTTAGTTTATGCCGTCCTGTATTTTGTAACTTTATAACAAATTGTAAGCCAGAGTATTTTAATAGTTATTTGTGCAACTAGTGAGAAAAGTGAGCAATTGACTCACTCGAGAGAAATCCTTACTCACGAGCCGTAGGCGAGTGAAGAATGGTTTCTCGAGTGAGGCAATTGCACTTTGAACTCGAGTTGCACATTATACTTTTCCTACAGTTACCATAAAACAAATAAATTGGTGAAGAAACATAACCTATTTTTACACAGAAGTGAACTTTTAATATAACATTTAATGTGAAGTGACAAATACAACAGTTCAACAGCTGACCAGCTGATTTACAGCCAGTGCTGCCAACGTACTTCGCGCGCATACGACGTTGCCTGCATGTTACGCGCTCACTATTTCGTGCCTTCACGTTGCAAATCTGGAGTGAGACAAAGTAATTAAAGTGAGACAATGTTAACATTGTCTCACTGATGAGCGAATTGGCCACTTTGCTTTCTCAAATTAGTGAGAGAAAATGTACATTGTTAGGTAACTGTAGGAAAACAATGTTTTTAGAACGGTTCGGTTTTCAATTCCAATTGAATTAATTTCAAAAGAAACCTTTTCATAGTAATGTTTGTGTTTTTAAACATTACAAGTTGGTTTTTAAGTATGTGGAGCTAGTAAGAGCCAGTGACATACAAAAATACCTCTTAACTACATTAACCTATAGTTACATTTAATTTAAAGTGATTATGCACAAGAATGTAGTTGAGTAAGTAAAAGGTGAATGTTAATTTTATCATACTTACTACACTTGCATTTCAGTATTTGTGGAATACTCAATCTATGTGAATTAAAACTAAAGTTTCATAATAAATAACCCAATAAATTACTGTAAATAAAACTTAGATAAAACATGGTAATCATTGCCGAAAAAAAATTACTGTGGACCTGTTCATTTATTAGTTACTTGTATCCAGAATACATGTTAATTCGTTTTTCGAAAGATTAGAGGCTGTACAAAAAAGAAGAGATTAAAAAAAAAAAATCTTGAACAAGAAGTGATTGTAAGATAGATTTTCAGTATTGTAAAATAGATTGGGTAACAGTTTTTAAAACAAGTTCTTCCTTCGATTTTCAAACCAAGATCTAGGACTCGCAATGGCGTGCCATGCTGTCATTATTTCCCCACAAGTCTTTAGAGTGATCTTCCGAGCTCTTACTGCCTGGAGAAACGGAACTAGGGTATCGAAATGTAATGTTCAACATAAAAAAAGTCTAACCTATATTACTATGGTTGAGTTTATTTCATGGGCACATTGGTTACTAAAAATATACCTTATTGACGAGAAACGGTCAAGCGTGTGCATTGAAGAAATTAGTGAAATACCCCAATTTCAAAGGATTTCTAATAAACCACAAATAGTAAACGTATACAGAAGATAACTTGTGTAATTTAATCCAATACATTGTGTGTTTCAAGTAAAAATAAATTATATAAAACTATTATGAAACGCTTAAACCAACGAGATAATTTAATTAAGTATCCACTCCAACAATGATGTGTTACAATGACTCCCAGATGACCATCCATTACTGGCCTGTCAAGAGTTGTATCTTTGTTGTATATGTGTCTTGCAAATATTCCCTGCACTGCGGTGGAAAAATGTAAACATTATATAGATTTATGATTAAATTATTATTTTCTGTCGTTAAATAAACCTCTTAGTTAATATGTAATAAAATGTGTTGTTTTTTAAGGTAATATTTTAGTTTACACGCTATCATACAGTCGATTGAATGAACATTAAATTCAGTCAGTCAATTTTAACGTGATAATCGTTTTCCAATCCATATTAAGTCATGTACACGCGTCCAAGCAAAAATCATAAATGTATAAGAATGTTTTCTTTTTAATTTTATTTATGAAAGCATTTATGAAGGCATATTTTAAACGTACAAATGAATTATCAAATATTTGACGTATGACGAAATGTATACTGTTGTTAAATAGTTAGTATTAAAAAGTATATATTGGTTTGATAAATAAACTTAAGAAAATAACTTTGTTAGATACAGTTGAAGATAAGAACATAACATTGACAGCGATTTTATACTTACCAGTACTACGTGCTTTCATCAGAGATATTTAGCATACAACTATTATGGAAAACATTCGTTGAGTGTAACCTTAAAATAAATAAATTACCCTTAAATACCTCAGAATTTATTTTTATTTTACATATTTTAGTTCATCATTCTAAACATTGAATCTAATTTTATAAAAAATTACTTTATTTTAGGCTATTTTTACAATTTAATGTAACTATATATATTGGCGTAATAATATACAACTTCTTAAGAGAATTTTACTCTTCCACTATAAGCTTTGAGCAAACAAAACCTTAATTAAGTTTCAGACCGTCTCTTGTACTATACACTGTGTATAATGACACCACAATATTTGTGTCAGAGTGTTGCATTATCAAAGCACTTAAATTGATGTCACTTATTTGTTTCTTGTGAAATGTTTCCCTATCTGCAATGTTGCCTCATCTGAAGTTGTCTCCGAAATACTGAATGTGTTTAAAAGTATTGTTTTTTATCGCTCAACATGTTTTAAATGTTTTAAGGTCAGCAATATTGATATATCTGCAATGTTAATCAATCTACATTGTTGAAAAATACACAATGTTGCAATGCTAATGATTCATCTGTGATGTTTTCATTTTTACAATGTTTTTCTATCTGAAATACTGTCCCATCTCCCACATTATTCCTATTTGTAATGATGCCTCTTTTTGGGTTGTGTAATTTGAAATATTCTTGTTATTTGCATCTGTTTCTCCAACACTCGTGATGGAGAAAGAACATTAAGAGCATTGTTACAAAAATCTTATAAAACGTCACATCCCAGTTATAATTTATTTTCTTAATACATTTAATCTTCAAACTACTTTTATAGTCTAATGGTACGAATTATTTTAATGGTATGTGATACACAAATATAATAACTTATTCAATAGTATACTTAATATACAGGGCGAATAAAAAGTCAAGACCCCCCCATCTAATATTTTTCCAAGTAAATATACGGAGATATCCTTTTGGGGGTCGGGCAATCTTAGCAGGAAGTTTCATTTTATGATTTTGAAATTTTTGAGTCTTCCCCAAAAAGAGGGGATTTGGGGGGTAACTCAAATATTTTAAATATAAACCCCCTTCAAGTGACACCTCATTTTAAAGTGTTTACAAAAACTTAAAGAATGATGAAAACTAGAGGTCGCTATCTCTTCTCTGTCCAAAATGGTAGCCTGTCAAAGGTTGTGGAAAATCAATGGTAAAATTGGTTCGTAATTGTAATATTGGCTACCATTTTAGATAGAGAAGAGATAGCGAACTCTGATTTTTACCATTCTTTAAGTTTTTGTAAACACTTCAAAATGAGATGTCACTTGATGGGGTTTTACATTAAAAAGTTTTTAGTTGCCCACCCAATCCCCCCCTTTTGGGGGGACGTTCAAAAATTTTAAACGTTAACCCCCATTTAGTGAAACCTCATTTTGAAGTGTTTACAAAAACATAAAGAATGGTGAAAACCAGAGTTCGCTATCTCTTCTCTATCCAAAATGGTAGCCAATATTACAATTACGAACCAATTTTACCATTTTGGTCAGAGAAGAGATAGTGAATGAAAATGAAAACCTCTAGTTTTCACCATTCTTTAAGTTTTTGTAAACACTTTAAAATTAGGTGTCACTTGAAGGGGGTTTACATTTAAAATATTTGAGTTACCCCCCAAATCTCCCCTTTTGGGGAGACACTCAAAAATTTCAAAATCATAAAAAGAAACTTCCTGCTAAGATTGCACGACCCCCAAAAGGATATCTCTGTATATTTACTTGGAAAAATATTAGATGGGGGGGGGTCTTGACTTTTTATTCACCCTGTATACTATTACTGTTAGGTAATTCTGTTTGGATAAACTTAGTAACTTCAGATTGTATAAAAAACAACGCTAAGCTAGTTTCTATAAATATACACCTTTAAGGGAAAACATGGTGATAAAATGTAATTTTCATAATACATTATCTTCGTTGTTGCTTGTTTTTGACAACTTAGGAAAAGGTCATTGTTGACCTAGGATTGGAACTGACCTTTCATAATTGACCTTTCAAAGCCACACATTTTGTATATACCTGCTTTGTATATTCATAAATATGTTGTATTTTTAGATGCTCCGATCAGACCTGGCTCTGCTGTAGCTGGCGACTTCCTAAACGTTTGCACACCGTTCCTGACCAAGAAAAAAATTGAACCCTTTAATCTTTGTTGCTCTCTCTAAGTCAGGGAAAAACGATTTACTACTGGGCCATATCTGTGACCTACCGGTCGCAAATAAAAATAATAATCAAATTTTGTCATATCAAGGTGTAAATGAATTATACCAATCTCACAGAGTTGAGATTTACAAATGTTGATAACATACATACTTTTACATCATGCTTGTTAAGCCACACAGGTGCCTTCTATGCACAGTTTACTCCATGAAAATATGCATTATATATTTGTTGTAATTATCCGTCCTACTGTAATCTTACTAATTGTAAAGGTTAACGCATTGAGTTGTTTAGTTTGCCCTAAGAGTTAGTTATAAATAAAATTACATAATTTAAAGGAGACTGGAAGCAAATTATCCTACTTTATTTTACCTCGGTCTCCTATCATACTAAAGAAATACTGTGAACTTTTCCTGGAAAATTTAATTCGCAAAAGAAGGGAAAAATTGCAGCAGCTTTGAGTGATAGTATTTATCAAAGGTCTGCATCAATAATGAGCGCACTATTTAAACTTTGACTTGAAACTTGAATCGGTATTTGAGTTAAGTTGTTTAACATGAATGCAGCCAGTGGAGACTTGCCATTGCGTTTTGTTTTCAATTAGAATGCAAATATACCTTTACATAAACATTTAGTTTTTCTGGTACTTATTTTATAAATGATACATATATAATTTATAAGTTTTATAATTTTCGCAAAGCGACAATACCAAGACAAAACGTAATCTCAATGATTAGAACCAAAAAGCCTTTAAAATAATGTACAAGAGACATCCTTCAAAATTGTGGCTTTTGTTGTAATTAATTTCAGAAGTCAACAAAGACCTTACATGCCACCTTGTGGCAAACAAACCATAATATGATTTTGAAAAAGATTCGAAACTTCTTATCAAACCATCGATTGATATAATTTCTATCACAAGAGTTGTGAATTGAACCATCTAACTAAAGTACGATAGAAGAACAGGTCGGTTCCCTCACAAAGACTCGCCAAAAAACAATGATGTTGAAAAACACAAAGTAGGCATAGAAGAAAGTCTGCAAGTTATTACTCTACTACTGATACAACGAACCATACTGAACCTATATACAAAGTGTGACAAGAAAGGCAATATGTCCTTGTGACTCAGTCAGCCTTTCAGTCTGAAAGGATCCTTGATTACATTGGTACTCTTAAAATCAGGTATTCTTAATCATGGAATGAATAGTTGTACCTTTATAACAGCTTTACCTATTTAAAATAACACATTGATTACTAAACATCCATTTATAAAGTACGTTTCAAATGCATCAAATGTTTTATCAGTCGCCTGATCTCTTAAAGCATGACATTTCATTAGATCAGGTTACATTATTATAGATATGATTGATGAGAAGTGTAAAATTAATTATTAAAATAATAAACTATAATTATAATTGTTAGGGATTTATTCTATTATTATTAGCTGACTCCACAATTATTAAGGTTGAATTATTTTGTCACAATAGGAGGTGTGACTAATACACGTACTGCTATATGGTGTAGTTATTTATTTGATCTGTTTAAAACCTTTGCTTATAATTATTTCATAAGCATATGACAAATCAAACGTAAAGTTTGTGAATATAACATTCTAGAGCACATATAATAACACATCATAGTAACTAAAAAATATAACAATTCCAAATTAATTAGTAATAGGAGCAGAGATTTGTTGCTTCAAAGTGAAAAAGATTATGGGGAAATATCGTAGTTTTTTGTTAACCGAGTCACATTTATACAGAGTGTCCGAAAAACAACTCCCTAGTTTTAAAAATACCTCACGAGAGTATATATGTTTAAATGGATGAATAATAATCCTTTGGTGCTGTACAATATATTTGCCAGTCTTAGTTTCGAACGTTAGCAATAAGTTTGGTACACCTGTTTGACCTTGAGCGTAGTTTGGTAATAAATTTTAATAGAAATAATAAAAAAATATTATAAAAATAAGTAAGGATAACTAACTTCAGGGCTACAACTACAATTGGTTCGCAGAGAGATAGATTGTGAGCTCAAAGAAATTCGGTAAGCTAAAATCTGGTTTTGTCAGCAATCTTTTTCCGCACGGCATAACATGTCATATTTACATACGTGCTTCTTATCTGTATTATCAGCCTGGACATGTTTGTGGTGGAACATTGATGTTTGCGTGTTTGTCCTACAAACAGGGTGTTTGTCTACTTCTTGTTCCATGTAAAATATAACTCTAAATGTATGGAATACTAGGAATTATTTTTTTAAATATACAGAAAATTCTTGGTAGAAAAAACAATCTTGCCTGCAATGGTCATAAAAGTGGCATTTTGCTCATTATGATTCGTTGACGCTTATTTGCTCACTTTTTGGAATGTTTCAAATACTTCCTATACAGTTGTTGTAATCCGAAATGAGGGAAAGAAGTATTAAGGTTTGAGGGAAAGAAGGATTAAGGTTGTAGTATTAACTTATTACTTTTCTACTTCTGTTCCGCACTTTGTATGACAACTGAGTAAAAAAGTAGGTAGTTTATTTTATCTTAATAATAATAATAAACCAGAAAATGAGTTGTACAAAAATTACATTAAATCTTACATGTCAAAAATATATCAATAAACATAAAAACAATGTAATTTATAATTCAAGAAGAACATTAACAATATGTAAATGGTGAGTGTTTGCCGAATTTTAAGGTTAACAATAACTTAGCAAAAAATCCCAACTGAAATGTTGTAATAATATTAGTTATCTAATACATGGGTTATCTTTCAGTCAATAAACTAATAAGCTGAACTTGACATAAATCTCTGTAAAGTCAAAAGCTAATAAGGAAATCATGTTTTCACGAGTGGAAATGCAATTTAAGTCTAAAGCCAGGATAGAATGAAGCCGTTGACATGATAATTGCCATTTAACCCGAATAATGCCTCGCGAACCTAGTAATACATTACCATAGTTTGATAAAAGTCTGTCGCTCTTCATGCAAAGCAAGCGTGTTTATCATAAGAATGGCTGTATTTGTGAGATCTTTGAAGTGAAGGTATATAAAACTTATTATAAAACGTTTTTTTGCATAAATATATAAAATCCTATTACATTACTTTGTTTTACGCGTGTTTACGTACATGATTTTACATAACGATTACAAAAATTATTTAATAAGTTCCATGAAGAGTTTTGATAATGATAAAAATACACTCGAAATATGTGTTATTTATATATTACATTTTCAATTCACTTGAGTCTCCTATTTTTACGATCAAATAAAATTTTTACAAATTAATAATTATGAGTTCTGAGAAAAATATGGGTCAACATCATTTTTCTCCTATTACCGTTGGTTGTTCTGTTGTTCAGTAGTAACAGGAAATGCAATTGTTTTTCCTGAAAGCATGTATTCACTCACAAGACGGTAAATATACAAAAAAAGATGGTAAGCGGTGATCGATTTCGATTGGACACTCCAATCATCATCGGACCCAATAAGCGAATAATCGAAATCGATCACCACTTACCTTTTACCTTATCTTTTTTGTACATATATTTACCGTCTTGTGAGTAACAGTATAAGCGTAAATATATGTTTTGTATCTTTTATTTACCTTCCGCAAATGTAATAACACGTACAATGCTAAACAAGAAGTTATTTACAAATATTAAATAAACAACGAATCGGCACACTGTTTGTGGTGAAAGCTTATTTTTTCCAAAAACCTAAATTTATATAGAGACACCAATTTTTACACTGAACTTTCACTGTTTCCTATCTCGATCAGTTGTTACTATTCTATGGCAACAACAAAAATCATGTTTCTCTCCATTATAAGTCACGGTCCCCGCCACAACCATCGCCACAATTTGATAATACAATTAATTGTTGTACGAATATTGGAATCTAAATCCTCTGGATTTCATTTGTGAAATATTCTCTTAAAAATGCCAAAAAATCTCCGTTGTTTACCATACATGGGTTTGACGATTTATCGATTTTCTAGATCGGATCAAATACATATAAAAATCATCCTTGAAAGTAACAAAAAATTAAAAATAATATTTAATAAATTACTAGGTAATAAGATGTGCTTAAATAAAAAAAGTAAATGCAGCATCAGAGGAAAGAGTATAAAAAATGTAACCAAATAAAACATTCCTTACTTCTTGTTTGCTATTGGTCCTTACCAACGGTAAGCAAGAAAAAAGTAGCAATTTTAAGACGAATTTATGTGTTTCAAACATTGTTGTAATGAGAGTTCATTAAAAAGCGTTAACGTTGTAATACAAGTTAACTAGGTATAAAACAGGAAACAACAATTTTCTCTTAAGACAAAAAATGTAAAATATAGTTCACGTTATAATAATTTTATTTCAAGTAATACTATTTCGTGTAACAATGCATTGCTAAGAATACAAATAATAAAAATCGACGATACATGGAATGGGTAAGGCTGTATGCAGAACAATGACGTCGTATGTAATGGGGTCGTTTATGTGATTTACCAAGCAATAACACAGTGGCCTAGTTACAGGTTTGTGACCCAACATTGATCCATCCCTACTGTCAGAACACCACAAAATTGTGTTATTTAAGGAAGTATTGCTGACATTTTCCATTACGATCGGCCAAGACACAGGTTAAAAATCAATTCGTGGTCTGAAAGAAAAAGAACCTATAACAAAACAGTTCTACGCTAAAATAACAGAGGAGGGTGTAAAGAACAAATTAGAAAAATATAGCAGATTAAGTTCTTGAAGTCACGTGTCCACCCAGCAAAAGACCCATTTGGTGGCATAGGAAACATGTTAAATCTACAGTACATACATTGTCCGCAAAGGAAATGCTACAAAGTTCCTAGACATTGGGCATCATGTAGGCCTCTGTGTTTTTTTCCAACTTAGGCTTGGTATATTTTTTATTGAGATGTGTGTAAGGTACTTCCCGTTATAAAAACTGCGTGTATTACTAATCGTGATGGGAACCTTAACATGCACTAACTATAATCTATGTCTATAAAAGAGGAACTATGTATGTATGTACCTTATGGACTCCGAAACCGCCCCACAGATTGTAATGAAAATTTCAGGCATTATTGAACATTATTCAAGGATGCTTTGTGCGAAGTTTGGTGCAGATTCGTCAAAAGGGCTCCACCCCAGAGGGTTTTAAGGGGTCCAATGTCAGATATTTGGAACTACAATGTGTACAAATAAATATAATTTAAAAGCAGATGTTTACTTTCGCCAACTGATTTGTAGGTTTGAATAATCACAACATTCTGTATTAGTCATGATTTGAAATATCGCCACACTGTTTCCACATAATGCAGCAAAGAAAACCATTTCACTTTTGGATAAGTTTAAACATATTAAGCAACAATCGCAGCACACCTGTGCACTCAACAACGTTAAAATTCTCCACTATTAAATATGTAAACATAAAAGGGTAACTTACACCAAAAAACTTTTATATTTATACTCCTAATGAAAAAACAAAAAACATTGTTTATCCACTAACAATTAAGAAAAATATACAGGGTGGCTGAAAAGTAACTACCACCCCCCCTTAACTTTTCAACCATTTGAGATATTCGAAATCCGTTTGCGGCAAACTTCTAAGATGTGAGGGGCTACAATAGTTATGGTAAATTTTGAAAATTTTACCCTTAGGGGTAGCGGGGGTAGGGGGTAGCTCAAAATTTTCAAATGGCAAGTATAGTCGAGTTTGGTATCATTTTATAGGTATTGACGAAACAAAACAATCGACGTAAAGAAAACTAAAATCGGCCTACTAATAACAAAATGGCGCCCTAAAACAATTTAAATCTACAGAACCATGAGGAGGGCTGAAAAGTAACTTGCATCCCCCCTTAACTTTTCAACCATTTGAGATATTTGAAATCTGTTTGCGGCAAACTTCTAAGATGTGAGGGGCTACAATAGTTATGGTAAATTTTGAAAATTTTACCCTTAGGGGTAGCGGGGGTAGGGGGTAGCTCAAAATTTTCAAATAGCAAGTATAGTCGAGTTTGGTATCGTTTTATAGGTCTTGATAAAACAAAACAATCGACGTAAATAAAACTAAAATCGGCCAAATAATAACGAAATGGCAGCTAAAAAATACTTTTAATAAATGACATCCTTATCAGAAAATTGCAATTTGGTGTTAAAAAAAGGCTAATTTTAATTTACTATCAATTTGTATCCAGCCAAAGTTTTTTTCTATTTCGGATCATTGCTAATAAGATGCGTGGTCAGTAAACAGTGCCTGGAAAATCCCAAACTCCATAATTGCTGTTATCAGTTATTCCTGTCCATTTTCCTTTTTTGTTTGTTTGTCGAATTCTTTCTCTAGGTGAAAGTTCAGTAGTACAGTACTGAGAACTGCCCATATCGTACATAACCAAACTGCAGGCCTACACTATTGCTACTTTTTGATTGTTGTATGTTGGTTTGTAATTTGTCATGGTTTTTTCGTCAGAAGAAAGAGTGCAAATTGTTTTACTGTTTGGGCAAACTGGCACTTACAGTGGAGCAACTGACGCCTTTAACGAAAGGCATCCTGAACATCAAATCACTAGAAAAGCTGTGTCTAATCTAGTAAAAAAGTTTCATCGTACAGGGAGTGTTGTGGATGAGCCCAGATCCGGTCGGCCCAGCACAGGTGAATTAACAGAAGCAGGAGTTTTAGCAGAGTTTTCTGTTAATCCTCAGCAATCTGCAAGAAGAGTTGCGCAACAACATAATATAAGTAGGTGGGCAGTGAACAAAGTTTTAAAAAACCACAAATTCCATCCATATAAGATCACGTTAGTCCAGGAACTGTCTGAAGATGACTTTGATAGAAGAATTGAATTTTGTGAATTAATGACACAGAAGTTGGAATCTAGAGAAATCTCTACTTTCGAAATAGTTTTTAGTGACGAGGCTTCATTCCAACTTAACGGACACGTTAACCGGCATAACTGTAGGTATTGGGTGCAAGAGAACCCCCACTGGTACCGAGAAAGTCACACTCAACACCCGCAGAGGCTAAACGTTTGGGCTGGAATCATTGGTAACTTCATCATAGGTCCTTTTATCATAAATGGTAATTTAAATGGCACAGCATACAATAACATGCTAATCACACAAATAATTCCAGCTATTAACAACTTAATAGAAACAACTGCAACACCAGATGGAAACCCAATTTTCAATAGAGATAACGTGTATTTTCAACAAGATGGAGCTCCTCCACATTATGCTAGGGATGCAAGGGATACACTGAACATTGAATTTCCTAATCATTGGATTGGTCGAAGAGGTAGTATTGAATGGCCAGCCCGATCACCGGACCTAAATCCATTAGATTGTTTTCTATGGGGCCATTTAAAGTCAACGGTTTATACCTCACAGCCAAGGTCCCTCGAAGAATTAAGACTACGGATAGAAACAGAATGCAGAAAAATAAACAATCAAACTTTCCAAAATGTAAGGAACATGTTTCAACAGAGATTGTACTACTGCATAGAGATACAGGAAAAACAATTCGAGCATCTCATCAAATAAAAGGTAATTATTTCTACCATTTCTTAAAAGACTTTTTAACGAAAATTTTCATTATCATGGATGATTGGATTTGAATTGTTTTAGAGCGCCATTTTGTTATTAGTGGGCCGATTTTAGTTTTCTTTACGTCGATTGTTTTGTTTTGTCAAGACCTATAAAATGATACCAAACTCGACTATACTTGCCATTTTAAAATTTTGAGCTACCCCCTACCCCCGCTACCCCTAAGGGTAAAATTTTCAAAATTTACCATAACTATTGTAGCCCCTCACATCTTAGAAGTTTGCCGCAAACAGATTTCAAATATCTCAAATGGTTGAAAAGTTAAGGGGGGGTGCAAGTTACTTTTCAGCCCTCCTCATGGTTCTGTAGATTTAAATTGTTTTAGGGCGCCATTTTGTTATTAGTAGGCCGATTTTAGTTTTCTTTACGTCGATTGTTTTGTTTCGCCAATACCTATAAAATGATACCAAACTCGACCATACTTGCCATTTGAAAATTTTGAGCTACCCCCTACCCCCGCTACCCCTAAGGGTAAAATTTTCAAAATTTACCATAACTATTGTAGCCCCTCACATCTTAGAAGTTTGCCGCAAACGGATTTCAAATATCTTAAATGGTTGAAAAGTTAAGGGGGGGTGGTAGTTACTTTTCAGCCACCCTGTATATTCTATTTTTGTTTTTAATATACATTTTTATCTTACAGAACAAATTACTATTTAAAATAATAGTTGTTAAGCGCAGCAACGGGTGCCGGGTAACTGCTAGTAAATGATAAACTACAAAAAAAACACAAATTATCTTCTACATTACTAAGAAGCCTAGAAGATAATGATTTATTGTTTTACAGCAACAGTGGAATGTATCGAATGTATCATTTCATTTTAGTGACAAATTGTCCTAAATGAACTTGAGGTAGTTTTATCAACTATTGGAATTAGATGAATGAGTTTATCAGGTCAGTGCTTGACATAAATGCGTATTTTTTCATAATTTAATAATAAAATCTGAATTATTTAATTGTGTAAAACACGGGTTTTTAAAATACTCAGCACATAAATACATATTCCACATCCAGCTGAAGATTGGTAAACAACACATTTCTAGGAAACGTTGCCTCGAAATTGTTTTTTTGTATTGTGCCTTTTTGCTAACTAGATCAAAAATATTATATGTTAATAGGGTTTTTACAAATTCTGGGAAAAGATACTACAATAATCTAATTAGTCTATCAGATTATTATAGTGTATTTTAGTATATCTGAAGAAATAACACAAAGCAATAGCAATCACGACAGAAATAACAATCCAACAAGGATGTGCAATAAACTAAGTTGTGAGGCTGTTGGTATTGCTTCCGGAAATGTATATGGCATTTCCGGGTAAGTCGCCAGTTTGGTGGCTTACACTATTTTAGCCATGTAGTTTAGGAGCCTACCAGTTGCTCGACAATTTACTTCGTTGTCAGGCCACTTCTTCGACAAGTTATTAAATCAATTTTGTCGAAATTGTCTTTTATATACTTCAAATAAGTAAAATGGTATTCTTATGTTAACGTATAACCAGTGATAATAAATAAACTCTGATGTTTGCTTTTAAAGTCACTTTATTTTTTAACTATCCTAATTTCACCAAATATCAGTTTTTCCTTTATTGGTGTGTTTTTTATATTTTACTTTACTGGATTTCTAGCTAGAGATACCAAACTTTTAAGTAAGAAGGTTTTTTGGTTTGTAAACTTTTTAAATGTCCCTAATACTTTGTTATTTCTTTAACCTTTGCCTATTTCTGTCATTTAATGTAGATTTGGTATGAAGGGTTAAATCTGTGAAGTTGATTGGTCTTCAAAATCTAGGTTAAAATTATGTAGATCGTTAATTGATATGGCATTTACAAATTTTTACTAGCCCAGGAACTCCTTATTGAAAGCTCCTTTACTAATTTGGGACTAATAACTATTTGGGGAAATAAAAAAGTAAATTTGTCACTGACTTTTCGCAATTAAATTACGACACTTAAACGACCTACCTATATTTTTGATTAATGCCATGTACATTGTAACAATAAATTTCATGCAGCTGTTTTTGGTGCTATTGAACATTGTTTTGAAAGTGAAAAACGGCGATATCTTTGGCCAAAACAACATTTGCCAGTGACTCAACACAATGAGATCAATCTGTGCACGTTACAAGGATGTGAGGTTCTTCCGTTTAAAGGAGTTCGTTGGAAATGGATTTGTTCGTATTCTTTTATTTTGAGGTATTAGAGGAATTTCTTAACTAAAAAACGAGTTGATCAAGTATACTCTTTTTTATTAATTTTGCTGGTAAAAGTATTAATTGTTATGTTACTTGAACGTTTCATTTCAAGCAATTCTACTTTTGTCTAGGCCTAAGTTATTTTTCTTACAGCGTTATTTTGATTGAAGTTTCTTGTTAATTTCATCAGTATTCATATTAAACATGTAATTAACTATTAGTTGTTGATATAAAATAATACATCGGCTTTTTTATATTCCACATCAGATTGTACGAAGCTAGGCTAGCTATATCCCACATCTTTTTTATGGGTTACTTTAAACTGGTCTTAGAGGGCCGTGGCATTATTAAAAGGATACATTTCATTGGTGGTTTAGCGGGATTTGAACTTGACTTGGTGAACCGAAGCCTTGCGCTCTACCACTAAACCAGCTAACTTTCCTTCACCGGCATAAATAATTGCACAAAAAAAAAAATATATTTCAGTGAATCGCCACGAAAGTTTTAGAAAAATTATAAAAACAAATAAAATAAAAATTTGAAAAATAAAACCCTGGTTTTGTACAAGTATCAAAAACGATAGGTCATAGTAATATAGTAATATAGTCATAGTAATATATATTGGTACATACCAATATATACATACATATAAGACTAAGTTCTATTATTCTATAAATAATTTATGTTACCATTTTATATTTTCAACAACATGTTTGTGCTAAAAAAGACTATAACTGTCTAACTCGTTAAAGCAATTAAAACCATTGTTTTTCCTTCAATTAGTGAATTGTATCGGATAGTTTTCATGGCCAATTATAAATCGTTATAGCCGATTCAAAGGATTCTACTAATAATGGGATGTTTTTAACAAAATAATTTTGTTCCTGTCTGTTTTCTACAAGAAGTTAATTTCAAATATCGTAGTAAACTATTTAGAATGTAATAAGTCATTATTTTCTTACTAATCTCATGTAAAAATGTTTTACATTTCTTAAAATAGTGTGTTATTTTTATGTTTGAGGAACCTGTAAAAAAATAAAGAGGGAAAGTAAAAAAAGAATTTTACTGGATCGTTTGTATATTTTTAAGTACTGATACCTCTATTATTTCAAATCTTAGAACTAGGATGGCAGTCTTCAAATTGCTCAATACTTTAAAATTGTAATCCAGTTCCAAAAACAAAGGATCTTTATAAAACTGCTATTAGGTAAAGTAATTAGATCCAAGCCGGATTGAAGCAACAGATGCTTTGTATTTAGGAGTTTGTGATTCTCTTATAATCTGTTTAAAAAATAAAAAACAAGCCATTTAGTAACTGTATTTAATACACAATAGTTTAATAAATATAATTGAAAACTAATATTCAAACATCTTTTACCACATAATTGTGCGAGCTTAGGCCTATATAATATGTGACAAGTGTACATTGGGGATAGTTCATTCTTTTAGTAAGGGTGATTTAAGACAAATATAATTACTTTAATTAATTATAATACAGGGTGATTGATATAAGTGTGCCAGCCGTTTTATTCGAAAACTATAGGAGATATAAAAAAAAGTTAAATGGTAAGTGCCTTGTATTTTTTATTTAAAAAATTATAGTCAAGTCCAAAAAATTATTTTAGCCGCCATTTTTCTAATATGGCCGCCAACTTTGATTTTTCTTACGGAACATCCTGTATTTTATGATGTATTCTGGTAGAAAAAGTAATTTTAAGACGATTTTATTCTTGTCATTTTTTTCATAAACCTAACCGTTTCAAAGATAATAATGGTTTAATTTGTTAAATTTTGAATGGTTTTCGAACAAAACAGCTGGCATGCTTGCTTAGGCCTTTATCGAAACTCTTTCTCATGCAGAAATTTCAAAACTTTAACCATAATTATCTTTGAAACGGTTAGGTTTATGAAAAAAATTACAAGAATAAAATCGTCTTAAAATTACTTTTTCTACCAGAATACATAATAAAATATAGGGTGTTCCGTAAGAAAAATCAAAGTTGGCGGCCATATTGGAAAAATGGCGGCTAAAATAATTTTTTTGACTTGACAACAATTTTTTAAATAAAAAATCCAAGGCACTTACCATTTAACTTTTTTTGATATCTCTTATAGTTTTCGAATAAAACGGCTGGCACACTTATATCAATCACCCTGTATAATTATAGTCATTCTTTCGTGAACATGTTATTATTGCATTTAACATTCACTAATTCAGTCCGAAGGAATAGTTAAGATGATAATATTTACTACAGCCTTAGGTTTTACACTCTTAAATTCCCAGTGGACTCAACTGACCTCACAGTTAGATCAGTTGAAACCTCAGCCTGCCAGCCGAAATATCAACATGTACATTGTCAATGTCTTATGAAAGGGTTATAGCTTAGCCAGAAGCCCCACAAACTACTCCCATTCATATCAAAAACTAGAAATTATGGTCCTTAATGTGAGGTGAAATGTCTAAGTAGATTACACCAGATGCCATGCAAGAATTGGATGAATATCATATAACATTATAAACTACATATGCTAAATTATTTTTATCATTGGAAGTAAATATAGTCACTTGGAAGACTTGAAACTACAAAATGCAAATGGAATACCACCATACGGTACTTCAGAGCAATTTTATTGTAATCGTTGAACCACTATTAAATGACATTGTCAAACACATAAAAGCTCTCCGTAGATTGTAACCTCAAGTACATTCCTGAGTTGAATGAGTTTAAGCTGAAATTGGTAAAGTTTAGTATGTTTGAAAGTTATGTATTGGCAAAACTGCACAATAAACCATGTATAAAATACCAGTCTAAAACATATTTCATTGAAATAGAGAAAAATAGAGGTATTAGAAATAATTAGTATTGAAAACTAATTTGGGACATTATCCTTTAATTCATTACCACTAGTGGAATGTGGTTCGGCTAGGTTAGGTTTTTATAACTTTATACTAACATAACCTAACCTAACCTCTCCAAAGTTTAATTCACTACCACTTCTATTGCTAATAATCTATTGCTCTTAAAACTAGTGGTAGTGAATTAACGGAAAAGGTTCCAAATTTCTGTTAGCTATAAAAATCTCTCCATGTTCTGTTTATAATATTTGTTACCCAATTTATTATACGAGTGTTTCTTATTAATAATGAGTTATACTCTCCTAATATCTTCGATTGTAACATTTTTTTCGTTTAAGGGAAAAAAATTTTGGAAGTGTGATTGGCTTTGGAGTTTGTAGAGGGTAATATCACATGATGTATTGTAAATATAATTCAATGATTAGTGAATGAGACATCCCACTTGTTAGGCAAAATGTCAGTTTACTTAGGATATATTACGGCATAACTTTTGTTAATAAGAGAACCCTTGAATTAACAAATTAATTAATCAAAATATGAAAACCCGTTACAACCCCTCGTAAACAGTTATCCTTTCCTTTTCTTCAATTTCATTATATGTAAGATATTGAACTGTTATTTAGATTTGTTTTTGTTTTTCTTACACATAAAACCAAAATTCAACATATAAATTAACACTGATTATTAACATTTAGCTGTAGAATGAAATATGTGAGAAACATTTTAGTCTAGGAAGGTGTTTCTAATTTTTTTATGTATGGAAACCCTACACTAAAGCTGAACAATCGTTTCCAAATAAAAAGTATTTTTAGGGCTTGAAAGAAACCTGAATAAAAGCTACGTTTAAGTAGTTAATATTGAGAGGAAATGACGAATCTTTTGCGTGTTTCGCTCACAAACATTGGTAAATGAAAACTTAATTTTGTCTTTCAATTATATTAGATATTGAATTAACTATGGTATAAAAACTTTTCTTATATAAGAACCTGTGGTTATATTGTCAATAGTACGTGAAATTCTTAGAATTAAACAGGTTTCCTACTTATTACTTGACTTAGTAGGAAGCGTAAATTTCCTAAATGTACACAAAAACAGCATATGACTTTCTAGCTGATTGTGTAGTTTTCTATAATGAACACTTAAATGATAATTTCTTACAAGTTATAACAAGTATTAACAGAGGTTTTGTGTTCCCTGACTAACTGACCTTTGCTGAAAATAAACTCAACTTTAGATACATACATAAAAAAACAATGTAGGATACTTATTTTAGTTATTTTCAGCTCTACGCAATATTATATTACTTCTTCGAAAGAGCTAAACAATACAGTCTAGATTGTTGGTCTAACTTGAATCAGCTAAATTTTGTGTAGAAAGTTTTTTATCCTTTAAAAGCCATAGTACATTTAAATATACATAAATCTTTATATGTTTCCATAAACATGGAGTGTTATGTGTTTGAACAGTTCACAAAGGTAGTCTTTAAAAGCATTATAGAATACGCTTTGCAGTTTTAAGCATTTGACAAACCTTAAACACAAAGTACCAAATAGGAAAAATAAATGTAGAGTCTTTTTTAGTTTCAACAGTTGTATGCTCATGTTGTATAAAATATCCCGTTTGATGTAACATTCCACTAATCCACACGAGTCCATTGTACCGCTCAAACATACATTTTTATCTCCCAGCTCTAAAATTTATGCTTTCAGTGTTTTGAAAAAAAAAATGTAATAGATTCGTTATTCATTACTTTTACTTTTTGTAACGAAGGCAAAATATAAAATTGCATTGTAATCCATGTTTTGTTTGGAACTATAGTAACATCGTATAATAGGCTCCAAATCAAAAACTATAATTATGTACAAATCGAAAGTATTCATTATTTGCTTTATTTTATGGAAAGTGTTGTTTATTTGCTAGAAGTAATATCTTGGGATAGTTGGTTTATGGTGTTTTAACGATTGTTGCAGACATTTTCCTCAAGATTAGTAAATAAATCTGGAATCTGATCCCGTCCTCAGGTGAAAAAGTACCTACAAACATAACATCAGTAAACGAACCAAGCTGAAGCTGTAACATCACAAGGATAATTACGCGTAAAACAGTATAGAAATCAGAAAACATATTAACCAAATTAAACCTGAAACAATGAAGAATTTATGAAAGAATCAGTTATTTGATCATATTGTAGGCCTATACACCAAATGCTGACATACCATAGAGAAAATAATTGCATCTAAGTACATTAATAAGTCATATATGTGATTGAAAAATTATTGTTTTCAAAATAAAATGGTAAATCGTACAAAAAATAATATTTTTTGTAATTTTGTTTGAAAATATTAGCCACGGTAAACTCGTTTAAAACAGATTAGTTTACTAAATACATCCTGCGTGTTATTTATATTGGCTTAACTTAAATAGATTGAAAAAGAGATTAATAACTAATTATTTTAGAAAGTCGTCAGAATATAATTATTCAGATCCAGTTAAAGTTCAATTAAAAGTGTCCTTTCCTTTGAACTTAGAAGTTTAATCAATGTTCTCGTAAATACCTTACTTAGTAAAATCTACTTCGTGAAAGCTATTTTTTTTTTTTTTTTTTTTTATAAAAATGTAATAGTTTGAATTTAAACAAGTACTCTTTAATGTTATAACATAATTAATTGGAGGCCCACTTCCCCAAATTTAAAGCTTTGTAGCCTTTATAAATACTAAGACCACTATTGCATTTAAGTTTTTAGAATGTGCATCCAATTATTTTATTATTTATTACATTTGTATCTATGTAACAAATGTGGTTTTTGAGCATAGAGTTTTGACAGAACAATAGTGACCAAATATTTATTAGGATTATCTTTAAAAATTACATGTCATAAGCAAAAGTATTATGCAATCAACATATTTCATTTTAAATCTTGGTTTTCTTCTTCAAAGGGGTATACAATACATCTTTGGCCACACATTTATATCCACTAGAAACAATATAAATAGAACCATAATACAGCCATCTTGTTTTTATAAATCAAGATTAGTAAATAGGATTGTGGTCGTAAAAATGTATGCAGAAAAACGATGTTTACTAAAATATTAGTAGCATTTAGCTTATTTTTATCGTATCACAACTTTAACAAAATATATACTTTTAAATAATTGTCAATAAATAGAGCCTCATTATACATATATGATGCTATGATTGACAAACTAATTAACCCCTTGCCCTGTCGGATACACTAATTGCTTCACTGTACAGCCGAAAGTTAAACGATTCAACATTGAGGATCAATTAGTCCAGGCATCTGTCCGATTTAATTACCTTTCGGTTGCTACTGTGTATGTAATTGACAGAATCAACCACAGTTGGCAAATCTAATTAACATCCCAGAGAAGTAAGGTATAGAGGAAACATTAAATAATGCACTTAAATGGTGTCTAGCATTAGTGGCTGGTGCCTAGCATTAGTGGTTGGTGTCTAGGACAAAGATTAACATCGCCCCTCACCATGTACTAGCAGATCACGGTGGAGAGAGACACCAGGGCTACAGATATACATATTTTTATATGTTTATCTCTTGGAGGGACCCTGTCTACGGCCTAGTGAATTGGAATTTCCGCACTGTGTTTGCTATTCTTTCATTCCAATTATATTTATGATACAACATTGAAAGCTGAAAGCGCACGACCATGTTTCCTCTGTAGGCCTACCTGACTTATCTGTCTTCCCATATATACCTGATAATAATAACTTAAGTTTGAATCCTCTCATAAATACAAATATTAAAACGCTAATTAACGATTTTCAATTCAGGTGTGTCATGTGTTTTGACATACACCCATGGTTTAACCCAAAGCCAAAGAAAATATGTAATCTAAATAAGATTTTTTAGCTAAAATACAATTTTGTATTACAGTTGTACGAATACAAAACTACACAATTTGACAATGTTACAACTGCAAATTAAATGTAATTCATGTGTGAGTAATTTACAGAAAATGCGAGATTCTAAATGTTAGGGAAGTTAAGCTCTTTGAATATGTAGATTAATTTCTTATTAAATCTGTAAAAATCATTCTTAGCATAACATCGTAAAGTCATAGTGGCATAACTATTTTACATCAATGATTAGTATTTTTTTGTTTCCAACCGTGAATATCAAATCAGTTAACATTTCATTCAGATGTAAACATTTCACGAAACAGACAATGCATTTTTGTTAATCCGGGGAAACAATTGAACTTGGTAATTCCATTACAACTGTCCTAGGTCCAATAGATGGGATGTATCATGTGCCTCGAATAAATTTGGTACAAAGAATATATTATCATTAAAATCGTTTCAAAAAGGCCTTTGGCTTATTTTAGCAATCACTAGTTACAAACACAGTAAAATGTCATTGCAACACCATTTAAGTTTGTTTAGTTACTAAAAAAAACACTCGCCAACTGAATGTACTGCAGATGAAAAATATTAAAAATGTTAAAATTGCTTCAGAACCTTTTTATGTACTAACGTGCGCATATTCGCAGAAACTCAATGAGCAACATCCTCCTTCAGATAGTAATTTTCAACGCCCCTAGCAGTCATTTCATAGAGAAAATAAAAATCCATTAATGTTCAGTGTCGTTTCTTCCAATATATGTTAGCTAGAAAAATGTATGACATATTTCGTAAAAGTTTACCACTTCCCAAAGTTTATATCCACAACATTTAATATAAATATTTTAATTTATTAACCTTCTAATTCACACATTATTGGAGTAGGAAGCAGCCAACGCGAACGAAAAGGTTGAAACTAAAATATCTTTGCCATCACTTTATCACGTGTCAAATAGTACTTAACCTGTTACAAAAACTCTTCTTTAAGAATGTTTAAACTTCATCCTTAATCGATTTTGTTTCCTTTGTGATAGTTAAACATTGTCCATGGAAACTAACAATTGTATACGAAACTTTAAATAGCATGTTCAAGGGTATAATTATTTAAAGATAAGGTCAACAATATTTGCTTACATTTTTTTTTATAGAATAACAACAACAAAATGGAGAAACTATTATTTCAGTAAGCTGGTATTTTAGGAGCTATTTATGAGGAGGGTCAACAGTGGAACAAAGGACGAGAGACAAAAGGGCTGGGGATGCACGTAATTGGGTATTTATTAAAACTCTTTGTAGTAGAGTTTAATTTGAATCAATTATTTTTAATTGCATCCTACTTGAATGAGTCCACAAGCCTCGATAATTATTTTAAAAGTTGTAATTTAATTATAAAAATGTTTCTTTTCGTAATATAAACACTTGATAACTGAGATAAATGAGCTTTCGATTTTATATTTTTAAACTGTAATAAGATTCTTTTAAAACCCTCTTTTGCAAATTACCCAATAGGTAAGTAGATATTACAGTAATATTCTTTATAATAAATTGATGCTCAACGACTTCTCCAATTTAAATTTAATGTTGTTTAAATTTGTCAACCAATATTTACAATAATCAGGACTATCTTGTAAACACTACTATATCTTAGATCTACCAGTGGTTAAATGTACTTAAGAATGAAAAAAAAATAGCAAATGTCCTTATTTATTTAGTCAAACTTATGACCTCACAGACCTTCATCCCTAAAAACCAACAGCAATAACAAAACACTAAAAACACACAACACAGTTTGTAGCATAACAATAATGAAATAACATTATTTTACTTATCCCTTCGGTGTGTGTAATATGTTACACCCACACACACTTATGCCCTCTGCTGCACCCAAGCCTAATAAACTCCATCCCGCCAGGGCGGTTAAGGTAATATCATTCTGTATCACCCCATCAGTCGGTATTGATGTTCTATGGATTTAATGAGAAAAGAAATGGAGTTCCACGTGCAGCATACTGTTACCGCAACTTATTTATTATAAATAGTTGGTATGATTTCATCTTAAAGAGGCCATCTTCAACCATCTCCATTCGATCATGCATGTCGTCAGATATAAGATCGGCAACCGTTATCCTAAATGGTATTATAGTTTTCGGTAATACTTCATACAAATTAACGGCAGCTCTTAATTTAAAAAGGCGTTCTTAACAAGTAACAATAAGCTCAAAACACGTTTCTCTACTTTGACATTATTACACTCGAGCGACTCAGCAATATCTCAGAATAAACAACGTACATATGAATGTTCTGTGATATTTTGTTGCAGTACAGCAATGCCCTCATACTCTCATACTTTAGAGTTTTAACCACCCAATATGTATATATTTCTCCTATATCTAGTGTGTGAATAATTGTATAGAGATGTGCACTTTTACTCTTTATGATGATGCAGCAGCTCACTGTATAAATAACTGTCGATATTACTAAAACTGTTGTCTGGAAATATGATGAACTATGAAGTTGGCAGTAATAAATATAACAAACTATGTTAATGATGATGTGAGAACCATGACGGAAAACAAAAGAATGTGTAAAACAATTTTTGTTGTTGTTGTGCATAGTTTTACGACATGTAATTTTGTGCCTATTTAAATGCAATTTTTATTTGTGTTTAGTTCTGAAATTTAAAATTAATCATAAATATATCAAGTATAATAGCTAATTTATAATGTATATTTAACACGTAATAATACTAGAAAGAAAGATAGCAAGGTCTAACAACCTTTAAATGCGTAATTCACCACTGATTTGACAACTTTAACTACACTATTACATACCCCAATCTAAGACACTGGTAAAAACACTTGGCCATCCTATATAATCTTTGTTAATACTTTATGAAAAAAATAGCCATGTTTTCCCAGAAATATTTTTTTTTTATTTACCATTCAAACTTTAACTACTTATTGGATAAATGTGAAATTATAACGTAGTTTTAAGCTACACACCAAAATATATTATTTACAATAAATTTCTGTCTGTAGCTTAAAATACCAGAACAGATGATCACCAAATGATGTATTTGATCACGTAGGCAACACATGTTAAGCTACACGTTTCTATATTTGGACTGTTTCAGGTGCTACTCGTGTTATATTGAGGGTATGTACTCACCACCTATTTCCAAACCCTAATATCCCCAATTATTCCTTATTGGTTAGGTTAATTGTTTCACCTAATATCTCAGGGAATTTGATAATGTGTAACTGATTTTGGTAGGTGATTAGGAGTAAAAATGTGAAGATTGTGTTATGTATTTATTTATTTTTTTATTTTATATTATTTATTGGTGGTGTTATTTTAAGTATAATATTGCATATGGTTTACATAAATCTATCTTACTTATGGAGCCTGCCATTATAGATTTGTATATGATAATACATAAGCCACATTGTAATCATAAAATGTATTCATGATGGTCATAGAGCTAACCCCAAAATCTTGTATCTTGTTTATCAGTACAGTGAGAATGAATAAATTCATAAGATGCCATTATACGTTATAAATCTGAAAAACTGGAATAAAGGTTTACTAATATTTTGCATGATCATGCTGTTTATATTAACTTAATCGACTAAAACTGTTTAATTTACGTTAGGATTTACCACGGAAAATCTGTTCCTTATACAGTATATTGACAAGCATTATAGAAAAAAATACTTTTTAAAAGTAAGAAGATATTTAAGAAAACGAGTAGACAATGTTGTGTTGTATGACAAGCACGTCTCTAACATATGTGTCGTGTTGTAGCTTTGAGCTGCTGATTTGTTCCCACTTCTAACCGGGACAAAGAAGTACAAAGTGTTGTGTACTATTCTAAACGGTTTCAAATACAAAATATCTTTATGCAACATAAAAATGTGTTGATTAAAATATATCTTCACAAAATTATATTAAACTTATAGGACTGTAAACGTTTCCCTGTAAGTATAATATTGTTTGTTAGGTGATATATTATAGTCAATCAGTCTTATTTAACATTAACTAACTGCACAAACTCCTAAAAATAAAATATGTAAGTACACGCTATCATAAACAAAATCTATGATTAGTTGTCAAATGTTTTAATTATTAAGGCTTTTGTTACAATTTTAGTCAACATCACAACAGTTGGCGTTGAATAATATCGTTAGCTCGGTGGTTTTTTTTATACAACACACACCGCTGCATGACGTATTTTTCTGATAAAAAGAAATGTTTATAATGCATTCACATAGATAGAAGTAGTGTACAATAAGATAGTATTTTGTTGAATGCACACATACTTTCATACAAACGAGATATAGATATGTAAATAATATCAACAAACACTACTACAATGTATAACAAGTTGCAGGAGTCGAAGCCCCTCATTCCCACTACCACCCCTAGCTTAAGTATTTTTGCTATATATGAAATATAAATGAAAAATAAAATAAAAAGAGTAGAAATACTGTACGACTCTAAAACTAACTAACGCTATAAAAATATAATGAAAACTTATCATTCGAGACGGCATAACATAAGAATGATTCAACCATGGCCAAACGTACAAACCACATCAGGAGTGTGTTTGGTCAAGTAGTGAGGGGTTGAAACGTGCTCAAACGTGATTTGCACTCAGAAGAAAAATTGCAAATTATCTTATGTTAAATTTATCGAATGTACAATATCGAATGAATTGAATTTATGTGAGTAAACATTGCAGTTAGTTGTTGGAAGCGTCAAACAAGTTATTTTATTGTTTTTATCTTATTTTTTTTTATAATACTAAACAAACTGTCTGTATATACAAGGGTGTCCCGGAACTCTCTACCAATATTTTAGGGCATTGATCCTGGGTAAGAAACGTACTTAAATATCATATTTAAATTGTCCGGAAGTCCTTAGTTACTCACACAGCCCCCATTTTGTTTTTTTCAGTTATTAATTGTTTTTTAAAGAATGGTTAAACATACGAAATGGAAACTTTGCACAGACATTTATGACAAGTAGACAAAGCTACAAAAAAAATATGACGATTTTTCAAATTCATAAAACAAAATGGCGGCCATTTAAAAATTTTTTTCTTAAATAACTCAAAAACCATTGATTTTACAAAAATTAGGAGCAATGCCCTAAAATATTGGTAGAGAGTTCCGGGACACCCTGTATTTCTGTGCAGATCATGCAATTTTTTTTGTATACCTATACATTGAACTGCATGTTGTACTGTAATAGCATGTTGTTCCAGCTATTGCGCGAATAATATTCTGTGTCATTTAACAATCAATGATGAAAATCGACATGATAAATCAGTGATCACGTTCATATTTGAATACTTTAAACAAATGAATTTTCGTTCACTAAATACCTTTAAGTAAGGATTTTGTTCGTATTGAAATGGTGAAAATCACCAAAAAGTGTAATATAATAATAACGGTTGTTGTATCTAATGACGGTTATATCAATAACGACGATTGTAGTTTGGAGAAATCGTTGGAATGTCAAGTCAACAATGTGCTTGTTGCTTGTAATTAAGTATTTTCATAAGTTAGTATATTATACTACTTTAGACTATACAAAACAAACATATTGTAACTGTTAAGGTGAAACACAAAGAAGAACCATTTACTAATAAGAATGGTATGATTATTCATTACTACTCATTACAAAACAACTATTTGTTACAATCTTTTTTTTTTTTTTGTATGATTGGCTACGAATATTATTTTTCCATCCTGTAAATATTAAATAAAACTCTCTTTCTCACCTAGTCCGCTTATTAAAGCAGCTTCCATTATTTTCAGTCACATTTCTTTATATAAAATAAACATTTAGAAATACTTAAATATTTGATAAAAAATATATTTCTCATAGGTGCTTTGAAACCTTTCAAACCAACATCTCTGAAACCTTACAAACAGAAGCTTGGAGTGCTGTTCAAAGAAATGTGGTAAATATAAATCTGTTTTTGTCAGCAATCCTTTCCCGCAGAGCATATTACGTTACATATTCACATACGTGCTTCTTATCTGTGTTTACAGCACGAACATGCTTTGTGGAACATTGACAATGACGTGTTTGAGGTTGGTGGTTTTTAAACATGAAGCATTATGTTTTGTAGAAAGTAACTGAAAATTGTGTGGTTTCTGGGATGAATTGATGGAAATAATAGCCTGTAGTTCTTGTTTTCCTTATAACATAGAACAATTGTTTTTTTTTTTATTTTAGGATTTATGAACGAGTAATTAGACTTTTATTCAAGGGAGTTCGTTTATTTAGGAAATCAAGTGTTTAGTTAACAATATTTCGTAATTTACTAAACAATTTATGATATATTTACACACAAAACTATAGAAAAAATGCAATACACAAAATAAGCAACAATACAAATGTTAACGGGCTTTGCAGATAATTACCTAAAACTTTAAGCGATTAGTCTAAATATAACTAAGTATATGAAACATTCAGTTAATCTCACTTACTTGAAGAAACACATTTTAAATATTATCAGAGCGTGTCAAAATGTCTACTAAGTACATCGATTACATCACTTTTACATGGTTTAGAGATAATTAAAATTTACTGAACAACTAAGAGTTCATAAATAGCTGAAAGACAATATCTATATATATATTTATTTATTACTTCTTCAATAATGTATGGTTGCATCAAAATTGTTATCCAAGAAAGTATTTATGATGATATGAATTGGAGACAAGCAAACTAATAATATTAATAAAAATTTATTTTGAATTTTTTTTATAAATAGATGCCAGGAAATAGAATCTGGAAGAGAAGTTGGAAAACTAAAAGGAGACTTAACAAATAACTACCCAAAAGATGTTATTTATTTAATTTTAAATTAATTAGCACGCTATAAGTAATCACACTCTGGCTACTACTGAAACGAGGACGTATTTCAACCCAAATATTAATTAAATATGAATTGTATAAAATACAACCTAAAGCTATAAACCAAACTTATACATCTTATAAAATTTTATGTGAAAGATTAAAAACTACTAATAATTAAAAATAACTTGCTTTACAATATAAGTACGAATGCAATTTAAGCCTCAAACCGAGATAAAATGAAGCCATTGACATAACAATTGCCATTTAACCTGAATAATACCTCGAGTACGCTGGTAATACATTACCACGGTCTGATTTAAGTCTGTCGCTCCTTATGCAAAGTGATCTCTTTTATCATAAGAATTGCTTTATTTGTGATACCTTTGTAGGGATGGTATTGAGAAATTCGCAACTAATTTTGTTCTATACATTAAAATATAAAACTTTTTATGTTACATTATTTTACATCTTTTTATGTTATCAAATACACAGCGTCATTACTATCAATTTATTAGCTACAAATTGATAATGATGATAAATGATGATAATAATATACCCAAAATACGATTTATATTATTTAGTTTAAATAATTGTTTTACTTCTTCTTGATTTTCTATATAATACAATTAAAACAATATAACGTAGGAATTTGTATTACACTTAAAATCTAGATCGTAAATAAAATCAACAAAATGTTTCACACTGAAAGAAGTTATTGTTATTGCGTCTTAGTAATTATTTAAATGAGAATTATAATGTTTAAGACATTTAGCGCACTATAAAACATGACTACACGCCTCTGTTATTACCAAATTGTTACAGGATTGTTGGAATTCCAAACTTCTAGTTTTGACTAATGTTTTGGCCCATCATTATATGAAATACCGTATGATTTTGTCAGTCCTTAATCACACAGATTTTGTATTAATAGTAATTTTTTGAAATTTAATTAGTTTTCTTCATTAGGTAACATTTTAAAAACTCAACTTACCTTGACTCAACTTACACGCAATAATATGCGGATAGTAAGTTTATTTTTTTATGAAATACTTGTGTAGCATGACAAGAAAGGAATGCTTAATACTTAATATATTCTTTTGTCCAAGATTCCTTTTGTCCATATGACGTATTACAAAATTTGAAGAAGAAATCAAATTTTGATTATGGGATGATGTGATATACATTTTAAGCTTTTCATGATATAGTTGATATTTAGTTTTAAAATATTTAACGTTAAAAACAAACTGGCTATGTATCAAAGACGAACATTTCTCCCTAGAAACATAATTCATAATTTAGTTTCCGTTGCAGTAATCGGAACAGAAATGTATTCTTTCTCATGTAAGAATGTATTAATAAGAACAGAAATTATACAAATAATCCAGTATGTATTAAATAAATAATAATACCGTATGCAGAACAACAACGTTACATGTAATGGGACGAACAAAAAAAGAAACCAAAAATTTAACACAACATTTGTTCTATCATTTTCAGTTTTGCGTATATCTATCTGTATATGATTTTTACAAAATATTCCTAATTAATAACCTGTTTGAGCTATGGCGTTGAAATTCTGTAAAAATGTTTGTCTTATAGACCACTATGTTATAAAATATTTGATTACAATTCAATGAAAACCGTTAATTATAAAAAATATTTTTTAAATCCGTTATTTTTAAACGATTATGACATTTTTTTTCATAGTTTGCACAAACATAGTAGTCTATAAGATAAACATTTTTACAGAACTTCAACGCCGTAGCTCAAACAGTTAATGAGTTATGAATATTTTTATAAAATCGCATACAGACAGATATACTGAAAACGGAATGAGATAGGACACAGTTATATTACATTTTTTATTTCTTTTGAAATGCTCTATAACGAGACAAAGTTTGTTCATATGGCTTCAAGACACCCAAATCAATCAAAATATAAATTGTTGCAATTTGTCTTCAAATAAAGTTTCTGCCTTGCAGAGTTATAACTAACAATTTCATAGAAAGGACTTAGTACGAAGTCGGTAGACTAGTATTATATCTAAAGTCATAATACGAACTCATAAATAACAAACCAACATGGATATATCCGAATGTATAAATAGTACAGGTAAAATAATACAAAAACACTCCATATAAACAACAAAATTTGTACATTCATGAAATTTCACCTGTGAGTTACTAATAATATAAGAAATGAAGATCCGATGAGTCCCCAAAATTTTGGGCGTCCTAAGGCCCTTTTTGGGGCCCTTTTTGTTCAGAAGGGCCCTTGTTCCTGAATAATTTTGTTTTTACGTTTAAGGTCGAGTGAGGTGTGGTGTTAGTTATTTTCAATCGATTGGGAATAGTTTTAAGTGTATTAAACCACTCCATACAGGGTGTTTCGAAATATTATTACTTTTTACAATATTTAAACATTTATTCATAAAGTGAAAAAATTAGTTACCTCCATGCTCTATAAAACAGGGGATTATTGAAAATAACTGTAATAATTCTTTACTATATAAGAGGTAAGGATGACAAGGAGTAAGAGAAAATATTAAATACCCCCCTCACAGCAAACCTGCAGACTAAGCAAATTTTCATTTGCCCGATTTTCAATTAAATCTAAAATAGCATTGAGTTTAATGAATACTTAGGTTTGCTGCGACAAGGAGGCTAATAAAGTGTGTTTATAGTAAAACATTAATACCCTAGTATAAAACAAATAAATTTGACAATTTTTACTAAGACATATCTATAAACAAACAAACACAATCATTTTACACTATTCTCCTTAAGAATAACATGGAATTTTAAATTTACAGTTTTTAAATTTTATTCGTAAGTAATACACTTACAAAACATGATAATATACTAAATTATTTGTTTTCTTTAAGCTCTTTAAAATGCTCTAGAGTAAAATTGGGAAACTTTGTCTTTTGAGGGTCAAAGATTACAAATTTTTACGACATAAAACCCTGTTCCATGGACCGATTATGCCGGTTTCGTTAAAATTGAACCAAAATTACTCGAGTTATCATGTTTACGGACACGTATATAACATATATATATTATATTATATATATGTATATAAACACATATATAATATTTTGAGTGGATGGTGCTTTAGGCTTCTGGGGGCATCGAAATAAAAATCGTAAATCGGTTTAGGGTCTATGTTTTACCATAAGACCTTCGGTAATAGCTTATCTCCTATATGGGATGTTCGCTAAAAGGGGATGGATTAAGTTTTACACTATAACATAATAACATAAGTTACTAAGCAAAAATTGCAACTTTTAAGAATAATCTTTCAACGTGTTTTTTGTGCAAATCTATTAAGACCAATTTCAAATTGATATGTATTTTTCTTAGGTAGTTATTTAAGTTATTTTTTTTACATTTATTAAAAATTAAAACAATTGTATTTGTATAAAACCTTACATTACATATTATATTAAAATGAAGTACTTAAACTAAAGCTATTTTTCTACAATTTCCGGAGTATCTCTCTTTACAATTTCATCATCACAATAATTATTCTCAGACGACTCATTAACAATTTTATTATTCTTAGCAACTTGTCCATCTTTACTGATTTTTTCCAAGTTGGTGTTCAAGTAGGATTCCCCTTTACAAACCTAAAACCTTGCATATTGCAGAACAGGCAACACCAATCTTAAAGCACGAACAATGTGGTGCAAAAACACCTTTCATACATACTGACGTTTGCAACTTGTATCTTAAGTTCCTCAAACTTATTTTAAATCAATACAAGATACAAGTACGGTTATCTTTCATGGTTATGACGACCAGGACAGCACTAAGACATCAGAGCAGCATTGTCGGTACAAGCATTTTTGTCCTGAACAATGGGAACGAGGTTTATGGGGTAAAAATTTGGGTTTCTTATTTACTTTACCCTCATAACACAAAGCTTCCCAATTTTCTCCAGAACATTTTAAATAGCTTAAAAACAAATAATTTAGTATATTAACGTGTTTTTGTATGGTTACGGATAAAAATACTAAAATTGTAAATTTAAAATTCCCATGTTATTCTTATGTAGAATAGTGTAAAATGATTTTGATTGTTTGTTAATAGATATATTTTGATCAAACTTGTCAAATTTATTTGTTTTATACTAGGCTATTAATATTTTACTATAAACAAACTTTATAAGCCTCCTTGTAGCAGCAAACCTAGGTAATCGTTAAACGCAATGCTATTTTAGATTTAATTGTAAATCAAGTAAGTAAAACGGAAATTCGCTATGTCTGCAGGTTTGCTGTGACGGGGGTATTTAATATTTTCTCTTACTCCTTGTGATCCTTTCCCCTTACGTAGTAAATAATTACAATTATTTTCAATAATCCCCTTTTATATAGAGCATGGAGGTAACTAATTTTATTACTTTATGAATAAATGTTTAAATATCGTAAAAATTAATAATATTTCGAAACACCCTGTATGGAGTGGTTTAATACACTTAAAACTAGTCCCAATTGATTTAAAATAACTAAAACCATCGAATACCACACCTCACTCGACCTTAAACGTAAAAACAAAATTATTCAGGAACAAGGGCCCTTCGGAACAAAAAGGGCCCCAAAAAGGGCCTTAGGACGCCCAAAATTTTGGGGACTTATCGGATCTTCATTTATCATATTATTAGTAACTCACAGGTGAATTTTCATGAATGTACAAATTTTGTTGTTTATAAAACCCTATTTTACCTGTACTAAAACGTAAATTGTATGTCGCTGGTATTATTGGTGGCCGGTTTTGCAGTTGGCAGCGCTGCAGTCATACAACTTATTGATGTATTACTTGCTAAACCTTTAATTTAATACGTAAACAGTAAAACTGTATTATAAATTATTATAGCTTTAAAAATTTCTTTATTGTTTATGTGGCTTATTAGTTTTTACTAATATCTTGTGATAATCTACGACGTATCTCTTATGTGGTAAGCTTCTCTTTTTTTGTGAAAACTATCCAGATTTCACCCAATTACAAATATCACTAGATTAGTTGAACAAAAAGTAATTTCTATAATTCTTTACGACAAGAAAAATTTTCATTTTTCAGAGTTTGCAAGTTTGCTGGAGTTTCAAGAGCTGGAGACACTTTGTGTGATATAGTTTTTTTTTAATTTGCCTTTTTAATGTAGCCTTAATATCTGATTGTTATAAAGAGTGAAGTTTTTCAATTATTGAGAGCGAGATTTGGAAGTTCCAGATCATTAACTGATAATTTATTTAGGAAAAATTACTACCCCAGTACTCTTATTTCAACCCCAGGCTCATTTACTTGGTATTGCTGGTTATTGGTCTCTTATGAAAAGATAATTTTATTGAACGTCGTTTTAAACATATTACCATATGGTAAAGAGGCCAGTTTATTTGTCAGTGATTCTTTTTACCAAACTATATCTTCACACCATGTTCAAGTATATACTCGAATAATGTCGTATATAATGTAACCTAAAATGACATAATATAAAAATAACCACTTTAATTTAGAAAATATATCATGTTATTGAATAGGGCTTTTAAAGTGAATAAGTCGGATACCCTTTGCAAAACATTTGCAAGTGACACGTGAGATCAATCTGAGAATGTTTCACGGATGTGAGGTTCTTCCACTAGAAATATGTTTCATTTGCTAAAAGTTTCGAATAAGTATTTTTCTTTCTCAGCCATGTTTTCTTAAAAAAATTCCCCTTAACACTATGAGGTTCAAAATATATAAATCGTTATCCTTTTATTATGCTGACACAGTATATAAATCATTAGTATTTTATCACTTTATCGTCATCTCTTTATCACTTATTTAGTGATAAAGTTAGCTCTTATTTAAGTGTCTGATGTTAGATTTTAGAAGAGAAAATGGCCAAGTAATTATCATAAGATCGTTGATTTTATTTTAACTAGCAAAAACTTCCATCAAATGTTTGGTTTAAATGAACCACTGTTATATTTTCCTGTATTAAAACCCCCGTTAAACTGAATAGACTGCATGAAAGTGCTTCATTAATATTTATTGAAATTGCGAATTACTACAAATATTTTGTTTACTTTAAAGTTGTCAATGTTAGATGTATCCATGTAACTGTTTGTTGTTGTTGCTTATGTAATTGTTTTTAATTCTTCATCAATCTAACGTATGCAATAACTACCAATCAAATTAAATCAAATCAATCTTTATTCCGAGACAACAATGTACAAAAATCATACAATGCTGTATAGGCTGCGTCAATATGTAAATTAATAAAACATTTCAAAGGTCAAAGCAATTGTCAAAATATTCATCGAAGTCATAAAAACAGTATTTCAATAACAAATTCTTAACAGCTATTTTAAATTTATCTAATGGTAACTCTTGAATATAATATGGTAAATGATTGAATAACTTAATCGAGGAATATTTAAAGCTTTTTTGAGTAATACTATAAGTACATTAACAATTTCTTAGTTTATCACAGTTTCTGGTCTTATAACTATGGACATCACAGTGGGAAGACAAAGTGTTTAAGTTCTTTTTACAGTACATAAGACAGTGAAAAATATATATACAAATAAGAGGCATGACAGATAAACAACTAAAAATGGGCTTACAATGAGTTTTCGGTGGAACACCAGCAATTGATCTAAGAGCTCTCTTCTGCAATACAAATAAAGATTTTACATAACCACAATTAGCCCAAAGAATGGTACCATAGGTAAGATGACAGTGTATGTAGCTATAGTAAACAGTAAGCAGAACTTCCATTGAAACAACATTTTTTAGTTTTCTTAATATAAACATACCTTTGGATATTTTAACATCTACAAATACTATATGTGATTCCAACTTCAACTTGCTCTGAATTAATATACCTAAAAAATTCTCTACCTAAGATACCTAATTACAAAACGGTTCTTACTAAACATTCAAATTCATACTTAAGTTTTTGAATCAAGGAGGAAAACTCAGACATATAAATGCAAATATCCAGCTAATCAATATTCATAACAATATACAGAGTCCACAAAAAGTCCAATACAAAATTGTAACCATTGAAGTGAATGGAACCTTCGAACAAAAGAGCTACATTTATGAATCGACAGTAATTTTCAAAGCAATAAAATATTGCTATCATACAATAAGTCACAAGAGGGGTCGATAATTTTACATTGTTGTTGACCGTCAGATGCCAGGCTAAACAGTTGTTGTCCTAGCGCCGATCAGCAAAAATATGCGTTCACGTTGGAGTTTATTAATCCAAACACCATAAACTTGATTACCGAGCAGAAAATGTTATGGTACTCTTAAATATATTTTCCGTGTGAATTGCTTTTCGCATTTTAAAAATGTTTGTTTTAAAAGTGGAAATAATTTGTTTAGTTTATGTCAGTATATTGTACATAGTTTAAGTCAATATACTTAAGTAGTTTGATAGAATAATAACAATTAAAATGAAAAATTAGATAGCAAATCACATCCGTGGTTTCAATAGCTTTAAAATGAGATATTTTGAAAAAAAATTTCTTAATAAACAATGCTGTTATATGCTTCAACGATTAATATTGTCGTTATAGGCAGAAAATCCAAGATGGCCGACGGCCCTGCAGACTCTTAAGTGATTATATGTCCAATAGTCATCTACATCAAGCTTTACTGCAAAGTCACGCACCAGTGTTAACAATAGCTAAGAAATTCATCCTATAACCTAATGTTTATGAATTATCTTGTATTGAGTCCAATATGACAGTCCACGATAAAGGGTTTCTATGGGAATCAATGTAGAAGTAGGACATTGTTATCACCGTGACATTGATAAACGACGTGATGTTTGAAACAGCTGTCTCTGTTTGGAAATCAATGATTGTTTCATTGACTTGCCTGATAGGTGGAGTTTTTCACCGCTAAAAACTATTTGAAATAATAAGAGTAAGTTTTGTAGAAATAAATAGTCAAAATATTCTTTAATTTTCCTGGTAATATCTTATAGGTTTTTTATATTAAGAAAAATTATATGAAACAAAATTAATAGCAATTTCAATTTATCTAGGAAACTATTTTAGAGTAAGTACCAAGCAATAAAAATAAATAACCCACTATTATATGGTACATAGAGTTGTATTAATATTAAATTATCACGTTTACTGTCAATTATAATCTACCAAACTAATTCTAATTAGTGACTTTAAAAACTAATTCACATCATTCATTGCAATGTTTACTTATTATAAATCTTAACTTTTGTTTGAAAACAATAAAGTAAATGTTACAAAAATTAATAACTTAATATATAAATTACATTATTTAACATTACATTTGTAACTCTTTACATGATTTATTTGCTACTCGTATATATTATTTACAACTTTGAAAATTAATTTTTCTAACTATATATCTTTGAAAGCAACTTTTTTCGTTAATAATATAAATAAACACAGGACAAACAACAACTATTTATATTCTCTTAACTTCTTTCCAAGACATTTTTGTAACTGGACAAAAACAATATGGTCAAGCTCAAATCAATTATAATCAATGTGTTTATACTTAATTAGTGAATTGTACATGAGAGTTGTTATTGTTAATTATGGTCCTATAGAAACCACAAGACTGGAAGGGCTGTAGTTAAGAATAAACCCAAATCATTGTTCAAAAATGTAAAATGACTCAAAAATCTTTCATCTACTACGTTCTTTGAACGCCAGTCTCTTAATGTGATCGCAATATATCTATTGTTTTCGGTCTTTAAACTAGAGTTCTTCTAATTATAGTATTTTTATAATCTTAACCTGAAAACGTTGTTTAAAACTCATTGTTCAATATAGCATTTTGTTAACTAATCCGTATGAAAGTTAAGAGCTTTTTTAATTGTAGAAAGCAAACTTGGACGCTATTCGCTGATCTTACACAGAAGTTTTAATGAAATGTTTTTAAATTTGCCTTTTGAATTCATTAATAAATATATAAACTAGATCCACCTTTGTATGACTTAGTGATCGTTAGATAAACGTAAATAAAATTTTGACTGACATTTTATTACAGTATGTACTTGCATTCTGATTGCATCAGTGGGCATTGGGCACAGCAATACTAGATCGTTAGGCCTCTCCTCTGGAGTCTAAAGTTAAAATCCAACCGTCGTAATAAATTATGTATATATTATGTTTTATGCAGTATAATACTCCATCAAGGATCTGGAGAGCCCAACCTAAGCTGCAAGCCACTAATGTTAAAACCTATAAATTATGGTTTTCAATAGGAGGAAACACCTAGCTGTACTGATGAGCCAGACAGTAGTTAAATACGTATCATTTTACATACTAAGATACTCTTATATTTGCATTTACATTTATTTAGTTATCTTAAAGACATAGAAAATATCTCCATTGTTCCAATGGAAGTTTAAAAGACAACAATAGAGTATTCCCAAGCAATCCAATTTATGGTTAAACAAGATTGTCAAACACATCAAAGCTTAGGTTGATAGAAACTATGAGTACTCGTTTTTTCCTTGTATTAAAGTATTTTCATGCAATTAAATTAGATTGAGCAGAAACAGGTAAAGTTTAGTAGTGCGTTTGAAAATCAAAATTGAAAAAAAAACTGGATTGTAAACGCAGTGGATATCATATTGAAATGCATTTCAATAGAGAATTGATTTGTATCAAACACCTAGTTGTGTTATTTCTGGAATTCGTAACGTAAATTATTTGGGGAACCCAGAATGTTTGTGTTCCAGTTATGTTACACTCTGAAAAATACTAGTTTGTAATTTTTCTTTGTTGAAGCTAGTAATGTCGGTTGGGTGATTGGATTAGGTTGCTTTAACCATGCTAAAGGTAGAGTCTATCTTGTAATGTAAGTTCCAGTATACATCAACTTATATCCAGTATAAGTTCATTGGTCTAAGGGTCATTTCTGCTCTGAAGCAAATAACCGTTTACATAGGTTAAGGTTTTGTATAACATTAATTAATTTTAAAGTCGTCACTCTAAACACTTCAGAATTTTGAAAAAAACACAACAAGACTCTTATTAAACGGAGAAGACATCGTATACTTTTTCTATTGCCTTTCATTGTAACTCAGTTTGACCTTTAGTAAATAGTGGCATCAAACTACAGAATACCCTCGCTACAGCAAACCTGCAGAAATATCATTTATCGCTTTGATAAGCGAATTATCGTTTGACTGATCAGAGTGTAACTAAAATGTCACCTTAACATTTCTCATTCATTCCCTACTTAAATTATATTAAGATTTTTGGACCCGTATTTCAGTATTTGAATACCTAAATACTGTTAAATTGAAATTAAATCTCAAACACAAAGGATCTTCATTAAAGTTTAATTAGATAAAGTAATTACTTCCACGCTGAATTGAAGCAACAGCTGATGCTTTGGTAGAGATTAATTTTGTGATTGTAAAACTTTTAAGCAAACTTATATTTAATAAACATTATCCTATTGAAATATCGATATATTTCATTATTTATTATTTGTAATTGTTTTCCTCATATTTTGGAATGCTTATTTTATTTCAGATGACGAATCGAATAAAGAAGTATAGCCAATTTTGCTACCTCAGTTAACCGATATCATCATAAATATGTTTGAAGAATTTATTCATATAACTTTGTATGGTAAATTTGAATTAGATTCAAATTAAAATGTTAACTAAAACTTTATAGGTATGTATGCTTTTTACAGTTTCGGTGAATGGCAGTTGACCATATGGTTAGAGCGTAGGAACCTCAGTCCATTCATGGGCCCCGGACTCAATCCCATCTGTTGCTTCTGATGTAGATCCGCCTATGACAAAAACTAGAAACAATAGTTCTCAAGGAGACATTTATCTGAATTTCTTACAACAATGTATACATTAATTAAATACTACAAAGTAAAATATATATATTAGCATTGTGTGTATTTTATTTTATTGTATCGCTAGAAAATTCTCAAAAATGTTTTTTACAATGCCTAAATACGGTACCCCAGAGTAATCCTATTCTAATGTTTGAACCGAGATTAAATCACATTGTCAAACACATAAAAGCTTTTCGTTGATTGAACCCTCAATTACTTCCACGCGATTGAATCAGTTTAAGTGAAATTGGTAAAGTATATTGTGTTTGAAAGCTAAATATTGGCAAAACTATACTTCATCAGTGTCAGCACAATTCAATGACGGTATCATGTTCAACTTATGGTGACTTGACGTTCATAAAGTTAACCTGGTTCATCTCAACATTAAAGTCACCAACATTTAAAATTAATAGTGGGTAGTTCCTCTATGAATAATAGCGCATAATTCCATAAATGATTTTTACCGGATAGTATCTTTTATCAAAATGGAACCCTTAACATTGTATAATACGTCATTATAACATAAATCTTAACCCAATCTTTTATTTTCAACCCCCTCACATACACCCTTATAAATAGAAACCTCCATTTGACGAGTTTGGCTAATGTATGCCTTACTGTGCTAACTGCTTCAAAATTCTATATCAACTTGAAATGTGGAATTTATAAACAGCAACCCCCTTTAAATATACAGAAACTCCCATAACAGTTTCTCAACCACTTCTACAGTTTATAACTACCTACTTATTATTGGTATTTTACTCAGTAAAAAATCCTCAATTACAACTTTTCCCCGAGGAGATTTCCTACAATACCCTGACCAAAAGGGGCCTGGGGCGGAACCTCCAGCGAGCCAAAGGCGAGTTAAGTGTATTACCAGTGAAGTATACAGATCCATCAATATTAATCAATTGATAAATACTCTTGCTAAATACATTTTATAATAACTAAACAGGAGGATCATTTTGAGTACGATACTACTACTAGTACACACAAATAGTATTATAGGCTAACTCTTTTTGATCCTCAATATACTGGGTGTCCCAAAAAGAATGGATCAAAAGTAAAATGACATGAACACTTTATTCTTAAAGACAAAAAATTAACTTTATATAGATTTTATTTCTCAACATTCTAAGTTTTTCCTAACATGATTTCACCGCCCAACCTCTACATGTTCTCCGTTGTTTGCTCGGAGAAAGTCAAGGCGGTGTTCAAGCTCAGACCACACATTGTGTCGCATTTCATTGGATATTTTCCCAAAGGCTTCCCTTATCTTTGCTTTGAGTTAATCTAAGTTTGAGATCGGCAAGTTATACACTTGATCTTTCACAAATCCTCATACAAAAAATCACAAGGCGTAATCTAGGAGATCTAGGAGACCACCGTATGGGACCGCCGCGCCGCGACCAATCCAACTGGGAAGGTTTCATCCGTCTGGCCGATGTTTCCAGAATCCTTCAACTGCCTGTACCATCGCTGCATGCTGTTTTGGTTGGTGGATTTACATTGTATACAGTGCGAAATCTTCGTTTTACCTTAACCACTGATTTAGTCTCAATGAACCACTCAAGACGCTGTGCTTTTAACTGCACATTCATAATGCAACTGTGTGGTTTGTTTATGTTTAGAAAATTCAAACGAGCTCACAACAATGGACAGCTGATTTTTGTCGAATCATACTAAAAAAAAACTTAAAGATGTCAGCTTTAAAATAAGCCATACTTGACTTTCCTACGACCCTTAATAACACGTATATTAAGCTGTAGATTTGATCCATTCTTTTTTGGACACGGTGTACAATAATGCTTTTGAAGCATATGCAAAATCTTAGGATCCAAATTACTATCGAAATCCACAAATATAAGAATTTATAAATTATCAACCGGTACTTTTGTATGGACTAGCGCCCTGGAGCCTAACCAAACAAAACGATGAGATTAATCATCTTTGAGACCAAGTTATTAGGACAGATTTTCGGACCTATAAAATAAAATAAAATATGGCAGACCTGGAAAAACAGATTACTCCGAGAACTTTACAAAAACCCGGATATAGTAGTTATTATCGTTTTGTCGTATGGGAGAAGAACTGAAATATCGAGATTGTATGTTTATAATCATTTGGATACATAAACAATAAAGATATGGATTACAAATAATATTACTTCAGTTTGCAAACATTTGTAAATAACTAACACATGATCACCCCATGACATACCAGGTCACGTAGGCGACACATGTAACCGACACGGTCCTATGTGGTTATCCAGATCCTGATATAATATTAGGTTGGAGACGTCACAGATTTCATCACTTTTGTGCAACTGTGTAAAATCAAACTAAAACATTAATTAATACAAACGCTCAGCGATTGTGTAGATAGATATGAGATACTATTTTAATCACTGTGTCATAATTTATCATTCCTAATCACAAACGTTCACACTGTTTAATGTTACTTTATCAAAAAGCAATAAAGAACAATCATAACTTTCTTAATGCATTTTAAAGCAGATTAATTGTTTCAAATCATAAATATCCTATTTATTTTGTAGAGAGAGTCCTTATTTAATTTATTTTCGCTTGAAATACTTTCTCGATAGGTTAGCATACTACCTTCAACCTCAAAAACTGGACTTTAACCTGTGTGATAGTATAAATTAGTGAATTTCATCGGTGGCTGGTAAAATTTGTCATCAGCTGCCTACAAGCAATATACTCGTTCTTGTAAAACGACCAAAATATACTAGCTAACACATGATCGCCACTACACTAGCTATGTCCTAAAATATTAATTAGGTTTTAATTTCAATTCCTGTCCGAGGAAGAATATATTATTAAATACAGTCTCCAACTCACTTTAACTAGCCTTACAACAATGCGGTTAGAAAATAATCAACTTGGACATTGATCAGTAGACTAGTGTGCATAACCTGATTATTTTCCTATCATCATTAATAAACAACGCACTGTCCCGGGTACTCCAGCCAACCAGAGGCTGTATTTATTCTTTTATTTATTTATTATTTTATTAATTTTTTATTATTTTTTTTATTTTTTTATTACTTATTTATTTATGTATTACTTATTTATTTATTTATTACTATTTAATTATTTATATCAATGGATACATTATTTACAAAATAATATATGTTTTAGGCACCAGAGCAGGAAGAATATATCTAATTGCATTGATAGGGTATTTATTTAACCCTCTTTTTTAACTCTCTTTATCTCTCTCCACTTTTATAACAAATTATAACACATTTTCAAAGTTGAAATAATTTATAAACACCAACCTTAGGTTTTACACGTATGAAGCTACAAAAGATGGATGTTCATTAAAAGATAGAAATGAGATTTTAGTACCCATGTGTTACTATGTTAATAATTATGTTGAGGTATTAAATTTCGTTTAAATAAATCAGGTCAATCATTTTACTATTCACTTAATTAAACGTAAAATATAGTGTTTTGTGTATATCCACATGAACGGAGGAGATTGATTAGGTTTGCTTTTAGTACAAAGAACATCATCATCATCAATCATAGCTGCTGCATTAATTGGCTTCCTTTGGTGCTATGCAATCTCGCAGAGCAATCCCAATAATGTTATATTCCAAATATGTATACGTACCACATTTTATATCTTTTGAAATTAATTGAATCAAATACAAATGTCTAAATGTATAAATTAAACAAAATATATATTGTGGTTACATTCGTTTAAAAAAATAATGGGGGTTGCAGGTTGATAGTTCATGGAAAATATTCGTTTCTAAAAGCATTTGAAACGATTTGGGATTTCATGTACTAATTTAATTTGACTTTTAAATACAAACCAAGAAGAAAGTAATTTAATTCCAGCTGCACATCTCTAATGCGAATTGGATTTAACTGTGCAATTTCGCAAGGGTTCATGACTAAAGTTTATACTTTACCCGTATTGGGTACAGTAGGGAAATTGGATAATATGATGGGAACATATATGAAATATTCATTTGGAAATGAATATAAAGAGGTTGTTTACAGAATAGCAATTTTATTACATTTTTTTTAAATTCTATAACGAGAAATCCCAGTTGAGAATATTTTGATCAGACAGTAGTAGAAATGCACACTAACTCATCTAGGCCATGAAAGTGAAACCATGCTGTAAATTATATTACAAAACCACTTTATTTAATACCAAGATTTAAAAAAGTAGGATTTTGTTTCCATAACAACTTGTCAAATATTCTTAGATATTTTGAAGGTGATATGTTTGGGACAAAACAAGCGACAGGTTATAAATTAAATTTAACTGACCCGAATATTAATTTATTAATTGCACCATGGAAGAGAACATAGGAAAATGGTGTTTTATCCCCATGATTATTAAATAAAACGATCATTGTTACTTTTGATTACTTCACTTTCACCAAATGCGTAGTTTAAAATCAACTAAGCAGAACGGGAAAACGTATTGAGCAAATATGTTCGTAAATTCAGGTGATGTATACTCTTCTTTAGTTATACCGTTGATCGATTGTAAACGTAATTTCTCGGTACTAGAAGTAATAAAAGTTTTATAATAGTTTGTACAAATTGGATTATATATTATAAAATGACTTTTGATAATCAGACTTTATACACTCCATTGGTTCATAGATAAAACAACTATAAATAAGTGAATTTCTAAACACAAATTATAAGGTTTTTTTTAAATTTTATGAACTTTACAAAAGGCTGGTAAATTTTTGCTGACACTAAATACAATAAACAATGACAATATTTTAATCAGCCAGTGGTATTTAAAAAATTTAATATACGATTTGTAATTAAAACAGCTTAAAGGATTACAAGGATTATTATCATAATGGATTTGTTGAGTGCTGCGTTCGTTGATAAATTCAAATTACACAACAAATTACGGTTTATAGTTTATGTTGTGCATTTTATATCCCAACATTCCAATTCAATCAAATAAATATCATTATAAAGTATAGTCACACGAATACATACATTTGTTTATAACAAATAATAACTCAAAAATGTTCAACGATATTATGTATTACTTTGTAGTAATTTATATTTTCCTTTAAATAAAATATTTAGTATTTAAGACAACAGTTATACTAGATAATAAACAACTTACTTATTGTACTATTTGACTAAGAATTAAGTGAATGCACTGTTTTATGTCATAACTCAAACTCAACTAACTTTATTTACCTTTATACAAACATAGAATAACAAATAAACATATGATAATAATTAATAGAAATTAACAGGTGTTATGAAATAAACTGTCTCACAACATCCTCCCTTTTAAGTTTGAAAGTTCTTCAACCAGCTTGGTTTTTGTATGTTTCTCTTTGTACGGTTGTATGGTTCTGTTTGATGTGTATTCGCTGACAAATTTTGTTCACTGTTTTCCTCTCTTAAATAAGGGGCAAGTTTGAGGTGGAATCGATTTCTTCTCACATTCCTCTTATCAGTTTCAACAATATATGAACGAGGGCTGTCCAGGATTTTCACAATCTTGCCATGTCTTCTAAGGTCCACAATCCAAACTGGGTCTCCTATATGAAGATGATTGAGAGTTTGCACTTTGTGCCTTCTATCATAGTTGTGTTTGTACTTCTCACGATATCTTTCTTCTCTCCCTTTAAGATCCTTTAGATCTGGTTTTCCACAAAGCAAATGTCCTGTCTGAGGCAATGTGCTCCGTAATCGCCTGTTCATAAGAAGCTGAGAGGGACTGAACCCATTCCAGAGGGGTGTCGTTCGATAGGCTAGAAGCGCTAAATAAGGGTCTTCCACATTTTTCTTTAGAATCATTTTGGCGATTTTCACTGCCGCTTCAGCCTCTCCATTGCTTTGGGAAAATTTTGGGCTACTTGTTACATGCTTGAAGCCATAAACTTTGGAAAATGTCTTGAAATCTGAATTTTCAAGGACTTGAAATTGAGACCCACAGTCAGACCTAATTTCTTCTGGAATGCCGTGTCGACAGAAAAAGGCTTTGCATCTCATTATTACTTCTCGTGATGTTAATGACTCTAATTCAGCTATCTCAAAATATCTGGAGTAATAATCTGTCACAGTCAAAAACCAAACGCCTTCAAGTTTGAACAAATCCATCGCAAGTGTTTTCCATGGCCTGTCAGGAAATTGTGTGGGAAGCAATGGTTCATGACTGTTCCTTGAATGTTTAATACAAGTAGGGCATGATTTCACCATACTTTCAATGGCTGAAGAAATTCCTGGCCACCAGACTGACTCTTTTGCACGTAAACGACACTTGGTGATTCCAAAGTGACCTTCATGTACTCTTTGAAGTGCCCAAGACTGCAGAGCTGGTGGAATTACAAGTCTTGAACCTCGTAGTATCATCTCATTATCAACACTTAGCTCATCCTTAACTGAATTGTACGGTTTTAGGTCATCTCGCAATGATGTCTTAGAAGGCCAACCTTGGATGATTATTTTTTTCAGTTCACGTAAAGTCGGATCTTTATTTTGTTCCTCCAATACTTTAGCAACTATGCAGTCGTTTATATCGATGGATGACAAAACCATTTGAACAAACGCTTGAGTTTCTTCTTCTAACTCACGGTCATCAGTACCTGAAAATGGGAGAGGTGCTCTTGAAAGAGCATCAGGAACTAGAAGCTGCTTTCCAGGAATATAAGTAATTGAAAAATCATATCTCATGAGACGCAATCGAATTCTTTTAATTCTTGGAGACAATTCATCAAGATGTTTGGACTTCAAAATTTGAAGCAGTGGTTTGTAATCTGTTTGTATTGTTATTCTCTTGCCAATAATAAATTCTTGAAACTTTTCACATGCCCAAGCAACAGCTGTAGCCTCCCTCTCGATGTTTGCATAGTTTTTTTCAGAAGGAAGAAGGCTTCGGGATGCAAATGATACTGGTCGTATAGAACCATCATCTTGAACTTGAGAAAGAGTTGATCCTAGTCCTTGAAGCGAGGCATCACATGAGATAATTGTTTCCCGATTTACATCGTAAATAGCTAGGCAAGGAGAGTTGGTCAAAATGAGTTTTATTTCATCAAATGCCTTAGCCTGCTCTGGACCCCATATCCATGGAACGTTAGCTTGAAGTAGTGAATTCATTGGGGCCAAAATCTGAGCTTTGTCAGGAATAAACTTACCAAGAAAGTTTACCATCCCATTGAACCTTTGAAGTTCTTTTACGTTTTTTGGGCAGTCCATTTTGAGAATGGCGGAAACCTTTTCCTTATCAACAGAAATTCCATCGGATGAGAGGAAATGCCCGAGGAATTTAATACTTGACTTCCCAAACTCAGTTTTGTCTTTGTTAAGTGTCATTCCTACATTTTTAAGCTTTTCAAGTACTTGCCGAACAACTGTATCATGTTCTTCTTTCGTTTTGCCCCAAATCAGAATATCGTCCATATGGACTGCGACATTTGACTGGTTGTCTAAGATTTTGTTCATGCATTTCTGAAAATGTTCAGGTGCTGATGTGATTCCAAATGGAAGTTTGAGAAATTTAAAACGTCCAAAAGGGGTAAGGAAAGTAGTTAGATCCTGGGAATTTACATTTAAGGGGATTTGCCAAAAACCACTGTTTGCATCAAGTTTTGAAAACCATTTTGCTCCTGAAATTGAGCTGAGAGACGTTTCAATTTTGGGAATCGGATGATAAGACCGCTGGATGGATTCATTCAACTTTGTTAAGTCAACACATATGCGGACATCTCCATTAGATTTAGGCACTACTACCATTGCTGAGCACCATTCAGTAGCATGCTCAACTGGTGTGATTACATTATTTTGGACCATACTTTCTAGTTCTTTTTTTACTTGACACATTAGGGGTAAAGGTACTGTCCTAGGAGTGGTTATTGCGTATGGCTTTGCGCCATCCTTAAGTGCTATTGTGTAGGGATCAGGAATGACGCCCAGACCACTAAACATTTCATGGTATTCGGTAAAAAAGTCACTGTCTACCTCTGCAACTGAATTAACAAAAGTTAAAATTTTCAAGTCCTGTATTGCTGGGTGTTATGAGTCCCTTCACTACGTATACCATGTGATTTATTTTAACATCTCTGTATTGGATATTAGCTCTAACACAACCTACAGTTTCTAATTTTGTTCTACCAACCCCAAACAACTCAACTAGAGTCGGCTGGATCCTACTTGGATCAACTATGCCAGGGGGAATTACTGTTACATCTGCCCCTGAATCAATTTTAAATGTTTGTGGCTTTCCCTCAAATAGTTATTCTAGTTTCCAGGGCTTACATTTTGACCCATCCCCAAGTGTACCTATGAATACTTTATTATTTGAAGGTCCAAGTTCACTTACTTCATTTTCATCAGTTACTTCCTGTGCTTCTTTAGATCTGCAGACCTTCGAAAAGTGACCAATCTTTTTGCATAAGTTACATGTTGCGCTTTTTGCTGGACACGTGCTTCTTGGATGAGACGGTTTATAACCACACCAGATACATTGCGCTGGGTATTCTTGTTTCTTTTGACGAAACCTATATCCTTGATTTTGGTTTGAACTCGATGACGTAGTTGCTTCAATTTGAACTCTTCTCTCATCACATAAATCTGCCTTCTCTTTCTTTACGTTATCTGCATGTCTTATTACTGTAATGGCCTTGTCTAAATTCATCTCGGGATCTAGCAACAAGCGATCACTAAGTTTCTCATCATTTAAACCCAGTATTAGTACCATCAACACCACTTCATCATTAAGTGAACCCTAGTCACAGGTTCTAGCCAAGGAATGGAGACTAACTATAAACTCTTCAACTGTTTCATTAATTTTTTGTTGTCTCTTCAAAAACTTTGCTCTTTCAAAAATTAAGTTCCTACGTGGAATAAAATGTTTGTCAAATAAATCTAAGACTTCTTCAAATGTTAGCGTTGATTCGGTTGCTAAATTAAAAGATGCAAAAATCTCATCAGCTTTCTCACCTAATGTGTATATAAGAGTGTTGATTTGTTTGTTCTCAGACTCTTCAGATAGCCCAGATGCTGACCGATATCTTTGAAATCGTGTTTTCCATCTTGGCCAATCTGCTGGTACAAAGGAGAAACTAGCTGGAGGTTGAATTACTGAATGAGTGTTTGATACAATGATTGACTTCTTAGTTGAATTGTTGTATTCATTTTCTCTGCTTCTTTCATTTTCATTATCTTCATAGTCAGATTGTTTCTTTCTTGGATTTCTCTTCTGAGGCATAGCTCTAAACCGCTGCCACCATGTACTATTTGACTAAGAATTAAGTGAATGCACTGTTTTATGTCATAACTCAAACTCAACTAACTTTATTTACCTTTATACAAACATAGAATAACAAATAAACATATGATAATAATTAATAGAAATTAACAGGTGTTATGAAATAAACTGTCTCACAACACTTATTGATAGAATAGAAGTAAAGATTTATATTTTTTATTTATTATTCCTCTCAAACTTTAATTATTGTAGAATAGAAAATGTATATAACTAGAAGAATACATATCGTATCCCCCTAGAAAATAATTAGTAACATTTTTTAGAAGCATTTTATATATTTTGTGATAACACTACGTAAAACTATACAATATACTATAAATATATAATATACAAATTTCACTAATATAATTTTAATAATATAATGTAAACACTTTTTCCTTGTTCCGTTATTCCAAAAATATTTCTCTTCATTCTAAGAAAACCCACCTTTTGTTATCCTTTCATCTACTTCCTTTGAGGTATGTTTTCACAACCGACGAGGAAAAGTATTATAGACCATCTTTTGTGTGTTGATATTTCAGTAGCATATAAGATATTATATAATACGCAACACTCACCTTCTTAAAGATGTAAGAGATAAAAAAAAGTATTATTCGATTTAGTAGAAAGCACCCAAAAATATCGTGTGAATCATAAACTTATAAACGAGTGATCAATATCTATTAAAACCTCACATAAGTATGTAATTTTATTATTTAACAAAATAATTTTTAGTTAATACTAGCAAAATCGCATAGCTAAAATCATCAATTGTTATTATATCTAATTGTACTACGCAAATGTTAATAAATATTATTTTGAAATATTCTGGTTGGGAAAGTGTTAACGGTAGATATTTGCAGGAAAAGTGGACACGACTTGACAGGCCTGTTATGGATGGAGTTATTGTAATACATCGTTGACTGTGGAAGTGTATACTTAACTAAGCTCTCCCAATAGCTCAAGCTCTTTCAGACCGTTGAATATAATCCGTGGTCACTTTGATGTGCTAATTCGTATTTAAATTATTGTTATTTGTCAATCATTGCCTTAGGTAAACACATAAGGTTTAAAGTTTATTTTTTACATAATCTGATTTATTATTAAGCTATCAAACTGTTACATTAAAGCTAAACGGTCGTCATATTTACTACAACTTTAATGAATAGTTAGTTTAGGTCATTCGCCTATTGGGTCTGATGATGATTGGAGTGTCCAATCGAAATCGATCACCACTTACCACCTTTTTTGTATATTTACCGTCTTGTGAGTAACAGTATAAGCGTAAATAAATGTTTTAAGTGTTATAAGACGTTTCTTTTATTTACTTTCCACCTATTAATAAACAAAAAAAAGTCCAATATTTTCAGCAAAAAATAATCTTTGAATTATCGAGAGGTTTTGCTCTAATTATGTCTATTTTTATGGATAAATAAATCCTCTCGCCTTAAAGAGTTGACCTTAAAAACTGATTTTTTTTCTTAGTGGGGCTGTCATAAATGTATCATGTCAAAATTAAACCAGTTAACAGAAAATATCTTCATTTATTTCATATTCTTCTGATTTATTTGTAAAAACTGAATTTCTTTTGGTGTGAAAGATTAAGCTATTAGTGTGATTTACTCATCTCATTTCCAGACATACAAAGAACAATAAAAGTGTCTGATCCATTCAAAACTTTCCTCGTTTCGTGTTCCCTGTGGAATAATGTCTGTAATGACTTTCAAACTTTATACATCAGAATATTACGTTGTCTAAACAACTGTATTAATGGTTTACTTAATCAAAATAATGAGACCAAACTTGAGAACACAAGTTACTAACAAAATGTTCTTCAAAGTTAATTAAAGTTTTTACTTGAGGTTATTATAATATTATCATAGACTGGTGTGCTAATTGTATTATATTTATTTAAAATTATGTGTAAGCTGTTATTGATAACTTTTCCCTTAAGTAACTCAAAATTCAAGTTAATCACTGTACGCGTAAAGTATCTCTGGTAATCAACGTAGACACCTACTATCCAACTCCGTTTTAGACGAAATTTAATATTGCTACTTCGTCCTCAAATCGAGTAAAATGTCTCAAGTGTAAAACCCTATTTACTCATTTTTTATTTAGGATTTATAGCAAGCGCATTCTGCAGGACTAACGCTATTTCGAAGTTATACAAATTATATTTTTTTTTTAAGAGGTTGGTGGCCCGGCCCCTTTTAACCTTGCATTTACCCCTCCACAAAGACTAGTATCTGTGCGTGGATCGTATCCAGCAAAGCAAGGGGTGAGCCGGTACAGTACGAAGGTGAACTGAACTAATAAAATGTTTGCGGTAGTGACTAGGATCCGAATCCACGACATCTCTGTCTTGTGCCTGCCGCCTGAACCACCGACTCACCAAATACTTACTAAATATTACTTTAAATATTACTGGATAAAAGATAGGATTTGTTGTAGCCATGGTAGATTTTTACTGAAACCATCCTAAAACCTTACAAAATGATATTTATTAAAACGTTACGAAAGCAGTTATGTTGTTATTAAATTAAGGATATATTGTAGATCCTTACATAGTTTTTTATAACTGTGTAAAAATTCTTTAAGGCTCTTGTAATAATAGTTGTCATCACGAAGTTTGTAGTTGTGCTTTATAAAATGTAAGAAGGTTGGAAATGAAGATTTTTCTATCAACTAGCCAAAATCTAATAAAGATTTTAGAACTTCAAATATTGTAAAAAATGTATACGTCATAATTCAAATCATGCATTGATTTTAATTCTCCCTAAAACATTGATATAGTCCTAAATTACTCTCATCCCTTAAACTTATTTTAAGTTACTTAGTTTTACATTAGAATGCCCAAAAACCTACGCGATTGTGGGTTCACTGTTAGTTTGATATTATAAAGGGAGAAGCACTCATACGGTTGCTCTGGAGCACATTGTATGTTTATAAAGGACGGTTATTATCTTTACTTCTATAGTTACCCCGGGGCCTGTCTCTAAAACTGAAAAAGGTTTTCTCAGAAAAATTGCACGATTGTTTGAACAAGCAAATGTTTTGATTACGCTTTTTATACAAAGCTTAGAATAATATTATTAAGTTTGCGCTGTAGTTATGAATACCCGTTTTTGCACTCATCTTAATAACTCAGAAAGTTTTTGAATGCATACATAATATATAATACTCTTTGCAATTAAAAAATTAACCATTTGTAAACTCCCATGTTAATAAACAAAAAAACTTTAAAGTTATTCAAGAAAACAAATAAGTAAATGCTGCCTTACACAGCAATAAAATACAGCCGTTCGCGAAAGGCTTCCGTACAATCTGAATAATTCTAAATCAATTACCATAACTTGATAAAGTCAGCTCTGTCCGCTTATGCTAAGCAGTGATCCTTGCCTTCAGAATAAGTAGATTGTCCTGTCTGACCTTTGTTGTAAGGTTGTGAAATAATCAGATATAGAATTTAAAAGCGACTTTTTGTCAAATTAAAAAACTTACTGTTGTTAGAGTACTGCTTGTGTTTCTGAACTTCTTTGCGCTCAATATAGTAGAACAGACATGGACCATAATTTTAGATTTCGTTTTTTACACCTAATATTTAATCTATAATATATAATTATAACACCTAATATATAATTTTACCACCTAATATTGTTTTATCAAAACAATGTTAAGTGACAATATTTTTTTATGTTAATATTTATTGGGGAAAGTGATTTCTGAAGAATCAGATGGGCTGGACACCTATTCTGTCAGAAGAGGGAAGAATGCAGACTGAGAAGAGTATTAGAGGGTCGTTGGAAGGTGTCGGATGGGAACTAATCGCAACGGAGAGCAAAAAAAAACTAAAACACAGATGATAGAAACAAGTAAAAGCAGACCTGAAGAGAATTGTAGTGGGAGATGCAGAGGATAGGATTACGTAGCGAATATTTGTTGGTGCGGCTAAATACCACCTCCGATATAAATGGCCCTGGGTAAGTAAGAGTAAGTCATATTGTTTTATATCACCCTGTGTACAACCGTTCTGTGTTATATGACTACCCAAATAGTTATATTGCTCTCCCGACAGCCAAAAGACATCCAGTTCGATCTTGACAAATCGGCCGACTCGGCCGACTCCGACCGCGTAAGGACCGATTATGGGCTTGACAGACCTGGTCTGCGTACTGGCAGTTAAATTGAGTTGTTTGGCGAACTGTACAGAGTAAAAACTATTAAAGTTTGCAGTGACAACAACAGGTTTTCAGGGAACTTAATTCAATTGTACGGGAGTATGCCATGCTTGTGGGATATATGAAGCAAACAGTACGTCAACAAAAAATTGGGGTAAGATTGAGGCACTTGTCCTTTTTCGTGTACAAACTAACTATCAAAAATATAATTCGAATTAACCATGATTATTTAGTATTGATTGTATATAAAATACAAAGGACCAGGAGACATATTCGAATTAAAGAAGATTTTCAAATATGAAGACCCCATTAAGCTACACGAAGCTACACGATGATTCCGCAGTCGGCATGGCGGTTGAAACACTGGTCGGATTGTGTGTGGTAAAAACGGCCCGCAGACCGGACATGTCTGCCGACATGTCAGACCTTGTATATGGAGACTTTATATGACTACAGTAAAACTACCAAAGTATAGGTAGCCAAATAGTTAGTGTGTTATACATAGCCAAAAGGCACCCAGTTCGGTCTTAAAAATTAGAACTTTTTGATTGTTGGAAACTGAGCTTAGTTGTCTTAAACAATTAAATTCTTAATTGACTGTTCTTCGTAAGTAACAAATCCACACCGAATATTTCACTCCATTCTGGTGTTGCTGTCTCAGTGCCAGCTGAAACAAAAAGAATTTAGATAATAGTTTTGATTGTATACAATTAACTTGTACAAACTACTGTTAATTATAGACTTATTGGGGCCCATATAAGATTACTTACTTTGGTCTTATCCTTATCCCAATTACTCTTTATTGTTCAGAATGAAAATCATACATGGTGTATAAATTTAAAAGTTTTTTCTATGCAAAACTTCTATCCGGTTACCGGTATGATTTGTACGGAACACTAACAATAATGCGATTCAGATACATCAGCTCTCAGCAGTATGTAAACAACGTATTAACTTGTATATCATTGTATACTATAATAAACAATACTTTATCCAGAAAACAGCTTTAACACGGATCAATAAAATTTTAAAGATATAATTATTTAGAAAGGACATATTTCTATGCATAATAAACTGAGTTGTGTAGCCGTTGTATTGTTTCCGGAAATGGTTATGGTAAGGTTGCCAGTGATGTGCTTGGCACCATTGCAGTGTTTAAAATGTATTGCAAGAAAGCAATTATATTCTGTTGGGTTGTTAAATAAAGAGTGATAGATATATATATATATATATATATACATTAATTCACACATTTCCATAATTCATTTTCTTACATTAAAGGCTTCATAAATTTGTAAACAAAATTCTCAGTTTTGATTTAGCTGAGGTCGAAACACCATAAGTTTAAGGGATTTGATTCTTTAATAATAGCCAATAGTGAATGTTGGCATGTGTTCCGTAAATCTTATATTTACTAGTTCATTGTATATTACAATGAATAACAAAACATAACATTTTATCTTACCCCTTAGTATGATTTACTTTGTTTTGAGGAATATTTAAACAGTATAGTTATTTCAAAATACGTTATAGCACTTTCAGACCTTTATTGTTTTTGACGTACAAAAGTCTTATTGTATTCTTCATTACGACTAAATAGTCAAGTACGATAAAATTTCGTGTAATTCCTAACACAATTTAAATGTAATTTAGTTCCAACGTTCCTAATCTTATCATATTAAATTATTATTGTTGTTACATTATTTAAAAGATTATATTATATAGCACACTTAGTAATCTTTGTAAAACTTTATATTTTTACTATCTTATTAATGAATGAATGCCATTCATAGAGTAAAGACGCCAAGAAAGGATTCTGAAAGATGAATCCATTAAACGGTAGCAGCAAACAACATTAGAAACAAATGTTGTTGTTATGTTGGACATAAATCAGGAGTGAATGGAAAAATCCGTTCGACCTTTTTCACTCTTTGCAGTCCAAAGTTACATAACATATTTGTTTGTTTTGTAACGCCTTTAAAATACTGCCATGAGATATATTCTCCTGTATAAAGTGTAAACTTTCTGATGTTTATCTTGCATTGCTATTTAAGATTTTTTTAAATAAAAATTATAAAAACTCCATAGGCTGTCACATAAGTTTTGGGATTTCAATTGATTGATTAGCAATAGGGTTTGAATTAGCGGATAAAACATAAAAATAATAGACATACATATTTTTAGGCACTAAAGTGTTCTGTATATTGTTGTACCTAAATGAGGTAAATAGTAACAAGACCGTTGTAAGGATGAAGGTACGTTGTGCTGGTAAATAATATAAAACGTAAAATTTGTGTGTTAAGTAATAATTACATCCTTTAAGCACATGGAAATCCAAATAGGAAATACGATAATAAATTGCAGCAAAGCCTGTATTTATTTTTAGTTTAGGGGGTTAAAAGCCTATTTTAATATTGCATTTGCCCTTGGGCCTATGCATTGAAGGTATGATTGTGAGTCGAGACGTTACAAATATTTATAATGTTTGTTGCATATTATTTATAATATTTATAATATTAATGCTCGTTGTCTGATGATATTACTAAAGTGGAAAATGGTTCATTATAAGGTACACCCTAAAATATACAAACACGCATACAAGAATTGATATCAGCAGTACTCAAACACTACTGAACGAGAAATAAAGCAAAAGTATGTTTTCGGATTTACAAAAAAAAATTATAAAACTACTTTCAGTATCCAAAGCCAATAGCAGTATGTATATTTCTAAGAAAATCAAGCATGAGTAAAGAGTGTAAATGGATTGGAATCCAATCACTTCTCTCTGCTAAATAATCTTTGTGTAAGAAAATATATATAATATTTGATGCATGCCATCATATATTGAGCAGTCTTCACAAGGAGATACACCATAAACTAACTATGCTAACCAACTAACTATGCTCGTAACCACGGCATCTCTAGACTCCTGAGAACCAGCGAAGATGTGTCTTCTCGTCTCGACTTCTTCGGGCCATCACCAGCTTCATTCAAGCGAGACGTCCGGAGGCTACTCCACTAAAGTGACCTCGCTACAGTGTTCTGGTTATGAAACGGTGTTGTGTTTTGTTATTGGTGGCGCCTTTAAAGGATCACAACCACATTGTGGGGCGTGGGGTTGTTTCGATTTATCTGCTGTTTGCATCAGAGTCCAACTTTGTTATCTTTTTTATAAATTTTATCACTGTTGCCTACTTCGTTCATTATCACTGTTATCTATTTCTAGTCTGTTATTGTTATCACTATTACTCGTTTCCGTATTGCATCCATCACCACTGCCAGTATTGTTGCCAATTATTATTGTTACCTAGTTATAGATATTGCATCTATCACCACTGCCAGTATTGTTGCCAATTATTAACGTTACCTAGTTATAGATATTGCATCTATCACCACTGTCAGTATTGTTGCCAATTATTATTGTTACCTAGTTATAGATTATTTATCGCCAAGCATGTTATATATTTTATTTGTTATTGTTACCTATAGTTATAGTCTGTTATTTGCTGAGCATGTTACTTAATTATTATGATTACCTAGTTAATTCAACTTTCACTCTTCAATTGTTATTACAACTACGTGTCATTTTCATTGCACATGTTTTTCATATTTTCATTCAATCTTTGCATGTATCACTGATGTATCTGTACAACATTATCAGCATGTAATAAGCATCTTGTCGCATGTATCACAATGTAAAACGATTGTAAAAATGGTGTTTGCCGTAAATAAATAAAAAAATAAATAAATATATTTTCTTCCAGCATAATCAACTTTGAAGTTTAAAAGGTGCTATGCATATTGAATAAAACTAAGAAATATCGTGTAATTTTATTTTTTTTTCATAACTTATAATGAGCGTGGAGCCGAAGTATTTTCCTGAACATTTAATTTAAATTGGTGATCTAATTATTTAAAAAGGCATCTGTTGAGTTATACTGATTGATATGTAGTATTTATGATAAGTAGGTTAATAGCTTGAAATAATTCCGTAATACTTATCTAACAGAGAAAATTGTTTTCCAAAAATATGATACATGAAAAACGTGTATTTTGTATGTAAAAACGTATTATGAAATGTTTCAGATGTGTAATAAACATCATCTGTCCACACCTTGGCAGTATTAAATTAATTGATTTATACCCCATACTACGAGTATAAAACGGAATACATTCATTGTGCTTCCCAGAAAATTAATATTGTAATCCCAGAGGAAACCTTGGGCACACCTGCATTTTATGGCACAATTTCTAGGCTATTGCCAAAACTTTTGAGGGGTATCAAGTAACCAAGTCGTTTCTTTGAATTATATTGGGTTACCCGTGATTAGACATACCACTAGAAAATTGTATTCAAGAAAACCACTACACTTACCAACTGAAATTCGTACAATGCGAAGGTTAAAACATTTTAATTGACAAAAGCTTACGCTATATGAAATATTTTCTCTTTGTTTGATCTTAGTTAAACAAAGTTGTAAGGTATGTTTCATATTTCAAACTGCGTCAATGTAAAAGCCAAAGACATCTCAGACATTTTGATTGATGGATCAATATATTACAATAGCTTGCATGTCTCGAATATGCATTACAACAGACCGTGATAATGTTTTCTTGACATTTGCCGATTTCAATAATACATCTTGTTAAAGTTGACTTTTCGTCACTTTAACACTTTACATTACTTTTAACTCATGCTGTGATTATCTAAAAAATACTTATGATTAGGGTTTTAAAAATCAGTTGGTTTAATTCAATATGAGGTGTGGCGGAATTGGTTAATACAAATGAAAACAAAGTTTAACAACCTGTTTAGACAATAATATTTATGTAAAGTGTAATTCATTTCGACATAAAACAGCTTATGTTATTCTAACAAAACAATTAATAGTAAATGTCAACTTGAATTAATCCGGCTGTAACATTCTAACATGACTTGACACTCTCAGCATTGAACTAATTAAAAATGAAACAGACAACAGAGGGAGAATAACAATTGTGTTTCTTATTTGGTGCATTTCAAATCCAATTAGCTGCAATTTTGAAGCCAAAACGGTCTCATTTTATTTTGATTTACATTTCCTGTCTTTTTGATCATATTTGTTTTTTTATTACGGTTTTCATGAAGATTTTAATATTAATTTTAAATAGCCGTCATATTTAAATAGTTTGAGATATTGGAACGGTATTTCTAAGCTCTTTATACATCTAAACTCAAACGAGTATTTATATCAATTTAGAAATTTCTATCTTGAAAATGTCCAAGATATAAAATAGTTTTTTTAAATCACAAACAGACCGACATACAGAAGTCAAGGCATTTTACGGCGTTACTTATACGGCGTTTAATGTTTGTCTTAGCCCAAGGAACAAGTACACAAAATATATCCAGACAATTTGGACGCACCCTGTATGGATATTAAAACAGCCTTTTCCCTTAAGAAAAATTTTTCAATAAGAGATCTTTTTTACTTAATGTGTAAACCAAATCTAAGAGCGTTCTCCGAACCACTGGGTCAAGTTATTTTCGAAGAGGAAAGTGCTTTTTATAATGAATTAGATAAACTGGGCATCAAAGATAAAAGTCGGAGGTCCTGAGATCTAACCATTCAAACAGCCTTTCATTCTTACCTCCTTATAATATGGTTCTTGTCATTGGTGATTCGAAAATTCTTACATCTTATTTACTGTATTTACTGCTATAAGACATAATGAAATGGAAAATTAAATTTGCTCAACCACACAGGTCATATAAATGTCAAATTAATAATTAAGAGATCAAAGAGCCTAATCAACTGTTCAATGCTCTAGTTTGATTCTACGTTCCTTTGACTATTGGCATTATTAAATGAACCTCTGAGTCAATAGCTCTTGTCCATATTGACCTGGCAAATACAATTGGCTTTATTGAAAATACCAGGTCTAGTTAAAATTATCTATTGTGCAAACGATGCAGACTACTTGAATCAGCGTTAGAGTTTTTAACATTATGAGTGTACTGTAGAACGAAGTCGTTTACTAGCTGCGACAAAAATCTCCTATAGTCTCGCTTTTTGAATAAAATGTACAATATTCAAGAAGAACTGGTAATATTGGAATAAATATAAATTTGAAATAAAAAACTTCACCAATATTTTAAGACTTTAATTTCATGAGGCCTTTCGACAGCTATGCTGGCATCATCAGACATGTTATTCTAGTAAATAACATTACATTAGTTTTGAGATGTGTCTGATGATGCCAGCATAGCTGTCGAAAGGCCTCATGAAATTAAAAATTCTAAAAATATTGTTGAAGTTTTTATTTCAAATGTATTAAATATATATTTTTTTATTTGTAACACAATTTTTGGTGAAAGCCCTTCGTCCTAAGGGCTTTTAAAATTTCAGAGTTTGTGCTTAGTTCTGCAGTTAAATATTGTAATGCTATTTGTATGAAATGTAAAAAAAAATACTTACGTTGAATTTTGTGTTGTGATAGGATTTTGTATTTTATTAGTATGTTTTATTGATTTTTTTGAGAATTTAAGTAAAATATAGTAATATTACTTGTTAAAAATGTTAAGAAGAGATTTCGTGTTTTAATAGTATGTTTCATTAGCATTTGTAATTTTCCTAAGATGCCTCGAAGTAATCACGCACGCAATGAAAATAATAGGGATATGATGGGAAATAATCGTTTTCGCCCTTATCAACTATACATATAAAATATATCACAGGTTTTTTTTAGGGTTTTATTTAGTGATGAAGTGGATGGAAGAATGAGAAATCTAAATCACATTAGAATATCTAGACACCGTAATCGTAAAGCAAATACATTTATCATAATTCAAAAGAAACTGGACTTCCTTTGGATGTTGCTTGGATCACTTAACTTAAATGCTTTAAACGTTTCCTAGTTGAAGTGGGTATCGTAGATTAATACAGTTTGCAATAAGTAGGCGATATTAACCTTCAAAAAACTCCTTTTGGAAAAACATGAAATCAACCTAAAAAATTACTTAGAATAACGGACAAAGTAACTGTTTTTACACAAAGATATATTTTTCAGCGTTTCAAAGATATCTTTTCTTTAGGAAAGAAGCTAAATTTTGTAGTGACCTGTACCTCAAGATGAAAAATAAGATGCTTTGTCATTGCGATGAGACTGTCCTTCAAAAGAGACCAAAACCAGAACGTTGCAATTTATTTTAAAAGGGCAAATTATTTTGAACAAAAACCTGATTACGTTCGTTAAAATCTCAATATTGATTTAGGCTGTTATTGCTCGTGAAAGATTATTCTGACATCAAATAGCTATCTTGTTAAATATACATACTAACAATAAGAATGTAGTCATTGTTTCATTTTCAGTATATTAATTACTAATCATAAGACTGTAATCAATTGGTTATTTTTGTGCACCTACTAAAATGAATTGCACGATAGGGTTTCTACTAAAGTGTGTGAAAAGGAGTGTGTGTGTGTGTGTGTGTGTGTGTTTGATTGGAGTCAAATTGATTACAAGAAATGTGGCCAACTTCAAACCAAATTGCAATATGATAATAAACTTTTGATACGTAACTGTGGTTATAAACAAAACGTACGCTATAATATTGCCAAAATAAATAAAACATCAAAGACACATTGAGTGCGTAGAGAACAATGATGGGAAGAGAATTTATTGGAGTGCATCTGATATCTGTCAAGCTCAGAAAAGTGAAGGATAGCTGAATACATGGCCAGAGAAGCTCTGCTTGGAAAAATGGAAATACGTTTAAAGAAAAATGAAAGCACCACTTGTGGTCAAGTTTCTAGTTGAAAAACACTTCTAATATAAAATAACAGCAAATATTGTAATCTGGATTAACAGTTGTTACTCTATTATTATTATAACAGCATACAAGAAATAATTTATTTGATTGATTATTTAAAACTTAAACGTTATATCATTAATTGTAAACCATCAACAGAGAAAACCCCGAATACTTATTGTTTAACTGATTCTCTAGGTACTAGTTTTGAAATTGATTTACTTTATTGTTAGCTTTAAACCAATCACTGGTACAAAAACATTCGTCCAGCAACAGTTTGTAAAACAATTGCAGGTCGTAATTTCATTTGAACTGTTCCAAATCCCTAGATCTATTTGATCCGATCAATTGTGTTCTGAATTGGAGATAAAATTCGAATTTACATTACAGTTGAATTCAGTAATACAAATAATATTACTAAATTTGTTAAATATAGTACGGACATATATTAGTTAATAATTACTAAATTTCTCTACATTCACTATACTAAACATTTCAGGCTTATTTGCTACGAAACTATCACTTTTAAAATTATATTGATTAATTTATTAAACAAAGCAAGTATTTTACTAAAGTTTTACCCCCCAAACCCCCTCCCACATCGATGAGTTTTGTTTACAAGATTATAATTACACACAGAAAGCTGGTGGGTTTGTGTATAACTCTCAAATCCTTTAATCAATCAAGTGCGTACAAACAGAACAGAAAAGTATCTGTATAACAAGGAAAATTAATTTTTAAAATAATTATATTGGTCTAATCAAAATAAAACTGCCAACTTGCTAAATAAATAAACAAGCTAATTTTACTATATTTCTTTTAAAATGTCAACCTTTATTTACGAACATTTCGTAACGATTCCCTAAATTTGAGTTAACTACCTAGAAACAGATGTACAAATCTAATATCCTGCCCTGCTTCAGACGAAATTTAATTTAGCTTCCTCGGGCTTAAATCAAGTAGGAGTTCTCAAATTTGAAAACCTAATTAGGATGACATTTAACTGATATTTTTAGCTTACTAGTACCGGTACCGATTATTATATTATGTGTATCGGAAGTATTACTGTCCTGATTATTTAGTTTTAAAATGACAGTCTATACATTTATATGTTTATAATGTATGTTTCTTTTAAATTAGTCTATATATACCTTGTTTTACTTAATGTATTTCTAGTTTTTAGCTTACAGTTTGGGGTTGTCTGTGAACACTCACTACTATTTTACGTGTCATGTATATTTTTGGAACATGAAAAACAAATGGAGGAAAATAAAATGAGAAAATATTGTCAAAAACTATTTTATAGCTTTGTGTTATACACATATATTTTCATATGTGTTATAACTTGTTGTTTTACGTTTTTACGTGTTTTGTTGTTTTTATGTTGTTTTTTTTATTTTATTTGTGTAATACATCTGCTCTGAGAGCTACCTACTATACTTACACATCCAGATAAGAGAAGTTATCAAAACCAAAATAAATGTTTTCACATTGTTTTCAGACCTGTCACTTAAGAGCATTTAGTTAATTTAAGAGGCGTGATGATATCTTATCGGATAGTGTCTCTGTGATTAGATCAACAAGAGTTCAACAATTTACGATTAAGAGGAGCTACTTTACTCAACATGTTAGAACTAAGTAGTTCCACAGAGAAGTACTGTATATCTTACTTCTATGTGGTAGTTCAGTTACAAGGCTGAGGATGGAGTTAACCTCAACCTACAACTACGAGTTTGAACTTCCACAGTATATCTACCCGACAAAGGATGAATTTGTATAATCAAATTTTTTCTTATAAGGGTGGTATAATTTGTTTTACCTAACCCGCCATGTTAAACTTCCCTATCCCAAGCGTGATGTATACAACTTCTTTACTTCTCGAGTGAAGTAAAGTATCAAAAACTCACTCGGTGATGTAATGAAACCCATTTAAATAACATTGAGTGCTTAACTTAAAAAATATACCTCTATGGAGCCAACGACGTTCAACGCTAGAAATCAGCTGTGCGCTTGAATTTATTGTTATACTTTAAAGAATTTTCCTAACCTTGCTTTTGTTTGTAAAAGAACGTTACTGTTAGAAGATGAGTGAAATGGGTAATGAAAAATATTGTACGTAACTTCCTGTATATTGTCGGATCAGGTAAAATCTTGTACGTTACACGTTACGCAAGAGCGTGTTTACATCACTTAGGTAAATTTACACCTGCGTAGTGTAAAAACGCTCTTACTACACTTAAAAGGTAAATAGCTATTGTTGGTTAATTGGTTTGTTGTCAACTTACCCTATCAACAAACTTAATACGTTATGGAAAGCATGGTGCTTTGTTAAGATAACTGATAAGCTATTCTACCAATTTTACGTCGAAAAACAATATTATGTAAGAATAAAAATGTAACATAATAACTGATTAAAACTCTACGTAAGTATTGTTCTATCACATATATGTTGTATGTTGCGTTAGTATAAAAGTCAGTACTATTGTTTGAATGAAAGGTGGCTGTGGAATTGAATAGCATTGCCTAAATATGAAAAATATGTCTATGAGTGTCAAAAATATTCCACAGTTTCGTGTAATTTGAATAATTCCCCTAAATCAATTACCATAACTCGATAAAGCCGGCTTCGTCCGTTTATGCTGAGCAGAGATCTCTCAGACATCCATTCTTGCCTTCAGAATAAGTAGAGTGTTCATTTGGCATTTGTTCGAAGGTTGTGGAAAACGTCTGCCCTTACTCATTTTTGTCAATATAAAATTCGATTAAAAAGTTGGTTGTGAATTGTCTTAAAGAATTTCACTTTGAATAGTGACCAAGCATGGTTACATAATTTATAAGTATTGATTTTCGTACAATTTTTTATTTGATACTTAATAAAAGGTTACTTTAGACCATGTCTTTAAAACACGTTTCTACAACAAAAAATCAAAACTACTAACATTCGTTCATGTGTTTGCGTGATTTGAATTGAATCAATTATTATAATAATTATTATAATAGTTATTAATGATATCAACAGCAGAAATGCTGTATCAAACTATATGGTCGTTAGATAAACTTTCCACTTCATATTGCTTCTTAACATAATGTTTCCCTTTAATGACTGTAGGAGGGTAATTTATTTCACTAGGCCTATATAGTTTTATTTCAGTTTTCCTCAAATTAAAAGCGTTTGAGAATAAAAGTATGAAAAATATTGGTTTGAACGTTTAAAATTATCTTTCAAATTATAATTGTTGCTACAAATTTAAAATATAATATACAACTCGCAAACTCTTAATTTATTATACCATGTTGACTTCCCACATTTATCTATACACACATCTATACATTTATCTATATGGACCAGCTGTAGCCATTTTTTTTATTAAAAAAGAAAGTAGTTGTGTGAGCCAGTCTAATGCGCTAGTGTCTAAAATTCTATTTTATGCCTTATTTTTGTTGCTAACCAGGTTGATGGGTCATAAAAATTGCTATAACTCATTATAAGTCATTCTCTTAATTTGACTTGGTTAAAAAGATTGTGTATTCGGCAGAATTTAGTCATTTAGATCAGCGCAATTTGTAGGTGGCTCACATCAACTACGACGATTTTGATGAAAAGGCTGGCTACATATTTAATATGGGGATGGAATGTCTATACGTACGTGACTTAATGTTCTTATAAATTTCTTCAAATGTCTGTCCAAGACTTTGAAAGTCAAGAAAGGATTCTGAAAGATAACTCCATTAAACAGCTGCAGCAAACAACATAAGAAACCAATGTTGTTGTTATGTTGGACATAAATCAGGAGTGAATGGAAAATCCGCTCGACTGTTAGTTTACACCTTTTGCAGTCAAACGTTACAAAATTAAAATTTGTTTGTTTTGTATTTTACCTAAATAATATCGTTATAAATTCTTTTCTATAGAAGATTCATATTTTCTAAACTTGTTTTATGAAACTTTTTTGTAAATATAAATTTTTAATTAACCTTCATAACTATAAAATTACTTTTTTGGGTGCAATTTGATTGTTTCTTAACTGTCGCTTAACTTCGTTCCCAAGGAATCCACGGATCATAGATACATTAAGATACGTTAGGAGATACTTTAGTAACTACTACCATAGATTAAAAGAAGTAGAGTTGTCTATACTCCTTTTATCTATGCTACTACGCATGGGCAGTTAATATATGAAGACGGGGTGAAAAATTTTAAATAACATTTTTTTAACCTCTGTTAAATGGTGAATTTTTTTGGTGTACGGAAATTGAGGATTGAGTTTTCAAGACGTAAACTGAACACTTTTCACAGCCCAAGAGATGGCGAGGAAAAACAGTGGCCGTGTAACGAATAAAACAATTGGCCCACTTAACAATATTACTATATTTTACCCTTCTATTTTAATATTATTTTATATAACACAGTATAAGCTATGAGAAACAGGGGTTGGCGAATAGTTAGTTGTGGTGTCCACTATCGTTACAAAATCGTCAACACTAAAAGAATTAATTACAAAATCTAATGTTTAACTGATATCAGTCGTAAGTGTTTTCAAAATTCTACCATGAACTTCTTTAGGCACCAAAAGTAGTGATAATCTGAAATTGTTTTTTCCCAGCTGGGTAGTAGTAATGTGTAGAAAGACGTTCAATAGGGAAAAATTATATTTCTTTAAAAAGAAAAACAGAATCCTATTTGAAAAACCTTTACGATAAAGGTTTCTTTACTTTACTTTTATTATAGCTTACGTTTGATTCCAAGCAGCAAACAAACTACAATGGAATTTGATACTAAAATATATCTTTCATTCTTATTCTAAGCCTTTTTTTTTGCAGTGTGTCATTGCTTGTACGAAGACTTCATGCTTTCTTTTATTTTTTCGGTTAAATGTTACAGGTTCAATTTACCTTTGATCATTTTTTTATATTCTTACTTAGATCCAATAATATCATTTTTGCATACGTTTAAAAACTGATTTTGATGTTTATGTCAGGTTTATAGTATTTTTATAAGGTAAAAGTTAAAGCTTTTAAACAGTTATATGACTTTTTCATACAATATATTAAATATTAGAACTTCCCTATATAAAGTATTGTTGATAAATGTGCTACATTCACATCCCTCAAATAATTGAGTCGTTATCGCTCCAGATAGGGTGTCCAATTACTGTGCTGCACAGTAACGACTCGTCCTTAAACTAGAAAAAAAACTGTGTTATTCTACTTTGTATTGTGTGCAGCGAGGAGAAAAATATTTTTGCCAGACAAAATGTCCATAAAAACTTTTAATTTAATTTTAATAGTATCAGGTGGTTGAAGAAGTGGAATAACCTTTCAACCCCCTAAGTTATAGCTAAGGTTTTGCCTATACAGAGGACATTATATGCTTTACATTTTTCCCTACTTGACAAAAACAACTAACTGTAAAAATATAATTTTAAAAACTTAGTACCTTTGATCCCTTACTAGTACTTCCTTCTAATACATATTTAATCTCTATCAACCGAAAAATCAATTGGGGTTCTGTGACTGTATTTTCGTTTCCACAGTTTATTTTATGTAAAATTTTTTAAGTTATGTTTTAAACCAATAAAACAATCTGTTTAGTAAAGACGATAGCACTCTTTTAGGGACTGCCCTTTGGAATAACTAAAACCACTTTGCTAACTTTATTAGCTACAAGCTACTGAAATCGGTTGAATTTGAAACTGTCAATGTATTGGATCAAATCAATTTCACTGCCTTCCGTATTGTGGTCGTAATGACAAACGGTGTCTGTGGGAATAAGGTAAGTATAAATACATTGTTATCAGTGAGACAATGACAAACGATGTGAGATTTGTATCAGTTCTCTGTCTTGGAAATCAACGATTGTTCGTAGGAATGATTTTAGTGACCAAAAATTAAACTATTAAAGTCTCCTTATTCTAATGACTGAACAAAAACATTGTATACTCATTGCCAGTTTAAACTAATGTTTATTTTTTTATCTACTCATTTTGATAATCATAAAGATCATTATCTGCTAATAGCTTTAAGATAATCATATTTTTTGGTTGTCGTTTTATTCAATTCTAGTTTGTAATTGGGTTTCTTGGGAAGTAGGTAAAATTCTTGAATATTTATTTTGCCCTCTATTATTTAGCACAGATATTGGTCCTGTATATAATAATCTGTAAAAATTAATATTTTTATGCTGAAGATGACTGTTTGAAATGTAATACAAACCACGATCTGTTTATGCCTAACTATCTCGTTGCCTACTTTCCTAGAGAACCTTGTATGCAGGTATTTTATAGCACTATGTCTAGCTCTCTCCTATAAGTTTTGGAAACATTTAAGTAACATTGTATCTTATTCTATTTCACTCGTTCAGCGATCCGTTGATGTGCCTACCCATACAAATACTGCGTTGTGAGCAAACAAATCACAACAAGAATTAGATATGACAGCTGCAAACTTTTGAATTATCTCTTGAACCTTTAATTAACAGAAGCTTTAGCATGCACGTTGACGTTATATTTGTGTGATCTTAGCGTTTAACAATATTGCAGGGTATAGTTACATAGCGTTTTGAACTGTGTCAATGTACTAAAGACATGTCAGAGAAGTTTTGATGGATGGTCCAATATATTGCAATACCTTACATATCTCGAATATTCATTACAGCACACGTTGATATGTTTGCTTGAACTGTTTCAATTAAACTTTGTCAAACCATAAATCCTGCTGATATTGTATTTTCTTCTTCATCTGTAGGCTTAAACGGCCAGTCATTTCATCATAGAATGATGAAATATTTCCAATGTTTTATAATCAATATTTTACTTAGATTTTATTATATTTTTGTATTTTACTTAGTGTGTGTTTTTTTTTATGAGTAGCATTTTTTACGTTTTGATAAAGAACGGTCCAAACCCTGGTCTTGTCACTATCTAACGTCAACCTTTTTGTTCATCATTGATTCATAGCCCAATGACAAATGGCATCTGGGTCTGGAAACGATCTCGCTTGGATTCGAACTACCTCCCTTCATATTTGAAGGTGAGCACTAAAACCACTTGGCTACCCAGACAATTGTAGTTGTTTAACGCTTGGTTGGAATGATAAATAATTATTTCTGATGTTTAGAACTCTATAGTTTAATGCAGCTGATTTTGTGGTGGGATAAAATTAATAGATTATGCTATTACTAATTAAAACATAACACGACAATGTCGGAAGATTGTAATTAATCTATACTATTATACACAAATTTAATGGTGTCTGTCTGTATCTGTGTTACTAATAGGTGCAAAAACTACTGAACCAACTGGGCTTAAATTTTACGAAAATATAGCTACCATACCAAGGACCATTATAGGACTATTCACATTTCAATACTGACCGTAGGCTTTGCCCCTTTGGTTTTAAAAGTTCTGAGGTGAACATTTTAAAAGTAAATATTGATTGGTCTCCATGGTTGCGATGAGAACACTAACAATGTTTGTTTACATTTGCTTTGAAATTTACATTTAAACCAGAAGAACTGCTAAACTGAATAATTCACAATTTCAGATAGCTGATACAAAAAAATTAAATATAATATTGTCCACAACTATGAGGTAGGTTTATTTTAATCTAACCTTTTATCATGGATTATTTATTCTAAAACTATGTCAATGATTATAGAAAAATACCCCTGCCGCAGCAAACCTGCAGACTAAGCGAATTCCAACTTGTCTGATTACACTTTTACTAAAATATTTCCATAAATAAGACATATTTATTTCCAATTTAAATAACATTAGATTTAACGAGTGCTTAGGTTTGCTGCTACGGGGAAGGTTAAAAGTGTTTTTTTTTTACCATACGTTCATAGTATAGGATGAAATAAATAAATTTGCCAAATTTTATCAATATATATCCATAAACAAGGAAACTACAACAATTTTAATTTTATCCATAAGAATAACATAGGAATTTTAAATTACACTATTTTTGAATTTTCTACGTGACCGTTAGGCATACAAGAGCGCTTCAATATACTAAATTATTTCTTTTTTTAAGCTCTACAAAATAGTGCTAAAAGAATTTTTTGTTTTTATGGTAAAAAATGAGAAAACCCCATTTTTACCCCATAAACATAACTCAGGGTTCACATGGTCCGATTATGCTGGTTCGTGAACTCGTTCAAATAAACGTAGCTTTACACGTATGTACCAAATTTCATCAAAATCTGATCACATTGTTTTTTATATGTATATTAAGGTGTTTTGCTAAACCTATGCTTAAATTAAACTAAAGAATATCATCAATAATTAAATTGTCGTTGATTTTTGTTTTCTAAAATCTGTTGTATATGTGTATCTATATTTAATTATCAAATGGTAATACAAAATACTCTTATTTTATCTTAACTTAGCTTTCAGTGCACATTTACTTTATTTGATACATTTATCATTTGTGTTTTGCCACACCACTGATTAAATTAAACCAAGGAAAATATCATAAAACTAAGCAGTACACAGTGTTCTTTTGTTTCTAAAAACAACAAAAAATCTGTTACTTTGTTTACTTAATGGTACGTGTGAAAATGTAAAGGCAATGGACGATGGAACTGATTAAAAGAACTGATTTGTATATTAAGTTGTTTGTTGATATTTTTGTAGAGTAGAATTAGAGATGCAATGAAACATATACTGTATTAGCAAATACAGTTTTTAGTCATTGATGGTTTGATAATCATATTAGTTTTGTCCGCTGTCTTTAATGCTAAATTATTTGTTTAAAGTTTTTTATAGTACCTATGGATATAGTTTCTTGAATATTTCAAAAGACTGTGTATTGATAAGCTACAGCAATATTTCTAAAGTTTATAACAGCTGACTTAGTTTTGCTAATGATTTATTGTGAGTGTACTAAAACTGAAGATGGAAGGGTCTGTGATTAAATATAAAGAAGAGTGAAATAAAAAATTTAAATTTAATATTTAGTATTTTTGCAACTTCAAAATTGAAATTTATAATGTCAATAATAAATTAAAAGATACTTAATTAAGGGAGATGAAGGTAAATCATGTATGTCAAAGTTTAATTCGAAGATTTGGTCAGTTTTTCTCATATCAGCCTACACACGATTTAAAATTAGTCAAAACCAAAATGGTGGTATCCACTACTTACCAGATTTAAAAGTCATAACTTAAACGTTTCTATTAAGGCCATAAAATTTGAATTTTGTTTCTAAAAACGTTGGCGGATGTGTAACTATTATATGCAACAGATGTAAATATTAAAATGTTTCTATTTTGTGTCCTCTTCCCGTTGCAAAGCACGGGTACAACAGCTAGTTTAGAATAAATACGCAATATTCTAATAGTACCCGTGTAGAAGCAAATTTCAAATTTCATTAATCCATCTCTAACATCCTAACATGACCTGACACGCCCAGTATGGGTCTAATTGGACATTCAAACAGACAACAGAGACAATAACAATAATTGTTCTTAATTGGAAAAATAACAAGTCAATTGGCTGCAGTACTGAGATGCATAATCTAACTATTCACCTTTAAAACAAAGCAATGCATTGTTACATTGAAAATCTATATATGAGGCTTTCGATAAAATATTATTTATTTTTATTAACACTAAAATCTGATTTTTAAGACTTAAATGGTGAAACGTTTTCTGAAAATGCGTGGCAGATGTAAGGGCGTACAGGCACTTCCACTCTAAGTGGCAAGCTTGGGGGTTGAAAGGGTTTTGAATGTAAGGGTTACCGTAAGTGCTTCATAACAAGTATGCGAAAAACCTCCTCAAGACGTGGGCAAACAATTGATCTGCTCATAGGATATTGATTTCCAAAACTGAAATAATAAATACGTGAAATAAGATGATTTACTAAACCCACTAAGCTGTTTCATTTTCCATAAAACGAAAGTTAAAGTTTAACATTATACATAAAAGGTGTGTTATGAAGGGGGGGGGGGGTAATAAATTGTTCACCGTTCAGGTCGAATAAACAGTGGCTTCCTTTGATCGGTGACATTTAATAAACCAATGAGCCAATACATGTTGTGCGTATTGGCCAGGCAAATACAATTGGCTTTATTTACACCGCGTGAGATCAAATAAAGGAGTACTGTAATGAAATATGATAAATAATCAAATTGGTTGTTTGAGTGATTTTTCCTAAACTTACCTTTAGTTTTGGAAAAATCACATTTCGACTCGATTTTGGATGGGTTAAAGAAGTGTTAAAATTTTTTTTTGTTTTCGTGAATGCATAATCTTTGTTGGTTAATCAATAGTTACTGTATAATTCTGAAAGAAATTATAAGTTAAATTAAACTTGTATAATGTACCTCAATAAACTGATAAAATGATTTAAACTTATTTTAGAATAATTTTAGGTTTGAAGATCTAATAGATAACTATGTTTTCCTTCTTACTTCGTGTTACATTGACACATGCCCATTATAGAATAAAAGTGTTCAAGCATTATAACCAACTTCTACAGAAATTTAGTTCCGGGATGTAAGCTAAATAGTTGTAATACGTTCCAATCACTCTAAGCAAAACAGGAACAACAATACTGAGAACTTCAAAACTCTTGAATCATCATAGTTTATAATTCTGAGGCAATTCAAAGATAATAATTAAATACTTGGTAGTTTGATTGTTGTTAAAGCAGCTTAATAGTAGACTTAGTAAAATCAAGTCTATCAAAATCTATTAAATCGAATCCATTAGCAGGATCCACAACACAGTCCTCGTAAACAGAAATATAAATTAACATTTCATGGATAGTAGAAAGTTTTGAATTTAGAAGCTATAGTCAGCTATTGTAATTTTAAGTAATGCGGATGATCCACTTACGATTTATTAGTTTGTTGAAAGTTATTGAATTTTGTTGAGCGTTTGGAAAATATTATTTAAATAAATATATTTTTTTTTACCAAACTTAAAGTTTTTTTTATTTACCCTTCAAAAAGCTGCATTTGAGATACAAATTGTGCTATGAAAGTGTTCATCTGCTAAAAATAATACTAATTAGCTTGATTCATCCTCCATAATAAATACAAAATATGTTTTACATAAACATTTTTTCTACACAAATAAAAGTAAAACGGACAATTGAATAATACAAAGTGTTGCTTTATAGCAAACATTTTCTTCAGAGAAAAAGTATTAAACTATAGTGTCGTGGCTTTTACCTCAGAGTGAAAAATTAAAATCTTTAGACCGTGACGAGATTGCCCTTCCATAGAGGAGAAACAAAGAGGATTTTAACTCTGAACAAGCTCATTTTGAACATAAAATGCATTTTATAAATTATAACTCTACAATTTTAAAACAGGCTTAAACGTTTAAGGCTGCAAAAGCAATGCACGCAGATAATTAATCCTTCATTAATTTATTTGCAGTTATGTACAAAGCTATTTTTCACAAATTTGTACCAGCTGAAAGAAATTTATTGTTTGAGCTATTGTCCGTTAGGAACACATTGTAAGATATCCCCAAAAGTAAATCAAATATGCTTAAGAGAACAATGTCTGGAAACAAGTTGGGGTACAACTGACATCCGTCAAACGCAGAGCATTAAGGTGTTATTGACACAAACCAATGAACTACGAATATAAAGATTCGTAATAGATTTTACATCATACTGCACAGAAACAGGGACTTTTCCATCCGTTTTGATACGCTGAAAAGTTGTCCTTTGCCATCTCTACACACAGAACGTAATATCTGTAATATACTATTACTTATGAGGAAGATTCTTGATAAGAAGAATGTTTCCAGATATTTTATAGAAAACATATGAACTATACTTAGTTTAAAGTTAACGTAGATTTAATGAGAGCAACAGACTTTTCTTATATAGGCCTATATACAAAAAACTAGTTTATAAAAACTAAAATCACAGGTATTATTAATAATATCTTCAAGAAGAATTTATCCTTTGTTTACTGTATACAGCAATTTTATACAATTTGGTATGATTGTTTAACAAATGTGTCAGTGTCGACATAAAAAACTATTGACTTACCCTCCAAATACTCAACCTTTTTAATTGTTTTCAACATTTTCTATTACTTATTTTTTATACTCCAAATTTTTGTTGTTATTACTTAGTTCATCGTGTAACTCAATTGATTAATAGGAAGTTTTAAGCTAACCTCGGTTCGAGAACAAAAAAACTGTTATTCAGCTACAGCAAGTAAAGCGATTGAACGTCGTAATTTCATTAAAACTGTCCCATGTTCGTAAATCTCTCTGATCCGATTTATCAATTGTGTAGGTGGATTCAATCTATATTACAGATTGAATTCAGTTTCACCGCTATTAAATATGGTCTTTAAATAACAGTATTTAATTAATTCCTAATATTAACAACAGTTATTACCAAACGATAGCATATTGTAGCTTCCCTGGCCGCTTCAGACACATTTTTACGAGGAAGTAAGGAATCTATTTACTCTTTTACTATACTTTACTATTATTAACTCTAAAGTATCGAAATCTATTCATTTATGTTTGATTACCTTTTTTGTCAAGCCTGTGTTCCTAAATAGGCCTAAGATGTTTGTGTTACCCTATTCATTACGCCAGCTTGTGTGGGGTCTTCAGGGTAACCATTCTAATAATACAAAAAAATATTATCTAATATTATTGAAATCATTGAACCTAGAATAACAGAAACTATATTATTTATTTAGCTATTCAGTATATCAGTAACGCTACCTTCATGATTTTTACATAGTAACGCTGCCTTCGTGATAGGTTATTAACAGAATAAATGGTTTAATTGTATTGGAAAATGTGTTATACAGGGTGGCTGAAAAGTAACTTTCACCCCTTATCTTATGAACCTTTTGAGATATTTGAAATTGGTTCGTGGCAACCTTCTTAAAAAATAGGGGCTACAATAATTGAAGGGGTGAGTGGAAGGGGGTAAGTAACATTTTGTTCCTTTTGAGATAAATGGACCTAAAGTTTGCAGGTTATTCATTTTTAGTTTTTTTTTTTTTTTTTCATTCTTAAAACGCTATTAGGAAGGGCAGAGTAGTAAATCTTTTTGCGTAATACTTTATAAAAATTAAAATGTTCCTTACTACTAAAATTTTAACTTTTTTATTACTTACCTCCTTAATCCACTTAAAAAAAAAATTTCGTAGTGGAAGAAGGGGTAAGTGATGTAAACGAAAGAAATAAATTATTTTTGGTAAAAAGAAAATACTTTATTTAAACATGTTACCATAAAAAGTACATTTAAATAAGGTTGTTGCACCAAAATAAAGTTAAATGTAACAAGTAAACTTACATAAAGTCTTTATCGTAGACTTTATGTGCTGACTTGTAATTATGTCCAAAAAATAGTAACTAAAAGCCAGCTATGCAAAAGAAATACCACAATGTTAAAAATACTTAATATTTTTTAAATGTGTAAGTAATAACTGTCTTTTATTAGATGTCTTATCTCTGCAACTTTTCTAAGAAATACTTCTTTTTCATGTCCAATCTTTTACTTCATGGAAGCAGTTACCTATAAAGAATAGCTAACAACTCATTGTACTAAGTGGGTCCAATACGGTCCGATACATTATTAAAACGCACTAAAATACAAATAGGAACTGTCCAAGGTAATTAATTTTCATTGTCAGTTGATTTGGATATGATGTTAGCTGCAGTAGTACGCTACTTTTACCTAACAATAAGGGGGTAAGTGCAGGGGACAAGTGAAGCACAAAGAGTTATGAATGAAGGGTGTAAGTGAAACTTAAAGTGGATGAAGGGGGGAAGTGAAACACTTACCACCTTTATTTGGGTGCGTTGCCTGTACATATGTACTTATGTACATCCTGACCTAGCTCGTGGCGAGGCAAGAGGAGACATCATGCCCAGGGCTAGAGATCTCTAGCCCTGCATCATGCCTCCGGACTAACCTAGGCCTAACCTAAACCAACTCGCAGCGGAAGGACTTCCCTTGAAGCATTCTACGAGAACTTAGGCCTCATCATCTCAACAAACCAAGTGCTATCAACTCCATTTTATTATTACTTCTTCAACCGTTTTCTACTAGCCTACTATCAAGAACAGTTATTTTATATCAAGTTTTTTTTTATTAAAATTCAACCGTTAAACCTTTATATTTCAGCAGCCTAGAAGAAGTACTGTTTTGAAATATGTCAATATCTCTCTGTAGCTGCGGGGTGAGTTATGGGACTTGAATGGACAAAAAAGGTTTCGAAAACGAATATCTCGAGTCTACGAGTGTTGTCAGATGTTATAAGTATTCATGTATTTTGTAGGATGCCACAATTCCTTGTATATATAATTAATTGTGTATATGTAGGTTAAGTTAGAGAAAATCTGAATATTTCTGTTTTTAACGGGGTAACTTCGGCAAACCTCCTCAAAATTCCATTTCGGTTAACGCCAGTGCTAAATTCATCCCCACAAAATTTTTGCTATCTAAATATATACTTTTTGCAGTTAAAATTAACACTCCAGTTTTGTGTTTAGTGTAATATATGTGTATAATTGTCTGTGTTGCTATTTAAATAATTTTACGTTAATCTTGTGTACATTTAAAGCTGTACGGATTTTTGCCCGATCGTACTTCCTTAGAGGTAGCCTTTTGTTATTGATGCAGTAAAGTTACTTTTTAATGATTTCTATGGTAGGCATAATTTAATTCTATGGTTATTTTTATGTCAAAATGTTTTAATTTTCATTATGGTCTAACATTTATTCTGAGTATCTATTTATCTTAGAAATTTCACATACCAACTTGGCAATAAGTTTAAACCTATGGTCTGGCAGAAGTTGTCACTTACTACCAAAAAGAAAAGTAATCGTATTATACTAGGACTAACTATTTTATTTAAGCTTTGTACCCAATTGAAAATTACATTCTCTAGTTGTTAAGGGCACATCTCTGTTAATAATTTTAGAGTGTTGGTAATTAAATTTTGTTAATCATCTTTCACTTATTAAAAACCTGCAGATCTCTCACGAACACAAATTTTGGTTGAAGTTCCACGAGCCTATTTCTGGGGTCTGGGCACTCAGTTATGTTTCAATATCTAACATCGACCTTTTTTGTTAAATAGCATCATTAATTCATAGCCCAATGACAAATGGCATCTGGGTTTGGAAACGACCTCGCTTGGATTCGAACCAGTGACCTTAAGATTTGAAGGCAAGCACTATAACCACTCGGCTACCCAGACAATCATGATGAGTCGCACCACGTCACTCACTGGTGAGTCGCTAGGCCTAATGTCTATTTCATTAATTTTCTGTCTGAAAACACATTATTGAGGGTAAATGAAGTTGTAGCAATGCTCGTCAGACAAGGATACTTTAATGTGGCCTGGTTGGAATTAAGATTTTCCAGAAATTTTTTAATGTGTAAGTGTTTCGGATAAAATGTTCAAACGTTTCCTCAAAGCTGTCTTCGTCTGCTCCAGTCACCGTCTTCTCTTTACCCTTCTTGATGAACTTAAACGTTGGCAACATTATAACATTGTACCTTTGCTTAATATTTTTCTGTTCGTCTACATCCACCTTAAAAAAGATAACGTTTGGAAACTTGTTGACATATTTGGCAAAAAAGGGTTCTATAGCACTACAAGGTGCACACCATGTCGCATAGAAATCTATCACAACCAGCTGTTTGTTGTGTCTAGCTGCTTCCAACTTTTTATCGAAGTCTTCATCGCTCGTCACTGAATGTAGGTTGGCTGGAACAAAATAAAATTGATAAGTAGGCTACATGCGCTTTATACAGTTTATACTTTAGGGATATAGCGTTTAATGAATTGGTTACAGTAAAACTAACCGAGCCACAATTTAAAATTAAATGTAGGCTGATAAAATTGCATTAATTATAATCTAAATTGTATATTACGTAAAAAGAAAATCAACCCGTTATTTTTAAATTAATGGAAAACGTTTTATCTCATTTTTATTGCATAATCAAAAATTCATCCTCACAAAATAACATCCACAAAATACCATCACAAAAAATAACATCACAAAATAACTCCTCGATCACAAAATAACATCCTCTAAAATAATTATGCAAGAATAATACCCCCGCCGCAGCAAACCTGCCGACTTAGCTAATTTCCATTTTTTCTGAATTGATTTTCAATCAAATCTATTTAAATAACATTAGGTTTAACGAGTACCTAGGTTTGCTGCTACCAGGAAATTATTAAAGCAAGTTTTTTAGTAAAATATTATTAGCTTAGTATGAAATAAACAAATTTGCCAAGTTTGATCCAAATATATCAATAAACAAGCAAACTACGTCATTTAACAATATTCTCCTTAAGAATAACATGGAAATTTTTAATTTACAATATTTTGAATTTACTTCCTTACCAATAACCGTACGAAAACACTTTGATAAACTAAATTATTTGTTTTTTTAAGCTCTTTAAAAAGGTCTAGAGAGAAAATGGGACATTTTGTGTTTTGAGGGTCAAAATGAGAAAAACTATTTTTTACCACATAAAAGACCCCCGTAAAACCCCGTTCTCGTGGTTCGATCATGCTGGTTCGCGAACTCATTCGGGTTTATCCTGCCTTACACCTTCAAACCAAATTGCATCAGGATCGGACAAAAATTACTTAAATTCACGGACGTATATATATTTAAAAATTTGAACATTAAAAAAATTTGAACGAATAGTGTTTTTGGCCACCGGGGACATCAAAATAAAAAAGTAAATCGGTCCCGGGCCTTGGTCTTACCGTGCCACCTACGGTAATAGCCACTTCTCTATAAGGAAATTCGCTAAAATAGATAATTTAATCTCACCAAGTTGTGATTCGGTGTTCTCAAGTTGTGGTTCGGATTTTCCACCAGTAGTTTGGGAAGGCCCCCCTTCTGGTCCAGCACCAACCAGTTGAATAAGTATCAACTAAAAAATATTTAGCTGATGTACACAAGATGTGCAATTGAAATAAAATTCAGTGTTAAAGAATACACTTACTTAAAATCGTCACCACCTTTAAAGTTAAAAGTATTTCATAAATGGTTGTCTAACTAAATTATATGAAATACCTAACATTGTATAGGGTGTCCCCAAATTAAAAACGGCACCAAAATTGGAAGCTATTTCAGATTCTCATTTGATTCCGATTAATCAGAACATAATGACGGAACATCCAAATAATGGTACGTAAATGTTAATTGCATTTGCCAAATAATTTCAAAGTAAAAGTTAATGTTGTTCAGTGTTACTTAGGTAAATAAACTTAAAGTAGCTAAATAAGGTTTATCAAATATATAGATTTACTTTTACAAAACGTACCATTATTTTGCAAATCCGCTATTTCGTTTTGTTTCATCAGAATAGAATGAGACCCAAGGGAATTTGTTTATATATTTATTAATTATAACAGTAGACTTATTTGTATGCGTGTTCCATATGTCTGGATTATTATCGATTCAAAAATAGCCTCTTTATGGAGACACCCTGTATAATAATTAAATAAAAGTAATTTTTAACAATAGTATTGTCCGTATTAGAAAGATTTGCTGTCAAAGGATTGTCAGAGAGCGTTTGCGTGTACAATGTGTGTATTTAAAGTAAAAATAAAGTATCAATTCATTCGTAATCTTCACTCATTTGCATCACACATGTTGGATGACCAACCAGCTGTTTACTAATCTAAATTATATTGCAATACTAGCAGAGTACCCGTCCTTCGTACGGGGTTGGCATATAAGTATAAAATGCCAATTGCAGTTATACTCGATCTTTGCGTTTGCAATGTGAGAAGACACGGTTTGAGAAAATCTGCTTCCTTACTACACTTTAACAGTTCTCATTCCGTATCACAGTTTTTGTTGCTGCCTAGTTCAAATTAGCTGTTTTCATAAAATGAAAAAAGTGCTGCACCTTGTTGGTAAATCTTATAACTTTTTAATGCTTTTACATATCATAGAACCAACTCTTTTAGTTGAAATAGCTGGCTAAATCATTTAATTCCCTTTAAATATGAATACTCATAAGGTTAACATAGGGAACTGCAGAGCCACTGGGGCGGAGCCCGAGAGGATTTTTGAAATAAGAATATGCCTATATGTTAATCGGGAATGTGAGCTATCATCATGTCAAATTTCAGCCCAATCCGACCAGTATTTTTCACGTTTACTTGTCACATACATACATCCATACATCCAAACTTTCTCATTTATAATATTAGTAGGGTAAGAAACTAAAATGTTGGAGTCTGTTGCTAGACTTTATAAAAGTTAAAAGAAATATATTTTGTTAAAGGCATAGTATACCGAGTGTTAAGAATCTCTTTCCCGAAACTCCGCGGGCATGTTTCTTAGGGGAAAAAACAAAAAAATATCATGTAAACATATGCCCTATCTCCCTTCGTTTTCCGTCTGTCAGTGTGTATGTATTTGTTTCATAGCTTCCCATAAGGTTAGAACCACTAGAGGTTCCAACTTCAAATTTCAACATCATATGTGTATGATGACAAATAGTAACTATTATTTTGCAAATCATCAAGTTTTTACTTTATATGATTTCGAAATAACGGCCATTTTAATTTTTCAAAGTTTGATAACTCAACAGCTATAGGATTTATAAAAAGGTTACGACAGACAAAAAGAATGTAAATTTAATTCACTTTACATTTAAATGTACAATGTCTATATGGTCAATAAACAAATTAGGAGAAGATTTCGTTTTTATCAAGGTAATACCTGCTAATTTATTGAACTTGCCCAAAATTGTAGTTTTAATTTCATAAAATGTAATTTTTCTCCATTATTTGTGTTATGACCTTATATTATTTGTACAATTATGTAAAGTGAATTAAATTTCCAACCTTTTGGTCATTTGTGACTTTTTTTATAAATACCTCAAGTGGCTTTAAAGTTATGGGAAGGATTGTACGAAATAAATACTAACAGACGTATAACGAAACGAGATAATGTGTTAACATGGAATTGTTTGTTTGTTTTGACCTAAGGAACTTGCCACGGAGTACAGGAGAGTTTCGAAACACCCTGTATAATCAATCAGACTTTCTTTAGAATAATGTCATAAATGAACCAGGCAAGAATTTGGCTGTGATTTAGCAAAATAGTAATAAGAATGATGTATAACGTTTTTGTTGGAAATACAAATGAAATTTCTAGTACGCTAAGGTTTAATCCTAAATCATTTGACATATTATGTCAAAATGATGTATGAATGGTGTATGAATTAATGTCCTATATTACCATGGTATTATAATTAATGAAATAATCACGATTTTACAGTTTAAAAAGCATCTTGTAACTAGTAGGAGTATAATAAATATTCTATCATAAAACTTACCAAACAGAATAAATAGAAGATTGACACGTTCATAGTTCTGATACTGGCCTCGAGATCCACTGACTGACGCAGTTACAGATGGTTTGTAACTCGATGACGTACAATAATTATACAGGTGGTATATTAATCACAAGCAGATCACTAGGAATGTGTAAAATACACAGTAGCAGTAGAATTTATATAATAAAAAAACTAAACAAAAATTCATGGACGTAGATCTCATGGTCAGAACTGGAGCCAGAACCGACTTACTTTTTCGTTTCCCTTGAGGCCAAAAACACTATGCGTTCGAATCAATACGAATAACACATTTACATTAAAATGCCACTGGGGCTGGAATTAACAAAGACGATCAATTGAGCCTAGTAATGCAAGAGGGACCCAAACCACTGCATAGTCAAACTGAGAAAAACAAGGTTAAAACATAGGCTAAATCTGTTTGCATATGTATTCTTTACACGTAAATATGTCTAATCTAGCGGTTACAGCATACTTGATTGTTCACCGATCAGGTCGAATAAATAGTGGCTTCCTTAGATCGGTGACATTTAATAAACCAATGAGCCAACACATGTTGTGCGTATTGGCCAGGCAAATACAATTGGCTTTATTTACACTGTGTGATATCAAAAAAAGGAGCAATTAATAATGAAATATGATAAATCTCTTATTATACGTGAGGGCTGTTTTTTGTGAATACTACTCCTCCCTTATTTGTGGATTAATTTCAACGTTAAAGGTGTCAAAAGTTTCGACCTAGTTCGTAGTTTTGCAATAAGGTTTTAGAATTTAAAATTTCCTACTCTTGAGGGCGTGAGACCCTTTCAATAGTCGGTTTTTACCTGTCATAAGAGAGAGGTGTGGTCGGTTTTTGTCATAAGAAATACATTGAACAAATTTCAAAACAAAAAACAGCTGTATATAAAAAGAAACTCACCAGCTTAGCTTCTTGGGAGTAAATGATAATGTTTGTAATATTCAGGAGGTTATAGACCAATCCAAACCATTAATCACTTTTGTTGGATGAACAGAAAATCTCTTGAGTTTAAAGAAGAAATATTGAAAACAGGAGGAGGTTAAAAGGAAATAACCTTCTAGGTAGAAGGTTATCCAGTAATAGGTTTAAAAATGGAGAAGTTTATCCACCATATTTATTACTACTCTTCTTGTACTCTTCTTATTGTGGCAGTCGATGAGTTCACGAAATTTGTGTGGTTATTCCCCATAAGAAAAACAACGGCCCAACTCACCTTATAAACTCTGGAAACTCGATTGTTTCAACATTTTGGTAATTCTATGAAATTTGTTACCGACAACGGATCTCAGTTTAGGTCTCATTTATTTAAGAGGATATGTTTTGGTCAGGGAATATACCATTTTACTTCTTCTCCATACTACCAACAGCCCTCTCATGCCGAAAGATCCCATAGGAATTACAAGTCAGCACTCATTGCCGAACAGCAAGAACAGCAAGACATCTGGGATCAGAATCTCCGTAGGCTCAACTAGCATTCAATAGTGTTCTCCATGAAGGTCATAAATGGAGCCCTTCGAGCTTATGTTTGGATTCAAACCAAATAACCATTTGTCAAATGTTTGGAATATCACCGATGTGTGTCCTCAACAGATTTCAAACCAGATGTCAAAAACCTGTGGTCAGCCGCTATAGACCACGAATTTATCGCTACTAGACGGAATCTAAAAGCGAGCCCACGAGAGACAGCGGGGTCGATATAATCAGGGAAGAAGAGAAGACCCATTCAAGATTGGACAGCTTGTTTATTGCTTTGCCCATCCTCTCAGTTTAATAGTGGAGAAAAGGCTGGATAACTGTGCTACAGGTTGACTGGACCTCTAAGAATTTCAAAATGTTTATCACTTGTTACTGCTTTGCTGGTCGACCCCATTACCGAAGGGTTCATATTGCACATTTAAAACCCCTACACCGGGGATTCAATGTTTGGTTCAGGAAGTGAAATTAAATAAGAATAGTGTGTCTTATGACTGGTCTTCCTCAAGACTGCTTTTCTCTCTAAAGTATTCTACGTCTCTCTCTAAATTACGCAAACATCTATCAGCGCTTATACTTCCAGTTCACCAATTCTGAAAAAATTTGCGAAACTCTAGTTGTCACTTGTTACCTGATTATAAGATATTTGAGCCTGATGTCTCCTTTGGGGTGGGAAGTTGAGCCGTGTCAGTTGGCTCAGGTTGAGAGATGAGAGGATGTTTTATAGTATACCTTTGCGGCGGAGAAACACTGTAAGCTGACGTTTGCTAAAGGCTGTGGGGAAGTATCAAATTTTGCAAATTTATTTGATTTTCTTTCCTTTTTTAATTTGTAAATACAAAATTATTTTACCAAATGGATTCAAAATACGCTCTTTTAGATTTGTATATTCAAAAGCGTAGTAGTGTAGCTCAAGGAGTGTTTTTGGCATATCAAATTATGTACGCTGAAGCATGGATTTTTTTAAAGTGGGAATCGGCGCTTACATTTTTTCATCTGATTTTATTTTTTTATTTATTACTATCTAACGTCACTCTATGTGTTAGATAGCATCATTAATTCATAGTCCAATGACAAATGGAATCTGGGTTTGAAAACGACCTCGCTTGGATTCGAACCAGTGACCTTCAGATTTGTAGGCGAGCACTATAACCACTCGGCTACCCAGACAATCATGACGAGTCGCACCACGTCACTCACTGGTGAGTTGCTAGGCTTAATGTCTATTTTATTAATTTTCTGTCTGAAAACACATTATTGAGGGTAAATAAAGCTGTAGCAATGCTCGTCAGACAAGGATACTTTAATGTGGCCTGGTTGGAATTAAGTTTTTCCCAAAATTTGTAAATTTTTAAGTGTTTTTGGTCAAATCTTCAAATGTTTTCCTAAACTTTTCTTTGTTTGCTCCAACCACTGTCTTCTCTTCACCCCCCTTGATGAACTTAAAAGTTGGCATCGACTTAACTTCGTACGTGTCCGCAATTTCTTTCTGATCGTACACATCCACCTTAAAAAAGATAACGTTCGGAAAGTTTTTGGCATAGTCAGCAAAAAAGGGTGCTATAGTCGTACAAGGTTCACACCCTGTCGCATAGAAATCTATTACAACCAGCTGTTTTTCGTTTCTAGCTTCTTTCAACTCAATGTCGAAGTAATATTCGTCCGTCACTATGTGTAGGTTGTCTAGAACAAATTCAAATTGATAAGTATACTACATGCACTTTGTATAGTTTATACTTGAGGGATACAATCGTTTAATGAATTGCTCTCTGTAAAACTAGCGAAGCCACAATTGCAAATTACAGGTAGGCTGATAAAATTGTATTAATCATAATCTAAATTACCGTTATTGATTAGTTTTATTTTCAAATTAATTGAGAACGTTTTAAATAGTTTTTATTGCATAATCAACATATTTTTGGTCACAAAATAACCGCTACAAACTAATTATGTAAGTATAAAATCGATCATTTAATCTCACCAAGTTGTGAATCGATGTTCTCAAGTTGTGGTTCGGATTGTCCACCAGTAGTTTGGAAGGGCCACCAGGGGAGCGAAGCACCAACCAGTTGAATAAGTAACAACTAAAAAATATTTAGCTGATGTACCCATGATTTGCAATGGGAATAAAATTCAGTGTTGAAGAATGCACTGACTTCAAATCGTACACCACCTTAAAAGTTAAGAGTATTTTATGAATGGTTCACAAATGGTATAACTAAAATTTTGGAGTCGGCTGCTAGACTTATAAAAGTTAAAAGAACTCTATTTTGTTAAAGACATAGTATACAGAGTGTTTCGAAACTCTCTCCCGAAACTCCGTGGGCATGTTTCTTAGGTTAAAACATACAAAAAATGTTATGTAAAATATTATGTTCACATAATACATATTATTATTATATTATGTATTATTATGTATGTATTTTTTACATATCTTTCCATAACTTTAGAACCAATAGAGGTATCAACTTCAAATTTCGTATGTGTATGATGTCAAATAGTAAGTATTGTTTTGCAAATCATCAAGTTTCTACTTTGTATAATTTCGAAACGGCAGTCATTTCAACTTTTCAAAGCTTAATAACTCAAAAGGTATAGGATTTATGAAAAGGTTACTAATAATAAAAAGGATGTAAATTTAATTCACTTAACAGAAATGTACAATGATTATAGGGTCAATTCACAAATAAGGGAGAAGATTTCATTTTAAAAGGTTATACCTGCTAATTTATTGGATTTGCCCAAAATTTGTAGTTTTAACTTCAGAAAATTTTATTTTTATCCATTATTTGTGTTATGATCCTATATGATTTGTACAATTCTGTAAAGTAAATTAAATTTCCATCCTTTTGGTCATTTGTAACCTTTTTGTAAATACCTCAAGTGGCTTTAAAGTTACGGGAAACTATGTAAAAAATACATACACACTGACGGACGAATAACGAAGCGAAATAATGGGTTTACATGAAATTATTTTTGTTGGTTTTGACCTAAGGAACATGCCACGGAGATTCGGAAGAGAGTTTCAAAACATCCTGTATAATCAATCAGACTTTCTATAGTATAATGCCATAAATGAACCAGGCAAAGATTTAGCTGTGATTTAATGATTTAGAAAAATAATAATGGAAAGTGATTATATTAAATAAATCGATAGTTGACTGTAGATGATGGAAGATGGAAAGGTCTAGTACGCTAAGGTTTAACCTGAAACCAATTGACGTATTATGTTTGGCAATGGTGTATGAATTAATGTCCTGTATTACCCTGGTAATCAAACTAATGGGTTAATCATTATTTACAGTTTAAAAAGCATCTTGTAACTAGTAAGAGTATAATAAATATTCTATGATATAACTTACCAAAAAGGATAAATAGAATATTGACACGTTCATAGTTCTGATACTGGCCTCGAGATCCACTGACTGACGCAGTTACAGATGGTTTGTAACTCGATGACGTACAATAATTATACAGGTGGTATATTAATCACAAGCTTATCTCTGGGAAAGTGTAAAATACACAGTAGCAGTAGAATTGATAGATAAAAAATTTGTTACATTTTGTGAATTTCCCTAAAGGTAATCAGATATTGACGTAGGTCTCATGGTAAGACGTGGAGCCGGGACCGACTTACTTTTTCGTTTTGAGGTCCCTTGAGGCTAAAAACAATTCGTTCAAATCCATCCGATCAACACATTTACATTAAAATGCCACTGGGGCTGGAATTAACAAAGACGATAAAGTGAGCCTAGTAATGCAACAGTGACCCAAACCACTGCATAGTCAAACTGAGAAAAACAAGGTTAAGTTTAATACGTAACTATTAATTCATGTATAGTGTTAACATAGAAAAATAACATTGTTTATACGGAAAGTATATAAAAGATACGTCTAATAACACTTAAAACGTATATTTGCGCCTATACTGTTAACTTACAAGACGGTATATAAACAAAAAAGATTTATATTTATGTCATTCGCATAAATTTCATTCATTTTTTTAGTGAATGTCATTTCCCTATTGGGTCTGATGATGATTGCAGTGTCCAATCGAAATCGATGCCATCTTTTATGTATATTTACCATCTTGTGAGTTAACAGTATAAACGTTATATGGTATATGATATGATATAATATGATATAACATACAGGGTGAGTTTTAATTGTCCCACCCCCAACTTTTTTCTACATTTTTTCAAATATCAATCCCAGACCACTTCCAAACATTGTTAGGTAGTAAGTACTTCATTTTGACAAGGTGGTTATTTCCGGCCGCCATTTTGGATCAACCATATTGGATGCAAAATATTTTTTTTAAAGTAAAGGTGGGGTTGTGACCCATTATTTCGAATTAGATTTTTACTCTGATTACAATGCCACAAACCGTTTTTAAAAATCTTGATCTATTCCAAAGTTAAGAGGGTTTTTTAAAACTTTATTTTTAGCCCATTTCAACATTGTGCATTTACAAACTAAGACCATAATCTTAAAATAGTGCTAGATAAAGATAAGTATACACCACCAGTCATTGTTGGCCTATTTTCACTTGGTTATAACGGATGTAATTTTTTTGGCCGCCATCTTGGATCCGCAATTTTGGAATATGATAAATTATTTTAAAAATGAAGGAGGTGTTGTGACCCATCATTTCGAATTACCTTTTTAAGCCAAATTCAATGCCGCAACCTATTTTTTGCTATCACGTTTTATTCATGAAATATTGCAATGTTTTTGTTAAAACCGTCGATATTTCAAAATCAAAATATGAAAATGAAAAACGGATCGCGGAATTGAGTTCAGTTAAAAAAATTAATTCGAAATGATGGGCCACAACACCCCTTTCATATTTGAAGTAATTTATCACATCAAGTACTTACTACCAAACAATGTTTGGAAGTGGTCTGCGATTGATATTTGAAAAATGTAGAAAAACGTTGGGGGGGGGGGGCAATTGAAACTCACCCTGTATATATTTTAAGTGTTATTGGACGTATCTTTTATTTTTATTTACTTTCCGTAAATTTAATAACACGTACAATACTGATCAAAAAGATATTAATTTTGATATAAAATTGACTCTTAACTGTTTATTAATGATTGGTTTTTAAGTCATCTATACTATTATATAAACATCTATAACGGTGTCTGTCTGTATGTCTATTACTATTTAATGTAAGAAATACTGAACTGACTGAGCTTAAACTTTACAAAAATATAGCTTCCATACCAAGGTTGGTCTTAGGACTATTCACACTTCGATACTGACCGTGGGCTTTGCCCTTTGGCTTTAAAAGTTCTGAAGTGAGGATTTTAAAAGTAAATATTGATTAGTCTCCATGGCTGCAATGAGAACATTTACAATGTTCACATTTGCTTTGACATTTCAATGTAAACAAGAAGAGCTGCCAAATTGCTCAGTTAGAGGCATTTGGCATGTGCTTACACCAAGGCACAGTAGTTAGAGATATTTCTCTACCTGTGTAAAATACTATTACACAACTTAATGTATTTTTTTTAAATTTAAATTGATAATCTACATGATCGAATCACAGAATATCAAAAATAATTTCAAAAACAATGTTTAATGATTTTTGAAGAAACTAATGCTAATGATTTCGAACACTATAAGATGTTTTCATTTTTCTTTCGCAACCACGTACGTTAAAGGTAAACCTGTAAGATATTTTGATTTATAATGCAGTTAATCTGTTTAACAACGTTGCAGAGTAAAACATAGGCTAAATATATTCGCATCCGTATTCTTTATACATAATATGTCCAATCTAGCGGTTAAAGCATACCCGATAGTTCACCGATCAGGTCGAATAAATAGTGGCTTCCTTAGATTGGTGACATTTAATGAACCAATGAGCCAATACATGTTGTGTGTATTGGCCAGGCAAATACAATTGGCTTTATTTACACCATGTGAGATCAAATAAAGGAGCACTCGACAATGCAATATGATAAATCAATCAAATTAGTTGTTTGGGTGATTTTGGATGGGTCAAAGAAGTGTTACAATTTTTGTTGTTTTCGTGAATGCATAATCTTTGTTGGTTAATCAATAGTCACTGTATTATTCTGAAAGAAATTATAAGTTAAATTAAACTTGTATAATGTACCTCAATAAACTGATAAAATGATTTAAACTTATATTAGAATAGTTTTAGGTTTGAAGATCTAATAGATAACTATTTTTTCCTTCTTACTTCGTGTTAAATTTACACATGCCCATCATAGAATAAGTGTCCAAGCATTACAACCATCTTTTAAAGAATTTTAGTTCCCGGATGTAAGCTAAATAGTTGTAATGCATTTCAATCACTCTAAATGAAACAGTGACGTTAGCAAATACAGAGAACTTCAAAACTCCTGGATCATCATAGTTTATAATTCTAAGGTAATTCAAAGATAATATATAATATTTAAATACGTGGTAGTTTGGTTGATATAGCAGCTTTAGTAGAAATAGTAAAATCAAGTCTATCAAAATGTATTAAATCTAATCCATTAGCAGGACCCACCACACAGCCCTCAACAACACAAATACAGTTAATCGATATAGTAGATAGTTTTGAATTTCGAAACTATAGTTAGCTATTGTAGTTGAGCAACGGCAGTAATGCGGATAACGTACTTACGATTTATTTGTTGGTGAAACCTATTGAATGTGGTTGAGTGTTTGGAAAATATTATTCAACTAAATAAATATTTTTTATCAAAATTTTTTTTATTTACCCTTCAAACCCCTGCTTATGAGATACAAATAACACTATGCAAGTGTTCAAAATTAAAAACAACACTAACTAGCTAGATTCATTTTCCATAATAAATACAAAATATTTTTGTTCGTAAACAGTTTTTTCTACAAAAAGAAAAGTAAAACGGACAATTTAACAATACAAAGTGTTGCTTTATAGCAAACATTTTCTTCAGAGAAAAAGTATTAAACAATAGTGTCGTGGCTTTTACCTCAGAGTGAAAAATTAAAAGCTCTGGACCTTTACGAGGTAGTACTTCCATAGAGGTGAAACAAAGAGGATTTTTAACTTTTAACCAACTAATTTTGAACATAAAATGCATTTTATAAATAATAACTATAAAATCTTTCTCTAATTTTAAAACAGGCTGCAAGCAGTTTACTTATTCATAAACGTTTAGGGCTACAAAAACAATGGAAGCATATAATAGTTGCTTCATTAATTAAATTGCAGTTTTGTATAAGCTATTTTTCACAATGTTGTACCAGCTGAAAGGAATTTACTGTTTTGGTTAAGGAACACATTGTAAAATATCTAAAACAAATATGATTAAGTTAGCCAGCAAGTTTGTTTAGAACAATGTCTGGAAACAAGTTGGAGTACAACTGACATCCATCAAACGGAGAACAATAAGGTGTTATTGACACAAACCAATGAACTTTTAACCCCACTCTAAAAAAAATCCAAAATGGTGAACATCTATAAACGTCACAAAACGTTTTTTACGGCTATAACTCAAAAACGGCTAGAAAAATTTAAAAAATGCCATGGTCAGGAATTAAATTTTCTACAAAAATCACTCAGGTGTTTTCCAAAAAATCGCACCCCTTCACCCCTAAAACCCACCCTAGTTTCGAAAATTGTTAATTTTCTTAACGTATTTCTTACATTAAATAGTAATAGACATACAGACAGACACCGTTATAGATGTTTATATAATAGTTTCGAAAATTGTTAATTTTCTTAAAGGTTTTTAATGGTTTTCGCTATTTTTCCTACCAAATTAATGAAAATTTTACCCATTACAAGTTTTTTTTGTAAATTTACTCCTTGACCCCCAAAATTTAAGTTTAATGTCAAATTGTAAATGTTTTTTTTAACTTTTACGAGGTTGTAATAGATTATTTACCTATTCTATGGCGCAAGGCAACTCCCTAAACAGTTAATACAAATATAAATGTATATTAGAGCTAACACCAAGATATGAACATAAAAAGGATAATATACAAAATTCCCCCCTCCGAAATCAAACAGACCTGCCAAAAGACCTGTTAAAAAATCAAATCCATAAAGTTATAATATTAATGTATAATGATAATATATAATGATTATTTATATAGATAAACGATGTTTTAAAACTTATATATATGGGAAAGAAAACACCATAGGCCCCGTATCATAATATTTAATATTAATAATGGAACCATATAATAATATTTCAAACGTTTTGCAAAACAAACCAATTTGTATACTGCTGAAAGGGAAAAAGGTCAATCGGATTTTTCCATTTCCTCCTGTCTTATGGCCAACATAACAACATTTGTTTCTAATGTTGTTTGCTACTACCGTTTAATGAAGTCATCTTTCAGAATCTTTCTTGATTTAAAGTTTACCACTTACATTAAAAATTATTTTGGGATTAAATTTAAATAGAAATAGCTGTGTTGTATCTTTGACTGCTAATAAAACTTCTGTCTCCAATAGTCAATGGTTGTATCTTGGATAGATAAGAACAAGCTGCTATACCCGTGCTTTGCAACGGGAAGAAAATGTGACCTAGAGAGCTATTAAAGTAATTCTGATGTGTGTTTTAAAATACGGCAAGTCTATGATTTAGTTTGAAAATATAAACTGATTTAAAAGTGTAAACCTACTTACTTTCAAAACTCCTATTTTTTTATGTTCATAGATTCAAAAGTATATGACAACATACCTAAGCGTAGCAACAGCATCAATTTCTCCATATTGATGCTTCACGAATGACATGTTTTACCATAATTCTTTAACTTTAGTCAATCCTCTTTACATGTAGCTTACTATATAAATTACATAATGAAATTTTGAGCAATACTTTACAAAACGTAGACAACCTTTCTTTAAAACCAAAAATAACCCTCCTAAATCCACATAAAGCATCACAAACATCTTTTTCGAGTAAATAAACAAACACCAGTTCATTGTACTGACCAGCTGTTTCATTAGCTAAATTAAATTAAATCATGTAAACTTTGCATGCCAGGCGTAGCCCTTTGGAAATCAGCCTGTGGGGCAGAGCCCTTAGGAAATTCGTCCATATCAATACTTTTCGGCAAATCTACACACTCTAAGCTCCATTTTGATGTGACATATGCCTGTATTTTTATTTGGTAAATTGCCTAAACCGTTTACATAAAATTTGATTGTATCACTTTAATAATATAATAGATATTAGCTATGTAAATTATACTGTTGTAACCATATAAAGGTTTAAGATAGGGAATCTGTTAAATTTTTATATGCTTAGGCATATAACAATTTAACAAGAAATGAAATGGCAACAATTCAAAAATAATTCATTCTTAAGCACTAAGTAGCTGAAGTTTCGTGGATACCGGTATTGTTTCCGGAAATGTTTATGACATTCTTGGTTAGGTCACTAGCTATGTGGTAGCAGCACTCCAATCAACGTAATTTATTGTATGGAATGTAATTGTAATGTATTAGCATATCTTAAACATTTATATGGTTACAACAGTATAGTAGCATACTGTAGCAATTGGCTTGCAGTGTTACAAATAATATACATGTGTTGAACTTTATCTTTAAAATGCTCAGTGAATGATTTAATGTTTTTGTTAAATATTCTTGTAAACCCTTAAATAATATCAGCTAAAACGTTATTTTGTGCCTACCATAATGAAGCTATAAAGTGATAAAAACAACCAATAAAACTTTTCATTCATAAAAATCTTTTGTCGGAAAGTTTTCAGAAATACTAACAATAACTAAGGTCAGACACAAAAATCTACTTATTCCGAAGGCTAGAATCTTTTCTCTGCTAAGCATAAACAGACAGAGCCAGCTTTATTGAGTTATGGTAATTTATTTAGGAGAATTATTTAGATTACAAGGAACTGTGAAATTCAACTGATCCTACAGTGTCATTTAATTCCTACCATTAACAGACTGTACAAATTATTATAAACGCGTATCATGTAACATCCAATGAGGTAAAATATTTACTGTAACTTCAAGTATAAATCAGTTATGTATAAATGACATGTTTCCTCTTTTCATACTCTAGTGGTTTGATATTAATTTGATAGAATGGCTACTTGAAAGAAAAGTCTACGTTTCCAACGCGTTCCCCAAGCTTGACATTATAGGAATATAAAGCATACTGCAATATTCATAAACTACTATTTCAAACTAATTATAACATGTTGGTCACCCTTGTGGGATGGATATTAGAATGTGTTCAAACATGTAGTTGAGCATGTTGTGTTTACATCAATTTGTTTCCAGACATTGTTCGAAACACACTTAATACTGGCTAACTTTAGAATTTTTTTTTTTATTTAAGGGAATATTTTACAGGTCGTTTCAGACTATTATTAAAAATACTATTTGTAAAAAGTCACTTTTTGCCCGTGTGGTGGCTATATTTTTTGTCATATTGCATCATTGATTAACAAACAAAGCTAGAAAACGATATAAATTGTATATACAGATAACCTCTCGAAACGACTTCCAGCTTATTTCCATTCTGCTAATGGAATTAAGCAGCTGTTTAGTAAGTGGTTCAATCATTTCGTCTATTACGATTGTACAGTACATCATACCATCGATATGTCGAGCGTCAATAGTCGACAAAAATAGGCCAAAATATTGCTTAATAAAACAACCGATAAATAATTTCAATCGATACGATTGCCACAATCGAAATTTACATCGGCTGATTTTTACTCCCTAGAGATTAAAAATTATTTTTACTCCCTAGAGAGAGAAAATTCTACTTTAGACCCTCAACGCATGCAGTAAAACTACTGTTTTGTTTTTGCTGCAGAAAGAAGAAAAATAAATTAAATACTTATAAATGATTTACTGTAATTTGTTTGCAGCTTAAAACCTATTGGGATTCGTACAAAAACATTCAGCAATAACATGTAAAACAATTGAACGTCGTAATTACATTACATCTGTCCCATGTTCCTAATCCCTTCGAATCCGATTTATCAATTGTGTAGGTGGATTGTATCTTAATTTAGTGATTAAACTTACACTTATATCACGTTATATGTGGAATTCAAATAGCATTATTTAATTCGAAAGATAAATTACTTGCAAATTATTAGACTTTTACACTATCTGTTTCTGAAACGGTTACATCCAAACATCAACACTTTTCACGACAAACTACCGGTTCTTTAAATATTATTTATTAGGTTAGCCACAGCAAAACCAGTTTTAAAGGAATATTAAACCCGCTAACAATTATTTGCTTGAATAGAAAATAATTATGTGTACATATTTGGATTGTACCTTAATAGTATATTTCATCACTAGGGCGTAAAGTGGCTCTTGTCGACCCGAGCTCGAGTTTCACTTGAGCAAGGGCTGAAATTCACTTTTCGCCCGTGTGATGAACTATTTTTATCATATTAAAACATTGTTATATATCCACCAAAACGAGTGAAAACATACATCTGTATTGGTAATATGATGTTTAATTAGTACTTAAATTTATTACTTTTTTGTTGGGGTTTTCTCTAAACAAAACTAGCAGCCTGCGAAAAATGTACAAAGTGAATATACATTTTGTTTATTAGAAATGGCGACTTCAATTATTTGTGAATATTTCATTATGACGCCCTAAATCCAAATATAGTGCTAGCTAGAAACAGACGAACAAACCAAATATCCTGTTCTGCTTCAGATTTAATTTAATTTAGCTCCACGTGCTTGAATCCAGAAGGAGATTTCAAGTTTCAAACCCTAATTATGATTTTGCGATATTTTTATGTTATACAATTTTAACAATATATCTAGTTGTTTATCTTTTAATATTTCTCATTTAGGAAAAATATCATATAAGATCAACATTGTATAGGTAACATTATTATGTTAACTTAATGGCTGAATATTGTTTAACTGTCTAAAGAATATTCCTATCCTAAATATTATTGTAGTATGACATGCATTATACTAATATTCATTTCTGTATCAACATTTAAACTGTGTTGTTTTCATATCAAATTTACCCCACAATAATAATTGTTTTACACCTCTTCACAATACATCGTTACAAAACATGGCTAGTGTTGCTGCAATCATACATTGATAGATTTTACATTTTGGTTTTTACGTTTTTTTTCTGTACTTCAGCTGTTTTATGTTCTACGGACAATGTGTACGCTATAAAGTAAGATTAACTAAACGAGTACGGATATGCATACTCGTATCTTATACAATAGTTTTATTTAAACTGTGAACCAAATTTATGTTCTATCTTCTATTATTTCTCAGATCTCAAAATAATTATCATTTAATTAAAGTATCACTAAAACTCTGATAGTACCTCCAAAACAGGCCACTTCCTCAGAACCTTTTAACACCCAAAATGGGGTGAGAGTGTGTTTGGTACATGGGTCATTTTGTTTGGAATGAGCGCAAATGTAATTGCACATTCTGAGACTCAGAAGCACGTTTTATGTTTATGTAGGCCGGGTGTTATCTTCAGTACTGTAGGCTGTAGACCTTTAACAAAAGCTATGATGATATACAGGGTTTTCATAAAATAATGGTGGGGTTTAGTTATGAAATGAAAGAAAATCTAGATAAGATACAAAAAACTGCCGGTATTTATTTTGTTGGATTCCTGACATCAAAAGATTTTATACATAGCTAATAAGCTTCAACATGACAACCATTTCTTGCTTTACAGACGTCCAGACGATGATCTATTTCAGCCCTTAGTGCAACATTTATCATGTTACAATGGGGACTGCATACCTGGTCCATACTAGTAGAAGGGCTAAATTTCTAGGTTTTTTTTATAAACTATGTTTTTAAATCCTAAATGGCCGTTATTCTAAAGTTGCTGACTTTAGTTAACTTAGTTACACGCATAGCCATTATCTTGACGGAAAACATGTTATAAGAAAATACAACTAGAGTCGGGACCACGTAAGTTTGCAGTTGAGGGAGGAACCTATTTACCATATGGTTTTGAATGAACCAATGAGAACCGTGTGGTGTTGCCAAATCTAATAATACCAGCTGATTTGAAAATATTGCTTAGTATATTTTAATTAGTGTTGTCAACGGGCGATGTGGCAACGTCGCACTAGCTTTGTCTTGTGATTGGCTGCCACCAACTGCAAACTTACGTGGTCCCGACTCTAGATATGTATTTAAAAGAATGAGTAGGTTGTCGATTAGCACAACAATAAACACAGCTGTTTCAATTTAATTTACATCTTTAAACAACTTAGATATGTATGACTTTACAACATGATATAGTTTATTTTTAAAACTACTTAGATACTTCCATAGTTACTTTTAGATATGAATATGTAAAAGTAAAAATCGTATGAGTCAACTGTTATGATGGCATTAAGGAGTTAACTGAGAAATTCAATGCTAATTAACGTTGATAATTTGAGATTTAAAATTACCACAATGCAAGTTTTTTACTATAGCCATCTACAATGGTAGTTTGATGGTTTATTAATTTAGAAAACTAACATATTATGTATAATTTATCAAATGCAGTTTACAGAATCCTTTATACATCCTACATACATCGATAATAACATGTATATTAATGCATCGTGTTATGGCATATGCGCAATGTTTCCAAGAAGAATATTTGTTTTATTTTTTATCAATAAGATCAAATAAGATTAAAGGTGTATGAAACACCTAGTAAAATTGTGTTATTGCAATCCTTTTAAAATCATCTTGATAGAGCATGTCCGACCTTCTACTCAGCTGTTGTCCGTCAATAGCACTTCAATGATCTGAGTTTGACAGATGTCAGTTGCATTTCAATCCCCAACCATCCCTTTCCAACTCATCCCAATAATGAAATCTCCCATTGAACTCATCATATCCACAATCATTAGATAAACAAAGAAAGATATGACTTCAAGAAAAAGATCATAAATAAAATTAAGAATCGTGTTGAAGTTTTTTTAATGAATTTAGATAACAGCAACACTAACCACGCATAAAATATTTATTTTATTTTTAGTCTTTAATATAGGAAAATAATGTATTACTAGTTAAATACAGTTGGAGGGGATTCCAGTAAGCAAACACGTTTTTAGTTTATGAATAATTTTAAGCTTTAAAGATAAACATATTTTTCTCCATGGAAGTGAAGTAGTAAGCGTGATTTGAATATTAAACATTGTTTCTTCACATTTAGACATGATTTTAACTTAAAAGTAGCTGATTTCAAAAGATTCGAAAGATCCTGATGTGTATGATAATCCTTTTGCCTTAGGATACAAAAAACGTAAGTACTTTAAATACAACAAGTTTTGTGTGAGTCGGAATCAACATCTAATGGTGGGGACAGAAATAATCTTGTTATCGTTATTGTTTATCATGACTTTTCCACGTCAATTTACAGACTAAAGTCATATTCGAGAAAATTTGATTTATCGCCCAATATGTTACACCTTACAACACTTTACGAATTCTACATATCTCTCAGTAAGCCTATGTACTGATAATGCTATCCGAATCTTTCCACATAGGTCTACAATTTGTCTAAGACGTTTTTTCCTTAACAAATTTCCTTTTTTTCATTAATTTATTTTTATGTTTTAAATTTTATGTTGACTGATTTGCAATGTTTTTTTTTTTTTTTTTTTTTTTTTTGATAGGGCGTATTTATTTTTCAAGTGCATTAGTTATCAACTTACTGAATTCTTTTTCTTCAATTTTTTTTTTTTAAATCCATTGTTTTTGTACGTTTGCTTTCCCCCAAAATGTTAGGAAACGGAGTAGCGTGTTATTATTGACTCGGTTTGAAGGGACTAATATTATAAAAATGAAAATTTGGAGTATATCACATGGCCAATCACGTAATAACTACTTGATCAATTGAACAGATGTTTCCGTAAATAGAACCATTATACCACAGGCCTAATGGACGTAGGTATTTTTTGTGTTTTATTATAATTTAGACATCAATGTATTAATAAAAATGCCATGCAGAACTATAGCACATAACTATTCTCTTAACGTTCTCTTCCTGGTGCAAAGCGCAGGTATGGCGGCTAGTTTTACAATAAAGTAACCAACAACTTACACGTTGGTTGCTGGAATGCATGTTATTTCTGTGGAGAGAGTTGAGCCATAGATGAAGTAATATAATATAATTATATTACTTCTATGGTTGAGCGTTTACAAGAAGTAAACACAAGTAATGCTTGAAGATCACACAACTAAACCTGGGATCCTTCTTATTCTCTTTGCCGTAATTAATTTGCTCTGCAAAGCTTAAAATCCTTCAAAAAAAATTTGAATCGTGTAAACTTCCATACAAAGGGAATGGGGTGGTTCTTTTCAAAGAATGTAACAAGATCAATAAAAATTTGGCTAGAGGTTGTGGCCTCACAGAAGCTGAGTTCAAACAATACTTGAAAATGGTCGGAGACGTTATTCCTCTTAGAAGTCTTCATGGGAGATCCAGGGACGGGAACCAGTGCAGGCATTGTCCTGTATCTGAGAAATATACTCTTGAAACTCTTGCCCACGTCCTTGGAAAGTGCCCATTTAGTAGTCTTCTACGAAATACCCGCCACCATACCATCAGAAAAATCATAGCTGATCAATTCAGAAAGAAAAGTTACGAGGTCTATGAAGAGGTCACGGCTATAGAAGAAGAGGGCTCTGTGAGGCGGAGTGACATCATTGTTATAGACAAGGAGAAAGATTTCGGTCTCATTATAGACCCAACAGTTCGTCTTGAGACAAATGAAAATCAGCCACAGGAAGTCCATGAAGAAAAAGTAAATATTTACAAGAAAACTATCCCATATTATTCAGAGAAATATAAAATATCAAAATTCGAAGTATATGGACTACTCATTGGATCAAGAGGAACAATTCCTCAACAAGTTGAGAAATTTTGGAAGAAATTCAAGTTGGAAAATCAAGTGCTATATTTAATATCTTTAACAGCCATAAAATTTTCTATTAATATTATAAGAAACCACCTATATAACAACTATCATAATTAGGTTTAATCAAACTTGCAAAATTTAATGTAATATTATTCTTTGTTCTACAGCAGACTACAATGTGTAGTAAGATTTCAATTTTTTAAATAAATTTGAATTTATATAAAATATATTATAAAATTAATAAGTAATATAGAGTTCCTGTCATTTCGACTTACTGTTTTCATCCTACCATATATTTAATTAAATTTTACAATTTTGAGGGAGGAAAAATCGAGTTTTGAATTAAATTTATAGTAGCAGTTGTAACGTAAACGTTGTACAGAATTGTTACTTGCTTTTGTAGATAGTATATAATTTTTATATAGTAATCTTAACTAAAACGTGCTAAATATATGTCCAAGATTAGTAATTTCTGTATTGTATTATTTGTTAATATAATTAACCAAAAAAGTATTTCAAAATAGAGTATAAAATCTTTGATAAAAACCAAATATAAACTATAAGACGTATTTGATAAGTTACTAACCAAGCAATCATAATAAGATTTTAAATTGTTTTAGACCCTTTTTTTCAAACCAACTTTGTTTATAGCATAATTTGAGAGTTGTTTTTAGTCAAATGTTTTTTTAAACAACATTTTATAGCTGAATCTTTTGCGATAAATTACATTAGGTTCTGCAGTGCTGCCAACCACATCACTGGCGACCTAACCGGAAGTAACATAAACATTTCGGGAAACAATACCAACAGCCACACAACTCAGTTTATTATAGTTTGGAATGCGTCCTTACTGAATTGTTATTTCTGTTTTAATTGTTATTGTTTCGTGTTACTGCAGATATGTTTGATTGAAAGGTAGGATTTATGGTATATTGTGCAAACGTCTTTTATTGTTATGAATTGTTAAGAATACTTTAAATGTAATACATAAAACAAGTTACCAAAATTATTAGACAAAGGTTTTGGAAACAGATCACATGAAATAGTTTGGAAAAGTAATATAATAGTATATTTCATCACTAAGACGTAAAGTTGCTCTTTTCAATCCTAGCTCAAGTTTCAACCGGTCGTGACGCATCATTCCCTATACCGGTTTTTTTTTCTTTTTTAACCGTTTTGAATGTACCATTTTACCGTTTCGTCTGTGTTCGTGTTTGTGTATCTTCATACTTTTTAACATCCTTGACGTGAAGACATCGTAGAGATTTTAAACTACTTGGGACACTATCAACATTTAGGATTACAAGGAAGCAGGTTTTTTTTTTCTACACCAGTGCCATTTTAATTTAAGTTTTATTTGGATTAAACGCTTTTAAGGGAAAGCGGTCCAAGTCCATTAAATTGTTTGTGGATGTGTCGTGAATTGAACCCACCCTTCCCGCAGTGACGTCCAAAATGTTAACCAGTAGGCTAGAAACACATCCAATTCCCCCCAATTCATATGTTTAAGGTAGGCTAATCCAGAGGCTAACACCACAAATTAAAAATATTACTAAAACAATGCAATAAAAATATGTAAAACTATCTCGGAAACAAACAGATAACATTTAAAATCGTGTAAAAATATTTTATAGTAATATAATTAATTTCGAATTTCATAAATAGAAGGAACCCTGGTTTACCAAAATATTATCATTTCTATAAAGCAACAAATGTTTCTCTCGAAACATTAGATGAAAAACTTAAATGCTCGTTTAAGGCAGAAGCAGAAGAAGTCCTGCAGTGTTAATGGGAATAACAATTACTTTGGGTTTTGATACTTTTTTATAATTGTTTTTTTACTTACAAAAACAATATTGTTTGCATATGCCTACTACGGTTGTGAACCTTTACTGTTTATAGAAACACGTTTAAGGCGTAACATCATATTTTAACTGATAAATTCGTTTTAGGCCTACTTTACGATAACGGTCCCCAACAGCCCTAATAAACTTGCTTCATCATCACAGTACACCATTAAGCAATTTTAATAGCTATCAACAAGCAAAAGTACGTATTTTTCCATGCGAGAGAATTTGATCTGTAAACTATGATGCAAAAACTGCAATTGGTCTCAAAAGTTTGCAATTGCAGGTGTGACATGGGTGAATCCCCACGCAATTAGAAACTTCCTTTCATTTATAAGGAATCATCGAGTTGCATTTTTTACTTCGATATAGATTGACTATTAAGAAAAAGACATGTGTTTGTTTAGAAACTGTTTTAATGTAGTCGAGTTAAGCTAGCTTGACTGAAGTAACGCCAATCATAGATGAAATGAAAATGAAATTAAATGAAATCCTTTATTTCAACAGGCAAATTAGGGCCACATGGCCCTTTCTTACACTTAACCTGCATACATACTTATAAATATAAAATAGAATGATACATAGGCTTACGGATACAATCCATCACTAAATAAACCAGTAATAAGGGAGACAACTGAACTCTCTTTTGGATCTTAAGGAACTTAACACTCTTAACAAATTATTAACACTCGCTTTATACATGAAATAGGTCTGAATGGGTCCCATTTTTTGTAATGGACCTAACCATCTTAAAAATCATAAGCATAAGATAATTAAGATAATTCTTTAAGATTTACCAACATTTTAAAAAATATCAGCCTCATAATTTTATTACACGATCCAACAACACGCCATTTTATCCATCCATTAATTTATTTCAAAAAATTATCAAAACAGTTTATTGCTGGTTTTATGTATCAAATTTTATCTTCAAGTCTTCTTTGTTTGCTCCAATCACCGTCTCCTCTTTGCCGTTTTTGATGAACTTAAAAGTTGGCACCTCGTTTACTTGGTACCTAGCCGCAATATTTTTCTGTTCGTCTACATCCACCTCAAGAAAGATAGCTTCGTTACACTTTTTTGCATATTCTTCAATAAAGGGTGCTATAGCCCTGCAATGTTCACACTGTTTCGCTAAGAAACTTATCACGACCAGTTGTTTCTTCTGATTAGCTTCATTCAACTGATCATCGAAGTATGCATCGCTCATCACAACATGTATGCTAGCTAGAACATATTAAAATTTATGATTAGAATTAGCTTATACGTGAAGGATACAAACCTTTTAACTTTTTAATGTTTTATTTTTCATGCTATGTGTTTTGCTAAATGTTTTCGGTTACTGATATACGAACCACGCAACGATAGAAAATTATAGGTAGGCTGATTAAACGGTAATAATTACCTACAAAAGACATAGTATACGCCAAAAAAGTCATTCAAAGAGTGTCTTGGGCTTGGTTAAAAATTAATGCAACATGGGCAACATTTTTGTTTAGCATTGTATCTGGTTTTCAATTATGATACACCAAGCACGTTAACTAAATATTTAGAAATGTATGCGTTAGAGAAATTGTTAATGAATCAGCAAATTAGGCCTACATTTGGTGGATTTGGTTTCTTCCAAAGGGTTTGGCAACTAATGAATCAGGATTGGTATGTTGGCTGGTATTATGTTCTCTAAATATTTGTTTGGAAATGATCTGTTAGTGTAACCGATGTCTTTGTGGCAATACGTCACACACGTTATTTTTACACTCTCATTCCATGTTTAATTTGTTTTTATCGTAGTGTCCGTTATTTTGTAATTTGGAAATTGTTTTGTTTTCACTTTTAAATGCTGGTATATAACCTTTTTTAGATATTTATTTGTTCTGTGGTTTGATGTAGTGAATTGGTATATATATATATATATATATATACTAGCTGACCCGGCGAACTTCGTATTGCCTAAGTTATAGGTTTCCCCTAAGACAGACCGATGGAAAGAAAGTACCGTTACGTTTAATTTTCAAGATGATCTCGTTCGCATCGCTCAATCACGTCCTGGTTGAAGTTCGTTTGCTACGCTCACTCACCTTTGGGTTGGAGCTCGTTCGCTACGCTCACTCACCTTTAGGTTGGAGCTCGTTCGCTGCGCTCACTTGCCTTCAGGTTAGCTCGTTCGATACGCTAACTCGCCTCCAGGTTGAAGTTCGTTCGCTACGCTCACTCACCTTTGGGTTGGAGCTCGTTCGCTACGCTCACTCACCTTTAGGTTGGAGCTCGTTCGCTGCGCTCACTTGCCTTCAGGTTAGCTCGTTCGCTACGCTAACTCGCCTCCAGGTTGAAGTTCGTTCGCTACGCTCACTCACCTTTTGGTTGCAAATTAGCTGTTGTCATAAATGTAAAAGAAATAATAGTGCTGCACCCTGTTGGTAATCCTTGTAACTTTAATGCTATTGAACATCATAGAACAGAACCAACTTGTTTAATTGAAACAGCTGTTAAGATTCAATAATTCCATTTCTCATAAGGTTAACATGGGAAACTCCAGAGCCACTGGGGCGGAGCCCTTTTAAGAATTTCGAAACGGGAAATAGTTTACGTCCGATTCGCATACCTACAGAATTTACACACCAAATTTCATAACGATCGGTGAAGTCGTTCCGGAGGAGTTTGCAGACAAACACTGTGACACGAGAATTTTATATATTAGAAGATAGATATATATATATATAGTGTAGGTTCTACTGAATTGTGTTGCCTGTGAGATCATCTGAAGTACTAGTTTTTATTTCCTCAATAACTAAATACATTTTTTTTATTTCTTCCATAATGTGGGGTGTTTTAATCGTTTGTGGTTATCGTTTATATTATATGTTTTTCGTCGGTATTCTACTTTGCCGAGACTGTGGGATAGATTGTGGTTTTAGTTTGTACAATAGAGACCTGAAAGCTGCCACTTTTCGGTTCTTAGGAGTTGTTGGAATCAGCAGGGATCACGAGATCGGTTAGGGTGAGTTTTCTGTAAATTAAAATTTATGTGGTTGCATTATTGTTTTTCGTAGCAGCTACATCAATCAAGTTCATCAAATTGCTGCTTTTGAGGTCCATTTGTATACTAATGTGTGTTGTGTTGAAATGTTTGACGAGTAATTAAGCTTGTCTGGCATTATCATTCAAGATGAGGAAGGCATGATCGATATATCTGGCATGGAATATTATGTTATGACAATAGGTTTTACATACGGAGGTCAAAATAGTCCAACGACTAATATTGCTAATATTGAATCATTATTTTTTAATGGTAATATACTATTTATACCATTATAATATACCGTTTTGAGTTGTAGAACGAATTACTCGTAATACTTAAAGCTCATAAGGAGGTTCCTCAGTGTTTCCTAGTCCTGGTTTGGGAGCTCCAACAAGTAGGAACAGTCTCTTGAAATAGTTAACTAGCTGACGTACCTAGCTTCACAACGGAAATTAAATACAGTTTAAATAAAGTTAAATAAAGCATATTTCGTAACTCTCATCCTTTCCAGATCAGTTGATGTTTCCAATCTTATGATGGTATACAATGGATATGTTTATCCTATCCTTAACTACGGAATAATTATTTGGGGAAATTCCGTCAAAAAGAAACAAGTTTTTAATTGCAAAAAATAATCATTAGAACAATTTACTGTATCAAAGTTAGGGATTCTTGTGAAAATACATTTAAAAGCAACAATATTCATACCTTTCCCAGTAATAATTCAATAATATGCGATGATAGAAAATAATAGGAATATATGCGTGTGCGTATATATTTATGAAACAAAATATTTCTAAATTTTGTGTTAATTCAGACAATCATAATTGTAATACCCGACAAAAAAGCTGTCTTTTATACCCTAAACACAAATCTTCAACTTTCGCATATTCTCCCCACTATTCTGGTATTAAGTTTTATAATAACCTGCCTGATTCGATTAAATCTGTAACTTCCCTCAATTCGTTTAAATTGCAGTTATTCAATTTTTATGCAATAAATGCTGTTATAAGGTAAATGATTTTTTCCGCTGACTCTTGTACAGACTATTGTACAACGACTATTGTATTTAAACTATTCGTGTAGGCCTATATTGTGTACAAAATGAATAAAGGATAATTTGATTTGATTAATAGTGTTACCTTCACTCAGTTTGTCAAATGTCTTCCCAAAGTTTAGTTTGTTTATTCCTGTCATCGTCTCCTCTATGCGTTCACTCTCGCTTGCTCCTTCCTTGATGAACTTAAAAGTCGGCACCCGCTTTACATTGTAAGTTTTTGCAATCTTGATCTGTTCGTCTGTGTCCACCTTAAGAAAGATAACGTCCGGAAAACGTCTTGCATATCCAGTAAAAAAGGGTTCGATAAATTTGCAAGGCCAACACCGTGTCATGAAAAAATCTATCACGACCAGCTGTTGGCTTTGTTTGGCTTCTTTCAACTTATTTGAGAGGTATGTGTCGCTCGTCACAGTATGTATGTTGGCTAGAACACATTCACATTTATAAATATGCTACATGCACATACTTGAGGGATACAAGCTTTTAATTAATTGGTTACATATGTAAACTACGATAGCGAATTACATTTAGGCTGATAAAATTGTAATAGTTATGATATAAAATGTCTATGGCGAGAAAATTAAGCCAAACAGTGTTGTGTTTTATGGTCAAAGTAATGGACAACTTTTGTCTCGTTTTTATTGCTTACAAAAAAATTTGCCTTATCACAATAACTCCTTCCAAATTAATTCTGTAAGAATAAAATAGATACTTAAAGCTCACGAGGTTTTGGTTCGTTGTTTTCAAGTTGTGGTTCTTTGTTTTCAAGTTGTGGTTCGTCGTTTTCAAGTTGTGGTTCGGATTTTCCAGACCGCTGTTTTGAAAAGGGCCACCAGCAGGACTTAGATCCCTGAACGACTTGAAGCAGTATCATCTAAAAAAATATCTAACGCTGATGTACCAGTGATTTGCAGTTGGAATAAAATTTAGTGTAAAAAAATGTTATTTGTTCATATAGTAGGCTACATCACCTTAAAAGATTAAAGTAACTCAGAAATGATTGTCTACCAAAGTCAAAGGAAGTTATTCAAAAATAGTCTCTTCGTGGGATACCCTGGATATAAATAAAAGAAACGTTTAACAATAGTACAGTATTGTCCGTATTAGACAAATTTGCAGTCATATTATGTCTTAGAGCATGTTTGCCTATACAATACGTGTATATTCGTCTATTATACAAAAATCTAATGGTGTCCGTCTTTGTGTGTTTTTTATCACTTACTCAAACTACTGAGCTGAAAGTTGACATAAATATAGCTAGATACCAAGGATCCATTTAGGACAACTCATGCTTGGTGACTGACTGTGGGCTTTTCCCCTTTGGCTTTCATAGTTCTGAGGTAAGGATTTTGACTGAGATTCAGTTTTTTAGGCAATGATGTATAAATTAATGTATTACTATGGTATTAGAATTAATTGTTCATGTTTTTACAGTATAACGCATCCTGTAACTATTAAGATTTAAATAAATATTCTATCACATAACTTACCAGAAATGTTAAATAGAAGATAAACATGTTCATAGTTCTGATACTAGCCTAGGGATCCACTGACTGTTACAATTATTGCTGCACAGATGGTGTGTAGCTCGATAAATACATATAATTATAGAGGTGGCATTGTTCACAAGTAGACCACTTGTAAAATATAAAATACATTATAGCAGTAGAATTGCTAGATCACATGACATTTATTACTTTTAATGAATTTCTCATATTGGAAATAAGATATAACAATAATAAGATATATTAGGTCTCATGGTAAGACCTGGACCCGGAACCGATTTACTTTTCGTTTATGGTCCTTAGCGGCATAAAACACCATCCGTTAAAATCTATCCGTTCAACACATCACATTTAAATGTCATTCACTTGTAGAAACAACACTCAACTACACCGCTATACAACACTACACTTTTAAAATAACTATATTTATTTACTCAGGTTAGTGGTGAAAATGTGTTCGTCTACCTAGTACGTCTCATAAAATTTCCCAGCTAAAAAAAATGACAATTCTGTAATGATACTATTTTTCAATGCAGAATTTTTATTTTGTGAATTTTTACTGTGTCAGTAAATACTAGTTTATTTAGGCCTACAATGGTTTTCAATGACTTTGGACGACATGGTCGTGCACAAAATGTTGTGCAAATAGCACCAATACGTGACCATGATAAAATGTTATAATATAGTTTGTTTTATTACATATTTTAGACTGCATTTTAATATATTATTGAAATTTTACATATGCAGGCCTATGTCTATTCTTTATCGTCTTCTACAACATAAACACCACGAGCAATGCTCGGTCCCCTGGTACTAATTATACTAATGGTACTAACAGAGGAAGAAAAATACCCCCCCGCAGCAAACCTGCAGACTAAGCTAATTTCCATTTATCTGATTAGATTTAAACTAAAATGTCGCCTTACAAATATCACATTTATTCCCTATTCAAACTGTTAGTTTAATGAGTACTTAGGTTTGCTGCAACATGGAGGGTAAAAAAGTTTTTTTTATGTAAAATGTTAAAAGGTACTGTGGTTTAGTAAGAAATTAATGTATTTTCAAAATTTGATCAAAATATGTTCATAAACAAGCAAACTACAACAGTTGACTTATTCTCCATAACAATAACATAGGAATTTTAAAATTACAATTTTTTTTAATTTTCTCCGTAACAGTTAGGCGCATAGTAACGCTTCAATATACTAAATTATTTGTTTTTTTAAGCTCTACAAAATGGTTTTAAAATAAATTGTGAAATTTTGTGTTTTTAGGGTCAAAAATGGGAAAACTTATTTTTACCCCATAAAACTCCCCATAAACCCCCGTTCCCATAGTCCGATCATGCTGGTTCACGAACTCATTCAATTTTATCCCACCTTACACCTTCAAACCAAATTTTATCAAAATCGGACAAATATTACTCAAGTTATCGTGCGGATGGACACACACACACACACACACACACATATATATATATATATATATATATATATATATATACCAATTTGAATGAATGGTGTTTTTGGCCTCTGGGGACATCAAAATGAAAAAGTAAATCTCGGGCCTAGGTCTTACCATGAGACCTACGGTAATAGCTACTTCCCTATAGGGAAATTCGCTAATAAGACATCGTTAAGCTATATCAACTAAGTCATAAATACACTCACTCATCTCGGTAACAATAAATACAATTATCTTGATGTATCATTTTATTGATTAATTGCTAAGTTGGCCTACGAATTGAAGAGTTGTTTTATAATTTTAAAAACACCGATTATTCATAAAAACTGCACATTTAAATACGGGAAAGAAACTTTCCTATAAGAATATTGGATAAAAGATAGAAAATTTTGTTATGACATAAGCGGGAAGCACGAGGAGCTGCCTGCAGTATTGTTGGGAATAAAATTACTTCAGAAGAAGCGTTCTTGGTATTGTAAATAATATGTTTCCATACTGACTATAAAAAATATGATTCGAGTAAGAAAAGTTAACAACTTCTTAAACGTTTCCTCCGCATTCAAAAAAGCCAAAAGCGAAAAAATATATGTTTAGCTCCAACTAAAGGTACTGGTAAAAAACTTACAACAGTTATACGAGCAATGTTCTGGTGCAATTTCTAATAGTCTCTATTCTATTGTTGTTAATTTGTACGTACCTATTTGATATCTCATTTTGCAGATAGACCCAGAAGTATTTACCAGGTATACTATATGTTCACAAGAGCTTTTGACTCAGTAGTTCATTAAATGTCACTGGTCAAAGGAAGGTACCTTTTATCAAACGGTGAACGGTTGATTAGGCTCTCTGAGCTTTTCATCATGAGTTTTAACCAACGAACTATACTACTTATAGTTCGTAGTACGTATCATAGTTCGTTGGTTTTAACCCATCTATTATAGAAACTGGGCAGTTTCCAGTTAACTTAGTATAAATGTTAGGTTTAACAAATCCATAATAACACTAACAGTATTTACTGTATTTTCTGTAATATTCAGCTTTGAAATTATTTAACATCAAGATCAAAGATTCTTCATCCTACTGTAGCAAAACTGCAGTTTTTAATGCGTTGCGGGTCTAAAGTAGCATGTTTGCTCTCTAGGGAGTAAAACGCGTTTTTAGCCACTAGGGAGTAAAAATCAGCTGTTGTCAAAACAGTTTTAAATTTCGGCTTTAAATAATCTCATGTATCGAAAATATGTATCGATTGTTTAATTGATTGTTCAATTGTTCATTGTTACCTTATTGTAAAATAGTTAGGCATATTGATAGTATTATTTACACTAACATAATCGTAATAGAAGAAACGATTGAATCATTTACTAAACAGCTTATTGTTTCCATTATAAATTTTAATTGAAAACATGTTAGAAGTAGTTTTGATAAGACATCTTTTATGAAAACTATTTTAGTTTTGTAACATAGTTTGTTCAAAATAATGGGGTCAATATGACAAAAAGTATAGTTCATCACACGGGGAAATGTGACTTTTCAACCCTCATTCGTTTTCCAACCTCGGCTTTGCCTCGATCACAAAACTTGAATTTGGGTTGAAAAGAGTCACTTTAGGCCCTAGTAATGAAATATACTATTCTTCGTCTTCAAAAAAGATCATAACTATTGCTTAGCAAGTATCAAATATTGTTATTATCATAGAGCTTATCATGGGGAGAAATCTTTAGTAATGAGACTAAAGACACTAAATAACCGGCCTTGACCTTGATAGCAGGACCATTGTAAATTGTCTTTGGCCATCCGAGGAGTTCAATCCCGGGCCTTCAGGAGATTTTCGTGTGTTAATCTCAAGACTAGACAAGACACTCTTAAAACATTAAACATAGTCTAGGAAGTATATAAATTATGCTGCACATTTTGAATGACCTTTTTCGATATTTAAAAAATTATTTCTATAAAAATGAATTGTTTGCCATCTTTGATAAACAGAACATGTAGGGTAAGTTACATTTAAAATGTTACTGTAAATATTATCAATAGGCGAGGGTAACTTCCTAATTACTAAAACACACTTCCTTAATACTCCACACCTAAGCAATTTGTCACTAAAAACATAAATACTCATTTAACTTAGTAAAGTCGAATGTCACATATTTGTTATAACAGCTTTGAAAAATGTGTCGTTGGTAAATTATATGTCGTTCAAATCTTATGAAGCCTTTCTTATGCTCGTTATATGAGGCACTTAAGGTAAGTCTTACATTCAAACCCCTTTCAGCCACAAGCTTGCCACTTTGCTTGGAAATGTCTGTACGCCTTTCATCTACCCTCATTTTCAGAGAGGGCCTCGACATTAAAGTTTTATAAAAATTCTGTTTTTGAACTTAGGGAATCAAAGTAGTAGAAATATTCGTTTAACATTAACAATACGTACCTCGATTAAAGATAAATTCGTTTCAGGTAAATAGTTATGTGATTGGTTCCCACACCACAGCGAATTGACATGTAGTGAATTGACATGCACCAATTAAGAAACCAAATTATCCCTCTGTTGTTTTATTTCCAATTAGCCCCATGCTGAGCGTGTCTCGTCGTGTTAGGGTATTAGAAACGGACTGATGCGAGTTGGCATTTGTTTTTATACGGATGTATTTAGAAGAACGTACATTGTTTTATGTCTAAATTAATTGCACTTACTTACTCTTGTCCCAATTAGTTGGTAAATGTAGCAAGGATATATCTGTTCTATTTTATTTCACTAACATGATTTTGATTAACAACCCAAAAAGAATTTGAAAGTTTTATAAAATACAATGACGTATTAATAAATCCTGTGCAACTTAAAAATTTGTAGGATAAGTGTGTAAGATAATATCATGAATCTTGCGATGCAAAGTAATTACGGTGAAGAGAAGAAGAAGGATCCCACGTGTAGATGTGCTATCATGAAGCTTTACTTGTGTTTACTTCTTGTAAACACTAAACCCTTTGTAAATAACATGCATTCCATACCTTACTTGAAATGTATTCTTAAATACCTTATTTTATTTAACCTCTACCAAAAGAATTAATATTTTTTTATAAATATGCGTATATGTAAGTATACATCTATAACATTAGCTAGAGAAAAATATCGTAGAAAGATTTAGAAATATTTGGTAAAGATTTGGATTAGATTATCATGATATACTGTATAATATGTAGACTTTGTAAGCTATTGTAATACATATTGGGCGATCAATCAAATCGTTTCTCAAATAGCGCAGAAGCGATCTGCCTAAGCTGCCTTATCCGTCTTAGTCATGTTTTTAAAATCCATTGAACATTTTCGAAGCCTAATCCTTGAAGGATACATTTTGGATGTTTAAACTATTGTAACTAGGGTTAAGGCCGTTGGTCGTCTAGTGGTCGAAAACTCGACCAAAAATTTGTAATGTGTCACAGACTTCTCTATTTTCACCCCACGCTGTAAATAAAACATGTGATTGGAATTTCTTCCATTTGTTTAGATTTTATGTTTATATTTCGTTGTTATTTCGTCACTAGCATGGCAACCCATATGGCCCATGTTTTTTTTTATTTATTTTTAATTAATTGTTGGTGTTTATTTTTTAGCCTATTTTAATTTTTTTTTAGAAATCTGCACATCTACAGGAAAACATCTTTCTAACAGTATGCGTAGATTTGCTTTGCGATGTACACGAGCTGACAAAAAAGGTTTTAAATAAACATGCTTGCCTATTAATATATAGATCGCTAAAAACTGTACAATATTTACTAGATAAAACCTTTTAGAGAAACTTACTTTTATCAATTGAGAAAATTCAGGTCTGCTAAGGAACTAGGTAGTGTGATCTTAAAGCATTATTAACTTGGGCATAAATTAAAAAGGCGCTTGACTCGGCCCTTGTTGTAAGTTTTGTCATTAAAGTACGTTATCGTATATAGAATGAAAAACGGTATATCATAAGCTAGTTTATTCAGACTTCCTGCTTGTTTCTAAATTATGACTACTCATGTATTCGATCTCGAAACATTACATTAGTGATTTGCTGTCTTAATGAGACATAGTAGTAAAAATAGAGAATTTGATGTAAATTCTAGCTTAAACAAAACTTCTTAAATTAAAGGTGCCCATGATGTACATTTTTGAATTTTGAGTAAAAAACATCATCATATATAACAGGATTTTGTAACTCTTTCCAAATAATTTAATAGCTCTGTTAAATATTAAGAAACGATTATTAACATTCATCTCACGCTTTATTATTTCACTTTCTTGGAGAAAAATATGTTTACCTTTAGGAAGTTAAATTAATTTTCAACTAAATACTTGCTTCCTCACTGGAATGATTTTCTCAGATAATTTTATTACAGTCAAAAACATACAATGTTTACTACATCATATACCTATGTAAAAGACAAAAAATTAAATATTTATTTAACACGTTCCTACTCATCATGTTTTGGTCTCGTCCTTATTTAGTCAAATTGATCAAAGTAACCTCAACACAATTTTTTTCATGAAACTTATGAATTTTTATTACCGTGTATATTTTTTGTGTCTGTGTCTTTAGAATGATTGTAGATAGTTTATGTTCAAAGAGGATTCCAATGTTTGTAAGATGAGAGTTTGAAATGCAACTGACATCTGTCAAACTCAGAACAGTGAAGTGCTATTGACACACACAACTGGACAACAGCTGAGTACCTAAATACCAGATCAAACTAGTTCCATCTAAAGTATTTCAAAAAAGAATTTTAGGAAAGTATTTGTAATATTTTTCTAATCTTGAATTTTACTTTTTATCAATAAAAGACTTCTGACCATTAATAAATAAAGAAATGGAAATTGTCATCTAGAAAAATGTTAATATATGTTAACATCATACACCAATACCAAAAACAAACTGCATGACTGTGATTTTCAGCATTGTGCCTGAAATGAAGATGTTTCATGTAAAATGTTTAAGAGTAATTATAAAAGTACTAAAGTAGTTAAAAAGGTGGAATATACCAAGTTTAAAACTTAAAGAAGTCCTATGTATCATACAAAACATCATTTAATCTACTTGAGTTCATTAAAACTTTACAAATACGCACAAAGTAGCAATTTAAATGTGAATGCAGCAAATTTTATAACTTTGTAACAAGTTTAAAATCAGTTTTTTTTTCATTGGTAGATTTGAAATGAAATTTTTTATGACCTTTTTTATGCTATACTGTTACTAGTATCACAATAAATTAACCCTTAGTACTCCCTACACTGCCTCACAAAAGTATTTATTACTTTGATAGGATTTGTTCTTAATTAGTCTCAATTGACGGATCTAGAAACCAAACTGAGTAGTGGTATGAAAAAATAGGGAGAAAATCCAAAAAAGGTTAATCTAGGTAAATTGTGTTTGCCAAGCTAAGTTTTTATAATTTCGGCTTCAACCATAAAATTGCCCTTTGCAAGGTGTAAGGAAATTGTACAGCATTTAATTTTATAGTTTTTTTTTTATTTGGGAATTTTTATTTAACTTAGCATTTTTGGATAGTGTTGAAATATTAGTGTAAAAACATTGATTTAGTGCACTAGACAACTTAACCCTTGGGGGATGAGAAAGCTCTTTTTTAAATAAGGAAAAATTGAATTCAAAGCTAATTTACGAGTAACATTTTATTAAATTTATATACGGTATCATATGTAATATACCCAAAATCTGACTGCATAAGGTATATAAATACATTAATCTATAAGCGTTGTGATTCTTTATTTTGGATGATTTTTTGTTTAGTTATTACCTTAGGGAGTCGATTCTATATGAACAATCAATAATGGTCTTAGACAATAATTTAACTTGAAAAATTTACTAGTTTTAAGTTTGAATCAATTGCTTGTTTGTTTCTCAGAACAAAGACTTAACCCAGAACTCTTAACTAAGCAATAAAAAACAACGTTGCTGGATGGGCTAAACTTGAGGGTGGTAGGAGAGAAAACTGAAATTACTAGACTGTTGCCATCAGCTGATCCAGTGGCGGATCTAGAACAGTCACAAGGGGGGGGACGAACCGGGGGGTTCAGGGGTCCCCTCGTGAAAAATTGGTGTAAACTAAGTGTAAATTATTTTACGAAATGTGTGTATACACTACTGTATTACATGCAGTAAAATAATATATGTATATATATGTATGCCGAGGGGGGGGAAGGTCGCCACCTCTCTGCATCCGCCACTGAGCTGATCATATAGAAAAGGGAAATGCATAGGCCTACATTTAAATAAATCTCAGCGACAGCAGCACTCTTAAATTGTAGTGATAAAATTTGCAGATTCAAATGCAACCGTTTTTTAGCGTACCTAGTGAGAGATTCTGAGTTAGGTCTCCATTTTGTGTTAATATATAACTTGACATTTTTTTATGTTTACCAAAATCAGCGTTTGTTGTATTTGGTAAAATATTTGAAATCAGAAAAGAAATCATTAAAATAATCAGTTGACACCTGTTAGGAGTTTGACAGATGATTAATTTTTATTTGAAATTACAACAACACCAATATTTCTGAATTTTTAATTTTTATGAGGCCTTTCGCCTGATGAAAATGCTGAATTAATGGTTTCATTTAAAGCGAAAAACAAAATTAAAAACATTCTTGGAAATCCAAAAAGTAAATTAGAAAATACAACAAAATCCTGGTTACAGATAAACCTGGTTTAAAAAACTATTTCTTCAGCAACAGCTTGTAAAACAGTTGAATGTCGTAATTGCATTTACCTTCTCCATGGTCGTAAATCCCTTCGATCCGATTTATCAATTGAGCGGACGAATTTGGTCTGGATTGGATAAAATATTCTTATATAATATACTTACAATGTATTTAGTCTGCAAATGCAGACCAGAGGAATATTACATAATTTAATTAATTGTTTATTGAAAGGTTTATCACCAGTTACGGTAATTAAAGATTAAGTGGCAGAAAAATCAAATCTAAACATAATTTAAACTGTGTGAACGGAAATCTACAACAAAGTAATTTCTAGATATTCTTTTAATCATAGCAAAGGTCTACGAAAATAATTGAAAAATACAACCCCCAAATTGTTCCAAGCATCAACATATTTTTATCTTGGCGACATTCAAACTTTCAAAACTGTCAAAAGACCACAAAGGGGTTGTAAATATTCAAAGCGTAAAAAGTGTATTAAAGGGTCCCTGTCACTACATCCCTAAGAGACAGAATTTAAGAAAAGTGAAAAAGCCTTTCTTAAAATTGTTTTCCCTTATTTGCACACTTTATTTTCTTGCTTCTCTTACAAAGAAAGTTATGAAAAAGTCTAACCAAATGGAAAACTCGTACTGTAATTAAGATTAGGTTTTTATTTATTTTTCTATTTTACTTACACGTTCATATTTGAAACACTCAACAATTAATCTGCTATTCATATCAATGAATAAGTTCAAAATAAATTAACTTTTGAGATTCGCACCCAAAAAGGGGTTTCTATTTTATTGTTATTTAATTCTGTTAGCCGCCACTCCTGTAAAAGGTGTTCGGTCTTGATTGCATTGAGTACTAACAAATTAATGCACATTGATAACATTTGTTACAGGGATTAAAATTAGTACTATATTACCACTAAAATACTTTAGTACCAAATCCTGGAATAATGTACATATAATTTGTTTGGACGCTAAAAACTATAGATTCAAATCAATCAGTAAATTCAAAAGGGTATATTATACTGTTTTATAAAGTATACTGTTTGATAAGATATTGTCGTAACAAATCTGCAAGCTCTCACAATACTAGCTATTGCGTTACACACAAATAAAATACAACAGTTGAACTACTACTACAATGTAAGTTACTTCATAACTAACTGATATACAAATATACAGATAAATATGTTAACAGAAACCACTACAATCCCAGTATAGCAATGGAGGTGGTATGGTGGTAGAGCGCGGGACTTCGGTCCTTGAGGTCCGGGGTTCAAAGACAGCCAATTACCAATGCATCTTATTCAACTGATAATTCCGCAACCTCTAGACCCAGCCTGGAGTAACTTACATAACAATGCCAAGGCTAGAGCCTGGTTGAAAAAAAAACAGCACAAGCATACTACTGTATTTTTTTTTGTCCTAGGACGCTAGGCACGTACCCGGAATTGTTTTTCACATTACTTCAGGCTAGGGGCTATGGCAATATCACTTAGATAAAATCCATTGGTGATTTGGCAGGATTTTAACCCGGGATCCCAGGAACCGGAGTCCCACGCTCTAACCACTAGACCAACTCGCTCCTCATTCTACTGCAATGGGAGGGATTACAGTACATGCTATTACAATAGAGACTGCTACACAAACAATCTATGATACAAACAGAACAGCAAGAGCTACTACAAACGTCTCATCCAGTTGCAATAGTGTCGAGATTAGCAAGTAGAATGTGACAGAACAGTAACAGACAACTTGCTAATGATCGGACTACGAGGTCTCGGTGCCTTGTTGTAGTGCTTCACAGTGTGTTGTGCTTTAGATAGTGTAACTTTAGAAACATCCATATAGTTAAAGATAAAGTATCTACGCTTTTATAATCTATTTCCGTAGTTTACTCAACCGTAATGATATACCTAGTTTGAAGTTAGCAAGAGATTATTTTACCATATTGTTCAAGTAAAGGGTGGATCGTTTCTTCCCCTATGACGTCATTTTCAAGCGCCAAAAGGTAGATATTTGGACTCGTAGGAGGTCGTTATAAGTCTTAAAGAACTCTTAAACCAACAGAAACGAAACACGATCATATGTATGGCCGTGGACAGTAAGGTAAAAAAGTTAATCAAGTTATCGGATTTACGGACGTAAATATAATATATAAATATATAAACATTTGAACGAATAGTGATTTTGGCCTCTAGGAACATCAAAATTAAAAAGTATATCGGTCCCGGGCCCAGGTTCTACCGTGCCACCTACAGTAATAACTACTTTCCTAAAGGAAAATTAGCTAAAAGTATATACAATGTACGTTGAAGTCTAAAAATTTCAACTGAAAGTTAATATTCCTAAAACTGATGTTACTAAGTTAAAAGTTAATAAATTACAAACATTAGAAAAGTAAATAGAGTACAACAAGTTGGTAATTGGATTAAGTCAACAATTTGAAAAATAAAAAAAGCAATTTGTGAGTTAGGAAATACGACCAAATTAGAATAGATTGAACTAAAGGGCATTAGGAGAAGGCATAACAGTTTAACGGTGAAAATGTTATAGCACATATTTTAACGAGGGTAAAATTTTGTCTAACTGTTGTAACTGGTTTCATACGCTTAGTATTACCACAGTAACAATTCAAGGGCAGTGTAATTCAAGGACACAATCAGACACAATCAGTAGTAGGCCTACTAAGTGTGTTTCTCAATGCGGTAAGAGAAGTTGGTGAAGTTATTTAACTTCCTCTAGCTTCACTTCCTTGTTCCGTTTCACGAGACCTGAGGACTTCTAAGTCTCTGATTTTCTTAAAATCTCGGTTTCAGTAAAGAGTTAAGATGTTTGGTGTTGCTCTTACACTCTACATTACGTTTAGTTTACATATTGTGACAACACCACCTATAGCTTAATTAAGTCTTCGAACTTTCATTTTTACCATGTTATTATAATATCTTACACAAATTAATATCAAAATCAAATCCCTTTCAAACTTGTAGGTTTACTAGTTTTAAGCTTAACTCCCATGAAAAAGAATATATCACAGTTAGCTTTTAGACATGTTTGTCGAGTTGTAATTACAAAGATGTAAGTTTAATGTAGTTAGGTTATTTTTGTAAGCAATAGGGATGTTTCAGCCTTTGAAATTTATTTTGGCAAACATTTTTAACCACAGTTGAATATCGTTTAAAATGAAACCCATGTTCTTGAACAATGAAAGTTATTTCACTTTAAAATTAGTTTAATGAATCCATTTATATTTGATATCGAATCAGTGAAAGTATACTAAAAGTGTTCTTAATTTTGTATAGACTAACAATATTAATATTGAATTGTGTTAACAGGTTTGATGAAAACATAGAAGAGTAAAGGTAATACGGCTTAAAAACAATCTTTTATACTAAATACTCGTAATGTATATAAGGTTAACTGATATTACTATTGAACTCTTAATATAAATTTACATATTCGTTGAAAAACGCAACTTTTATGTAGATTGTGGTAAACTTGAATTTTAAAAGTAAACATGTCAAAACAGGTCAATGAATTCAAACACAGTGGTTAATATTGATGCCCCAAAAACAACTTCATTCTTATAGGGATGACATTTTTCTACTTTTTTAATTTATATTTTTTTCCTTTTATCAACTTAGACTAAATGTTTTGCTTGAATTCAAAATAAACTAAATGGATTAAAAATAAAGATGCCAATTGAAGTATTTTATCAGTCTCTTGAGCATAAATTATTGATTTGAAAGCATTTTCTTCCTTTTACGTTAGTTCAAGTATTAAAAACAGTTCAAGCAGTATATCCCACAAACAAAAAAAGGTCCCGTCGTTTTACTGATTTTAAATAACAAAGATCTAAAAATTAAAACCACTCTCATTCATATCCAAACATTTATAGATAAGAAATTCATACTGTCATACTGGTGTTATAGACCTGCGACTTGTAATACATAGAACGCATTCTTCAGGTTATCACGAGAACTACGTCGGGGATTCAAAAATACAGACAAGAACACACGATTTGATTAAAACTATCATCCTAAAAATCCTTACAGAATAATACTATTTTCAAGACAACAATTTACTCTGGTGTGGTCTAACTCTAACAGTATTTATATTTACACCAGTAAAGATGTTTAGTTTTCCTGTGACCTAAAAAGGAAATAAACATTAAAGATCGACAAACATAATTTTCATCACGAAAGTAGATGACATAATAGTATTTTTGTATGGTTTTGAAAAATAGTTTAATCACCAAGGTATATAAAACGTGTTTCTATCAAGTAAGCAGTTCTAAACATATTTTATAATCCAAAACCAGTTGAGAGATATTGATAACCCATTAAAAAATATTCAAATAATTTCTTTTTCTTTTTTTACTCCATTGTGTCTTGTTTACGCTTTTTGTAAGGAAACTCTCCATTCTCTAGACTTGTTACACTTGTCGGCACTTATTTTGATAGCATCATTATCAGTTCACTGTTTAAAAGTCCTATTTGTAGGCATCAATAACTATGCTATTTTTAATTGTTCTTTCAATTTTCTTTTAATTTAGTAAAACCATGGACAAGTAGAATTAATATAGACCGACAGCAGTGCTGCGGTTAGCATATGTCCTGACGTCCACCACCAGGATCACAGTGTAGTTGCGAACATGCTACTTAACTACACGGCGCTCCCAGCGGTGGACGCCAGAACCTATGCTAACCGCAGCACTACTGTCAGTCTATATTTAATTCTATTTGTCTATGGTAAACCTAAACCTAATAAGAGATGTTTAACCTATATTTATAGGTGTTTTAATTGTTAGTTATAACCATAATTATTGACAGTTAAATTAGTAAATCAATCAATGAATAAATGTCTATCCCTTTTATCCTGTGTATTTTATTAATGGACCATCGTACCAAAAAACCGTTCAAATCAAATTTCCATAATGCCTGTATTGAATCAAATAATTTATTTTGCATACTTCTTCAAAATAACCAACACTAGCCGTACTTTATTTTACAACTAATTTCATCACATTTTCAAAGCGCAATTATATTTGCAACTGAAACCAGAAGTTAGTATGTTTGCTGTGAGGAAGAGGACATAAAGAATATTGACATTGGCATGTCAAATTCTCGTTAGCACAGTCATTAGTAGAAAATAGGGCATGTCGGCATCCTACACGCCTGCCATGATCGACACATTGAGTGAAACTCATACCTGTTGTTCGACTAGCTCTTAAACGCAACCTACTGTAAGTAAAATTATAGTCTTGGTTATTATTAAACAATGGTATTAATACAAAACGACAAATCCTATGTATTAAAAGGCAAGCATATTTCTTGAAAACCTTTTTTATCAGCTCTTGCGCATCTCAGGGAAAATCTACGCATACTGTTGGAAAGACATTTGCCTCTAGATGCGCAGAATCCCTTTATAAATTAAAAATAGGCTAAAAAATGACAAAAATTAATTTTAAATAAAATTAACACGGGCCTTATCTTTATACATTTACTACAATTTTCATTAAAATTATTTATTTCATTATTTGAAAGAATAAATCGGACTTTAATTTAACATTCTGTAGGCATTTGGTAGTTTTAAGAATACGTACATAGCTTTTATGTAAGCTTTGAGAAAAACGTAGGCGAAGTTGATGGACAATTACAGGTTAGTCTAGTTTCTCGTTCGCTTTTAATTTGTATTGATATCATTCCCGGGAACTTTAGTAAACGTAGTGACATATGAGACTATAAAGTCATATGGTTGTTAATTATTATTATATTGTTTTTGTAAACAAACTTACTTACTTGTAAACAAACTAACTTGTAGTTCATTAAATGGAATTCTTCATCTAAAGATTTAGTTTTATTTTAAAACAAGAAACATGGTATATTGCGGACACACTGAGTAGAGACTGCATAAATTAGGCTACTCCTGAAGAAGAACTTTCTTTTGCAGTAGACTTGGTAATATCCATGCCAAAAGAAAACCTTAAGGAGGCTCAACATCTCACAGAAAAAGAAGCTGAACTCTCCAAACTTAAGCACATCATTCTAAGTGGTTGGCCTGAAGAAAAATCAGAATTGCTCCAATGCTTACACAAGTATTGGAATTATCGCGATGAACTAGCTGTTCATGAAAATATAATTTTTAAGGGGAAATAGGAACTGACATTTGTCACATATCTGGTAAAGATTATCTCGTTGTTGCGGATTTCTACTCTGGGTTTTATGACATTGTTGAGTTAAAATCTACAACATCTTCAAATGTTATTAACTGAGCTCAAAAAGTTGTTTTCAGTACATGGAATTCCTGAAACGTTATAATCAGATGGAGGTACTCAGTTCAATGCATTCAAGTTCAAAAATTTTGAAAAAGAGTGGCAATTCAATAAACGGGTTTCAAGTTCTTTGTTTGCAAGATCAAATGGATTAGCAGAACGGTATGTTCAAGAAGCAAAACTCATTGTAAAGAAATGTCTATAAGAAAAGACGGATGTTTATCTAGCCCTACTTCATTTAAGAAATATACCCCGGAAAAATCTTGGATCTCCAGATCAAAGATTAATGGGGCGCAGAACAAGGACACTGCTCCCTAGCACAGATAAAATTCTGCAACCTAAAATAATTCACAATGAATTGCAAAATATTCGGGGAAAATCCAGACAATACAGTAACAGAACAAAAAAGAATTTGAAGAAGGAGAAAAAGTACTGTATAGAAAATAACACAGAGACTGGCAGCCAGCTACAGTCCTTAGAAAAGGTCCGGAGCCAAGATCATACCTTATAGAAACACCAGATGGGAATATTTATCGAAGGAACTCTTGGTTTTTGAAGAAACGTTTTTATGACATTGAAGAACCGGCAGGAACAAGTAAAGTGAATGGAAGTAAAGCTGGAAATGGAGTTAAAGATGTAGATATGTAGCCTAGTAGAAAGAAAATAAAGAAGATAAAACAAAAGAGAAAGAGAATAAAGAAGGAGCCACTACTAGCCTAAAAAACTTCAAAATAAATGAACCTGTGTTTTGGGCAGAAACCAGAAACGGAAATATTGTGTGGAAACCCGGCGTAATCTTGAAGAGACTAGGGCGAAACGTGTGGAAAGTTGAAGGTAACGATAGAAGAATCTTTAAAAAACACGCTGACCAACTAAAGCACTATTATATTGTTTTTGTAAACAAACTTACTTACTTGTAAACAAACTAACTTGTAGTTCATTAAATGGAATTCTTAATCTAAAGATTTAGTTTCATTTTAAAACAAGAAACACGTAGTAAGACCTATGTTTATAATACAGCTAGTTCTTTTCATATCGTATTACCAGAGGCAAAAAATTACGTCCCCGTAGGCCCTAAGCTGGCCGAGACATTACATTGTCCATAAACTGTCAGCCATGTAGATCTGTAAACTATTGATATGTGCTTTTACAAAAGTATGTATGAAGTTGGCCCATTTATCGATATTAGTGGTCCCAAACAAATTTAATATACTAATTTTATGTTTCTACCTCTGACTAAGTCTTAAAATATTTGATACATAGATAGTAGTTCAATTATTACAGATACATTTTTTTATTATTTAGAAACATTCATATAACTTTTTTTTTATTTCAACAAGCTCAATGCAGCATTATCGAGTTTGAATAAAAAAAAACGTTATGCTACTTCTATTGCTGTTTGGTAAAGAACTTTATTATTAAAGTGTAGTATTAATCAATAATCATTTCTGATCAACAACTTCTCGCCCCAAACTTATCATGCAAAACACCCCCTGATTCAGTACATACTAATGTGTCATTGTCACCATTATCTATTAGTACCAAGATAAACAAGCAAACTGTAAGTCTTAAATTCCTCAGATACGTTTGATGACTATTCTGTTCGTATACAAATTAGGTGATATAATTTTAGGTACCATTAATTAATTTGATTATAAAATTTTGTTCACGCGTGTATCATCTCCATTGCATCTAGGAGGAAAAATGTAATTCATCTTTAGTTAAAAAAGCTTCTCTGGACATTTTGGATATTGTTTTATATATTACATAAATATTAGAAAAATAACCATATATTTGTAACCTCATCACATATCGTGCTCATTTTAAACTCTTTAAATAAAACAACAGCTCAGAAACTATTCCAGATAAATCGGATTTAAAAAGAGTGAAATAATGGTTCTAGCATTGCAGCAGGACATTTAATCTAGGGTAACTTGTAAGCTAAGCCACCAACGATAGCTTGGTTACATTTAACGACCTGGAAGAATTTAACAAGTCTTGATATAACGATCTGGCGTTGTGAATGTTTAGAAAGTAACAAGAAATGGCCCAAGTGGTTAATTTATCGTGTTTCACTTCTTTTGATATGGTCAGTATTGAAGCAGTTTATTTAACAATTCAAGATTAAAGTTTTTTTTTATGTCCATAACATTATACTGTTGAATAATGTAGATAATGTACATCTAGATTCAATCTTTATTAGATAATTAGTACAGATTTCCTTAATTTATGACAAATATTTCTTTTTTAAAGAGGACGTTTGGTTACTTGATGAAATTATCCATAATTGGAATCAATTTGCTGATGTAATTTACCTTTTTGAACTATATTACAAGCTATCTGATCGTAAGACATGTTTATCTTTCTGCAACACAGTGAGTATAAGCATAGATAAAGCGTACTCCCTTAGTCCCTGAGTGGATTTGCCACCCTTATGGACCAGTTGAACACAATTTTACCGGTTCCGTCCGGTTCCAATAGCATTATGTTTTTTCATACAATTTGTTTCTTGCTATTCCATTTATATACAACCTCGTTAAACCAAATAAAACGATCTAATCATAAACCATAACTCATCCCCTAGCTATACAGGGTGATTGATATAAGTGTGCCAGCCGTTTTATTCGAAAACTATAAGAGATATCAGAAAAAGTTAAATAGTAAGTGCCTTGGATTTTTTATTAAAAAAATTGTAGTCAAGTCAAAAAAATTCTTTTAGCCGCCATTTTTCCATAATGGCCGCCAACTTTGAATTTTCTTATGGAACACCCTGTATTTTATGATGTATTCTGGTAGAAAATGTAATTTTAAGATGATTTTATTCTTGTGGTTTTTTTCATAAACCTAGCCGTTTCAAAGATAATAATGGTTAAAGTTTTGAAATTTCTGCATGAGAAAGAGTTTCCGATAAAGGCCTAAGCAAGCATGCCAGCTGTTTTATTCGAAAACCATTCAAAATTTCACAACTTAAACCATTGTTATCTTTGAAATGGTTAGGTTTATGAAAAAAATTACAAGAATAAAATCGTCTTAAAATTACATTTTCTACCGGAATACATAATAAAATACAGGGTGTTCCGTAAGAAAAATCAAAGTTGGTGGCCATATTGGAAAATGGTGGCTAAAATAATTTTTTCGACTTGACTACAATTTTATAAACAAAAAGTCCAAGGCACTTACCATTTAACTTTTTTTGATATCTCTTATGGTTTTCGAATAAAACGGCTGGCACACTTATATCAATCACCCTGTATAACCAAATAGTAAAGCACGAATAATTTACTTAACCCTAAAATCATGAAACAAAATGTCTTCAACACTAACGATCAGTGACACCAACATGAACTAGTCACGAAAACGAGCTTCAAAATTTACAATGAGATGAGAAGTCTACTTGTGTTGGTTTGTCTATGGTTTTAGTATTCAACACACTGAGTCGAGTATTTCAGCTGCGTACAATTCATTTTTTCATCATAGATACTCAACCGTGACGTTGGCATTCAACTCTCTTGATACAGTTGTAAACAGTTTTGTAGTTGACGATAACTCACTCATCAATTGAGCCACAGACTAGATGGTGCTGATGTAAAATACGTGTTCTCCTCACCGAGTTAGAGAAATTGTCTGTTCTCTGTGGTTAGAGATACAACTGGAAGTAACATTGACACGGCAACTCTGCTAGAAAATTGAGACGCTTGCTGTGAACATGTTGGTACCAACTAGGGTAATCAGCTAAATGGCTCGTCACTTTATGTATGTACAATCCCACACCCCCTAGGTCAAGTATATCTTTTTAGCTTAGTTTTTCTATTATTTACCAACTCTTTACCTAGGCTAAACGGTTACGTAATACAACCGTAAACTATAACATTTTGCCAACAGTCATAGTAAAGTAGCACACTCCATGCGATAATCATTGAACTTTATTAACTTGAGTAAAGCTATTTGCGGCCAAATTTGTCTACTTCAGTAAATAAAGTAAATTTATGTATGTTTGTGATCTTACAGTTTTACAAATATGACATTTACTAACTACATGATTTATATTCACTTTATCAGACCAAGACATTGTAAATCTTAAATTTTCCCTAAACTCAATTTATCTTCCACTAACAATAGCTGAGCTCGAGCAAAGTTCCTTTAACTAGGCGTGATCGCTCTGACAATTTGGGGAGCAAGAACCAGAACTTGCGTGCTCTTGAGTCGTTATTTCCACAGCTTGAGACGATCTTTCAAGCTGTTAAGTGCCTCAACAAACGCGCCTCGTATTGTTTAGTTTCTGCTTAATTTCAAAATTTTACAGTTATATCGTTTTCGTGAATTTCTAAAGGTACTATTTTTTTTATGATTCATTTCAAATGTGATTTTTTAGTATCATGACATATTGATAATATTTGTGTAGATTTTCCAATATTTGTCTGAAACGTTAATTTTACTAAAATTATTTTCTTGAAATACAAGGTAGAAAATAAATGTGAAACCAACAATTACTTGAATTTAAAAAAGTTTTTTGTACACTTTTATTATTTTCAATACCACCAAAACAAAAGCTGTAGGAAGATGTTTGGTCGCTGTAGGAAGATAAAAATATTGAATACTGTTTCGTTTAACCATTGAAAATGAAAAGCTTCAACAAAAATACTGATAAGGGAACATTCTAATACAATTTTTTTTCGAACACGTGAATGCCTATTACAGCTGCGTAGCTAAATAACTATAGTGTTTGCCTAGCACCCAAAGTCACAGTTTTATTCTGAGAATATTCAATGGCTTCTTGATTTTTCCACGAATAAATATTCGTGGATGATTCTAAACCAAACCCAGCTGACCTTGATTTAGTTTTTCATTGATTGGCCCTCTAAAGAGACAGCTGGTCTCAATCAGTAGGAAATCTTAAATGTTAACTCCACATTTCTTCCACATTCACCTTAATATTCAGCGTAAAGTATCCACCGAGGTGTCCGTTTCCGTCTTGATGACAATGGTAAAAGAAATTTTGAAAAATATAATTGTGTCGTAAAGAATGTATGTATACTAGTTTTATTTGCCTTAATTGTCTTGATCTACTACCTTGACGTGCTTTTGGTTATTTTTTATAAATAATTCATACCCTGATGGTTGTGTTGCTACCTAACGTCTGTCTATTTTTAACACAATTGAATAATATTATCTTCGGACACTAACAAAAAAAACCAAAAACTTAACAATTCTTAACAGATTATATTATTTTTTTTACAAAATATCAAACTAAAAAGGTAAAGAGGCCATAATGCATATCGTTGTCTCACAATTTGAGACAAACCCAGCCTCTTTTGTCACTGATATCCCAGTTATCTCAAAGAAGGGCGGCTACAGCGAGTATCAAGGATATTATTTTATAAGGGTCCTGGGGGTGGGCTAACGCAATATATATATTTGCCTCAAGCACCCTCTGTCTCATTTCACCTCCAGGACCTTTACGATAAGTATCATTTTGTTTTCTTTTCCACCTTATTAAATATCCCCGATGCTGGTTGCAAATATTAAAGATTTTTTTTTTTTATGATAGATATATCCTATTCTCTTTGGTTTGTATTCCTGTTAATTAAATATTTGAAGCTTTCCTACGAGGATACTTAGAAGTATTAATATCACTTTCCTATTTTACAATACAATGCACTTTTTGAACCAAATTAAATAATTGAAATTATACCTCAGGGCTGGGTAAAAAAAACTAAAGATAAATGTTTTCTTAGTTGTTTTAGCTCCCCCCCCCCCCTTCAATGAAGTATTAACTATCGGAGATTTTACAGCGTTAGGGCTGGTTGTAAATAGTCAAGATAACCTTTCTTTTAACATTAATTATTACATTTCTCTCACCAATTGAATTGAAACAATAATTTAAATAACCACATATTAAATTGGAGTAGGTTTGATTTTGATCATCGTTTCGATCAAATTAATTTATTTATTTACTGTCGATAAAATAACGTTTCAATTTTAGTTCACAGCTCATGTCAATTTAAATACTTAGTAAGTAAGTAAACGTCAACAAAAACTGGATTGCGTTTCAAAAAACCACTTTCAAAAATAAATTATTGTTTGGTTACATACATATATACTGAATAACATGTTGTTTGTCACGATTTAGTAATATAAACTCTGGACCATTGTTAAATGTTATAAATCTATTTTATCTCTTCATTGATGGCAATTGGTATTATATTAGTCAAGCAATATTATCGTTAAAATGCTTAAAATTCTGAGGAAATTATAATAACTCTACCATTAACTTCTTTGACAAAACTAAACTTTTAAGGAATAAAAAATCCTTGACAGTTCAATCTTAAGGACCTGTAACTCAATCATTATAATCATAATAAATTATGATATTCTACTAAGCATAATCAACTATTATTCTTTATACCTCAACTTTCGAACATGTTTCCTCTTTAAGTCCAGGATAAATAATTTGTTACAAATGAATACCTTTCCAATTATTATTTTCTTTTATAGCTACAACAGTATACAATTTTGTTTCTAAACCTCTAACAAAAATAGGGTCAATTACATGACCAACCCTAGGAGACATATAGGCCTAAAATTTTATTGACCTTAGGCCTATGTTATTTTGAAGATACAGTTCGGATAGTGTGCCACTTTGGTTTAACCTCAAGTTTGATTTAGTTTAATCTTTATTAGTTTTAGTAAATAATTATTTCAACCATTGATCATTCCATATCATCTGCTATACCTAAAACCACAAATCATAGTTTTTCTCTCTTTTCGCTGAAACTTAAGAATTTTTGGACCACTTAAAATGGCAGTGACAACATATTATCATAACAATTATTCTATATTTAGGGATCAAATTTATCAATTTTTGTTTCCTATCATTTTTTTTTCAACTAAACCCTTAATATAAATAATGAAAAATAGCATTAATAAAATCAAATTAGCCATCCCGGGAATCTGAATTATGCAATATAATTAACATTCTCTGTTGTACAATCTACTCGTGTATAAATCAGTTAAAAGCATTTTAAAATAATATTTAAATTTTGTTTGTCTCCAAACTAAAACTGACTGATAATACCCGACTTAATTAAATTGTATATTTAGGACCTTCAACGTAGTGTAGGATATTACGTCAATGTTCGTCAAACTGTACCAATTTCTAATTTAATTAATTAATAGCTAGAGTGGTTATAAGTGTAATAAGGTTTTATTACACAAAGCAATTTATTTTTTTAGGTTTTTTTAGCTACAAATCAATTTTACAGTTGAGTCGGTATGAAGTTTTGGATTGATTTACGTTAAATATTTTAATAAATGCCATTTGTTTGTGCATTGTGCCAAATATTTTATTTCTCTATGGCTATTTTTAAACACAAAGTGAAGCCATTATTGTCCATGTTATTTTCATCTAAAGGTTAAAGCGAAAAGTTATATAACCAATATTCCAATCCAGAGATACCAGAACTATTGACTTTGGATACTGAAGTGTAGACACCACATACATATGTTTCTAGAACATATGTTGCCACTTTTTTCCCTTGCTTAGATATTTTTTGGTGAGCTCAACTGAACTAAGATCGTTATTATTACAAAACTGTATTTTTTTCCTCTATAACTTGCTACATAAGAATGGACTTTCTACTTCACTGTTTTTATAATTAACACATATTATTTTGTTATTCATTGAAAAAATATATAATGTAGCAATAGTGATTTTGTAACATACTGAACTACTTATACAGTATTGTTCATAATATTGTTTAACATCCTGTTTAATCTGTTTTAAAGTTTGCTCCCTGTATATAGAAAAGTCAACAAACTTACCAAAGCTGTATTGATTGTTTCAGCTCTCCTCAGTCAAAACGCATTCTGATGCTGGGGATCGCAGTGGAAATTCAACACCTTCAAACAAATTTCTTTTGTTACTATGCCTTATGCTTTTAGCATATTCTCCCAATGATATTTATCTATTATTTGTGTGTGCTTATTTGTAGCCTAGAACTAAATGAATGTATCTGGTAGAACGTAGTTAGTTATTAAGTAGGTAACTGGTACAATAGGTACTTAGTTTAGTTGTTAGTAGATTATTTAGTTGATAGCAATCAAACCAGACACAACCAACAAATTGACTTATGATTAATGGTTACAAACTAGAATCTCACTTATCAGAACCTCAATAATCCGAACAGTAATAGGGGGAGGGATTATAGATCACAGTACGCCTACAGTTAAAATTGTAATTTTACTGGCATACGCATCAGGGTTTGGTCACAATTAGTTCGAATTAGTGAGACTGAGAAACTACAATTAATAGGTTTCATTCATAGCATTTAGTGTAGAATACAAATAGGTAGTTGCATGTATTTGTTTTCTTATAACTTTTCATATATTCTTAACAAGGATCCTGGTCATATCATATCATTTGTCTATGCAGGACAAGAAGTGGTGTTTCGTACTCTGCGCAGTAACTCTCCCTCAGTTTCCTTACTCTGTGTACTCACCGGGAACTGCCCAGACAACAGCAGATACGGCGACAAGAGGAATGTCGGCACGGAATTCCTCGGCAAGAGAAGTGAAGTCATTGAGTACGTCAAGGTATAAACACCATTGTTTCTATTAAACTTTATTCTATCTTTTTTTCATTTTCTGTTGTTCTAAGTATTTTAGTAACAGCATCAATTCCGCAAACTACCTTTAGGCACAAATTAAAAATTAGCTTCAAAATTTTAGAAATACCTGTTTTCAAAATTTAAGAGACTAATGAAATACCCCCACCGCAGCAAACCTGCAGACTAAGCGAATTTCCATTTGCCTCGTTTGATTTTCAATTGAATCTATTCAAATAACATTAGGTTTAACGAGTACCTAGGTTTGCTGCCTACAGGGAGGGCAATAAAGTGTTTTTTTAGTCAAATATTAATAGCTTAGTATAAAATAAATGGATTTTCCAGGTTTGACCCAAATATCCATAAAAAAACAAACTACGAGAGTTAACTTATTCTCCATAAGAACAACATGGGAGTTTTTAATTTACAATTTTCTCCGTAACCAATAATCATACAGAAACACTTCAATATACTAAATTATTTGTTTTTTTTCGAGGGTCAAAAAATCCCAATTTTTACCACATAAATCCCCCATAAAACCCCGTTCCCATGGTCCGATCATGCTGGTTCGCAAACTCGTTCGAATAAACGTAGGTTTACACGTTTGTACAACATTTGGCCCTAACTTTGCCTGAAAAAATAAAGGATTTTTCATTTCATTTTTTCATTTCATTTCATTTCATTTCAACATTTCATCTTTTTTGCTCGAGTTATCGTGCTAATGGACACACATATGAATTTAGACGGATTGTTTTTGGCTTCTAGGGACATTAAAATGAAAAATTATATCGGTCCTGGGTCAAAGTCTTACTATGTCAGCTGCGGTAATAGCTTATTCCCTATATGGTAAATTCGCTAAAATGTTGATTCTTTGACAAATCGTTTACGCATTTTGAGTCTATGCAAGGCACACACCTTCATTTGTATGTAGGCCTATTTATTTTTTTCTTGTTTTCAGAACACGCCGGGCTGTGACTGGTGCGACAAGTGGCGGAAAGGGAGCTTCAGTGGAGCTTAATCTAATCTTTTAAAAGTGTATTTTTTTTATTATTATCTAGAGGATAAATGTTCAAACCCAATCAGAATGTATCATTAAAACATTTTAGTTTAGAAATGTATTTTCTATGTGTAGTTTATACATAAACTATCTTAAATAAACGAGTTTTACACACAGTTTTTTTTTTCTTTGCTTTGTGATGGTGAGGATCAGGGGTTGGAAAGAAAACATTGCTGAAGAAGGCTCAACCATCGGTTATGCGGCGGTTAATTATTTATATTTTCGTCAGTTGAAAATCGCTTCGTCCAAGGCAGTGTTGCGAGGCTATACTGGCAAAGACAAAAAGGTAGGTTTACTAAGGATGAAGTAAAACTACTCTCGTTTTCAGTGATTATTTAAATTTTGCTGTCAGTCAGGAAGATTGGTCTGACTATTGCAAGTTTTGGGGAGTAAGGAAAATAACCAGAATAAAAAGGAGAAATTGATAAGGTGGCTGATGGGTTCTGCCAAAGTCAGTATATTTTTCTTTAAGATTTTAACTGATCAACTCTAGCTATTTTTTTCATCAATTCTAGCTATGTTTTTGTTTTTCAGACTTGCTTATTATTTCCTTTGGCTGTTAAGCTACGGTTGTTTTACATGTATTTACTGATTTTGAGTCATTCTGCTTTAAAAAGTATTATAGTAAATAGTAAATGTATGGAAATGATTATGGGTCGTGAGTCAGTTCACAATTAATTTCTCCAATAAACACCTAGTTAATTATTCTTTGTTGGCCTTCTGCTTAGTAACTTTGCCAAATCACTTTTGATTTTTGTTATCGGCTGACTAGATTCGGTGTAGTTTCTTATCTAATTTCTCGTCTTTTATAATTGCACGATAGCGATATTTCAACCTTCTGTAATTTTCACTCATGAAATGAGTTGATTCTAGGCCTTTTATCTTTGGTAAAGGTTGCACAATTTATTCTTGGTTCAGCTCCATTATTGGATGCCTTTTACTATGCAACAATCAACATTATTCTTTTCTTGGTGAGAAACAAAACCGTGGCTAGTTCACAAATTCCCACAACCATCAGCTCACCTCACACTCACACTCTAAGGCTTGGCATTTCGTATTGGACCGGCCTCATATACCCACTCCGCCCCCTTTCAAATTGAATCTACAGGTTTTGCACATAATAACCACAGATAAAACAAGCAGTATGTTGATGATATGAGTATGTCTATGATATAACATCCGGCCTTCCAGTCTTGTAGCTGACTTTCTTAAAGAGTGGGTTCTGTAAAACAGGTGAAATAATCAGGGCTCTCTTCTTTTAGAAAGATTTATGTTTATTCCTTACTTACTGCATCTATGACCACCACTGAGCTAGAGCTCAGTATGGTTAGTTTTCTTCTTTGCCTGAAGTGGCGTGAACGAAATGATATCCACAAAATAAAAATAAAGAGCTCGTGGAAAGTGGATAAACCAGTACTGCCAGTATTTACTGTTTTAACTGGTGAAAAGGAACAAACAAATAAGGGAATATGGCTAATTAATGTTTTAACTCAAAAGTGTTTAATGTATTTGACCAATGCCATAGCAAATGCCACAAGCGTAAATGCCAGATAAGAAAGTAATGATAGTTAGTGTACCTATATTCAATGGTACAGGTAGGACTTAAGGAAAATCAGATATTTTCAGTGGTGGCAGCACTGATATAGCAAATCGTTGCAGACAGAAATAGATAGAACATCAGATCAGCTGATATTTTTTTTATTTGTGTGTAATCAAAAATCAACTGGGCCGAGACGACCAAAAAGCTTTGTAATTTTATTTTGTTTAGCCTAGTCGGTCTTTCAAATAAATGATTACATAAGTCAAGAAGTTTGCAATGTAAGCGTGGTTTTATGTTGCGCATCGTCTCTTGTATTGATCAGTGCTGTTGAAATAATTTTAACTCAAGATAAGTCTTTTAAATTTAGTGCTGTGAATTTGTGATAACCAAGTCCTTTGTTTACAAATGAGTAGATCTAGTTCACGCGAAGGGTCCATAGGCTATCAGTCCACTAGTTCTTCAAGAGATCCCATATGGACAAGAGTGGCAAATGATCCAGCAGGGGACAGAACATCTTATGGAGAATCTATTGTAAGTTATAAATAAGCTAATCCGTTCAACTCCTTGCCTAAACCTTCCTGTTACTGTTACATAACCATGTCCTGTTACTGTTATCAAAGCAACTTTTAGGGTTTAATTATTCGTTTGTAAGTTATAATGTATTGCAAATAACAGGTCCTTAACCTCAATGTAAGTTAGGGCCTACAATGGCCAAAGGGTGTGATTGACCACTATTTTGGACAAATCAAAAACCTAACCTCAAACGTTGCCAAAGAAGGCCCCCTAAGCCATGGTGTCCAAGTACTCAGTGGTGGAGTCGTAAAATGTCCTGTCTGGAAACGCTCATTTTTGTATTTTAACATATAGGCCTAAGTTAGAAATAATTTATATCACTATTAGAAAGAGCAGAGTGTGAACGTCTTTCGATGTGTTCCTACGCCACTACAACACTGCAAGTGCTAATTCATTGAGGCCTAACCCATGTCTTAATTATAAACAATAGTCTTTATCAATCAAATGTAGTTGGACCCTTTGAAAATTAGTAGGCCTAGGTAGTCATGCTATATAACCAGGGTTGCCACCCGTCCCAATTCTGTTCGGGACAGTTCTGATTTCGGTCCATTGTGCCGATGTTAATTCGGCGGGAGGGGGGGGGAGGTTCCCGATTTTCCCCCATACCAAAGGTGGCAACCCTGAATATTTAACATCTAATTTACTTTTTTATTTCCTCTCAACGGTTACACCATTTTACGGCAAATCATGATAGTTGATATTAAAGTTTCTATTAGTTCACATTAAGTACTAAAACAACCAATAAATATACAATAAATATAATAAATAATATAACAATAACATATGTATAAAGAGATTTGAACGCAATAACTTAACAATAATAAATAGCAACAATTTTGACAAGATCTAATTAGTAGCTCTAGGAATTGAAATCTTAGATCCTCAGGATGTAGGCTAAGTTATACCTATCCTAAGGTTGCTGGTTCAATTCCAATCAAGATTGTTTCTAGACCCAGATACCATTTGTCAACAGGCTATCAATTATTGATTCTAAGTTTGGCGCAGACCTAACAAAAAGGGTGACGTAGGTATTGTACAGAGGCCACCCTTATACAGTGTGCGGCGGTTATGTTAGGTTGGGTTATCATAAATAGAAAGTATGACTCATCTGGTATCGTTCGAGTCATAACAAAACGAGGAAATTCCTGCAAACATATTTTATGATAACCCAACCTAACATAACCGCTGCAGCGTGCTGTAAAATATGTGGCCTCCGTATAACACCAAAGTACTATTCATAATTTTTTTCTCTTTACTTGACTTAGACATTGACCCTTTCTTGCTTTCTTCCTCCAGATGCTCATGAACTTATTTAATTATTATGGCGGCAAACACCATTTTTACAATAAATTTTACATTTTGATACATATGCAACAAGATTTTTTACATGCTGTTGAATATTGTGCAGCTACATACAATGATAGATGCAAAGATGAATTTTACAATGAAAATAACATGCAGTTATTATAACAATGAAGAATTAATAGTTGGATTAAATAAAAATTGTTTGGCGATAGGATATAAATAGACTATAACTAGGTAACAATAATAATTGGCAATAACTCAAAGAATATTAGGCTACACAAGCTTAAATCCTAAACTATTAAAAACGTTAAAATAGCAACTTTAACAGTTATACACTCTATTATAACTTAACACTAACTTACTTCACTGAGCTTCACTTTTAAGAATGGAAGCATAGGCCTATTATAATAAACAATAAGATAATTAATTTAGTCTATAAACACTGCCTCAATCATTAAATTAAATTCCTTGGGTACTTATAAAATCATACAGAGTTGAAACAACTTATAACTCGTTGACCTAAAGGCCTAATTTCTAAACCAAAACTGGGTTCAAGTGTTTATAAAACTTCCATTCGAGTCAAGTGTTATGTTGGAATTGTTGCCATGTAACCATGAATCACGGGTCCAGACTTATGTATGTAGCCTTGACAAATGATAAGAGCACATCTGGGACTCCTTATCACTCCTTTGTGTTAGGTTGGCAGTTGACCAGTGTGCAAGTACAAAAATGTCACAAAACAGTTTAAATACTTCTAGGTCAAGCTCTTCTTCTTCTGACGATGTGCAAGGGACTGTGAGTAATATTGTATTTAGCCTTTAATGAAAAGATCAACTATAAACACATTTTTACATTTTTAATTCTGTTGCCCGTCAAGTAAATGAGGAAAGAATTGTTTTGTCATATGTTCTAGGGGTTTTTGATCCACTGTTAAGGGTATCTGTGCTTGAATATATGTTTCCATGTTTAGACCATTACATAATGGATGTTATTGTGATGTATTTTGATGTTTGTCATCAAGGTTAAACATATTACCTAAGTCTGGATCCGTGATTCATGGTTATATATGGCAACAATTCCAAAATAGCACTTGACTTATGGAAGTTTTTCACTTAGATGAATTGTTTGATTTAGCAAAATTATGTACTATCCTAATAAAGAAATAGGCCTATAATCAACCCTATCACAAATTATCAATGAGAGTACGTACTTTGGCTATGGCATGATATATTTTTTAAAGCAATTAGTAATTCTAATACAGTAGAACACCTCAATTATTCAAGGTGCACTTTGAAATCCCCTTAAAAAACTAAAGTGACCTCTATAAAATTATCAACTCTATCGAAACAACCTCAATAGCACGCCTTTTCACAATTCAAAATGTAAGCCTGACTTGAACCTCTGTAAAAAGTCGTTTGAGAAATCAATCTTGATACAACTTTATACATAACAGTATTGAACATCGAGCAGTTCCCAAAAGAATTCACTAGAACGGATGTTTAGGAGAATTAAGAAACATAATTTTTAAGACTGAGGTACAAGAATGTAAGTCTAGGCTTGAAACCCCCACTCCACTCCCCTTCATTACACTAAATTTAAAAGCTAGGGTTTTTAGCGAACACCTTATTTTGTAACCTATTTGAAGCTTTGTTACACAATACTAATAGTACAAATAATAATTTGAAAATAAACTTTTTGTTTGCATAAGAGTTGAAATGACATTGATAAGAACCATCATCAAGAACATCTCAATAACAAAACTGTCCCTCTAATCCCCTTACGACACTGAGAAGACACAAGTTATTGAAGTTCTACTTTGTATCGATATATTTATTGTTTGAAGAAGAGGACAGAGAAATGTCATTTGTAGCTCGCAAAATATGAAACGTAACTTGTTCTTGGATTTAGTTTCAACTGTTAAAATGTATGTTTTCTTTCTTTTTTCAAATCCACTGAAAATCTTAAGGTAGGCCTAATATAATTTTTAAATCAATGACCCAATAAACCAACAATGTTCTCGAATGCAAAAGTTTTATCTGTTATTTGAAGAGAATATATTTATTTCAGGAAGCCCTTCCTCCTGAAAAACGTGAAATATCAACAGGACCAGATGGTGGTCTCAATGTCATTTCCGCCGCAATCTTTGTGGCAGGTGAGATGGCAGGGAGTGGTATCCTGGCCGTACCAAAGGCTGCTGTGGACTGCGGTAAGTATTTAAAACTTGTGTTGACAATCGAATCAGCCAACTTCAGAATTTCTTCTCAATTCTAGTTAATTTCAACAGCAGTTTAAAGATAATCAAGGGTTTTTTAAATAAATTGATTTGAGTGTTGTCTTTTAATTTACTGTAAAAACGTATAATAGTACATACATATTTTAAACATTCAAACTGTAGTGATTTAATTGTTAAAAATGTCACTTCTAGGCTACATAGTTTTACCAAAAATTTTGATTAATTGGTTTGCAGTGTTATTTGTATTTACAAAGTTTATAAAACTCCTGCTGAACTATTTATTTTATTGTTACCGGTACCGTTTTTATTGTTTTTTTTATCATATGGATCTGTTGATGTCGGAACGAGGACAGCAGTGTTTTCGTGTGTGGCCGTTTTGGTATGTGTGTGTGTTTATGAGTGTGTGTGCGTATTTGGAAGCAGGTTACTTATTTTTTGGGGAAGGGTGGTGGGAGGGGGAGGTGTCTATCAGTTGTCAAGTATTATCAAGTCAGCCACTTATCATTAAGTCCTCCAGCATAACTTTCTACCTACAAAGCCGTTTTAAAATATTTTTTTTTCACCCCTTAATTAAATATATATATATATATATAACAACTCTCTTCCACACACCAGAGTATTTTTTCCTTTGTGGAAGATAATTTCGCTTATTGAAATTTAAAAAGCTTTTGTAGAAAATGTTTAATACTATCTACCGGTACAAAACTAAATATTGTAAACATTTTATAAATAATGTAATTTTTAAAACAAAAATATGTGAAATAAATGATATTTTGATTTTATTTTATATTTCCCAGCAGATGAGGTGTAGTTGTCTTCAACTGATCCATAAGGGTTAGGCTTTATTATTGACTATTGGATACAGAAGTAGACACCTATATGGACCAGCTTTGGCCAATTTTATTATGCTTAAATATTTGGATATATGTGTCATCACTTTATACATAGGGGCACTGAAAAACTCACTGGGAATGAGAAAAAAGAAGATGTATAGTGTTAAAAGTGTTCAAAAAATTGATTAAACCAAAAGATAATATTGAAATTTAAATATTTGCATTATTATTTTTGAAAAGTCATAAAACTCATCAAGACTTTCAAAATGTGGAGTAATGAAGGCCTAGCATGATGTGTTGTCTGTGCTTGATCATTACTGATGAGCACTAACAATCAGCAATGGCTGAACAAATATCCAGGTCATATTGTACAGCTGTGGTCAATGACCTTCAGGGTGTAACTATGCATTGTATTGTGCCTTATCAACAAACTTAAATATTAGGCCTAGTGACAAAGTGGGAATTGTTTACTTTGCTTTTCAAACAATAGTGATTTGTTGCATAACAATACAATCGTAAGACTTCTGTACCTTTCCGGAAATTCAGTTTTAGTTTATTTCCTAGATAGAATTTGAGTTTGCAGCTGAGCGAAAATCGGTTCGGTTTTACCCTCGACTATTAAAGGTTTTACTGACTTAAGTTAGGTCACGAATAATTTTGAAATAACTATGTACAGGAATCACTTTAGATAAGTCAAATTAGACTAGAAATTTGTGGTGATAATTTAATGGGAAATTGATAAAGAGTATTGAAAATACTTTATTTAAAACACAGATTGTTATTTATAAAGAATTCTAACGCATTTCAATCTACACTCATCTTTCACTCACATTTCGGTTAAATACACACATAGGTGGCGTCCCCATCTCATTGAATTGATAATTGATAATCATTATTGAGGCAGAGATGCAATTAACTTTGATGATTAAATGCAACCAGAGCTGGTGGTTTGTTAGCATTTGCATCAATGTCAATATAAAAACTCTTTAAATGAAGCAAAGCTAGAAAACAATGCTAAATACATAGAAGAAAGTAATAACAGATGTAAAGCCGCATGGGAGGTAATAAAGAATAACTGTGAAATAAAAAACACAGCTGATTTGCAAATTGAGCCAAATACTTTCAATAGGTTTTTTGTTGACAGTGTAGACAAGATCAAACAAATTATTAAAATTCCAGGTATAATCACTTCTTGTAATGATTTTTTGAAAAAATATGAAATTGATAGTTGTAATAAATTTTGTTGGTCAGCCATCACACCTAGTGATATTCTTAGTGCCACTAAAAGGATGAAAAGATCAGCTAGTGTGGATGTGTACAATATGTCAAACAATCTGTTAAAAGTTATTATTGACTGTTTGGCTAACCCCTTGGCAATATGCATAAATAACCTTTTATCAGAAGGGGTTTTTCCTGACTTGCTCAAAGTCTCTCGAGTCTGTCCTATTTACAAAAAAGGTCCTAAAGACCAACCTCAGAGCTACAGACCAGTTTCAATTATACCTGTGTTGGGAAAACTAATAGAAATACTTATTTACGATCAAATCAGAAATTATTTTGAAAAAAACAACATCTTGAACAACAACCAATACGGTTTTAGAAAGGGAAAATCCACTATCAATGCATTGGACGATCTAGTCAGGCAAGTTCATCTCTCTTTTGAAAATAAAACTTATGCTCAGGCCACCTTCTGTGACCTCAGTAAAGCTTTTGACTCTGTTGACAGTAATATTCTCATCTCTAAATTACAGTACTATGGATTTGATGGCCCTCCATTATCTTTTTTAAGAAGCTACTTGCAAAATCGGAAACAAGCAGTTTGTATAAAAGGAAGATGGTCAGATGAAGTGTCAGTCGAGTGGGGAGTGCCACAGGGTTCAGTCCTTGGTCCCCTTCTTTTCTTAATCTATATAAATGATCTACCCTCTTCTGTTGATTGTAAAACCATTCTGTACGCAGATGACTCTACATTTTTATCTACTAGTAAAAACTATAAAGAACTTGAAAAATTGGCTGATGAAACATTAAATAATGCACAAAATTGGTTTCATAGTAATGGACTTTTGCTTAACAAAGAAAAATCACAAAAATTGTTATTTTCCTTAAATTATAATTCAAGAGAGTTTTTTGAGAACAGTGATAAGGGTAGTAAAGTTTTTTCAGCAAAGTTTTTGGGAATATATGTAGATAGTCAGCTAACTTGGGATTCTCATATAGACTATTTAAATACCAGACTTTCTCGTGTAATATTTTTACTAGGTCGTCTGAAAAAATGCATTCCATTAAATTATGTCCGAACAGCATATTTTTCATATTTTCAATCCATTTTCAGGTATGGGCTAATTTTTTGGGGCAATTGTGCTAGGGTAGAGGAAATTCTTGTTTGGCAAAAGAAAGCGGTTAGAGTTATCTCTAATAAAGGCTCAAGAGACCACAGCAAACCACTTTTTAGAAATCTTCAAATCCCTACTATTATTAACGTTTATATTTATGACTTAATAGTTTATATCTTGGAAAATCAACATCTTTTAAAATTTAGAAACCATACTCATGATCATAATACCAGAAATAAGAACCACACCACAATAGAATTCCATCGTTTAAGTAAAACTCTAAATAGTCACATAGTTTTGTCACTTAAAGTGTACAACTTTCTTGAATCCATAATTAAATTACACAATATAAAGGATTTCAAAAGTAAATTTTATTGTTGGCTGACCAATAACCCATTTTATAGTTTGGAAGATTTTTTTAAGAATAAGATTCTTCAGTTGTAATTATTCATTTAGAATATGTATTATAATATGTCTCCCTTTGTTAAGTTAGCTATAAGTATTTTATTAATTAATTACCTGACTATGCTATAATTTTAGCTGTATCTTGACATTGTCGATGATTTGTACAAATTCAAAAGACAATAAAGCATATTTCATTTCATTTCATTTCATTTCATTTCATTCATTTCATTTCATTTCATTGAGTGGAGAAATCACTGATTTGAAAGGTAAATTCATCAGCGTCGTCTTTTACTTCATTTAATTTTCAAAGATACATTTTGTATACTGTTTGTAAGCAAATAAAATATTTTAAAATGTTAACATCATAAATGTTACGAGCTATATTTTTAGATTTACTTTTTATAAACTAAATAATTATTCGTGGTTTCTCTTTGCACTAATTGCTGCTGTTCAAAATCTCTAATTATGTGTGCTAACTTTGACCTCTCGTGGACTGCTACTTATCACTAATTAATGACATCATAACAAATCAGCTGATGTGCATGGAACCTTGTATCTGACATAATGTGCTCTATCTCTAAGGCTATGATGCAGTTTATTGTGACCTTGTAACTCATTTAGATTATTCTTGTCATTATAATGGATCTAGGGAATTTAGTCAGTTTGTCGGAAAAATTACCATCCGTTTCTTCCAGTCACCAATGTATCATATCTTATTTTACAGTTCATTACGAATATTTGAACCGACTAACGGTTTAAACATTTGTAAGCCTACCGGATCCAATAAATCCCTTTTGTTGTCAACCTGTGAGATCAGAACCAAGAGAAAAGTATGTCAGTTTCTTGAGAAGTATCATAATTTTACGAAAAAGTTAGTTATCCTTCACAAATTATCCAAGTTTGCATTAACATATTTTTTAACTATACCGGTACGTAAAATATTTTATACTTTTATTTTGACCACCACTATTTGTGCAAGAATTTAAAGTAACTCAATGTAAATGATTTGAGAATAATCCTGGAACTGATGCAGGCATTCACATACCATTGAACAAATACCCAGAATGCCTAAACGCAAAACAATGAAATTATAGTTCATCTAAGTTTACATAGCCTTAATTAGCAATCTACAGTTATTTGACTTTATTGAGCACGAGTTCTGAGAAATTGCTCACTAGTTCTATGTGTTGTAACTAAGCACCGTAGTGAGAACGTCTAGACAACCCCTTACTGACTGTCTGTATTCAGTACATACATGTAGATGAAGATTGATTTATCTGATATGTTACTGATACATTAGTGGGGTTATTCCTTTGTCAGCATTTTATTGCTTTATCATAATAGGTTAAAAATAGAAAATTGTTAGTTGCAATGTAAGTGAAATCCTTGAATAGGTTTTACAACTTTGAAATTTAATTTGTTTGAGTCATAAGTTTTTGCTATTGTCTTTTTAAAAAAAACCTTTTTTGTGTTAACCTTCTTCCTTTTCTCTTTTACAAACTTGCAGTGCTGGTTTTGATAAGATAATTAAAACTCTATTTTAGTTGACAAACCTATCTACTAATGCATTGATGGTTGTGTTGTAGGATGGATAGGTCTGGTGCTGGTGGTGGTGTTCTGTGTCAACGCTGCCTACGGAGGCACCAGACTAGGTCACTGCTGGGCCATTCTAGAAGAAAGATACCCAGAGTACCGAGGACAAACTCGCAACCCCTACCCGACCATAGCCTACCGCGCTGTAGGACCATGGGGCAGGTAATGATCCGTTGATAATGAAGTCAGTGGTACAGTTCGGCCAAAGTTTCTGTGCGCGCGACCAGATCTGGTTGGGTCTAGGCGAGGGGGTTGGTGGGGTACTTTTGTGAAAACATTTGTGTCTTGCTACTCACTCACCCCTACCCCCAGCACTGCCAATAGCCAGTACCCGTATGTTTTAGTTCGGCTAGTAGCGACCCGTCCACGCGCACAGAAGTTTTGGCCAAACTGTACTTCTTTTCTTGATCAAAGTAAATTTTTAAGTGACAACTATATTTATTATATAAACTATATAGGCTGAGTCAGTGGCGGTTAGCCCATAAGGACTCTCGGACGCCGCCCTCCCAACAATACATAAATAAATTTCATTTTATTATTCTTCAGTTAAATTAAATCAAATTAAAAGTAATTTAACGAGCAGGCCTACTTAAAAAAATATACAGTATAAATATAGGCCTATCAACTAATTGGATAATTCAATTCAGTAGCCTAATGACTTATTTTTGATCCTCGCTTGCTTAGTAAGGACGTCGGCCAGGCCGTCCCAATCCCAATACATCTAGTCTCATGGCAGAACAACCGAACAGCGCTGAGGCTGTCATGACGTCATTCCAATGCTTTAGAATGGGCGCTTTGGGGCAGAGTCCAAAGTTGTGCGCACACTCTTAAATCAGGGCAGCCACCACAATCTGGATATTCTGTATGGCAAGCTCAAACCATCTAATTTCTAAAACTAGAAAACAACTGAGCTAACCTAAAACTGTTATTTTGGTGCTGTTTAGTGATTAATGAATAGTGATGTCAGAGGACCGCTCGTGCGTGTATAAGTAAAATACTAACTGTATTCTTTTATTAAATTGATTTCACATCCAGTTTATTTAAAGGTAGGCCCTGTATTTCTGGTTGATTAATAAGTTGCAGTTTCATTTAGACCTACATTTAACAGATAGGTATTTTCCAGTATGCTGGTTTCTGGCTGTCTACAGTTTACTCTGTTCGGAGCCGCCATTGTGTATCTGTTGATGGCTGCAGAGATAGTTCAAGAGTTACTGCAAGATCTCATCCCCCAGGTATTACTTTTTTAAAGTAATAAGGGTTGTGTTAGTAATAAATTAAATGGATAGGCTATTCGTCACGATCCACAAGTGTTTAGCTCTCACTTCAGATTTTATTTTCATTCATCCTCATAAAAAATGGGCAGAATCTTCATTGGTATAGATATGATTTAGTCTTTATCCACTGTACGAAACTAATACATAATTTCTTTCTACAGCACATGGGTTATTCTGAATGCAATTCTGTTGTAAAAACAATTAGGCCCTACCCAGACTTGAAACTTAATCATATACTATTGGCATTAAGAAATGCAAAGCTTGTTTCAAGTGTGTATTTTAGAGAATTATGTAGTTACTAGCAGAGTGCCCGTCCTTCGTACGGGATTGGCATATAAGTATATAAAATATAAAAGGCAAAGCCCTCACTGACACACTCACTCACTCACTCATCACTAATTCTCCCACTTCCCATTTACCTAGGAGGCTGAAATTTGGTACATTGATTCTTTAGGCATTAAATAAAAAAACTAAGTTATTTTTATTCTGATCGGACTCTCGGGCTCCGCCCCAGTGGCTCTGGAGTTTTCCATGTTAACCTTATGATTTTTCATATTTAAAAGGAATTAATGAATCTTAACAGCTGTTTCAATTAAACAAGTTGGACCTTATTTTTTTTTTTATTTATGACAAGAGCTAATTTGCAACTAAAAGGTGAGTGAGCGTAGCGAACGAACTTCATATAAGTATAAAATGCTTAGTACAGTTATACTCAACCTTTGCGTTTGCAATGGGGGAGGACACAGTATGATAAAATTTGCTCCTTTATTTTTACGGTATGCTATAGTATTACACATCTACCATAGCTATAATGTTCTACCACTTCACCCAAACAATAGAAAAAAATAATTATTAAAGATTCACAAAATATCACAAATTATTCGTGAAATTAAAAACATAAACAAAACTGTAAACAGACGGTTCTCCATTGCGTATCACTGTTTTTTGTTGCTGCTTAGTTCAAATTAGTTGTTTTCATAAATGAAAAAAATAATAGTGCTGCACCCTGTAGGTAAATCTTATAACTTGTAATGCTTTTGCATACCACAGAATCTACCTTTTTAGTTGCAACAGCTGACTAAATTCTTTAATTCCATTTAAATATGAGTACTCATAAGGTTAACATCGGAAACTCCAGAGCCACTGGGGCGGAGCCTGAAAGGATTTTTGAGATAATAATATGCCTATGTTAATCGGGAATGTAAGCTATCATCATGCCAAATTTCAGCCCAATCCGTCCAGTGATTAATGTGTGATTGAACTTCAAACAAACAAACACACAAACTTTCACATTTATAATATTAGTAAGATTATCTATTTAATATTGATATTACTAAATGTTTTACAAATTAAAGATCTGATTGTTTTGAACCAAGGCCTCACTAAAAAAACAGGCCGTAATGCTCGTCAAGCATGACGTCACGATAGAAGACGGCAATGACATAATGTTTAATATTTTTGTGACAAAGGGTATTTATTTATTTTCCAAGGAAAGATTAAAACAAGCAGCTGTCACAAACGACAAACTACGTCATTGCCGTCTTCTATCGTGACGTCATGCTTGACGAGCATTACGGCCTGTTTTTTTAGTGTGGCCTTGTTTGAACTTGAATGTCAGCTGAAAAAAATACATTCGAGATATTGTGAACTTTAGAAGATTACTTTTTCATCTAAAATGTAATGTAATTTACTGTAATTTTTCACATACATAAACTTGAGACTTCAAACTGATGTAGAGATTTAACATATTCCAATGAATGTTCCAGGTAAACTACTGCATCTGGTTTCTCTTGTTTGCCATTCTGATAACTCCACCCATGTGGCTGGGGTCTCCAAAAGACTTCTGGTGAGTTAACCTTCATTTACTACACTGGGTTCATATATTTCAGTTTTCTTCATGTTCTGTTTTCTTAATCAGATTAAGTAATTCAATCAAGATTTTTTACCTACTGAAAAATCTTACTTTGGTTCCTTTAAATTGTCTGTAAATAGTGAAGAAGGGAACAGGATTATCTTATATCAAAATCTTCATTGATGGCATATACTAAATCTTATTATTCTATCCTGATGTTTGCATGCATGTTTAAGTTATCATTAAGATTACTGTTATTTAGTCATTGATAACCACATTAGATAGCGGGGATTTACATTTTCCTGGCATGCTGAGTGGAATTGAATGAAACACATACTTCTAGCTATCATATAGCCTGCTAATGAAGTCCCTGGACTGACTATTTGCATAGGATATAGTACGCAGTGAATTTTGTTTTGTCTGCACCAAACATAACTCCAAGTGTAATCACTGCAGGATCGTCGGAGTAGGTGCGTTGCTGACTACGGCAATCTCGTGTGTTCTTCTCTTCACACAGATCGTGATGGACGGACTTCGCCGCACAGAGCCAGTGCCTCATAAGCCGCACTCCTTTCACGAGTTCTTCTTCTCCTTCGGCACTATATTGTTCGCCTATGGTGGGGCGTCCACTTTCCCTACCATTCAGAACGACATGGTCCGACGGGACAAGTTCTCTGTGAGCGCAGTCATCGGATTTATCGGTGAGTTGCAATTATCGGTTTTGGATATTCAAAATAGTTCTGACCAAGTCTTTTGTGCTTGGTAGTTATGATGATTACTCGATAACCAAAACTTGTCAACTAATTGAAGTGAAATTGTGGATAGACATTCTTATCATAAAATGATACTGCACCATGTACACCTCGGTGGGGCACACGGGAGGGACTAAAGCTAACATATCTTGTAGTGTCAGCGTTCGCCGCTAGAACCGCTAAGTTGAAAACATTTAATTTTTTATTTTATTTTTACTTATAAAATTAATTTTTTAATTATAAAATATTGTATTTAAATTATAAAATATTTTTTTTTTTTTATTAAACTGTCATAACATAACCTAACCAACCAGGCTTGCTGATAATATAAAAACTGTATAAGATAAAAATCTAATTAATGATTACTTATAATTTTTAATTAATTATAAAATTAATTTTAAAATTTAGTACCTATTATAAAATTAAACTGTCATAACCTAACCTAACCAACCAAACTTGCTGATGTGACAAATTTGTTGACAAAAAGATAGTGCTGCCAGCAGATTTCGAACCCGGGACCTCCTGAACAACAATCAGAAACACTACCAACTATGCCACGAACGCCGCTGAAATCACATTGTTTCGTTACGGTAATCGTGTTGCCTCAAGAGTAGACATTAGCCACTAGAGATATGACGTCACTACACCTTTAGCCTTATTCCATCCCGTGTGCCCATTCCATGTACACCTATCTTAGATATGAATTGTTGAGTCATCGATCAGAGGTGGATGTTAAGCAAATTCCCCATGAAGGGAATTAACTACGGTACCGTAGGTCTCATAGTAAAACCTAGACTCGTGACAGATTTTGTTTTATTTTGATGTCTCCAGAATCCAAAAACGCCATTTGTTCAAATTCATATCTATGCATGCCTACTTAATACAATAGGGTTATCTCTGTAACGTCTCTTTGATAATTTTTTACCGTTGAGGTGTAATTTTAAAGCTAATGATCTAGTGGAGGGACAGATGGTAACTAAAAAGGTAATTCTTTTAAGGGCTTTGCATTTCTAGGGCTTGATATGTTTCTAGATTAGGTTTGTTATATTTCTTCGGCCTAGTTCATTTTTAATATAGTCCGGCAGCCAAATGAGGATTTTGTCCCTAACCTGGTTTTGTTCTATTAAGTTTTTTTTATTGTTGTTTTGAGTTATATAGGGTATGTAGACCATAAAACCACCGGATACTTTTTTGGTACCCTTGGGCAATAGCCGCCATCTTGGAAAATGGCGGAAAACGTAATTTACAGTGTAAGCTTTTACTTAAAACTATGTTTTGAAAATACCATGCTACCTACAGCACTGCAAACACTTTTAAAATACTCACAGTGAAATTCCATACAGGAAAATATCATATTTTAACTATATATTGTGTGTTTTAAAGCCAGTATTTCTTTTTAAAGTTAATCATTTAGATAAAAAATATGTTCTATCCCTACTTTTTTCAACTTTGTGCTAAAATCTCTGAAAAAAGGCCATGATACATGTTACAAAAGTTGTAGATCTTAAAATTGTGCATTTAATGCACCTATAGGGATCTTTGTTGGATCAATGATAACATCACAACAATGTGTAAAAAATAACTTTTATTTATTTTTTCTATGACAAAGAGGGGTATCTAATAAATGAAAATCATTTATATAATTCTTCCTAAGAATATTCTGTAGTTCTTTTCTACTGTTTTTGGTACCAAAATGCTCAATAAACCAATAGCTTTCATTGACGCTAATTATAATTCAAATCATAGGATGTAGCTAGTTATGGACCCCCCCCCCAAAAAAAGAGTAATTTTAGTTATAAAAAAGTCTCATCAAAGCCCTACCTATATCTTTAGTGATTATGTTATGTTTTATGTATTTATAAGAAAACAGTCGGTAACGTACTGGCTTTCATGGAAGATATTAATTATTGGGTTTCAAAAAATTTTAGGTATAGATCATCAATCAATAAATCAATAATTTTTCTTGTAATTTGTTGATTTGTAAATTGGGAATAGTCCGGCAACCAAACAGGGAATTTTCCTTGAACCCTCTTTTGTTCTATTACGTTTTTTTACTGATGATATTTTGTTTTAGTATATAGATGCAGAAAATAGCGGGTACTTACAATGTACCTTTGGGCATCTTCTAGAATTTGAGATAATAATTGTGAATATTAATAAATAAATCGATTAATTTAAAACATGGTAGTTAAGCTATAAACTATGCGTTTTTAGCTCGAATATCATGAAATTTTTTATGAAACCTCGTTATAATGTTACTCATAAATTGACCAGATATTAGCCATATCAAAGCTAAATTAAACTGGTGGTGGAAAACGTGGTTTTTATCTTAAAAATTGAATTTTTTGCCCAATTAAAAAAAAAACTTGTTATACGACCTTGTTTTAGTGTTACCTATAAGCGAACAAAATATAAGTTTTGCCAATTTAAACCTGAGCTTATATAAGTTACTAGCAAGATACATTGTTTACATCATTATTATGGCATGTAATAATAACACTCGATTTTGAAGTTAACTGAATTCCCGTAGCACTTGTGGCTATGCTTGTTAGTATTTGCGTTACATTGAAAAAATACAATAAGTTAACAAAATTAATAAAAGCGATTTCAACATAGTTGAGTTTTATAATTTTGTATTGTAACATAAATATTTTATTCATGTAAAGTTTTAACTTACATAATAGGCCTACATGGAGAAATAACTTGTAAATAACGTTTCAGTAACCTTAGTGACTATTAGCGATTTCTCTATAGGGAAGTAGCTATTACTGTAGGTCTCATGGTAAGACCTTGGCCCGGGACCCATTTACATCATTTTGATGTCCCCAGAGGCCAAAAACACTCTTTTGCTCAAATTTATATATATATATATATAAATTAAAAAATAGTTCATTCAAAATTCCATGTTATACTTACGGAGAATATTGTAAAACGTTTTAGTTGGTTTGTTTTTTTAATATTTTTATCAAACTTGGCAGATATATTTATTCCATACTAAGCTATTAATATTTTAATAAAAAATACACTTTATTAGTTTCCCTTTAGCAGCAAACCTAGGTACTCTTTAAACATAAATGTGAATTTAATAGATTAATTGAAAATCAATCCAGGCAAATGGAAATTTGCTTATTCGTCAGTTTTGCTGCAGCGGGGGTGTTAACTCATTATTCTACATTGTCGTAGTCTTGAGTTTGTATTTTTCTATTTCAACTGGTATTATATCCACAATGACAAAATACTATGCAAGGTAAGCCTGAGCTCACGCAACTACATATTTTTTAATTCTGTTCACTGGTGTATATCAAACGCAACAAAAAAGAAACTTGATAGGAATAAACCAGGTTAGGTTCATATCTGAGTTTACACATAGCTTACTGAGGTTTTCTTCACCAAAATGAATAACACAGCTCATTTAGATCTTGAGATATAGATCTTTAATAAAAGACAAACCTTAAAAATTTAAAACCTAATGTTAGTTAGAGGTCTACAACTCACCTTAAGCTCTACATATTTAAATGAAAATTGTCTCAAATGAAAGTGCTAAGTTGGCCTAGTGTTTTTAGACCAGAACGAATAACATAGTACACATAGCAGCTGAGAAATATGTCTTTAAATACAGAAGAAAGTTAAGAAAAACAACTTTTATTCTACGTTTAAGCTTATAACTCGCCCCAAACACGCCAGATTACAATAAATAATAGCTGAAAAGAACCGCATTAAATTACTGAGTATTCCCATACCACAACATACAATATCACGTAAAAATAACTTGAGACACAATCATTAACTAAAGATAAATTGTACAAAAAAAAATCAAATTTTTATTGTTTGGGGTCCACAACTCATGTTCAACTCAGCCGATTTTAATAGTCAATGGCTTGGATTAAAGCCAGTAACTCACTGAGTATTCATAGTATATAACATTTCATATAACGTAATTATAACCTGAGATAATATCTTAAATTAAAGACAAATCTTGGAAAAACTAAAATTTTATTTGGTTAAAGTTCTATAAATCCCCTCAAACCCGATAGATTTGAATGACCAATATGCCTCAAATGAAAGCCAGTAGTTTGCTGAGTATTTTATCATAAAAAAAAACATAACATCGCATAATCAGTACTCGAGGTAACAATATTTTTTTAAAAGAAAATTATACAACCATTAAAATCTTTGTTGGTTGAAGTCTTGTAATTCACCTCCGACTCGTTCGATTTCAGTGATCTACATGTCAAATGGATGCCAATTGTTTACTGAGTGTTTTTATTGCAATACATACAACATCTAATAATAATAACTCAATGGGTTGGTCAAAATTTAAACCTTTCTTTTTGAAAAAATATTGTTTCTTTGGAGTGAAGATGAAAAGATCGGCCTTAAAGACCTTAAATATAAACAGTTAATAGTTCAAATTAAATTTGGTAATTTTACAAACATTTTAATACCAAAAACAGCCAGAGAGAAGTGGCGGGTGGTCTCAGGAAAGATGTTACAATTTTATTGAACATATAAAATATCCTTATTTTTTATTGAAAATCAATAAAAAAATTATTTTCTAACGCTTTGTTCTGGCGTTACCCTTGATCCAACAAAACATCCCATAGATGTATTCGATGCTAAATCTAAAGCTCTACAAACTTTATAATATATATTATAGTCATATTTTGAGTATTTAAGGCGCAAAATTGAAATAAAAATAAATATGACATTATTTTTTTTTTTTAATTATAAACTTTGAAAAGTAATACTGACCTTAAAACAAATTATATATATTTAATATATGGTATTTCTGAGTAGGGAATTTAACCATAATCATTTTAAAATAACATGCATTGTTCCATCTTAAATAGTTTTTTTATTACATTGGTTTAAGTAAAAGCTTACACTGTAATTTACGTTTCCCGCCATTTTCCAAGATGGCGGCTGTTGCCCAAGGGTACCAAAAAAGTACCCGGTGGTTTTAGGGTCTACTTACCTTAGATATCACATATCAACAATAAAAAAAACTTAATAGGACAAAACCAGGTTCGGGTCAATTCTGCCGGACTAATAGTTTTAATACTTGTCCTGCACATTCAATATTCTTTATTGAAGGACAACCCATTTCACTAGATTAGCCTACAGTAATGTTTTGTGTGTGTTCTAAGACTATCAGAAAGCATCTTATAATCGAGAGATCCCAAAAAAAAAACTCGAACAAAACACGGCAAAAAAACAATGACAATAAAATGAACAGTATGTGTAACAAAACAAGTACATAGTGAGATTTACACATTTCATTACTACTAGATTACACAGAACTGTGTTGCCATTATATCTCAAGAGCATGGAAGTAAAATCAACTAGAACAACTACATTGACTTATTTAAATTTTAAAATGGTAGGGGATTATTTCATTTATGGTAGGGGAGGGCTGTTGCTCAATTGGGGGGGGGGGTTGCGTTGCGTCATGAGTCTAGGGGGGATGGGCACCCCTGCAAAACAGTTTAACTTACAATCCAAATACTTTTTTTAATACTTTTTGATGAAACGGCGACCATACAAAGTAGGTATTTTAAGCCAAGTATGAATGGAGATGATTGTAGGATGAGTCTTTGTAGGATGATCTTGTAGTCTTGTTAGTGACTAAGGCCGACATATTCCTTAGACACAGCTGTTAATTAATAGCCCATACAGCTAATGGCAACTAAGGGACCTACAGTTTATACTGGAATCCGAACCACATTTTTGCCTTGATATATACGAATTGGTCTAATTATCAGTATAGTACTGCAGATAGTCATAGTACTCACTCGTGCGGACGTTAATCCTTACCAGAAAGTATTGCATCCACAGTGCATACCTATAAATATCCACAATTCGTGGACCTAGGTATTTGTTAAACCTAATATTTAAATATGGAATAAATCTGACATAATTTAGTTTAAGATTTTGGTAAATACTGTTAACACTGTTAATACTTTTAATACTGTTCAATGAAATGGCGACCATACATAGTAGGTATTTTAAGCCAAGTATGAATGGAGATGAATGTAGGATGAGTGGCGCGATCTTGTAGTCTTGTTAGTGACTAAGGCCGACATTCCTTAGACACAGCTGTTAATTAATAGCCCATACAGCTATCAGCTATAATTAAAAATGCTATCAGACAATTTTAAAATTTGTAACTATGTACCTACAATTTGGAAATTGGTTTGCTGAGATTTTGGTATTGTTTTATTTTTTTACTACCAGAAATTAAAGGGAAAATTGGTTAAGGGGAAATATACAGATTTTCTCTGCAAAATAGAGATATTTTGATTTGATTTTATATTATTAGATTGATTCATATTTTGGGTAACTCAATGCCATTTTAAGGCTAGCCTTACCAGATGGAGTCAGCTTCATAAAGCTTTTTGTGATAATAATCAAGAAGTATTTGTTTATTGTAAAACGATTTTAGTTTTTTTTTTTTTATTATGAATGTTTACGTTTCAGTGGTGCTGTGCCTGTACATGCCTGTGGTGGTGGGGGGATACTTCGTCTATGGAGACAACATCGATGACAACATCGTACAGTCAGTTAGTCGGGGGATGTTTGTCTCGTTCGCCAACATCCTGATGGCCGTCCACCTCATCCTGGCGTTCTTCATTGTTGTCAACCCCGTTTGTCAACTCGTTGAGAACGTGTTTGAAGTGCCTCATGGTAATTATTTTAAGGTTTCAATTTATAATGCTGAGAAAGAAAAATAATGCACTAGAAATAATAAAAGATTTATGTTGATTTGTTTGATTAATTATGTTAAGTATAAATAAATTGGTTGCTATTTGTAGATATTTTAAGGTGCTGAATGTTTTTATGGTAAAGGAAAGAAACAGGATTAAATTACCTTTAATTTTTTCACAATCCAACTTTAAATGTGCATTATTAAAACTGGTCTATGAAATGAACTTAAGACGATGAACACTTTTCACACTTTTTGTCCTATTAGTTATCAGTTCTTTTTTCATGAAAATGCTTTACTAACTATACTGTTAAGTTAGTGAATCAACAGTACACAATAACACATAAGTAATGTACACAGAGTTCTGCTACAAGCGGTGTGTGACTCGCTCCCTGATGGTGCTGCTCATGGTGGTGGTGGGAGAAACTATCCCCAAGTTTGGCAAGATCCTTTCACTAGTCGGAGGGTCGACCATCACACTCACTACGTTCGTGCTGCCACCGTTGTTCTACATGCGGCTTTGCGACCAGAAGAACGTTGAGTGGCCCGAAAAGTAATGATTTTATTGTTTTGTTAGTTTTTTCATCAGTAGAAGTTCCTTTATCACTTCATTTACATGTTTTTGGTTCTATTTTTTTATTTGGGTTTTTTATACTGTGATTCTGTTCACAATTTTGTTTGCTTTCATATAGCCAAAATTTATATTTCAAGGTGACAACAGACCAGGTAACTTATTCCAGTAAAGTTGGGAATAATTCTTGAATTGGTTGTACTGTACTTGGGAAAAACTTTGAATTATGTGTGAATTTTTGTGATTTTAGTTATTTTTTGTTGTAATATTTAAGATGAATTTATGATTGAACACCTACAAAAATTGTATTTACTTGCATTAACACACTAAACGTTCATGAAACTCCCTTACTTACTTACTTTCTGCTGTGGCCACTGGTGCCCCAAATGGTACTTGGCCTCAATGTCATGAAAAATGGTACCAAAAGTCATGAAACTCCCTTAGGAAATGAAAATCCTGACTGTTAAAACATCACAGTCAACTTGTCATCCGTGATCATAGCAAACTCGAGAACATTTCTGTGGTGAAAGGAAAATTGTAAACATCTTCCTAAATCACTGCAAAATCTTAAACACCTCCCTCAGTCTCAGCGAGATTGAGACCATCTTCAGAGGTCATGGTGAGATTGTAGGTATTATCTGCGGTAACAACAAAATCGTGAATGTCTCTCACAATAATGGCAATAGCAATGAGCACATCTTCTACCATCGTGGTGAAATCATGACCATCTTCTGAGGTAACGGCAAATTCGAAAGCCATTGCAAAAATCATGACCGTCTTTTGTGGTACGGTAATTCCGAAATCGTTAAAATCTTTCCAGGTTACTTCTAAATCTTGAACATCTTCCGTTGACACGGTTATATCATTGTCTCCCTTGATGGTGTCAAAACTGTGAACGTAACTTTTATGTATGTTTTGAAACCAAAGGCATTTATTTGCGTTTTTCATAAGGGAACGGTCAAAACCCTGGGCTTGCAGCAATCTAACGTTTACCTTTTGTTACCTGGCATCTAGGTCCAGTAAGGATCTTGCTTTAAATCGAACCAACGTAGACTGTAGCAACTTTTATGTCACATCAACTGTCACAACAACAAAAATTAGGAGGAAATACAATTTAGAGTGTATAACTATGTGAGTGGTTCATTCTATGTCTGTTTGAATGAAAATTAAATTTGCTACAGTTAGTTCATATTTGTCTACTCATACTCTTGATTAGATGTCTACTTCCAATTGTCAAAGCCTTATATCTAACTGTGGTTTCTCTACTTGCAGGACTATCCCTATGCACATGAGAGTGTACATGTGGGAGCTGATTATCATAGGGGTGGTGGGGGGAGCGTTTGCTACGTACAGCGCCGTTCAGTCGATCTTCTCTGCGGACTCAATCACCAAGCCATGCTATTGGCCGTACTAGCGATCCCTCTTGCAACACATTCTCAATTCAACAAGAATCGAGTGAGATTTCTAGACTATATTAAGTATAACAATGAGTGGAGTGAGTTAAAAACTAAATTATTTTTAGATCAAACATCAGTAAAAGTCAATCTTGATCTGTTGGTCTAATCAGTATCAATACTTATTTTACTCAAAAACTCGTAATTTGATGGAATTATGTTTATACTGATTTTACACTTGAAAAATGTAGAAAGAGAGTTTTTATCTTGGTTCCGCGTCAAGCTTATCGTAATTGGTAATGTTGAGGCGTAGGTACTAATTGAATTACATGATTAGTTCTATACAAAAAACACTATGCAGTAGTTCGCTCTCGATAATCGTACAATACTTTTATGTTCTGTTGTGCCAATAAATATGAATGTCACGGTTTGAAAACAGAAAACAATTTCACAACGCAATGAAAAGCAAAAAATATTCTTCAAGTATAGTAACTAAAATTTAAAAAGTGTATTTGAAATTCTTATTTACTTTTGTTACAAAAATTTATCTGCATAACATAACAAGGTTTTACGTAATTTCATACCCGAGTCCCGAAACGGTATGCTAACTTTGTTTTACTAATATAAATTGTCAGCAGTAATTTACTAAATAATATCAATGATCTGTATACTGGACAACCCCCAAACTTGACTACCTCTGAGTCCACAAATTGGCGAGTTAATGAGGTTTTACATGCAATTACACTGATCAATTTTAATCAAATAAGTAAGAAGGTCTAACATATATACTGTTATTTACTCACTCCGATATTTGTTATGTAATGGTTGCATTTTCAATTTTTTAATTGAAACATGTTATTGTCGATAATTAATTTAAGTCAGTATTTAATGCATTGTCATTTTAAATGCATGTGGTCTTGGTTTCATGACAAATAATCATACGCTCGTGAATATTGAAAATATAAGAAGTATTTTATATTGTAATATTTATTTTGTTTTTCTATTTGAATTATACTATTTTAGAACAATAAGTAGGTATGGTTTTAGTATAACTGTGATTTAAAGCTTTAGAAATATCTAAAAGATGTTTGGCTTCAAAAGTTTAAAAAAAAATACTTAAATAAATTAGTATTGTCAGATTTTACTTGGAACAATACATTAACTTTACATTATACTTTGTATTTTCCACTTTTAATCTATGTTAAGAAATACATAGTGTTTCAAAATGAATATAGTATAATAGAGTGAAAATTCTTTACTGAGTGCTGTTGTTGCTGTTTTTTTAGCCAGGATCATTTATTTAAAGACCAATGATCAGGGATAGCTGGTCAAATTTGAACTATCTTTTCTCTGAAATGAATGCACAACCTTTTGATTGGCAGAAGAGCACTGTAATAACTTATTAATACATTATAATATAACTTCTCTATGTAAAGCTTCAAAACAATATTCATTTTGAAACACTGACGTAAAAAACCATAATGTGTGTTAAAGAATTATTGTTTTTATGTTGTAATCAATGTAATTAATGAGTAACCTATATAATGTGATATCTGTGATAATGCACTATCTAGCAAAACTATTCTCTGTTCATTCTTGATTGTAGCAAGGAAACAAATAATTTACAGCAGGCTACCAATGGAGAAATGTATTTTTATATTTTATAATTTTGTGTTATTGTTTGCAACACTGAGTACAATTAGCCACTAGAAGCTTTGTAAGTTTTGCATTAATTTATGTTAGATAATTTCATGTAGTATATTTTTCCCACAAATCTGCTTTTACTTCTATTATCATATCGTATTATCTCCCTCAATAATAAATTGAACGATTTTGAAAAAAATGACTGCTTGATTGCTATTTAGTTCTGTATCAACTCACTAGGAAATTGTATTTTTGTCTTTGTTACTTTTATTATCAGGGCCGTATCTCCCTTGGCGGTTGCCAAAGGCCTCGGCCTGGGAAGGGATATCATTAAGGGCTTTTTTTCTTTAAAAGTGAATTTCACTGATAACCTATCAGGGGTTTGATTTTTGATCTGAGCTTTTAATTCTGTGATCAATGAAAGCATCTACTAAGGTTTCTGACAGAAAATTTTACCACGATCGCAAGAGACAATGATAAAACCTCCTTGACCGCAAAAGATATTCATGATTTTTGCTGCCACAGGAGACGTCCATGATTTTGCTGTAATCTTGGGAGGCAAAGATAATGTCACTGCAAACTTGAAAAAAAATCACGATTTTCTCGTGACCTAAGATTTCATTATCAATTTCATTTGTTTTTAATTTTTTGCCGTGGTTGTAGAAGTCGTTTGGACTGATTATAGAAATAATGAATAGTTTCCAAAGCACCCGACCCGACCTTTTTTGGCCTTAGATCTGAACATTTTGAAAGGTTTGTCCTACAGACCCCTAATATTATTATTATAAAATTAAATGCAACTATTTAATTAGCTAGTCTCCTAGGCCTATCGCTAATCAGATTGTCAAAAACCATGGGTCGAGTTTAAGTAATACTATTTTTTATTCTTATCCCTCTCTAAGAATCAGAATAGAGGTGCCTCTCAGCTGGTGTGAGGTGCTGGGGGCCTCATAGATTCTACATACGGCCCTGTCTATTCTGCTGTGTACAGTTTATGTCTCATTGTTATTTTTTCCTATTTCTCTTGGTATTTGATCTAATTTACTTCCATATTAGTTTATCGGCTACTGATGAAAACTACATCCAAATGCTTGTTGTTTCCATATGTTTCCATTAATTTAAACTATAAAAAAAAGTATAAATTTTATTAGTCAAAGAATTTTCTAGGTATAAAAGGTTTTGTTATTAAACGTAAGATATTTTTTAATTCCTTCATAAAGTATAAAATATAAAATAAAGAGTAAGAAAAAGTCTATATTGACCGTTTTACAAATATAATGATTTTAAAAGATTTTTCCATATTATAGAGCTTTGTATGACTTTTTTAAAACTACTTAGAAGTAGAATGTTTGTATTGTGGTTCTGGAAACTCTAAGTTTCTTGTTGTTACAACGTAATGAAACTGAATGCCTTACAATGTGATGAGTCATTGGGTGGCCTTGATCCAAGGTATATTTAGGGTTTAGGGTTGCTTAAATTTAATGAATGAATAAAGTTTAAGTAAATGTTGGTAGTAAATATTTTATGCTTTGTAAAAAGTAGATTGTCCCCAAAGTATATATGTTACTTTAAAAAAAAATTTGCCAGTACATCCCAAAACAGTTACTTGTTTTATAAGTTGTACATTTGAAAATCTGAATTAAAATGTGAGTATGTGCAATTAGTTTACACTTTTTGACCTTTATTACTTGTTTTATATTGTTTTAGTAAAAATGGCATTCCTTAAAGGCAATTTTTATGTAGATTTTTAAGTTTATGTCGGTTTTTAAGTTTGAGCACTTCAGTTTTAACTAATTTTAATATTTTTGATGTATACTCTTAAAACTGCTCAGTGGTGTATCACTGTTTAACCAAATAAATTAAATGTTATGACGAATTATACAAAACATTCATTTACACCTATTTTACCAATTTGTTAGTTAGATCACCAATGCTTTGAAGGATATAAAATACCCAAATATTTATTCACGACTTTTTAATTTGCCCATGCTTCACATCTGGGTGAAAACACGAAGATAAGAATGTACCTAAAGGCGGCTCCAGACATGCGCCATTCGCCAAGCACAAAATATTTGACATTCGGCGATCTAGATGTCTTGCTATTTGCCGATTAACGAGCAGACGTCTGTCTACTCACACATGTATTGTTATCCGAGCAACTGTTTGTTTTGGGGATAACAAATATTTGTTCACTTTGATGTGTGCAAAATACCGACAATGAACGGAAAACACAAGCACGAATGTTTGCTGCTTGCCAAATAGACAAACACCTATCCACCTATCCGATTCGGCGGTGCTTGGCCAATGGCGCATGTCTGGAGCCGCCTTAAGCTATTTGGAAAGTGACCTCTATTTGGTCATTGTACGAAAAATTACGGGTGTCGTATAGAAATGAGTGGCAGATCAGTCAGTGGCCATCTCCAGTTGTGATAAGCTCCAAGGTTGAAGGATCCTTTTCAGAATGTACAGTGTTACAAACAAAATATGAGACAAAATTGAAAATCCCATTGGGAGAACACATCCTGGGGATGAATAATCATAAGGAAATCACTTCTGAATTTTACTGTAATGGATGTCCCACGGTGAAGAAAATGGTAATTTTTTGTGTTACTAGTGTGCAAGTGGCACTTTGCTGCACACAAGAGGAATGTTTACGCACGAGCCTAAGGCGAGTGTGAAAAGTTTCTCGAGTCCAGCAAAGGCAATTTGCACTCGTGTTACACATTATATTTCTTCTACAGTAATTATAAAGCATATAATTAATTAGTCTTACAAACACTATACTACCTACACGTTTTAGATTAGTTTAAATTCAAGCGTTGAACGAAATGAGTTTAAGTTTTGCCAACCTATCTCCAAGCGTACACGGATTACGTCCATGATAAAAGCACGCTGTTTTGTGCTGTTTGGTTGGAATACTGGTGTGCGGGAAAAGTAAGTAAAAGCAGCAATCTGCAACTTTCTGTACTATAATCAGTGCAAGGAAGCCCGCTTTGTCAGATGACTGTAGGAAAAGAAATTTCTATATGCTGCTTCACCTCATTTACATGATTGAAAATACCTATAATGTTTTGAAAATAAACTTCCATTAAAAGATTGATAGATAGATACTCTGTTCAAAGGTAACCATATCCTATCACCGCTATATCGGTCAACTGATCTTCATTGATGGAACAGTTTACCTAAATAAGTAAATCAAAATGTATTTAAAATTAAGTGTTTCTCAGATTTCATCTATCCAGCTCGTGTAAAACTACAAAACAAATTTCACTTCAATATGGCTTTTAAGTTTACATTTGAATAAATTTAAGTATGCTCATTGAAGCTGTTTGCCCTTGGTATTATACAGTAAAACGCAAGACTGTAATGTGCTATGTCATTTTTTCCAACTTCCTGATGAACCCTCAAATCGTCTTGTTAAGTAGTTCCAAAGAGAAATTCTACAAAACTGAGATTTTGTGGCAGAGGAACTGTCGCTTTCGAGAAAAGTGACGACTATAAAAAGTAGGCTACATTACGGGTACTTGAAAAGGTAAAATTGTCTGAATAAATTGTTATTTTTAATGGTGATTCCCCCATAACATACGGTAAAATCGGAATTTTACAAAAATAGCCTGAATGATTTTGATTAAAATTTAAAATGTAGTACCGTATATGGTATAGCCCTTTCAACTCTTCACAGATTGGTACACATCCCATTGCTGTCAGAATTACGGTTTAAAAGTGATTGTAATATTTGATTTTCCTATAAAAAAACATAAATTAACAAACAAATTGGATTTTCAATAAAAAATAGAGAGTCCATTGTAGAGTAGCCTGTATATTTTGATTAATTTTATTATGATATAGTCCACTGTCCTCATAATTCCAAACAAAATGGTACAATCCCCATTGGTGTAAAATTTACGGTTCAAAAGTTATTGCAACTTATGTGATACCTGAACTTTATTATTTATGAATGATCTTCCATTTACCTCTTCAAAATTCTTCTATGAGTAGTTAAATAAATGCCTAATGTATCTTTAAACGTTTTGTTTTTAATCATCGTGTTTATTATTCAGCCAATAATTTAAAAAACTAAAGTTGTTTAAGTCAATCGCTTAAACTATGTAAGTTGTAATATTACTCCATTTAAACATAAGTGAATGGTATTTTATATAGTAAGTTTCCTTTTTTTGTCTGTCATTTTGTGTCATTGCAATGAGTTTGAGAGAAAATGTAGATGGCACTGTTTGTTTGTTTAACCTTACCTAACAGAATACATTTTGCATACCAATTCCTAAGTTTACTTAAAAAACAATTTAAAACTCTTACTGCCAATCACATCTATTGAACTCTGATCATTTGTTTCCAATACAATCAATACCGATTAACCATCGCCATGATAGGACGCAACTTGTCGTGATTGGTAGCAGGCAGGTGTGGTGTAATGGAAAGTGGTTGTCCTCACTATCAGCTGATTTAATTAGCAGTGAAATAACAGAAGGGCAACAATGTAACAGCTGATCGATTGTTGGGCATTGACCTCTGTATGGCAACCACCACAACAAACTTTAACCTCAGTCAGATTTCAGTGCACTACAGACCACGGTACAGTCAACACCGCAACGTACAGGTTGTTATCAGATTTTAAAATGCTGAGATGTTTAATTTATTTTTTAGTAGCGTTGCAGGCCTACACATATGCTTTTTGTAACAGATTAAATGTTTTATTGATCAATTTACGAAGATTATAAGTTAGTACACTTTTGTAATTTATTTAGTAGCTTGGTGAAGCCTTTGCAGTCGTTTTTAACAAAATTAACTATTTGTTGATTGACGTTTTTTTCTATTTTTTATTCATATATTTATTGATGTACGACTGTCACTTTCTTATTCTTACATTTTACAATTTATATATAAGTTAGTATAATTATATTTCTGTTTAAGCATTTAGGCAACCTTTTAGATTTGTATTTTACGTTTTACTAAAACTTATCATTGTTTGAAAGAAATCCCACGTAATATTATTTAAGTCTGAGTAACTTGCTTTCCTTGTTTACACAGAAATAAGCTAAAAGTTAAATTTGGTTCTTATTTATTTCCAAACAAATTTTACAAGTCGTGGCTAGTACCGTACCCATAGAAAACTACTACTATAACCGCTAGTACCGCGCGCCGACGAAAAACAAAAATTCTGATTGAAAAACCCCTGAACAAGTTTTTTAGTCCAGTGCAATTAGGTTATGACCCAGACAAAATTGATAACAGGCTGAAAATTGGTGGAAATGTTCAAAACAATGTCCTAAGTGGCCCACACAAAGTCCCAAGAAATCCCAGTTGGGGAACGGCCGCCATCTTGAAAAAACTTCCGCCATCTTGGAAATTTAGATTTCTTGCTATATCTTTTGAAGTAAATGTCCGAAAGACCTTATTTACGTCTCAAATTAAACGTTTTGGACTTATGTATGAGGATAATATATAATTAAAGAGTTTATTATGTTCTAAGCATTCATTTTATTTATATTAACCTAAAAAATATCTATAATAATGATATAGATACGGTTATGTCCCCCATTTTATACGAATTGTGGATATTTATAGTCATGCACGGTGGATGCGATGCTCCCTGGTGTGGATTAACGTCCGCACTAGTGAGTACTACGACTATCCGCAGTACTATCCTAATAATTAGACCAATTCGTTAATTACAAGGAAAAAATGTGGTTCGGATTCCACTATAAACTGTAGGTCCCTTAATTGCCATTTGCTGTATGGGATATTAATTAACATCTGTGTCTAAGGAACATGTCGGCCTTAGTCACTAACAAGACCACAAGATCGCGCCACTCATCCTACTCATCCTTCACTCATGTTTGGGTAAAATACGCTCATAGGGGCGTTTCCATCTTAAATAATTAATATAAATATACAAAATAAGCTTTTTCTATTTTTTTCGTAATGGACTTGTTTAAGCCATTAACCCTATTGCAATTTCTTGCACCCCACAATGCTTAGTCTTTGGAATTGGTTAAATATAAATATAATATCCAATTAACGATGATAAAGCTTTAAAGAGGAGACAACTAATATAGCTCATGCAATAGGTAATATTGCTGCAGCTATAGACCACGATTTTCATATTGCCCCTGCTGCTCGAGCTTCACAGACGGTATGGCTCGAAGTTGCCGTTAAACATTCTATCGTAGCTTGGAGTTTGCTCGACATACAAGAAGGTCGTCAATTATGAGACTTCGATAGCTGATAATGTCTTACCTTCAATAAATTACGGAACTTACGTTCAGTATGTTTTCAACAACGCGGATTACAACTTTAAAACACTTGATGGACATGGAACTCTTCACGCCATTGGTGGATATCACCAGTCGAAATGTGTCAATGCAAATGCTCCTGTACCACGATCTACAATCCCAAAAGCAAAAAGTGTCCTTCTATCTCATGGCTTTCAGCCATTGACACCTTACCAACGTCTGCCTAAGCCTGGGACATCTTTCGTAGTGTTGGGAGTTGTCAGTATATCCCTTTCCAAACCAAAAATAGTTGTAGATGCTTGTCTTGCTGACACCCTATGGCTCATTAACTACCAACTGAGTAACAAACCAAGTCCAGGTTGGAATGGATTCATGGAAACAGTACAACAACCCTTATGGTCTTAATTGCACCACGATGCATGGATGTATTGATGCATGGAGGGTTTGCTATTTCATCTTTAACCAAAATGGTAGCCCGTCAAACATTATGGAAAATCAGTAGTAATATTGGTTCGTAATTGTAATGGCTACCATTTTGGACAAAGGAGAATACTCAAAGATTTTAAAATCATAAAATGAAACTTCCTGCTAAGGTTGCATGACCACCAAAAGGATTACTCTGTAATATTTACTTAGGAACAAATTAGAGGGAGGGAAATTAATTTTTATTGCACAAGAAAATTAATGTAATAGTAATGTCATAGTCATTAAACTTTTGACGGGCTACCATTTTAGATAGAGAAGAGATAGCAAATTCTGGTTTTCACCATTCTTTAAGTTTTTGTAAACACTTCAAGATGAGGTGTCACTTGAATAGGATTTACTTTAATATTTTTGAGTTACCTCCGAAATTCCCCCTTTTGAGGGACACTCAAAAATTTCAAAATTATTAAATGAAACTTCCTACTAAGATTGCAAGACCACCAAAAGGATATTTCTGTATATTTAATAAGAAAAATATTAGAGGGGGTGGTCTTGACTTGTTATTCTCCCCGTATTTAACCAATTCCAAAGACTAAGCATAGTAGGTTGCAAGAAATTTCGAAAGGGTTAATGGCTTTAAGAAGTCTATTAAGAACAAAAGAGAAAAAGCTTTAATTTGTAAATTTATATAATTATTATAGATATATTTTTAGGTTAATAATATAAATAATATTTATGCTTAGAACGTATTAAACTCTTTAATTATATATTACCCTCATACATGAGTTCAAAACGCTTAATTTGGGACATAAATAATGTCTTTGGGACAATTACTTCAAAAGATACTGCAAAAAATCTAAATTTCCAAGATGGCGGAAGTTTTTTCAAGATGGCGGCCGTTCCCCAACTGGGATTTCTTGGGACTTTGTGTGGGCCACTCAGGACATTGTTATGAACGTTTCCACCAATTTTCAGCCTGTTATCAATTTTGTCCGGGTCAAGGTCATTTTTTGTCTAATTGCACTGGACTATTTATTATCATATGAGTTTACATACAAATTTCGTAGAAGTTACACCAAGTGGAAATGGGCAAATGAATTATGTGTAATTTTGTATATTTTCTATTGATTTCAATCCCAATCAGTAGGTCTATAATCGACGGAAAACTCGCCTCATTCCTGGATGATAAATAGATTTCTTATTGTAGTTGTTATATTGTTAAATACCCCCACCGTAGCAAACCTGCCGACTAAGCGAATTTCCATTTGTCTGAACTGATTTCCAATTAAATTCAAATGACATTAGGTTTAACGAGTAAATAGGTTTGCTGCTACAAGGAATAAAGTGTGTGTTTTTTTAACAATAGCTTAGCAAGATAAATATATTTGCCAAGTTTGATAAAAAATGTATCATTAATCAAGCAAACTACAACATTTTACAATATTCTCCATAAGAATAACATGGGAATTTAAATTTACAATTTTTGAATTTTCTCCGTTACCAATAACCGTACAAAATCACTTTGATATACTAAATTATTTGTTATATCTTTTAAAAAAATTCTAGACAGAAATTGGAAAAAATTGTGTTTTGAGGGTCACAAACGAGAAAAAACAATTTTTACCCCATAAAACCCTCCGTAAAACCCCCGTTCCCATGGCCCGATAATGCTGATTCGTGAACTCATTCAAGTTAATCCTGCTTTAGACCTTTAAACCAAATTTTATCAAATAAAAAAAACTGATTTAATATGCTGATAAAATTTTGTATTTTATGACCAAAGATGAAGATTTACTTATAAATCCGGATACAATCTGAATGATTTTCCTAAAGCAGATTGAATTAGTTGTTAGTAATAAATATTGACTCTTTCCGTAACATGATAGACTAATTATATGAACTAATTCTCCCATATAGTGAAAGTGGCTTTGACATGAAACAAACTCATGAACAAACAATTATAAGACTCCTAAAAACCCTTTTAGGCAACCTAATGCCAATAAAAAGGTAGGAAATATTGTGTTAAAGGAATTCATCAATCACGTTTTTTAGGGAACACAATCGTCACACTTATTATTATGCTTATCCTCCCTTCATTTAACTAAGATTTTATGACTTCACTCTATCTATCGCAGTTAGCTGAATTTACATAAAACCTCAAGATTAACCGTCGATTTCGACGGGGTTCTACTAGTCTATATATTAATAGGCAAGCATGTTTCTTTAAAAACTTTTTTCTCAGCTCGTGTGTATCGTAGGGAAAATCTACGCATACCGTTAGAAAGCTATTTTCCTGTAGGTGTGCAGAATCCCTTTATAAATTAAAATAGGCTCAAAAATAAGCACAAAAAATGAATTTGAAATTTAAAAAAATTAACATGGGTCTTATGGGTTGCTATGGTGATGACAATATAAACAGAAAATCAAAACAAATGGAAGACATTCCAATCACATGTTTTATTTACAGTGTGGGATGAAAATAGAGAAGTTTGTACAATACATACTTTTGGTCGATTTTTCGACCACGGGGCGTGCTCTCGTTGCAATTATTTTGTGAATTACCTAAATAATGACGGTGAATTTTTGTTGTTTAGGTTGTGTGTTTAGGACATTTTAAGTTTTATCTGCATCTGCACTGGCACAATACGTCACATGATTACAGATGGGACTAAATACATCCCGTTATGGGAACCTGAACCGAGGGAATATATAGATCAAACTGTTTCCCCTCTCATAACACACGCGACTTCACTAGTCTAGAATGATTTACATGGGTTGGTGTCAAACGATCCTGTCAGTGTCGAAAAGTTAAAAATAGGGTGTAAATAATATAACACGTAAACTTCGTCCCGAGCTGTTTTAATTTAATTTATTATTTCATTAACTTGTTTACGCCATTGGTATTTTTTGCTTAGCTTTTGTTCCCATCGACCTTTGTAAGATAGCATTATTAAGGAATAGCACAATGACAAATAGCATCTTCCCGCTCGAGGTACTATCACTAGCCTTTATATTTAAAGACAAGCCTTAATAACCATTTACAATCACTAGCCAAGTCAACGTAAACTCTGAGCCACTACGCAGACTTTATATACACTGTATATAGGAGTTTAGTTGGTCATTTAGTTTTTGAAAGATACTCGAATTATGTAAACTAAGAACTATTAAAAGTCATGTTTACCATAGGCTTGCTAACTGGAGCTAAAGGAAAAAGCTCATGAAATTTAGCAAAATTCTTTATGAACTTCGTCAGTCTTTTACGTTTGATTTGGATATAAGTCAGTATTTTCAGTCATAGTTCTAAATAAAGACAAAGTTACTACACGACATACATCAGGGCAAATTTTTATTCAATGATTAGTGTAATCTATTAAAAGACAACTGCAGTAGCTATTGCTTGCATAAGTTAAGCATGATCTTCGTTTACAAAATAAGTCAGTAGGGTATTCCTGGACTATGGAGTATTTTTAGGAGTTTGGATAACGATTAAATTAAAATAGTTGATTAAATTAATTGTTAAGATGATTTTTACAGCTGGCATTAAGCTTGTCAGAAACGAGTTTTTTATTGTTGAGTAAAATTTACAAACAATGCTTGTGGATCTGATGTTTTTCGATTTTTAATTCGTCCCCCCTGAACGTAGTAGGCTTAAACGGAGAAAGTATTGTACTCGTCAAAATGTTCGAATTTGAGTATTGGATAGAAATACCCGTTTTTTGTGGAAACTGAAAATAGTTGTTCCGAAGCCAAGTGAAATGAAAAATTGCTGTTTGCTGCTAGAGCAATATGACTGTATGATTTTTTGGCATTCGTTTTTTATTAAATAACGGAAAATCAGATTTTCACAAAAAACTACTCAAAAGATTTAGATTAAAATGTAGTATGTTATAGTTCTTTTAACTTGAAGCAATATGGTACGACCCTCAATGTGTAAAAACCATGGTCCAAGAGTTATTTCAAATTTTTGTGATTTTGCTAATAAAATATCACAATTACTTTTACCGCTTAACCATTGACTGCTAAGGCAATGGGAGGAATTTAGGAACTACTTTAATATTTACTTCATACCATGCTATAACCTAAACCATGTGAATCTTTAGGAGTATATCCTAATTCCCAACCTTCTTCAACCCGTGAACTTTTGGGGACTTTTTTAACTGTATCTAACGACACCAACTTCTCAAATTTTGTTAGAAAAAGTGATCGGAAATACAATAATAAAAATATATAAATTTACCATATAAACCTAGTTGTTTAGATGCTTTTTACCAAATGATATGGCAACAGTGCAATTACTATCGTGTGTTACTAGAATAGCACTGTATCATGCAGCCTATGACTTATTTACATATGGTAACGTGGAAACATTATTATACTATGCGTGTCAAGCCTTCCGTGATGTTTCATACATTAGCGGTGATATTTTATTGAATATCTAATGTAAGAGTGCATCACAACTCCATAACTATAGAACAAAATGTCATAGTTTGATAGAAAACTGTGAAAACCCAGAAAATTCGTTCGTGGATTCAATGCATACATTATCAACTTTCATGTTGAAAGTTAATAAATTATTTAATAACGTTTTTTAATGCCTCATTGTTATGTGTATCGATACCTAACAGATCTTCAAATAACTAATTACACCGATCAACTTTGGATACCGAATTAAAGCGTCTCATTTATATAAACCAATCAGTTTTTTCTCACAGAGAATCAAGTTGAATGAGGTTCTCACAGAGTGTGATATTGAAGATAGTTTTTAATTAAGTGTTCACACTATATGTCATTTGAAGATATAAAAAATTGATATAGTTTACAATGAGGTGTCATTTAGTTCGGAATAATCAAAAGGACGGTGGCGTTCAAAATATACAACTCTATAAAGTGGCTTCCGAAGTTGCTATAATCTTAGATTAAACGTACACTCTTTTAGTTAATATGTGCTATCACGGACATGACGGATAGTTTTATTAAACCACTAGCAACAGATCCCGTTGTGGTTAAATACAACGCTCTCTAGAAAAATAGTACATAATCACATAATATTATATTTAAGCGTTATTTACAAAACATAAACACAGAAAGGTCAAGGAAATAACAATGCAACAATCAGCTGTTAAATTATTAACTCGTGTTCCATATGATCAGCTGATGCATACCGCCATATCCATTACTACAATAACTCTTAAAAAGGTCCAACTTTCTTGCATATTTACACCAATTAAGCTTTCCAACGACACAATAATTAATTAAATCGGACCAGAAAAACTGTAGATTTAGTTGTACAAAGTTTAACAAAAATATCTCTAATTCAGTATTTTCTCATCACTAAATTTGGAGGTCGCTCTTTCGGAAATATAACTTTTAAATGGTGAGGAAATTGACCAAAGTGGAATGTGATATCCTGAAAGAGAATAACATTTCCAACAAATTACTACCTTCTTGAAAATACTCAAAGATGCAGACTAAACTTGGCAACAAATAGAAACTTGAAAAGCAGTTTTTAATGTATTTATCATGGTTAACATGTTTTTTTTATATATTTCACCATAAATCTATATAAATAAAATTATAGTTTTGTCTGTACATTGTACATAGCCTAAGAAAGCCGAAACGATTCTTATCTTAATTTCTGTCTGTCTGTCCATTCTGTCATTCTGTCTGTGACGCCAAAATTCCATTTTACGCGGCCTACTCCTAGAAAACTAGAGTACCGATCAAGGTTCAAATCATTTTATGTATTTACTGGATTGGTGAGAGTGTCTTTGGCTATAACAACATGGCCTCGCTTCTTCGAAAACTAAATAACGATCCATAAAAACCCAATTTTGTTCGATTTTTGTCCAATTTTCTACCAATATTACTATTACATTTTATGAAATAACGATCAGCTGTTTGGATTAGTCTTCTAGTTCTAACAAAAACTATTGACAAAATCAGTCCAGTAGAACTGTTTATTTAGCTGTACAAAGATTTTTAAACTTAATTATTATAAAATGTAGATGCTGAATATAAGTGCTGTATTTACTAAGCGTATGATAAAATATTTTTTCTAAAATTCTCTCAGAAGTATCACGTAGAATCTACTGATACAACTGTATCCTTGACCTCAAGTATCAAACCTAACAGACCACCCTGCAGAGTTGTTATTTTGTACAATAATTCAGAAAGCAATGATCACGCAAACGAAAGATCAAAGTGTGTTTGAACTGCGATTTAAAAGATTACCTCGCTTTATCAAATAAACGGATCGTCTGTGTAAAGTACACGAATATTTACTGATTTATTACGTTTCAAGGGTCGTTCTATTATACTTTTTGTTTAGAGATATTTACTTACTAGACAAGGTTCCTTATTTTATCAAGTCACAAAGAGATTTGTTAACTACTTTGATAAAATAGTCCTTGTGGTGATGTTTCCGAGCAACCTCTGTTCCATAATTATGGTGAACTCTGATATAGTTCATGTGGTCGAGTGGTTTTGCTCGAATTTGATCATCTTGTAGGCTTTATTAGTTGATAATAAATGATGGGTATTGGACATCAACACATTCCTGTGAATAAATTCACATTAAGTGACCGTTGGTTTGTAATAACAGTTTGGTTGGTTTGCATAAATCAAGCGATTTTATGAAACTTAGTACAAACATTTAAACTTACAAACATCCGACCAAGTTCGCGAACCACCATAATTAGATTATAGGAACAGCGTTTTATGGGGGAGTTTATAGGAATACAATTTAGTTTTCCTATTTTTACACTCAAAACATTAAATGTTCCTAAATTATTTCCAAATAATTTTGTTGAGCTTGAAAAAGAATTTAGTATATTGAAGGGTTGTTTCACGTTTAATGGTTACGGATGAAATTCAAAGAATTGTAAATTTAAAATCTGCATGTTATTCTTGTGGAGAATGAATCAACTGTTGTGATTTGCTTGTTTATGGATGTATTCTGATCATATTTAACTAATTGTTTTTTTGTCCCATGATATTTACAATTCACAAAAAAACACTCTATCGCCTTCCCTGTAGCAGCAAACCTAAGGGTTTAACCTATAATGTTATTTAAATATAGAGTAAATCTGACATATTGAAGGATCTATTTTTAGCAAAACCCCAATCAGACACATGGAAATTCGATAAGGCTGTAGGTAGATGTTCTGTGACAGTGGTCACTGTTTAGGCAGCCACATACTTCTTGCACGTACATAATCTGAATGTTGTGTTGATGCGCGGTGAGTGTAGCGTAAAGTGTTCTTTGTTAATATGTAACCCTTTGGGATGTCTTTATCATCTGTTTCTGTACAGCTGGTCCATGGTCTAACCGACAACACATTATAGCTAGGCTAACACTATTAACACTCAGCTACCCAGCCATCATACACACTCCACTGGATGTAAGAATGTCAGTTTATTTTATCAGAACCTAAAAATAAGCTATCAGTTGTATAGGGTCTCTAATTGCATAGTTTACTACCTGTTGCCCTTTCGGTTTAATGTAATAATTTATTAAAAAATCGTATACGAAAAACTCTCAATTAAAATTAAAGTTATAATAGCTCTCTTTAAAAATGTCTTCTTCTCTGTAGAGTGTCCATAGTCAAAACTAGCTTCAACATTAAAAATCATAGGTCGTGTATTACGAATTTTTCCGTGAGCAAAATCCGACAAATGAAATGATTCTTCAGGGTACTTGATTAGTCGATAAATCAATTTAACCTTCACAGTCGAGAATCGACCAGCATTGTGAACTTAGAGTCAGCACCCTCGCCAAGGAAGGATCGATAAATTGAAAGCATGAGCGATTATACCGTAGCCGAACAAATACAACCCTTTATAACACCGCTTGCAAACGCGAACACGTCAATGGGAAGTCGCCGGTGGTATATTTAGTAGCTTTAGCTACTGTGTGGATTGAACATTCTAGACCTATCAAACGCGCGGACTTAATAAATGAAAATTTTTCACGCTGTTTTGATTATTTGGTGAATCCAAAGTCATTATATAACTTAGGCGAGGTTTAATTTGTTGTAGTTTTCAATTTTAGGTTTTTTGTTTTTTTTCTTTGTTTTTATTCTAAATGAATATTTGGGGAGTTTAAAAACCACATGAAGATATTGCTTGATGAACTGCAGCATCCTTAGGGACATCAATCTCTAATAGTTCACCCCCTAAGATTTCCGGCTCCAGGCCAAAAGATACGTCACACAACTCAAAACTGAAACCAGCTGGTATTAGAGCTGTCCTCGCGATTGGAAAACCGGAGGTGACGTCTTGAGAGGGTGGTATTCTAGAGACCAGTCCCCTCTATGATTTCTCTCATGTGTCTGTCACTTGTGGTTCAAGAGTGATTCCAATATCTTCATTCATAACTGTGCAGTTAAATAAATCTGCCGCATGTTCCCCGTTGGGTATCAAAGGGATGTAGGTGCTTTAAGTGGCTATAAACAATGATCGTTCCGGTATTCTTCCTCCTTGCTGAAGTGTTTATTGAAACAAAGCCATAATATAAGGAACTGTACACGTAAATCTACTCCAAAATAACATTTATACTCAGTAGGTACTTGGTTTTTCTGCTATACGACAAACACTACTAAAGTTGTTTGTGTTGTAGAACATGCACTCCGCTTCCGTCAGCGTTATCGGCGATCAGCACAACTTTGTCAGTGTCCTGTCTAGGAAGAAAAGGTATGTGTAGTTTTTTATTGTTTTGTTTTATTTATAGTTGCCTGTCATCAAGATGGTCATAGCTTCACATTTATGATGGCACTGTATGATGGCACTGTATTCAAGTATTACCAGTGTTTTAGCAAATAACCATATATGGAATAACACGTAAATGACATAAAAGTTATATTTGTTATCATAACCTGAACAAATTACGTACTAGACTAGTATAGATTAAAGGAGTGGTATTAGAGAAATAGTTGGTTTTTGTTAATGGTAGGTGTTGTTATATGCAGTTACGCGTTTGCCCATACATGGAAGATTGTTATAAAGTTTCCAACGAATTGATTTGAATTTTCATTCCCTTGTTTGAATTTGAATACCAACAGTGTCAAAGGCAGTCTATTCCTTCGAAATTAATTTTGAGTTTTGTTTTGTAAATGTTTGTGTATAGGTATTTTATTTATAAAACCACAAAGTTAATCTAGAAATTATGTGTTTTTATTCTGTGAGCAACTCACCACACTCTTACACATTGCTAAGAAGTAAATGAAAAGGTAAATAAATGTAGTAAATATTGGATCAGGTCACAAATATTGTGTGGTTTCGTGATTTGTAAAACCAGATATCATGATATCTATTCCGTCACATTGATAAATGAAAGAGATAACAACAAATATGTTAAAATAGGTAGCGTGTGCACGAACTTTCTGATTTACCTGTTTATTATTGTCTACCAATTTACAAACCAGAAATGTTTTATCCTGTATTTTTCCTGTATAATCATGTTTGTTTTAACTGTAGGCCTATTATGCAATAGGAAAATAAAGCTATCTGCCAACTTACCTTTTTACACAACATGTAATATAACCCACTAACTTACTGTATTAATTATTTACATAATGCATCCAACCTTCTGTAAACCTAGAGTTTTCATGTGTACCTTAAATTATTGATCTGTCAACTTTTTTAAAGATGTTTGTGACTTCTTAACCTTGCATTTGCCACTCACGTAGACCTGTGTGTGGAAGGTATCCAGCAAAACAAGAGATTGATCGTAAATAATCCAAAATGTGTATATTTTCCAGTTTTACCTTGTAAATATTGATAGCTTACAGTAGTACAAATTTATTATTTGTACAAATCTTGTATACACAATGGTATTTACTACAAACAACTAGCTATTTCTGCATTAATTTTCCTTTTTATTACCAAGAGTAATTTTTAAGAACAACTAAATCAGTAAAATTGGCTTTTTCAAAGTACCATTGCCTAATGTATAAACTACTAGAAGTAATTTAGTTTACATTGAAGATTTGAAAAGTTTAAAAGTAAAGGACGTTTAATCTTTAAATTGATTAACATTTTTGAGTGGCCTTTCACAATTTTGTTGTCTGTGCAAGCATATTGATAAACCTTGTACAAACAATTTCAAGCCAATTATTGATTTTCTGTCAGTTTCTTCTTGAAAAGAACTTCACCTTTAAGTTCGTTTGGTTTAATGGCAAACATTTATACTCTTACATGATGTAATTTTTGTGAACTTGTGTTCATATATTAGCGAATTTCCCATATAGGGAATAAGCTATTACCGTAGTACTACTCACGGTAAGACCTGGACCCGGGACCGATTTTTTTTTCGTTTTGAGGTCCCTAGAGGTTAAAAACACCATCCGTTCAAATTCATATATATATATATATATTTATATATATTTATATATATATTTATATATATATATATTTATATATATATTTATATATATATATTTATATATATATATTTATATATATATATATTTATATATTTATATATATATATATGTGTCCGTTAGCGCGATAACTCGAGCAAAAATGATCCGATTTTGATGAAATTTGGTACAAACGTGTAAACCTACGTTTATTCGAACGAGTTCGCGAACCAGCATGATCGGACCATGGGAACGGGGATTTATGGGGGCTTTTATGAACATAAAATTTTGCAATTTCTTTCGAAACTATTTTGTAGAGCTTAAAAAAACAAATAATTTAGTATATTGAAGCGTTATAATGCGCCTAATGGTTACGGAGAAAATTCCAAAATATTGTAAATTTAAAACTCCCATGTTTTTCTTATGGAGAATAAGTAAACTGTTGTAGTTTGCTTGTTTATAAACATATTTTGCCCAAATTTGGAAAATGTTTTTATTTCTTACTAACTATTAACATTTTACATAAAAAACACTTTTACCCTCCCTGTTGCAGCAAACCTAAGTATGTTTTAAACTGATTCTATTTAAATAGGGAATAAATGTGATAATTTTAAGGAGACATTTTAGTGTAAATCCATTCAGGGAAATGGAAATTCGCTTAGTCTGCAGGTTTGCTGCGGCGGGGGTATTTTTTTATTCTTAAGGTTTTAATTAACAGAGTTAACCAAAGAGTGTCTAATCGGCGTCAGCTGATTTAGGTCCATTTTGATTAGGGTGTAAAAGACCACGACAAAATGATGAAGGAAAAGTGTGAAAATATTCGGATGACGTCATATTATTGAGACAAAACCTAACCATGTACCAAACCATGACCAAAACCTAAACTATTGTAAACACCATTACATTTGTTATGTTAGCTAGGTTGTAGTCTAATCCTATTAAGCTTTTATCATAATGTGTTATCACCTGACCTACGTACCTAGCCTACGTTTTAGGATTTGGAAATCAGCTGTTTTATTGTTAGTCTAAATAAAACTTTCAACTTTGTGTAGGACTATTATGTATGTCAATATTCAATGAAGTCGGGAGTGGTTGCCGTTTTTTTTTATTTTTCAAATCGATTGTAACTCATTGTTGCATTATTATTGACTAGCTGTACCCGCGGGCTTTGCCCCGTTTAACTTCTTAATTTTCAAGATGAGCTCGTTCACATGGCTCAATCACGTCCTGGTTAAAGTTCGTTCGCTACGCTCACTCACCTTTTGGTTGCAAATTAGCTGTTGTCATAAATTGAAAAAAAATAATAGTGCTGCACCCTGTTGGTAATCCTTGTAACTTTAATGCTATTGAACATCATAGAACAGAACCAACTTGTTTAATTGAAACAGCTGTTAAGATTCATTAATCTTATATATTTAAAAAATTTGGTTTTTCTTTTCCGAGTTCGTTTGGCTCTTCTACCCGACCGATTTTCATGATTGAGGTCTCAAATTGAAGGTATGCACGCTCAGATTTGCCATCAAGTATCGGCATATATTTATCTATAATCCTACTCGGCTTATACGTAAAAGAAATTTGCTCCCCATGTTATTTTTATGGGAGTTAAATTTGGTTTATCTTTGCCGAGTTCGATTGGCTCTTCTACCCGACCGATTTTCATGATTGAGGTCTCAAATTGAAGGTATGCACGCACAAATTTGCCATCAAGCATCGGCATAAATGTATCTATAATCCCACGCGGATTATACGTAAACGAAATTTGTTCCCCGAGTATTTCTTATGGGAGTTAAATTTGAGGTTTCTTTGCCGAGTTCGATTGGCTCTTCTACCCGACCGATTTTCATGATTGAGGTCTCGAATTAAAGGTATGCACGCACAGATTTTCCATCAAGCATCGGCAAACATTTATCTATAACCCCACTTGGTTTATACGTAAAAAAAATTTCCTCTCCATGTATTTCTTATAGAAGTTAAATTTTGTTTCTCTTTTCCGAGTTCGTTTGGCTCTTCTAACCGACCGATTTTCAAGATTGAGGTCTCAAATTGAGGGTATGTACGCACAGATGTCCCATCAAGCATTGGAATATATGTAGCTACAGTCCAAACCCGGATTATACGTAAAATAAATTTGCTCTATTGGTAGTTAAATTTAGTTTTTCATTTCCCAGTTCGTTTGGCTCTTCTACTCGACCAATTTTCATGGTTGAATTTTCAAATTGAAGTTATGCATGTCCAGATTTCACAACAAGCATCGGTTTAAGATACAATATACAAAATACAAAAAATGCTCTAATGTGTGTCAACCGGCTACTGAAAGATATAATGGATAACGATGTGCCATTTGGTGGGAAAATCATTATCTTAGGTGGAGATTTCCGGCAAGTGTTGCCGGTTGTGCCTCATTCATCTAGAGCCTCTACTGTTCAGAATTCAATTAAGTTTTCATACCTATGGCCACTATTCAAAATTTTTAAATTAACAAAAAATATGAGGGCTAAAACTAATTAGTTAGATTTTGCTAACTTTTTACTCGAAATTGGCAATGGGGAATACCCAACAATTGATGACAAATCTGTGGACTTACCCCCACCACTTATCTCTGATTCAGACATAGTTTCAGAAATTTATGGAAAAAACCTACAAACGCCTATGGACTCATCGTACTTATCAAAATTTGCCATTTTAGCACCAAAGAATGAGCATTGTGAGGAAATCAATAAAAGAGTTTTAGACCTCATCCCAGGCTCAAGCAAAACATATATAAGTGTGAATAAACTAATTACAGATGATGACAGTGAACTATTGCAATTCCCTATTGAATTCCTCAACAGCCTTGAGATGACTGGTTTAGCCTTCTCACAAATTAGTCTTAAAGGAAGGTGCCATTGTGATGTTATTAAGAAATTAAAACTACACAGCAGGTCTTCTAAACGGAACAAGACTTATTGTCAAGAAAATGTATGAAAACAGTTTAGACTTAGAAATCATAACCGGCACAAATATTGGACAACGTGCACTATTACCCCGCATTGATCTCTCTCCATCAGATTCTACAGTACCATTGTCTTTCAAACGAAGACAATTCCCCATAAAGGTTGCGTTCTGCATGACCATCAACAAGGCGCAGGGCCAAACGATTGATCGAGTTGGTGTGTACTTGCCTGAACCAGTATTTAGTCACGGTCAGTTGTACGTCGCCTTATCGAGAGGGAAATCTTTCGATACTGTAAAAGTAGAAACTAAATCAAAAGGTGGACGAACAGCAAACATTGTTTGGAAGGAAGTATTATAAAAGTCGTAATATTAATAAAGATTACCAGATGGAGGGAAATACTCCTGAGAATATGCGTACGTGCAATTCTACCGACAGAGATGTCTATTTTACAAGAAATATTGTTGTTAATAAAACATTCTTAATAAAGCCTCATTCATGCTGTGTTACATATGAGTTAACAAATGTACGTGCTTTCTCTGTAGGTGCTTTTAGGAAGTGTGTGGATATTGTTCTGGATTAATTGATTTTCAAAACGGAAAAAAATACATCGGGACGATTTTCTCTGTGTTATATGGAATGTGTTATACTTTAATTTGGTCATAAGTCGAAATTAATCCAGCAGCCCTATAAGAGTTTAATTAAAGTTGTACCGCCCTTATTAAGTTTAGTATTTTATTTTTTTATTATTAATTTCAATGCTGCGGAGCAGCAGGGTAATCTAGTTCCTTTTAAATATGAAACATCATAAGGTTAACATGGGAAACTCCAGAGCCACTGGGGCGGAGCCCGAAAGCCCGATCAGAATAAAAACTACTTAGTTGTCCTATTTAATGCCCAAAGAATCGGTGTACCGAATTTCAGCCTCCTAAGTAAATGGGAAGTGGGAGAATTAGTGATGAGTGAGTGAGTCAGTTAGTCAGTGAGGGCTTTGCCTTTTATATATATAGATTACTAGCGGCCTGTAGGGGCCATAGCCCCTAATTTAGACACAATTGTCCATATGAAGGCAACTCCACATTTCGCAGTAGTAAGTCAAAAATATATAGGCTATATCTATGAATTTGTCCCTGAATTTTAAAGCAGTAAGGCCCATTTCCCGGAATCTCTTTTTGTGTAGCGGATAGCGACGCAAAAGCCATTGCACTTTTGTATTGCCTTATGTTTTTTATGAAGTTAGAATAATGTAAAAACATGACTTTTAGTTCGTAGTTTAATTGTGGTTGTGGCATGTTAATGAGTCCATTGTGGCAACATGCGTTGAAATGTCCATTTGTGGCCTCTGCGAAGTGAAATGCGCCACAATGCATGCAAGTGCTAAGAGGACCTATATTGTGAGAAACAACACTCAACTCGTTTTCCAGCGTTCTTCTGAAGGCAGGTTGGAAACCAGCTTGTGGATTTTCAAATTTAGGCCGTACACGATGTTCTCTTTCAGAATTTCTTGTGTCAGTTGAACTCCTGGATACTCTTCCACTTCTTACAGGTCTTCCCCTACCCTGTCTAGTTACTCCGCTCATTATAAAAATCGGAAAACCAAAAATTAAACGAATACATTTCATTTTGAAATATTATTTAACAACATTGACTTTCGGAATAAACATTACAAATAAATAAGCAACAGCTGATTAGAATGCAGACGTTTTTCAGTCCCCATGCTTTTCTTATGGTGGATATTTTACGTTATATCTCGTTTTCTGGTAATTTTATGGGAGTTCTGCTATTTTTCCCGAGTCCCTGGGGTCAAGACCTTAAATTTAAGACCTCTTAACCTTTCTGTGACTTACCAGGCGTCCACAATTTTCTGGTAAAAATTTTGTCTTACATCTATATCTATAAAAGAGGAACTATGTATGTATATATATGTGTATATACGTTATGGACTCCGAAACCGCTCGACAGATTGTAATGAAACTTTCAGGCATTATTAAGCATCTTTCAAGGATGGTTCGAGTGAAGTTTGGTGCAGATCCGTCAAAAGGGCTCTGCCCCAGAGGGTTTTAAGTGGGCCAATGTCAGACTTTTTGATCTAGAATGTTTACAAATGAATATAATTTAAAAGCAGATGTTTACTTTCACCAACTGTTTTGTACGTTTGAATAACTACAACATTCTGTATTAGTATTAGCAAAGATTACATATGCTAACGCAAAACGTTTGCGTTAGCATATGTAATCTTTGGTATTAGTCATGATTTGAAATAGTGCCACAGTGTTTCTATAGATTGCAGCACAGAAAACTATTTTACTTTTAAATAAGTCCAAATGTATTAAACCCCAATCGCAGCACACCTGTGCACTTAAAAACGTTTAAATTCTCCAATGTTAAATATTAAAACATAAAAACCTTTATAAAAGTACTGTATTATAAACAATCAAAGGGATGACTTTTTTAAATGGATGACAGCATGTTATGAACAGTAATTTGCAACCAAAAGGTGAGTGAGCGTAGCGAACGAACATCAACCTGGAGGCGAGTAAGCGTAGCGAACGAGCTAACCTGAAAACAAGTTAGCGCAGCGAACGATTTCCAACCTGAAGGTGAGTGAGCGTAGCGAACGAACTTCAACCGGGACGTGATTGAGCCATGCGAATACTTATGAAGTTAAACGGGGCAATGCCCGTGGGTACAGCTAGTAATTATATATAAGGATAGATAACTTACTATAGTTCGGCGGCTTAGAAAACGATCTGCGCGCTAATGCTAAACCAATGCTGGAGGAGGTCGCTTTCTAAGCGGCCGAACTATAGTTAATTGTTTTACTGTACTGAATTTGTTGAACTTTGAGAACTACATTAAAAATATATAAGGATGTGTACCAGTACTAAAATAAACCCAATACTCGAGTTTTTCCTGAGTTATTTGATTGCCTTTAATAGCCCACATGTTCAATATTATAATCCTGTAGGTTAGTCAGTTTATTGTCAAACATAGGATGTATATTATTCTTGAAACTATATAAAAAAATATTTTAAGCTATAAGCAAATATAAAATTTTAATTAGGCCTATGTGATGGAAGAAAATGATTTCGGTAGTATGAAGAAAAATTTAATGAATTTCACCTTCCAAAAGTTGCTGTTCAATTCTCACTCATTTTAGACCTTAGCATCACATCAATCTCCTGTATAACTATAGATCATAGAATCCTGTATAACTATAGATCATGGAATCCTTTATAACTATAGATCATAGAATCCTGTACAACTATAGATCATAAAAAATAAAACTTTTGCTCTTTGTAATGAAAAGCAGTGTAAGAGCCGAGCCTTTATAAATGCATTGCAAGATTTTGTAATACGTGTTCGCTGGATTTGCAGCACAATTATTAGAATCATACTAACTAGGATTGACTGCCTTAATGGGCCCTAGGTCTAGTTTATTTTAAGTATACATTTTAAGTTTATGTTAAAATGTATTTAGTTTGATCAATGTATTTACTATTTTCCCATGTTTTCTTTTGCTTCTTCAATAATCTGCTTCTTAATCTTCAATGTATTATTTATTTGCCAAAAAGATCAAAAATAAATCTTCTATTGTGGTAAGAGAACATTATATTACGGCTTATCTAGTAGTTTCAAAATGAAATTTCTCTCTAAAATGAGTTTAAATACAGTACCACTGATCACTATATAATAGCTTGCACTGTCAATATACCTGCAAAAAAAATTAGGTCCCTCAGGCAAAATGAATACTTTCTTTGTTGGATTCTTAGTGTAACAAATAAAATTATATAAAAATGATTCATATTATTGTTAATTTAAAGTTCCTTCTGTTGCAGACATATACTACGAGCCCTCTCAAATTCTAGTGTTTTAGAAAAGCGTCTTCTGTCCGCTACACTAGCTTTGCTAGCTGTAGCTCTCACACTGCTGATTGCTCTTATCGTCTTTGCCTCGTGTAAGTTACTGTCCCAATACTTGGCTTCAAACATCTTAACTTTGATACGTTCAATTTCATGTACTGTTTCTTAAAGTAACCCGAAAATATAATATCAGTAATGAAATAGTTATTTATGTGACTAATGTGCGAAGTGGCACTTTGCTGCACATGTTCACGTGGAAAATTTCTCGAGTGCAGCAAAGACATTTTGCGCTCATGTTGCACATTATATTTTTCCTACAATTACTAGACCTATAAACCATAGAAATAATCTGTCATTCAAACACTAAAAAACACGTTTTAGGTTAGGTTTAAAGAAATGGAAAATACTGCAACAGCTGATTGTAGTCATAGTATCTTTCAGTGTTGCCAATTTATTTTCAAGACACGTATTGCGCGCCTAATAAAAGCACACTTTTTTGGGGTTTGGTTTGGTTTTGTTTTATGTTGTTTGGTTGAAATACTGTAGTGCAGCAAAAAAAGAAATTGCGGCAAAAGTAAGTAAATGCAGCAATTAGATAACTTACATTGCATGCTAATATCAGTACAAGAAAACCCATTTCACGTTTTTCAACTAAGCTCGTTTTTTACATTCAACCCCAGCACTTGGTCATTGAGCATAAATGGTCATGACTCCCTACACTCATCCTTCGCTAATATTCAAGTTAAAATACGCACCTATAGGTTGCGTTCCTATCTAGGGTAATAGTAAAAAGAGACCTACTGGGAGGAAAAGCTTTCATTGTATGAATCTGGTTTGTGAAAATATATTTCCCAAATCATTTAAATAGGTAATATAGTTAATCATTTTAAAATAATGTATTTCGCCCCAGATTGTAATGTTAACTATATTCATGGTAATTTTTCTTCCAGATAAAAAATACCGGGATAGAGGAAGAGTTTGTGAGACAAAAGAGTGCATAAGAAGTGGTGAGTTCTTAATTGGAACAATACAAATTAATCAAGTATTCACTAAGTCTCATTACTTATTCTCAAAAGTTTCTATTTTCATAATAATATTAACTTCTATAAAGTAACCTACTTATAACTTTATGTTCACTGCCGGCTTTGGAGTTTCAGCGATATTTATTTTAAGCTTAGTCCTGCTATACAATGGCTATACTCTTCGTCAGATTTGTAACAGGTCCACAATTCTGATATCCTAAAATGTGCAGTTACCCCTGTACAATATCAATAGCTTGATTTAACTGTGACTTCTACACTGTTATTAACTACAATTAGTTTATTTGTCTATTTTTAGCAGAAGAAAAAATCTGGTACTAGCTTGGTTTTGAATATGGAACAAATTCAAAACCTTGTAGACTAAACAGTGTTAAGAATGTTTTATTGCCGCTAATACACACAACACGTATATATATAAAGGCAAAGTCAAATGAATACACAAGTATACAATTAATTACAAATATACCACAGTACTAATCAAACACAAATAATATGCTACAGAAATGTACAACAAATAACAACCCATAACATTAAATTAAAATCGAAAGTTAATTATCACAGCATAATTTCAACATTCCTCTACGGAATAAATAAATTGTTAATCAAAATCAAATCAAATCAAAATCAAATCGTTTATTTGCACATTAGATTTGTATACAATAACATGTAACAAATATCATGCATCGTCAATATTTACAAACTAAAACTAAAACATACAACATGAGAATCTACATATATACACATTATAGGCTTAGAAATTCTGAGACGGAATAAACGGCATTTGAGCATAGAAAATATTTTAAGTTCCTTTTAAATAGGGACAAAGAGTCTTGGGATTTTATTGCCTGAGGCAATTTGTTAAAAAATTCGATCCCCCTGTAAAACGGACTCCTCTCAAAGGCCGCAGTTCTGTGCTTTGGATAACAGATGATGCCTCCATTTCTCGTCCGGTGGTCATGGAAATGCCCTAGATGTTGAAATTGATCCCTGTTGACAAAGGTCAAAATGAGGACCTGCTGAATGTACAACGAATGTACTGTAAGGATGCCAGAATCTTTGAACACTTCCTTGCAAGGATGGCGATGGGAGAGACCGAAAATGCGCCTCAGAATCTTTTTTTGGAGCTTAAGTATTCTTTCCAAATCAGAAGAGCTTCCCCAAACGCCAATGCCATAACGCAAAATGCTTTCGCAATATCCACGATAGACGTCCACAAGAACTTCCCTGCTACAAGTTGAACTGAGAATTCGAATGGCAAACAGAGCAGAACTGGTGCGGTTAACAACACTTTGCACGTGACCATACCATTTGATGGAGGAATCAAAAATGACACCTAGGAATTTTGTGGTCGATGAGGGATTAGTGAGCTGCGTTTCAGGACTACTTTGATTATTCTGAGACGAACCAATCAGACCAAAATTGAGACATTGTGTTTTGTCTTTGTTAAGGAGAAGACCATTGTACTCAAACCAACTATTTAAGCTCTTGATGACCGAAGTGAATCTGTTCTCTAAGCTGGTTGCATTTGGGGCCTTGATTAGAAGTGCTACATCGTCAGCGAATAAATTCATGTGACAGTCATTTCCTTCATAATGGAGATCATTGATGTACAATAGGAATAAAATAGGAGAGATAATGCATCCTTGGGGAACCCCTCGCCGAGAAAGCATGTAGGACGATGAGATCGGACCTGAGGAACTATTTATGGAAACCTTTTGATAACGGCCAGACAAGAAAGAGCGGAACCACTGCAGAGCAATGCCTCTGACACCATAATGAAAAAGTTTATCCAAGAGGATCGAATGGTCCACACAATCGAAAGCGTTGGATAAATCGCAGAAAACCCCCATCGTCTTCTGCGATTCATCCAGGGATCGCAATATCCGGTTCGTGAAGTCATAAAGAGCAGAAAGAGTGGACTTCCCTTTTTGGAAACCATATTGATGTGGACTTATGATATTAAACCTTGACAAATGACTAGAGAGACGACTAAGAACAACCTTTTCATAGATCTTTGATAATGCCGACACCAAAGCAACAGGCCGAAAGTCATTTGGCAAGTGGCTGTCATTCTTTTTTTGAAGAGGGAATATATTTGCGAATTTGAGTTTTGATGGGAATTTTCCTTGCTCTAGGGACTGATTTATCAAAATAGACACAGGGTAAGCCAACTGATGACCACAAAATTTCAAAATACAGGGCGTTTATAAAAGAATCATCAGGTTTTAATGGCGTGTACCTCACCCAATTCATGTCCCACGTTAATATTTGAAACATGTGCTTAATAAGCATGTTTCCAAGTTTTATAATCAGCTGTTCAATAACAAGTCTTGGTTTTTTCTTGAACGTGTTTGCATGGTTTTCAAAATAATTAAAATTCCAGAAAAAACATTTTGTGTTTTTCATTATGACTCAAGTTTATCTTTAATAACTGCCCAGCGTGAGTTTCGGGGGCATTTTAGACAGACTCCTCCTACACAACAAAACATTTTAAGGTGGTATCGACAGTTTAAGAACTCTGGAAGTGTATTAAAAAGTAAAATCAGTGGCCGCGCAAGAGTTCTCTTAAAAACTGAGGTGGATTGGCAAATGTAACGATAATGACTTTACACTTCTCAAATGCCCCCCTAGATTCCCCGATCTTTCGGCGTGTGATTTTTTTCCATGGGGCTATGTAAAAGACAAAGTTTATATACCGCCAATGCCTTAAACATTTCAAGAGCTCCGTGGACCAATTCGAAATGCCGTGTAGAATCAATCAACCTAGCGATGCTAGCCAGGGTATAGGACAATTTACAGCATAGATTGGAAACTTGCTCCACGGCTAATGGACGGCACTTTGACAAGTTGTAGGGGTATCTATGAAAAATTTAAGAGTTCTCCTTAATGTTGATATGTTTTATAAACGTATTTGTTTAACATTAGCGTCAATAAAATGTTTTAAAACCTGATGATTCTTTTATAAACACCCTGTATTTGGAGAGATACCGTCCCACCCACATGAGTTCTTACTCTTTAGCGAGCCGATGACATTTAACACCTCGACTTCGTTGGTTGAAGCTAGAAACATTGAAGATGCCACCTGTGGGGAAAAAGAATGCAGCCTTCGCATAGATCCAGTCCCACAGGGTATCGGAGCTAGAGAAGTTGGATTCTCAATAAAAAACTTATTAAAATACTCTGTCATTAACTTTTTGTCAGAAATTTTTTCATTATTAATAAGCAAAAACTCTGTATCCCTATTTTTCCTATTCCTACCAGTCTCTTTTTTTACAATATTCCAAACAGTTTTTGGCTTATTTTTAGACTTCAATAATAATTCATCATTACATCTTTTTTTTTAGATTAAAATTAACTTCCTCAATAACTTAACATAACTTTTATAATAACTAATAAATATAGGATCTGATGAGCTTTTAACAATTCTACTCATTTCTTGTTTCTTATCCAATGATTTTTTAATGCCCTTAGTAAGCCATGGTTTTTTACAATTAGTAGCTTTTACAAGTTTTTTTGGAAAGTTTTCTTCAAAATTCAACAATAGTATCCTCAAAAAATTATCAAAAGTTACATCTATTTCATCTTTGACATTAAACACATTATTCCAATCAATATTTGACAAAACTTCTCTAAAATTAATTTTGTTTCTCTCTGAAAAAACACGTTTAAGTTGACTTGATGACTTACTGCTATTTTTTACCTTGTCTGTAAGATTCAATTTCAAAAGTTGAGCATTGTGGTCAGATAATCCGAAATCAACTACCCTTGTTTCACTTCCCTCCTGGTTGGTTATTATGTAGTCTATGCAAGTTTCCGACCTCTCTGTCACCCTTGTTGGTTCGTTAACATGTGAAAACAACCCAAAAGAGTCTAACAGACTAAAAAGCTCAGTTTTTTGTGCCGAGTCGGATAGTGCATCAATATTTAAATCACCACATATAATTACATGTTTCTGTTTTGAATCTTTACTAACTAAATTCAAAATTTTTTCTACCTGATCAAAAAACCCACTGAATGCTCCAGAGGGTGGGCGATATAACGCCACCACTACAGTTGAGGTTTTCTCATAATTGATTTCTACTGCTGCACACTCAATTATATTTTCAATAGAGAGTGTGCAGCACTCACAATAATAAGCCACTCACAAAAATAATTTTAAAGTGGCTCATAGAATCAAGTCGGAAAGGGGTCTAGCGGTCTAATGAAAACTCTTACTTGGTGCTGAAGGATTCTTTTCCACACACTGACATTTAGTCTTGTGAACTGTTTTTCATTTTTCAATTTGCTTCATTCCGGATTCTATTTTTGGAAATAAACTCTTAATATTTCATGCTTCACATCATAAGTAGCCACAGCTCAAAATCCCACCAACTCAAAGAGTTAACCCTGACATGAACTTGTATCTGTCATAGCCGCCATGCTTCTGCAGTCGATGGACCCAATGACTGATCCTTGTGAGGACTTCTACCAGTTCGCCTGTGGTCGCTGGGCGGAACAGAGAATCCTGGCAGAGGGGTCTTCCACCTCTTGGTTTTCCGAGAGGACTAAACACATCCAACGGAAGATACTAGGCAAGTCTCATTGTTCACCATTTGTTTATCAATTTTATTGTAGATGGACTGAGCCACAGAAAACATTTTCAAGGTTGGAGTAAAAGGACTGACAAAAAAATTTGAAGATCCTTCCTCAGCTGAGTTTGTTTTAATCTTATAGACACACTTTCATTCAGGGCAATGTTCTTTACTTAACACGCAGTAACATAAAACGTTTTTCAAGCTTTTTAAATCTTTTTAAGAGTTGTCTTAAATAGTCGAGGATATCCTCTCAGCTTATTAAATGTGCATCATGGATATTAGAACATTAACAAATGGCGTCACTAGCCCAAAATTAAAACATGTGCATATTAATATATGGAACTGTAAAAAAATGCCAAACCAGATGTTACAGTTATTAGTATACCTTCGAGCCAGTGACGACATTTGTTTGTGTTTATGGCCCATACCATTTTCTGTTCTAATACACATATTACATGGTTCGTATGTAACCGTTGCTTGATAATATAAGTAATTATACGTAGATATTCTATTCCCGTGTTGAACTGAACGAAGATAAATCAAAAAGGAAAATTTTTAATTTAAACCATTGCATTTTTTATGTCCCATCAACCATCAAAGTATCAAAAAATAAGAGAGAAAATTAATTTAATGTTGACTTAGTCAAACTCTGAGCGATATGTTTCAAATATGTTCGATTTGAATAAAAATTGGCTACGGATGAACCACATCAATGGGGTGTATACTCTAGTGTCCTAATGTAAATGGTTGTCACGGCTGATATTGTATGTTCGTTCAAATCCTGCAGAGATTTATAGCTAAAAATATTTATGTCCGATATACAGTATAATTTAATCTGCAAACATGGTCCAAGATGTGTATTATATACAGATACGCACTCTCATTCCCGCATATTATTTTGATTTGCAAAGCTTCCACCTGTAGCATACAGTAACATATGTTTAATAACTCGCCTTTGTTCACAGAGGTGTTACAAACTAACAGCACCAGTGTTGATCCCTTGCCTGTCAGACAAGCTCGCAACTTTTATCGATCCTGTACAGATACTGGTAAGTTTTTTTTAACTTAACTAAACTTTAACCTTTTATTAACTTTTAAGTTTTTTTTAGAGAATTGCCAACATTTTTATCCAGTGAATAAAACAACTAGTTGTTGTAAAAGATCAACGGATTTCTAAAGATTTGTTGAAAAGTGGTAGTTTTACATGGGCCTACAATAAGTCAACTGGAAAGACTGCAGGATTTGGATCGTTTACTCACTAAAAACATTCCAATGGTATTAAACACACAAAATAAAACAAAATGCTCAGTTCCCCATTACACCCTCTATACTCTCTATCTTTGCTCCAGACACATTAGACCAGCTTGGTCTGCAACCCATGATGGAGGTTCTGGACAAACTGATGTTACCGAGGACTCTGCCCAACACTACGACAGCATCCAGCTGGTCTTTGGGTCCCACTCTAGCAGCCATCCAGAGACTGCTCAATGCTGACATTATGGTACAACTCAGCACCTTCCTAGACCCAGCTACCAACCGATCTATACTACTGGTAATTGTAGAACAATCAATTATAACTATCACTAGTGTATAGCTACACCACAATTTTGATAGGTTTAATGAACTATTGGAGAAAGTGTATTTCAGGATTAAGTGAAGATTAGTGAAGGATGGGAGTTCAGTGGATGAGATGATTGTTTTATTTTTTGTCACTAACAAAAAACAGATGGCTCTTTAGCTAGGATAATGTATTAGAAGTCCAATAATACAGTAAAGATGGATTTATAGTTTTAAACAATCAAAGAGCTATGCAGACTTTACTCCACATTACCATTATTACCGATCAGTATGTTAAAACCTACAACTTTCTGAATAGGAGACCAACTGTCTATCCACTAAAGCTATTCCAGCTGTTACCCAAATACCTTCTTGAACTGTAATTTTGGTATGAGGTAGGCCTATTTTGTAGCTTTTAGTTGGATGAGCCACTCACAAGTCCTACTTTCTTCCTTAGTTGTATCGCTGCAATAGTTGATGTAACATAAAAGGAGCTAATACAGTTATCCTTTCAGTGTGGTTAAAAAGTTCTAAGAGTATTTCACATATTATTTGGTGGTACAATTCAGATGTGTTCATTTTAATTATGAAACTGTCAACAACTTTAACTTGGAAATGGAACTCTAGTTCTATGGTTCATCACTTTTGTCGTCTGCTACAGCTGTCGCCCAGCTACAGCCTGTCCTCCCTGCCAGAGGTTATGACACCTGAGGTGCCACACTCACACCTGACTGGCAATCAGCTGTTCAAGACCCGCCTCTCCTACATCGCTGAGGTTCTGGCCGAGATTCACCCGGAGATGAATTCCACACATCTCGTCACCATTGCTCTTCGTATCCTCTTCACTGACGCCCACATTAAAACGGTTCGTCGCTCAGGTGAACTCTTGTGTTGTATTTTGTTTATTGTTTGTGTTCTTGATTGTTGTTAGAGGTTTAAAACAACGTATGTTTGAGTTTTGTATCAAATGGTATTTACCTTCCTTTATGTTGTAAGATATTATGAAAGGACTTCTGATTTTCTAGTCAGCTGGAGGGGTCTTTTAAAGTTTCCCCAACTGTTTTTTACATAGAATAGTACAAGTCAAGTATATCCTGAGTTTATGCAGAACAAGAAATTATACACTTATTTTCTGTTACCTTGTTCTGTATACCTGTTACTTGTGGACAAATGTTCAGAAACCTACGCTAGGCTATCACACAAACATCCTAAGTGTATACATTTTGAAAATATATAATGTGTGTTCATAGCGTGCAGTTTGATAATGAAAAACTTGTAAAATTAATCGATTTGCTTCAGGATATCAAGAAGGCAGAGACTGAAGAACCTCCAATGATCACCACCTACCAGAATCTTCAGGAACTGATGGACAATGCTAGAAACTCTACAATTAGTTCTCTTAAGGTGATTATATTTAGATACCATTTTATTCTTGCAAAAGTATAAAATAATCTTTAAAATGTAAATGTGGAGACTATTGATAATGTCTGGCATTATGGTAGATTAAACATACTGCCATTGATTTGTCATCATTTTTTTAAATAATATAACAATCAATTAAGAAACCTTTCCTCTGGAATTTTAAACAAAGAGTATAACCTGCCCGGTAAAATTTTATCATACTAAGGTAAAACATTTATTCTACCCCAGAATAATCCAAATTAAATACACATAATATTTCCAATTAACCCGATTAGACTTCACTATAGCGAGACTTGCATTGTTCAAAGTCAATGGTTTTATTATATACTAAACGATAAACATGTTTTTTTGTAAACGTATACTTTAAATTATTAAATTTTATCAGCAGTGTACCCAAAAATACCCCCGCCACAGCAAACCTGCAGACTAAGCAAATTTCCATTTGCCTTAATTGGTTTTTAATTACGGTAAATATATTTAAATAACATCAGGTTAAACGAGTACCCAGGTTTGCTGCTACAGAGAGGCTAATAAAGTGTGTTTTTTAGTAAAGTATTAATAGCTTAGTATAAATAAGTTGGCCAACTTTGATCAAAATATATCCATAAAAAAGCAAACTACAACATTTTACAATTCATCTGCATAAGAATGCTAGGCAAAGAGTTTCAGACCTTACTCAGAGCAATGGCAGAACGCCAAACAGAAAAATGGAAGAAACCTTACAATTTAGTGATGATCTAGACAAGGGTAAAAACCATCTGTGCGACATTAAGCAGCATGTGTCTAAGGAGGACAAGAAAGAAGTGGAGGACCCAGAGAGTTTGAAGATGGGGCTGGAGTACCAGCTTTTTATTAATTTAAATAGAAAATGTTTATTGTTTTTCCATGTTCAAATTGTACTATTTCTTATTATATAAAAAATGTCTTAAGAAAAATGTGATTCCTCCGAACATCTGATCAATATGTTCATATACAAAATAAATGTTACGTATTTTGGAAATTTAACAACAAAAAACAACAATAAAAATTGGGAATTTCAAATTTACAATTTTTTGTATTTCTCCGTAACCAATAACCGCACAAAATACTTCAATAATATGTTATATTATTATTGTCTTTTAAGCCCTTTAAAATCGTCTAGAGAGAAATTGGGAAATGTTGTGTTTTGATGGTAAAAAATTAGAAATCCTAATTTTTACCCCATAAAACCCCGTTCCCATCTTCCGATCATGCTGGTTCACAAACTCATTCAAGTTTATCCCGCCTTACACCTTCAAACCAAATTTCACAAAAATTACTCAAGTAATCGCCTTCACAGACACTAAATGGTAATATTAAAATTTATTTTTTAACAGTTGGATTGGGCAGAGTACCTCAAGGTGCTGACAAAGGGCATGAATGTAACCACAGACATCAAATCTGCTGTGGCAGTTCAAAGTCCATCGTACTTTGAAGCCCTGTCTAGCAGATTGTCTAGCTCTAGGCCAGAGACTATACGTGAGTAAATTTATGTATATGGTACATACTATATTATGTATATCTATATTATTATATATTTAATACGCAAGCAGGTTTTTTGTGACAATTACTCCTCCGAAACTACTGAACCGATTGTCATGTTTTTGGTGTCATTGGAAAGAGCGTAACGTGAAGTTGTGCAGGAAACTTTCTTTTTAGGGAAATAATTAGAGAGTGAGGCTCTGGGGCCCTTTAAAGTTTCGTATTTCTCCATAAGATTAACATGGGGAACACAAATTGTTATGAAACTACAGCTGTTGTCAGAAATTAAAAGTGAGAAGAAGAACATACATATGTGTAAATTGTAAACAGTCAATAAGTTTGCTAATTTAACAGTTTGCTACAAACCTTTACTGACTTGGTTGAAATTAAATATTTACTATTTTAATTTGGGTTGGCGTAAATACTGCAATGGGAAAAGGCGAGAGAGCCTGGATAAATTGATATAATAAAAAAAACTGAATTAACACTGTGCTGCATTTCTTAGTAATCATTGAAAGAGCCGATTTGCAAACTATGGAAACGTAGAACACCATCAAGGAGAAGAAAGAGAAATAATGTTTTTTTTTTTTGAGTTAATAATAGTTATTATGGACAACCTAATGCGGCTATGAGTAAGGCTATTTTTGTAGAAAACTTTGAATAATGATAAGATGTTTACAATAAATGTTGATTATATCGATCTGTTATATACATCTTGAGTATTTCCATAATCTTTAAGTCGAATCTTTTAAAGTCATCAGAAATTATGACTGTTTTTTGGTTTATAATAATGCCTGTAATACTTAGCAATTGCTCGAATTCGAGCAACAGGGACACTAGTTTATACATAATATGTATGGTATAGATGATAAGTAACAAAAACAAAATAAACATTGTTATTCTGTGGTATAAGTCTGTGGTTGAAATATGTATTTGGGTTGGTAGTTGCACCTCACTTGCTTTTCCAAATGAACTTTTAAGGAGGTCAAGAAGTAATGCTTCAAGTGAATGAAGTTGAAGGAACAACATCACATGTTGCATGATGATGACGTTTCTTGGTCTGTTCCAGAGAGATTTGTTTGGTGGAAAGTTGTTGAATCTTTGTCACCTCACACAACTACCGCCATGAGAAGGATCAGGGACAACTTCATGGAAGTCTTGTTTGGTCCTTCTATCAGATATACAAGGTAAATATTTTGTTTACCACCATGGTTTTACCATTAGGTTTACTAATATTGTTAAATCTCTATTAGTTTTGCAATCTGTCATTGAGACACAGTGCTATCCCCAGGTCGAATTTCTCTTCTCGTTTTCTCCGCTTAAAATTAAATTGATGAACAACCACGGACGACCTCGTTCTGAAAATTGTTTCGATCCTCCTTGAACAACTTATGCACGTCTAAGTCAATACACTTTTCTCCTTAAACATAGGTACATCAACTCGCAATGAATTTCTATAGAGGTTGACCCCCTCCCACATATCTGAAAGAATGCAATCCATAATTGGAACGAGCACTGATTTACTGCCCATCGTTATAAGCTTGAAAAGACTAAGCATTGTGAATAAGTATGGTATTGTAACTATAGCTATGCACTAGTGGTGGGGGCTGCAATCTTGCCAGATTTAAACCAGAGTGTTATGTTTTGATGGGAGTGATGAGCTGGAAACAATTATTTATAGCCAACCTTCATATTATTTAAGTCACAATTTCACATTTTCAAAGCCCAAATTTATAAATAATCTACGAGCCTAGTCCAGAAAGAAAGTACCTTTTTGTTCTACCGCTGGCACAGCGCTAACAACGATATTACGCCTATGCCCACTAGTCTCCTTGGTTCATTGTTGAACAGCTGACGCAATTACGGCAAAATTTTGTTGAGTTTACATTAGTGTACACTCAAAATGTTTGAAACAATTTCTGATCCCGCGGACTGTGAAGTGCGTTCTTTTATACGATTTTTGAACCCAAGGAACGTGAAGTCTGCTGAAATTCATTGCCGACTTACAGAAGTTTATGGAGAAAAATTTATCAGTGATGGAATGGTAAGAAAATGGATTTGACAATTCAATGATGGGTGAACCAATGTTCATGACGAGGCTCGCAGCGGGCGGCCATCTGGTGCGAGTCCCCATTCTGCTGGTGCCACTCAAAACCTTTTGCACGGATTTGGTTGGGAGCAGTTTGACCATCCGCCATACAACCCTGATCTAGCATATTCTGATCTCCACTTGTTTTTGCACTTGAAGCGGGATTTCAGACGGCGCCGCGCCCCTTTGACAGCGATGACGACGCTCAAGACAGTGTTCGGCAATGGCTCTCTTCAATGGCGGCATCTTTCTATGAAGAGGGTATAGAAAAGTTGGTTCCTCGCTACGACAAATGTCTAAAAAATGGTGAAACCAAGTAGAAAAATAGTTTAAGATATAGGTATCCTGCGCGCTCTTTCTTGTATGAATAATTTTTTTATTTTTTATTAAATGATCTGCATGTTTTTTTTCCAAAACGGTACTTACTTTCTGGACAAGCCTCGTATACATATGGACATTGGAATTTTCAAAACTTTATTATGTGTTTGTGTCCCTTTTATTAGAGGTGATTAGGCTATAAAAATTCAAATATATCAGAACCTATTAAATTATCTCTAAATTGTTAGAAAACCTATACACTTGGATTGTTTAGTTTATACATAAGCATACTGTATTGCATACAGTATGCTTATATGTATACTACATTTTCTTTTACAGAGTTAAGAGATGTGGAAAAATCACAAAGTCTTTCTTCAACTATGCGATTAGTCATGTTATTGCTTCTCAAAACCGTTTGGAAGAATCTACAAAGAAGGTAAATTATTTAATTAATTTTCCCTTGACACTTATTATTGGTACATGATTCCTGTTTTATAAACTTAAATAGTAACAAGACGACGGCTTAGAATGATGTTCCCTTACAAAAAGCTTTTTAAAAAATCCACTAGCAAAAACACACAAATAAAAAATCTATAGTAAATTACTGTTATAACCTGGGTAAAGGAAACTTTCAATTTATCTGGACATTATTTAATTAATCACCCAAAAATATTTTGTTTAAACTCCAATTCAATTTTAAAATCAAATACACTCATTTTTTAACTGACTTCCCCACTACCAACTTAAGGAGGAGGTTCTCAATTCGTTTGTGGCAATTTTTTTTTCTATGGATGGTCACCAATTTCTCTGTGATTCTTTTACCGATCAACGTGTTTCCACCACCAAAATAACCGGGAGAGTTTCTCTTTGGTACCATATAAAACATTACCGTATGTTTAAGTGTAATATTTTTTTTGTTGGTGAAAAATGCTGAAAACCTGAAATATTCAACATTTATTTTGTTTATATATGTGCAGAGATGGCAATAAATACCTAATTGCCTAATAATATGCCTACATCTGTTAGTTGAAACCATTTAAATGAAGCTACAGACAGTTCTTCATGAAACAGTTGCTTCGTATTGATTAATAAACTATTTCTAGCCATGGAGCCGAGATAAATTTTAAGAAAGGTATTTTAACGTTTGACCTGACTTGTGTATAATTCCGTTTTGAGTATTGAATTTTCTGACTTATAAAAATGTCAAAAATCATCATAAAGCCGACTTAAAATATGTGAGCTTGACTATTACTGTAAAAAAGTTTACTTTATTAAAATTATTTCATTCTTAGAGCGTTTGAAGTTGGATGTTTTTTTTACAAAAACAAATTATTTACCGAACCCATGTATTTTACGGTTCAAATAGTCTTGTAATTAAACTAGTCTGGAGCAAAGATATTATTATGTATAAGATTCTACCAATTTCCTTGTTATTCATTGCAGAATAAATGTCTCAATTAATTAATTAATGTTTACTGTACAATTTAAATTTTTTTATAGTTAAACCGACATGATTGTTTTGTTAAAAACCAAGGTCCAAGATATGTTGAGGGACATAACTACAGCGTTCAGTGGTATGGTGAGAGCTCTAGACTGGATGGATCACCGAACTAAAGCCGCAACTCTGGGCAAAGCCGCGGCCATCAGAAAGTACGTTGGCTACCCTGATTGGTTAATGAACGTGACGGAACTGGAAAACCTTTACTCAAACGTAAGTTTCTATTCATTTACCCTTCCTTTCTTCTGTTATATGTTTAAAAAGTCAATTCCTGTTTTTTTACCTCTGCTAGTAACAATGTTTCTTACAGTACTCCCTGAATAAACTAGACTGAATAATAGGTTGTTTTAAACCCTGATCAAATCCACCACAGCTCCAAATTGAGTTTTGGTAAAATAATTGAATCTCAAGCGACACTGACGCAACCTAGTAGGCGAGGACAAAGGTCAGGTGGACCACAAGATTGTTCTAACTAGTTTTGCCTTGGATGTCACTCGTCACAGTCAGTGAACTTACATGTGTGTGTCGTTGTTGTTTTTTTTTTTTTTTTTTTTTTTTTTTTTTTTTTTTTTTTTAATACCATTTAGTACATGTTTAATTATTCATGCTTGGGTCATGTGAGCTTATAAAACCCTCCCTTTCCTTAGGAGGATACAACTGTTATTCCAAAAGTCATACCTCCTACTAAATGTAAAAAACAGTACTATGAGACTGGCAACTGTGCTGCATCTTGTTTAGACTCTGGCTAACACTTCTAGGGGTTTTGTGATTCCACTGCTGCAGGGCTGCAGCGAAGCAGTGGTGACTATTACTCACTCGTATCCTTTTATTTTATTCTACTCGGGAGATTTTTGCTTCAAAAAGCAAACATACAGTACACACAGGTCCTATTTTCTCTGTGCAACCTTCTAGATCAGAGTAAAAGATAGTCCAGGTTTCATTTTAGATGTTTTTCCGACAGTTGAACATCACCAAGAGCAAGTTTCTCTGGAACATGTTGTCCATCAAGGCTAGTGAGGTGACGGAAGTTCTCAATACGCTGGGAACAACTCCTCCCAACTCCACTGAGTTTAGGTATGGTAAGTATAGTCTGTGTCTAGCTGTAGTTTACCTCATGCCACTTAGGGTGCCAAGCTCTCCATTCCAGTTACCTAACTGTAAAATGTGTGTTCTGATGTGTTGTGTTGTATTATACGCCACTTTGTAGGGGCAGCATGCATGTTCCTTAACACGAATCACCTTGAAAAACCTTCGTCAAGTTGGAGATAATATTTTGTTATAGACAGTGACAGATTTAAACTCCTAAATCCCTGAAGCTAACTGCACGTGTGGCAAAATATGCGTTAACGTAGGATAACAGTAGAATGAAGAACTTCTTACAAGGTTTTTTTTATAAATATAGGTATACTGTAGACTTCCTCTTATCTGGACTCCTAAGACCCGTCTGGATAACGGGTTTTCCGTCACCTAATCAGGGTAATCACTTGAAAAATAATCCAAATATTTTATTTAAATTTGGGAAGGCATTGTATTTAGACACGTGATCACTGGTGTCAAATCTTTCTCACAAGAAAATTTATTTCAGTACTGTTCCTGCCAATCCTGTCCAGTTAACCCATGTGCTAATCAAAATTATCCAGTTAAATTTATGTCACTTCTGGCAAGTGTAGTCCAGTTAGTTAAACCGATATTCATGTGCTATAGAGTCTACAGTTTGTATGTTGTATTTCCAGATGGGACAGTGATCCTTTAGAAGTGAATGCTTATTACAGCAGAACAATTAATGCAATAGGTAAGTGCTTATGTATCAACATTTTAAAAATACTAGTTGCTCTGCCCGTGCTTCTCTACGGGGTGAGAATGCAGAAAAGGAGTAATGCTCAATCGTACTTATCGATTATTTAAATGCAGCTTTCTTAATGTATTAACATAATTTTATATAGTGTATTGCATTTAGTGCAAAAGTCCAATTCACTGACCACATGGCACCAAGAAACAAATCTTCATATTAACAAATTTAATTAAATAGCAGAATGAAGGATTACAGCTGGGTTATTAAATTTTCTTCATAAGAAATACATTGGACAGGAATTGGTGATGGGGTGTCTACACAAAAAATACTTAATTTTGAAACATTGTTTGTAAAAATCCATCCATTATTAACGGAGGAGTAGTGTTTCGTAGAAATCGCCTTCACGTACTATATATAAGGAAGGATTTCAAAACTAGAACAGGTCTAGGCCTACACGTACTAACCTCTAGTTACACATTTGGAGACCAAAAGTAAGAGTGAGGCTTAAATCAATATAATTGAGAATATTTTTATTTGCATTATGTCAACAATGCAAAATTGTCTTGGTTTCACAGGGAAAAAGTATCTAATACTTTTGTTGGTACATGTAACAAATATGTTTTATCATTCAACGGATTCCCTAAGAATGAAAAGCTGTTACTAAACAGTACATACTGAATATGTATGGTTTACAGGTTCAACAGTAAAAATTCCAGTGTTAAAAGATAATCTCCAGATAGTCAGTTGTATGTTTAAACAGAAGATATAACATTGTATTTCTTTGCACATGCAGCGATTCCTGCCGGTATTTTACAAATTCCATTTTACTTCTTGGGCATAGAGTAAGTAAGCTATGTAAAGTCACAAATTAGGTTAAACATACACGCTTATAGATTTATGGTTCTCACTTCTCTGAATAGGAAATGAGGATACATTTTTATATCTTGCAAATCTTGTTCAACTCTCAGTGATCTTTGTTATGAGTTATTTCTTGTCTTGAAAACTGTGCCATCTGTTTTAGCAAATTTCCCATTTAGGGAATAAGCTATTACCGTAGGTCTCATGGTAAACTTAGACCCGGGACCGATTTACTTTTTCGTTTTGAGGTCTTCAGAGGCTAAAAACACCATCCGTTCAAATTTATATATGTGTCCGTTAGTACGATAACTCAAGCAAAAATTATCCGATTTTGATGAAATTTGGTACTGTTTCCAGTCATTCCTACGTAGTGGGTTATGACGTATTGTTTGAAAGATTACTAACACGTGAATCGTTCAGTTTATAAAATGAAACGTGTGCACCCAAGTGGCGCAAGTAAAATAAAAATGGATAGGAAATATTTCAAAATAAAAACAAATTAAATTAAAACTGTTTGAACTTATGGTTAGCAGGTTAGCTGGTTTCAGTTCCGATTCTTCTAACAACGAGAAGTCGCAAACAGGCAGGCGGAAATCTTTAGAAGTTTTATGTAAGCCTTACAACGTTTAAATTAAAATACTTTTGATTATTTCTGTTTGTCTTTGTTGCTGAAGTACAACTATGGAGTAAAGTGTGTGATAAACAGTAAATGTGGTCCATTCATAGATGTAGTCAAAATTCAAAAGTGGTACGTGATATACTTTTTTACCATGTATGGCAAAAACTCCAAGAACTAGGTTTTGGTCTTATTTTTAAATTGAAGACTTAAAACAATTTTAAGAATAGGCCTTTAAATTTTATGGCAGCTGTAGAGGTGAATAGAAATACGAGAAAATTTTATATCAAATTTAAATTGATTGATACCTTGGAATTCAATTTATAAATACAAACATTTTAATTTATGGACATTTAGCAATTATTAATTTAATCAAAATTATCAAAAACTTTTAATCATTTAAAACCACATTAGGCCCCTTTTATGAACCTGCGGCATGCAGCAAACATATATGCTAACTAATTGTTGCCGTGAGAGCACCCCATGGTCCTTGTTTTATTTCTGGCTGGGGGCCTCAAATCAACATCTAGCCGAGGGCCTCCAATGGAGCCAGACCGGGCCTGAATAAAATCATATATATCTTTTTATTTGTTGAACGCAATAATGAACATGAAGCGCCCACCAAAGCTTCAGATTTTACAGAAGGAGGGTATTTAAGTCTATTCTCATCCAAAGTCAATGGCAATAGCTGATAGTTTGTACATTAAGATAAACTAATTATATTAATCCATCTTATATGGTTTGTATTACGGTACAGAAATGGTTTTATTGAATAAATCCTTTAGTGATGAGGTAAAAGTTATTTCAGCACAATTCAGCAGAGAACATAATGTCACATTTTTGCCAAAATAAAAATTTTTAAGATGTTATGTTTTGAAAAAAAAAAGATTCCAAAAAAAGAATATATTGTACTAATCTTTGAATTAATATTCAATTATATTCGCTACTTAATAGGAATTGTGAGTATGAGTATAACGGCAATGGTAACTAAAATTTCTTTTAGATTAAAGAGTTATCATTTTTGAAAAAGAACTAAATAATAATTGATAGTAGCATTTCGTTATGAGGAGTAAATGCTATGTAAAATTTAAGGGAAGGGTATATACACAAATAATAGTCATAGTGGTCATTACGAAGGGGTGGTCTTCTATAAATGTTTGCCAAACAATTATCATCATTGCACTATTGCAGGGCCCTGAACTATGGAGCGATTGGAAGCATTCTTGGACATGAGCTAACCCACGGTTTTGATATTGAAGGTATAACTTTCAATTTGCTATATTCACCTAAAAATCCTTTAAGACAAAATGAGACATTTATATAGGAATTTTTGAGAGGATAGCAGGCTTACCTGAATGGGAAAGAGTCAAAACTGGCACAGGAAACACAAAGATTTACAACTATATACACAAAACATTAGAATATTTCACTGTCACTGGCAGCATTTTTAACTATAAGGAAGGGAAGTATTTGTTCACAGGTGTATATGTTGAAAATGACTAGAAAGAGCTTTAAAAACACCAATTTTCTGGAACCCCTTCTCATTCCACACCCCATAAACCATCTGGTAGCCCCCCTCTGACAAGGTCCTAGAATCACAACTTCATATTAGCAAAAACATAGGGTTTAATTGAGGGAGAAGATGTGTGTTGGTTTACCTAGTTTTAACATAATTTTAAGTCAGTTTGACAATGGTTTTATTTTATTATTGGTAGGTACTTTGGTATTATGCAAATGCCACCCTGATACATAGATGAAAGTATGACTCATCTGGTATGGTTCGGTTCATAACAAAACTAGGGAAGTCGTACAAACATATTTATGATAACACAACCTAACATAACCACCGCAGCGCTGTAAAATATGTGGCCTCCGTATAATACCAATGTACCTGATTAGTGATTATCTAATGAAAATCAGAGCTCATAACATCAAACTGTCCTTAAAAATGTCCCTTAACTATGTAATGAATCTTTTGATGTTTAGGGAAAGACTATGACGAGACTGGGCAGAAAGCGTCCTGGTGGGACAGTAAAGTCTCGGACATCTACAGTCAGAAGGCGGAGTGTTTTGTGGACCAGTACAGCAAGTTTTCCTTCCACAACTCTGATCAGCTCAAGGTCAAACGCTACTCTATATGGAATACATTGTTCTATGATAAACCTCATGAATTGTGAGTGGAGTGATGATACGACAATATCAATCACTCATATTATTTATGGATGCATTATGATCAACACACAAATGATTGATGAAGATCATCCATCAGAAATATAAGTTTATGGTTCATAGTGATAATCAGGCACATATTAGCAATGTTATTTTAGAGTTTTGGGATGCACTGAATGGCTGCCAGATAGTAAAATACTACTCAATAATCTGAGCGTAAATATATTCTAAATCCATAATTTACAGAAAAATGAAAAAAACACTAGCTGCATAGCCTCCTCTACACAAGGCTGATGCGTTGTTGTGTGGTAATGGCAATTGGCAACTTCGCTGTCGCAACATCATGCCTATTGCCATGGTGATAATAGCAATAACAAAAGTGTAAACATCAACATTGCCTATACGCTTCAATATAAAATTAGTGCAACAGCTGTTCGGTGTTATAAACACTTTTGTCTCGCTGTGGTCTTGTAGTAGAGGAGGATATGATAGCTGTGCAATACACAAATTAAAATAAAATTGTATATTTTGCAAGTGGGCCCTACTACATACCTATTATAAATAGCCTGATCTTCCTTTGATAAAATATCTTTAAAATAGACCTTATAAATTTCTCAATCAGCAACTAGCAGTTGTATTATCTTGTATACGTTTCCAAATGTTGAGTAAATAAACGGTATCAGCATTCTGACACATACTTTCTCCCATAAGTTTGTCAACAGCCTTTATCACGTGTAAGCGGTGAGAGTAAATATACGGAAATGGGATTAGTACAATTTTGATCTTAATTTAAAGGATTATAACATACAAAATTTTTATCAAAATCGTTCGGGCCATTTTTGTGAAAATCCGATTTTCCCGTTATTTTATGGGGTTTTTATGGGAAAATAACATAATCTACAATAACTTTTGACCGGTAATTTTTACAGAAATGGGATTTGTACCATTTTGTTCAGAATATAAAGGACAATGACATACAAAATGTTTATCAAAATCGTTCAGGCCGTTTTTGGCAAAATCCTATTTTTTCGTTATTTTATGGGGTTTTATGGGAAAACCCCCATTAAAAATCAAAATTTCTAAAAAATTGAAAAAACTATGAATGTTGTAAGGACCATTACATACTATGTTAAATAAAAAGCGGGTTTTTTTAAATCCTATTTTTCGTTATTTTATGGGGTTTTTATGGGAAAATGACATAATTTACCATAACTTTTGAACCGTAATTTTTACAGAAATGGGATTTGTACCATTTTATTCAGAATTTAAAGGGCTACAACATACTAAATTCTTATCAAAATCGTTCGGGCCATTTTTGAGAAAATTCGATTTTTCCGGTTTTTTATGGGTTTTTATGGGAAAATCCCCATTAAAAATCAAAATTTCAAAAAAATGAAAAAATCTCTGGAGATACCATGGATTAGAACCTACATACCAAATTTCATCGAAATCGGACCACAGGTGTAGTCCCTAGCTCTGTACACATCCAGGCACACAGACACACAGACACACAGACACACAGACACACAGACACACTCACACACACACACAGACATCACTTCGAAAACCACTTTTTTGGGTCCAGGGGGACCCAAAACGAATATATCCACTCAAAACTCAAACTCGAAAATTTTGACGAAAACAATACTTTCTCCATATACTATGGTATAGGGGGAGAAAGTAAAAATTATAGATGACTATCATAAACCCTCTCTGAAATACTTAGACCTACTTTTGTATTTAAATCGAACACAAAGTAGCCTAACTATTTTACCATAGGTGAATGGAACACTTACCCTGGCTGAAAACATCGCTGACAACGGGGGAATCCGCGAGGCTATCCAAGGATACAGACTGTACACGGCTCGTAATGGACAAGAGCCTTACTTACCTGGACTTCAGCACTACTCTCATGAGCAGCTGCTCTTCCTGGCTTTTGCTAATGTAATTTCAGATAAAAATTGCTTCTGGCATGTATAAATATACAAATAACACCTTTTATGTAGATAAACTGAGTAAAATAGAAAAATTATATTTTCAGTGAAGCATGTACAAGGTGGTTAACTTCAACATGAATGCTTTTTTTAAACAAAAATTTATTTGCAATCCGCTAGTTTACAAATTGAGCAATGAGTAATGCTATATACATTTGGCCTCAGTTCTACTATAGCCTACACACTAACTTATACATTTGAAAAAAGGTGTTGGGTTTGAAGCTATGTTCCCCAAAGCTGGTGGGTCCAAACTAGTTTCAGTAAAACTTTGTAAAAATTGATTTCAAAAATGTTTAAATACACAAATTAGTTTCAAAAATATATGGTATACATAATTTCCTAGCTTAAAGATTGCATAATCCTATTTTATATTTTTGTCAACCTTTGAGATGAATTCGTTCAGTGCCTATTTGATGTGTAGGCTATATAGGCTACTTTTAAAACTTGTAAATAGTTTTAAAACATTTCCATTGTAAACACCGTGTAAAATTTTTACAAGAATTAAAAATTCGGTGGCCTTGAAGAAAAGCCTTTCCTGTGACTTTTCATTATATCTCGTAACTCCAACACATTAAAATTTCATTAATAATCTCAGTTTACCATAATCAGCCTCGTAACCATAATGTTGGTTGTCTCAGGTGTGGTGTGAGGAGACGACGCCGCAGTTTGAGGCGATGAGTCTTACGGATTCTCATAGCCCCAACAAGTTCCGAGTGCTCGGCAGTCTCTCTAACTCCCCCGAGTTCTCCAGTGTTTGGGGCTGTAAGACTGGAGCTCGCATGAACCCGAGCCATAAATGTATACTGTGGTGAACAAAAAATAGATTTATTTTCAATTAAACCATTTTTTACACCACGGCGTTGTTCCTACCCAACATCAACATACCTTGAGAATATTGGCCTGGTGTGATGAGTCTAAATACTATATATTAAATATAATTTAGGGAACCCGTGCGGCTCAATGAGCCTCAGTATAAAACATAACGTTGAGGAAAACTTTGTGGGAAACTTATGAGTAACTTTCTTAGAGTTATTATAAAACTACTTGTCAAAAATTGATTTGTAATATCTCCAATTGTCTAGTCAATGTTCACATACATGTCTGCTCCTACCCAGACAGCACAAAGATATTTTATAAATATTTTTAAAATATATATCCATCTTAAAAATATTTTATATATTTTAATATTATTTTTTAAATATATTTTTTACTTTCTCCCCCTATACCATAGTATATGGAGAAAGTATTGTTTTCGTCAAAATTTTCGAGTTTGAGTTTTGAGTGGATATATTCGTTTTGGGTCCCCCTGGACCCAAAAAAGTGGTTTTCGAAGTGATGTCTGTGTGTGTGTGTGTGTGTGTGTGTGTGTGTGTGTGTGTGTGTGTGTGTGAGTGAGGGTCGCCTAATCCGCTGGAGTCCTTCGAGCTTCTGCCAGACTATAGTAATTCAGTTTTAAAAATCTTTGTACAACAAAATCAAGAGTTCTACTGGACCGATTGTATTAACTAATGGGTCATTGGAAAGCAATTCGTGTAGATTTTCAAATAATTATGAAAGTTTGATATTTTAAGATTTGCTAGGTGAAACCGTGAAACCCGTCAACGTCGACAATTAGCCTAGGTACTGTTGAGGTTGCAAGCAAGATCTTTTTAACTATAAATCGATGATAGATAACTCCATTTTTAAACAATTTGGTGGGTCGTTTATGATTTAGCAGTGTGCTTTAGGTACGTCCGATTTCAATAATCAATAATTCCAATGGAATCTGGTATTTCACTGAAGAGTTTTAGATAAAAACATATGGGATAATGTAACTACTGGAATACATTTTTAATTGAAGTAAAAATTGAAAAAATCCAGTTTAATTGTTTTCGTAGGGTAATATATTTGATATATTAATGATGACAAATATGTGCTTGCTATTTGAGACCAAAATTATGAAAATCGGTCCGGTAGAAGAGCCAAACGAACTCGAAAAAAACAAATTAAACTCCCGTAAGTAATGTACAGTTTGTGCATTACTTCTTAGAGCAAGCATTACTCATCAGCAAGATGGCTTGATTCCTGTTCCTTGGAGGCAGTTTGTGCATAACTCAAAACATACGTCAAAATGAGTGCTGATGCTTAATAGCAAATCTATGGTGTGTCCATAGCTTAAGTTTAAAGCCGGATTTACACTACATATGTAGCCAAAACCTGCTATATAACTTTTGCTATATAACATTGCTTTATAACTGTTGCTGTATGAAAATTTTACAAACAATTTTAGTGATTCTGGTGCTCGTGCTATATGTTTATGTAGCACAACCTCATTCGCATTCCGTATCGAAATGTGCGCTGAAGGACATTGTTCGTGGCAGTTATCTTGGTGATCTTGGAGAGAGAGAGAGAGAGAGAGAGAGAGAGAGAGAGAGAGAGAGAGAGAGAGAGAGAGAGCGAGAGAGAGAGAGGGAGAGAGAGAGAGAGAGAGAGAGACAGACGGGAGCGAAGATTTTAGCAAGTTTTAGGTTTGACCGCTTCTTGCTTCGAGAAATAAGTACAGTGTAGCAGATTTATTACGGGACCTTAATGATGACGAATACACTGACAATCCATAATTAAAACTCTAAATAAGGTGACGGTAACTTCAAAAACGTTTTACGTATGATCACAACGCTAGTTGTCCACGGAACAGTTCAATTAAGTTTATAATATCATCCCGATCCTAGGCACTGTCACTTTCCGTTTCCAGTCCTTCCATTGTAAACAAAGATCGCTGAGCAAAACCGTTCGCACCCAGGAGGCTACAACTGTGAACTGTGTGCACTAAATGCTACATATAGCAGATGCTAGACGAAAAATATATGTATATCATTGCTACATATGGCAATGTTAGATGTAGCAAGTATTTCTTTTGATATTTACCGACTCCCGATGGATAGCACAATTTTAGCTATATATAGCAGGATCTGCTACATATAGCAGTGTTATATAGCACTTTTGTAAAGTTAGTTTTTCTTCTTCTAGCAAATGTTATATAACATTGCTAGATGTTACACAAATCTGCTATGTAGCAGGTTTAGCCACATAGTGTAAACCCTGCTTAAGGCCAAAATTATGAAAATCTGTCTGGTAGAAGAGCTAACCCGACTCGGAAAAGAAAAACCAATTATTTTAATAGATGGCAATAATTGATTTACCAGCATGCATAATCTAATCATACGAAAATAATCATACGAAAAATGAGTTAATAATTTAACAGCTTATTGTTATATTGTTATTTAATAGATTTTTCTTTGATTAACTATTGTTGTTAACAATTTGCATTTGTGTTTAAAATGTGTTTCTTATATTAAGTGTGTGATTCTAATGTTATGAGCTTAATCTGTACCAAATATTAGTGAGCAAAGTGGTGTATGGATTTCATAACCATTATTTTACTAGAGACCGTTGTATTTATTTAACCACAATAATGGGCTCTGTTGATAGTCTATTAAATAAATAACATTAGGTTTAACGAAACGAGTACCAAGGTTTGCTGCTACAAAGAAACTAATTAAGTGTGTTTTTATTAAAATATTGTTTAGTATAAAATAAATAAATCTGCAAAGTTTTATCAAAGTATATCCATAAACGAGGAAACTACAACTTTGTACCATATTCTCCATAAGAATAACATGGGGATTTTAAATTTCCAATTTTTTAAATTTTCCCCGTTACCAATAATCGTACAAAAACCCTTTGATATACTTAACTATTTGTTTTTTAAGCTCTTTAAAAAGGTCTAGAGAGAAATTGGGAAATTTTACGTTTTAAGGGTCAAAAATGAAAAAAAAACTAATTTTGAAAGTATAAAATAATTTATAAATAAAAAACTTTTCAAATGCCACGTTTTTAAACGCACATTTTTTCGCCCATAGTGCATCACTGTTAACAGTATATTTTAAATTCAACCATTATATTCTTTTCCAGCATGAAATGTTCTATAATTTGATACCAAGGCAGATTTTTTAACAATAATTTAAAATTTTACACTTTTTTTAATGGTGGCCAAAAAACCGTATTTTGCGTAACAGTACAAATGTATACTTTTAGTATGTTCTTTATAAGTGTATTACCTACCAGTTCTAACTGGAATAATTAATGTTGCAATTAGTTCCACCTCAAACACTATTTCTACTGCACTAAAAGGTGTCAAGAATATTAAACTAAAAATCAAGAAAAATCCAATTGGCGGAAAGCCACAATTTTTTAAAAAACTTCCGCCATATTGGATTTATGTAAGCTTTTAGTAAACATCAATAATTTGACAACTAATCGTCTTAACAATCTGCGGTTTGTCTTAATAGCTTCCTCATCAAGTTTACTTGATAATAATAACTTTATACCATAATTTATTTAAAAGAGACAGCTTTAAATAGAAACAATACCAAATTTCGAAGATGTTTTTTTGTAAAACCTTTAAATGTTTGCAAATACAAACTCAGGTGATAAGAACATTCATATTTTGTGGCTCTTAAAAAAAATCTGCATACAATTTTGAACAATTATCAATCAAGATATATTATGGGATATATTGTTATTAGTCTTCAACTTGGAACGCTAGCCGTGCTGCACCACTACATCTAGTCCGATTGAAATACACTTCGAGGTGGGAAAAATTGCTTTGAGAACATTTAAGACATATTTTGGAACCATACATTCATACATATAGGGCAATGTATAAAAAAATCTGACAAAATCCGAGCATGGGAACACTGAAAAAGTAGGGGTTTTGAAACATACCAAAATTCAATTTTTCATAATAGACAATTACATATATGTGTCCGTGAACACGATAACTTGAGTAATTTGTATACAATTTTTAATGGAATTTGGTTTTAAGGTGTAAGGCGGGATAAACTTGAATGAGTTCGCGAACCAGCATGATCGGACCATGGGAACGGGGTTTTACGCGTGGTTTTATGGGGTAAAAATTGGTTTTTCTAATTTTTGATCCTCTAAACGCAAAATTTTCCAATTTCTCTTCAGACCTTCTTAAAGAGCTTAAAAAACAAATAATTTAGTATATCATAGTGTTTTTGTACCATTATTAGTTACGGAGAAAATTCAAATAATTGTTATTTTAAAATTCACATGTCATTCTTATGGGGAATATTGTAAAATGTTGTAGTCTGCTTGTTTATGGATATATTTTGATCAAACTTGGTAAATTTATTTATTTTATACTAAGTTATTAATATTTCACTAAAAAACACACTTTTTTACCCTCCCTGTAGCAGCAAGCCTATGTACTCATAAAAATTAATGGTAATTAAATACATTTAATTGAAAATCAATTCAGGCAACTGGAAATTCACTTAGTCGGCAGGTTTGCTGCGGCGGGGGTATTTTATTACTAAGATAATCAATTATTGGTATTCTCTGACCCTTAAAACATAAAATTAGACACAAAAATTATTATCCTGTCTCTTCTATAGGGAAAGATACAGCAAATATACAGTTTTTAAGCCATCTTGGCCACCATTTTGAATATTTCAATTTGTTTAAGGGTGACAAAGTGGCACCCTGCAGATGTTAATTATGTAGGTCTTAAAGAAACAGAAAACACTAAAAAACATTGGGTGGACCTTACTTTCAGGTTTGGGTGAAAAATGCCTTTTGGCAACTAGACTATTAAGCATTGATGGTTGCCGCGCCAGTTACTGGGATTGCGGAACTGAAATATCATGTCGACGCCGTTAATTAAACATCGTTGGTGGTGTAGTGGTTAGAGTACCAGACTGACGACTGGAGATCCCTTCTGCTTCTGATTTTGTTAGAATATGATTTTCTCTTAACTTCACTGATTAGTTTTTTTTTTTATCTGAGACATTTATAATTTAATTTTGTGATAAGAATGCATTTTTTATAAATACATTAACTTTTTGTTTGTAATCATTTCCTAACAGCGAATAATTGAGATAGACTAATCGATTCTTAAAATTATCATCATCATCATCATCATCCTTTTATTGATTTCCCTCAAGGGTTACATCAAAAAATACATTTACAAAATACAATTACATGCAAAATAACCAAGGTTGGTAAATAAGTTTTACTAATAACTAGGCAAATAAATAATCATATAAATACATGCAATAAATAATTCAATAAATAACCAATAAATATCTCATAAATAAATCTGTATAAACATAGAATACCAGTAGAAGAACAATAAATATTTACACTGATAGCTGAGCCAACATTCAAAATTAATTATATTCAAAAAACATTAAAAGAAAGAGATCCATTGAATTTTTAAACCATACATTAAAGGGGATTTGAGTCAAGAGGGGGGGAGGGCAGCTGTATGTTGCCTGCGGACCTTATTTTCCATTCATTCTCTAATATATCAAAAAATATTTTCAAATGTTCCGCAAACTCACGCAATGTCGACATATTATTTTCCATAAACATACTGTCCATTCCAGATTTGCCCATTCCATTGTACCTACATTCAATAAATGCGTGCCTTCCATTCTCTATTTCCCCAAACAGTACACATATTCTATTTCCTGTCTCATCTTTCCTGCACATCCACAGCCAGGTTCCTAATCTATATCTCGCTATCAGTGACCTCTGATTTGGTTTAAGTAAACAAACATACTCTGCTCCTGACCTTGGCACTCCAATCATCCTTAAAACTTCTAAACTTTTCTTTGTCATCGCTTCAGTCCACAAATAAGAGTAACATGCATTCTTTAAAACATCTTTAATTTGTTTAATATTTTTTAAGCTAAGAGTATCACTTTGCCAGATCTCAATTAAATTAATATTTTCTAACAACTGCTTTATTTCGCCTGACCATGAACTGTTGTTTCTATGATTTTCATTAACTTTCAAACAAGCTCTTTGTCATTTCTTATCTAATGATGTTTTTATTCTTACAAACTATAAGTACCTTTAGTAACTATAAGTATTTCTCCATAAGATTAACATGGGAAACAAACATTGTTATGAAACTCCAGCTGTTGTCAGAAATCACATTATAAGATTAAAAGTTAGATAAAACTGAAATAAGTTGAGAGTTTGGTTCACAGTTTTTGTATTTTTGTAGTAACAATTATAAGTTCAAAACAATAACAACTAAATTATAACCAGCTAGCATTTAATATATTAATGTAATCCATGCCTTTGGCACAATGGGTCTGGCAGGGATGCCAAATCTATGTCTGCCTCATCGTGCACATTATCCATGGGTACGTGCGACGCAACGTGGTGACTCATCTGCCTTAGGAATTCCCTCACTGAGCACCGTCCCAAGACCAAGTTTTTTTTGGGCCTTGAGGATTTGATGATCCTGGAGGACCCATCTCCCCCTTCTTCCAAACATCAGATCGGCCCCTCCCTGAATCCTCAAATGGTCCCTTACGGCTCCACCGGCGATAGCACAAAGTGCATCTAGCATTAAGAAATGCATTATGCTGATTATGTTAAAGCCTTGCTCGGTTGTATTTAATTGGGTTTAATTGTTAAAATATAGCAATATTGTAAACATAAAATATAAAATATATTTGTATTATACTGTATATATAAATATAAATATATTTATATATATATATATATATATATTTTATATATATATATGAATTTGAACTGATGGTGTTTTTTGCCTCTAGGGACTTCAAAACTAAAAAGTAAATCGGTCCCGGGTCCAGGTCTTACCATGAGTACTACGGTAATAGCTTAGTCCCTATTGGGAAATTCGCTAAAAACCAAAAATAAAATTACAATCTAGGGTAGGGTATGTTTTATCTATGGTATAATGTTGTAATTGTCTTTAAACAAAAAAAAGGAGAACTCACTTGACAACGTATCTTTATGTCTGTAGAGGTAGCACAAAGGTGATTTGCAAGATTCTCAGATGTTACACCACTTTTTTACCTCTTTAAACTTAAGTAAATAAACAAGATAAAATAATCAAAAGAGATAAAATAAACAAAAAACTGTTTTTAGCGAATTTCCCATATAGGCTATGGAATAAGATATTACCGTAGGTCTCATGGTAAGACCTAGACCCAGGACCGATTTACTTTTTTGTTTTGAGTTCCCCAGAGGCCAAAAACACCCTCTGTTCAAACTGATATAATACCGTATGTGTTTTTGAGCAAAAATGATCCAATTTCGATCAACTTTGGTACAAACGTGTAGACCTCCGTTTATTCAAACGAGTTCGCAAACCAGCATGATCGGACTATGGGAAAGGGGTTTATGGGGTAAAATGTGTTTATCAGGAAATGTGTTATTTTGATCTATACATCTCAAACAGTTTAATCAAGTTTTGTCGTAAATGCAAACTGTGTGAGTAAAGCTATTTTTCCTACAGTCACCCGACAAAGTTGGCTTCCTTGTACTGTTTATAGTACAGAAAGCTGCTAATTGCTGCATATTTATACTTTGCCGTACGGTTTATACTTTATCGTACGGTTTATACTTTGCCGCACATCAGGATTCCAACGAAACAACACAAAACAGCGTGGTTTTATTATGCACGTAATCCGTGTACGCTTGGAAATAGGTTGGCAACACTTAAAGATAAAAATACTATGAGCAGCTGATTGACTATTATAACTACGATTTAACCTGTCATTTCGTGTTTATAGTTTCGGTATTTCTGAACTTTCTGGACTTTTCTTTTAAACGTTTTTTAAACATTCCTACGATCTTAATAAACAAGAAAATACCTTTAAAGCATTTTTTTAGGCGCGGAAACCACTTCAAATTAGAAAAACATACGGAACTATATTCTCAAAACGCGGAGCACATTTCTTGCCGAGGAAAAATAGCGGAGTGATACGGACCGCGGGTACTACTTTCTCTAGGGCACCATTTGTGTCGCCAGCTGAACCTAAAAACGTGTTGTATAGTGTTTGAAAGACTAATTATTTATATGCTTTATAGTGACTGTAGGAAAAATATAATGTGTAACACGAGTGAAAAAGGCCTTTGCTGCACTCGAGATCATTCCACACTCGCCTGCGGCTCGTGCGTAATCATTGCTCTCGTGTGCAGCAAAGTGCCACTTTCACCACTAGTTACACAAATAACTATAGTTTATACCATGGAAATTTCATCTCATATTTGGGAAATCTTTTTTCAGAAATTTATTGCTTAATCGTTTAAGATATAAGTGGTTTACGTGTTGATACTTCTTTTTCTGTATGTCCGAATGTATGTGAGTCATACTATAATTTTTGTTAGTAATGAAAGCGTCAATTGGTGTAGTAGGTCTCGATAAAACTGTCCAATGAGCTGCAAGGTGCAGTAGAAACCAAAGTCGACTCATACCATACCATAACTCTCCCCGTAGTATTGAAAGTGCAGACAAAATATACAGACCAGTTCAACATAACGGAGGTCGAGATAAAAACAAACAGAGAGCTAAGAGAAATGTGTAAACACCCAGATATAGGGGTGTTTTCCAGAAGTAAAAGGCTTGGATGGGCTATGCGTGGTGGATAGGAGATAAATCAACTTTTAAAAGTATATTCCATAGTACCACAAGATAAAAGACCACTTGGAAGACCAAGAATTAAGTGGAAAGACCAAGTTATGAAATACATCCTCAGACCGGGATCTAAATTAGAAGAGACAGGGGATGGAAGAGAATGGGTGACCAGAATCCTCATAAGGTGTCAGTCTGTGGTCACGAGGTAAAGGTGCGGTAAGTACATATACAGGGTTAGTAAAAAGTGTGGAGACCCCCTGTTATTTTTTTTTATACGGCGCATACTAGAAAAACTAAACTCGACAAACCTTTATGACATGTTATGAAGTACTTTTTAAGCCTAGTAGCCACTTGCTTACCAAACCCAAAATGGGGGAGTTTGGGGGAAACTCAAAAGTTTTAAATGATAAGCCCCATCTAGTGACCCCTCATTTTGAAGGTCCTGGCAAAAGAAAACTAACAACGCAAACTAGAGGCTTCTATCTAAATCCAGTAAAATAAAGAAGCTGATTGAAATCTTTAGAAATCGGAAATAACTTGCAATTTCATATTCAATTGGCTGCCATATTTCACTGTGTTAAGATAGAGACCTATAGTTTGCGTTGTTCGTTTTATTTTATTATGACCTTCAAAATGAGGGGTCACTAGATGGGGCTTATCATTTAAAATTTTTGAGTTTCCCCCAAAATCCCTCATTTTGGGTTTGGAAACTTATGAGAATTTCAATTGGCTGCCATTTTGTACTGAACTGAGATCGAGACCTCTAATTTGCGTTGTTGGTTTTCTTTAACCAGGACCTTCAAAATGAGGGGTCACTCGATGGGTCTTTGTAGGGCCTATTTTAAATTTTTTAGTTTACCCCAAAATCCCCCATTTTGGGGATGAACACCAAGTGGCGGTAATACCCAAAAAATACTTCATAACATGCCATAATGGTGTGCCGAGTTTAGTTTTTCTATTATAGGCCGTTAAAAAAATAACAGGGGGTCTCCACACTTTTTACTAACCCTGTATAAGTGGTAAATGCAATTGTAGCAACTCTACTTAATACCAGTATGTGTAAATCGGTCTCCAATCTCACTTCAAGTCTTTTCAAATCGACGCAACTGCTATTTTATGGTAAAGTTATCAAATTTAAAATGCATATCGCTATATTTTAGGTCTATAATCGGATGGAAGAAATATGTAGTCACGTGACATTTGTTAATAAGGTCAACAAAAAATACCCCCGCCGCAGCAAACCTGCCGTCTAAGCGAATTTCCATTTGGCCGAATTGATTTTCAATTGATCTATTTAAATAACATTAGGTTTAACGAGTACCTAGGTTTGCTGCCACAAGGAAACTAATAAAGTAGTGTGTTTTTAGTAAAATATTGATAGCTTACTATAAAATAAATAAATTTGCCAAGTTTGATCAAAATATATCCATAAACAAGCAAACTACAACATTTTACAATATTCTCCATAAGAATAACATGGGAATTTTAAATTTACCATTTTTTTTAGTTTTCTCCGTAACCAATAACCGTACAAAAACACTTTGATATACTGAATTGTTTGTTTTTTTTCAAGCTCTTTAAGAAGGTTTAGAGAAAAATTGGGAAATTTTGTGTTTTGAGGGTAAGAAGTGAGAAAAACCAATTTTTACCCCATAAAACCCCCCATAAAACCCTGTTCCCATGGTCCGATCATGCTGGATCGCGAACTCATTCAAGTTTGTCCCGCCTTACACCTTCAAACCAAATTTCATCAAAATCGGATAAAAATTACTCAAGTTATCGTGTTCACGGACACATATATATCTAATATATAAAATTCTCGTGTCACAGTGTTTGTCTGCAAACTCCTCCGGAACGACTTCACCGATCGTTATGAAATTTGGTGTGTAAATTCTGTAGGTATGCGAATAGAAAGTAAACTATTTCCCGTTTCGAAATTCTTAAAAGGGCTCCGCCCCAGTGGCTCTGGAGTTTCCCATGTTAACCTTATGAGAAATGGAATTAATGAATCTTAACAGCTGTTTCAATTAAACAAGTTGGTTCTGTTCTATGATGTTCAATAGCATTAAAGTTACAAGGATTACCAACAGGGTGCAGCACTATTATTTCTTTTACATTTATGACAACAGCTAATTTGCAACCAAAAGGTGAGTGAGCGTAGCGAACGAACTTCAACCTGGAGGCGAGTTAGCGTAGCGAACGAGCTAACCTGAAGGCAAGTGAGCGCAGCGATCGAGCTCCAACCTAAAGGTGAGTGAGCGTAGCGAACGAGCTCCAACCCAAAGGTGAGTGAGCGTAGCGAACGAACTTCAACCTGGAGGCGAGTTAGCGTAGCGAACTAGCTAACCTGAAGGCAAGTGAGCGCAGCGAACGAGCTCCAACCTAAAGGTGAGTGAGCGTAGCAAACGAGCTCCAACCCAAAGGTGAGTGAGCGTAGCGAACGAACTTCAACCAGGACGTGATTGAGCGATGCGAACGAGATCATCTTGAAAATTAAACTTAACGGTACTTTCTTTCCATCGGTCTGTCTTAGGGGAAACCTATAACTTTGGCGATACGAAGTTCGCCGGGTCAGCTAGTATATATATATAAATCTATATATATATATATATACATATATAAAAATTTGAACGAATGGTGTTTTTGGCCTCTGGGGACATTAAAATGAAAAAGTAAATCGGTCCCGGGCCTAAGTCTTACCATGAGACCTACGGTAATAGCTACTTCCCTATAGGGAAATTCGCTAAAAATAACAATTAATTGTTAATTAGGTTGTTTTGGGGGTAGTTGGCCCCCATTAAAACTGCCAGAATTTGTCACTGTGCATGTAAACTAGATATTCTGCACTATTTCGTTTTAATTGACTACTCGATTCCCGTACGTAGGACGGGCCAACAGCTCGTTTAAATAAAGATAATCATATGTAATCAAATTAATCAATGAGTAGAGTTTAAAGCACTGTATGATGGACTGTTATAGTTACCAAAATTATTTTGCAGTGGTTAAATCAAGTTAGTAGCCTCTCCCTTAGAAGATATTCCCCTCTTTGATAAACCTTTTCATACCTAACAAAAACATGTTCTTTAATCAAATAACTATTTTAAAGAGTAGATACCATCAATGATGAGTAGTTACAAAAGTGTTACCAGATAAGTGTGTCTTTAAAAATTTCACATGGTACTTATCTTACTTAATTCAGGGTATCTCGTTAAAAAAATTAAAACAAATTTGTGTTCTATCGAAGACAAATTTTTACTTGGTATACAATGAGTTGTTTTTTTACAGCTTTTAAAAATGAGAAAGTCATCTCTAGGACGAAGGTCTTCAACTCATATACCTGTCAGAGTTCCCAGTTCTGGAGGCAGTGCTTCAAGGTAATTTATACACAAGTTTTTCAAGCAATAACATTGAAATGAGCTTCATATATAAGTTGTAGGAAAAATAACAGATTTTTGAAAAATATTGTTTGAATGGTAAGTAATTGGTTACTATTTTGCCGAGTGTAACAACTATCTTTCACCAAGACAGTTACAGAGTACTCTTTTTTACCAAGAAAAATTGTTTTTGCGTCAATTTTTAATTGATTTTTCCTTAATAATGCGAATGAGGTCTTAGATTTTATCATAGACTAACCATATTTTATCTATGATTTTATCTAGATACATGGATAAATGAGCAATTTCATATTAAAATAATAAAAAATGTCTACATGTATAAATTTGTTTTCAGATCATGCACAGAGAAAAAAAGCACTGGGGCTTTGTTGAAGCCAGGTCATACGCAGCAGCGTAACAGGTCCCAATCAGCAGATCGGGAGGGTTGTGTGTCATAGGGGATTGCCCAACTCCGCGCAGTGGTCAAATTTAATCCGAGGAAAAGTTTTATGGCCCCCGAAGGGTTCAGCCCAACTCCGCGCGGTGGTCACTTTTAGTGCCAAGTCTAACTCCGCGCGGTGGCCTGGCGGTGCAAAGGCTACAGCACATTTGCATGGACGTGAGTTGAAGTTTCCAAAAAGTTTGCTGCTGTTATTACAATAATACCCCCGCCGGAGCAAAACTGCAGATTAAGCGAACTTTCATTTGCCTGATTGCATTACCAGTAAAATATATCTTTCAAAATATACTATTTATTCCTTATTTAAATAGTATTAGTTTAATGAGTGCACATAGGTTTGCTGCAAGAGGCAGGGTAATAAGTGTTTTTGTGAAATGTCAATAGTTAAGTGTAAAATAAATGCATTTCCAAATTTAATCAAAATACGCTCCTTTTACAGGAAATTACAACAATTTACTTATTCTCTATAAGAATAACACGGGAATTATAAAATTAAAATTTGTTGGCATTTTTTCTGTAACCATTATGGCGCATAATAACACTTCGATATACTAAATTATTTGACTTTAAGCTCTACAAATTGCTTTCAAAAGAAATTGCAAAAATGTACATGCTTTTAGGGTCAAAATTGGGAAAACTCGATTCTTTCCCCATAAACCCCAGTTTCCATGGTCCGATCGTGCTGGTTCGTGAACTCGTTCGAATAAATGTAGGTTTAACGTTCATGTAAAATTTAACCAAAATTGGATAATTTTTGCTCGAATTATCGTGCTAACGGACATATATATATATATATATATATATATATTTATATGAATTCGAACGGATGGTGTTTTCGGCCTTTGGGACATAAATACGAAAAATTAAATCAGTGGGCCCATGTCTTACCATAATACCTACGGTAATAACTTATTCCCTATATGGGAAATTCGCTGAAACGTTGGTCTGGGTCTGGCTTCAATGAAACTCCTCTTCATAGACGTCAAATTCGACATTTAGTAAGACGTCAAAGAAATATTTTAGATTATTATACATGCAAAATTATAGATTCACAACTGGAGGTGAAACTTAAAAACCACTATGTAAGAAGTTCAAAAAGTCCGTGTGAAGAGTGGATACGTATGAAAGTTTCTGAAATTCACAGCTCACAATTATTTAATACTAACGATGATTAATTTGGCCAATTTTGGCTCACTTGCCCTGGAATTTTGAACATTTTCTACGTAGAGTAATTAAATATAAAGTCAATTTTGAAGTCTGAAGTTTTATTAAAATTACTATACTGCTTTAAGTATTGATATAATTTTGTATTGCAAGTCATAAAAAAACATAGAAGTTTGTCGGCCATTTTTTTCCATTTTGAGGTGTGTAGCTAACTGTTGTATGAAACACAGATTACAGCTAATTTTTTATAGCAATCTGCGGTTGTATACAAAACTAATATTTTTGAACTTGGTACTAAAGTTCAGAGAGCTCATAAGCCCAGTAATATGAATGATTGAGTATTGTAGAATTTGGAACGTATAAATTCACAGTCACTCTTTCTCGCCGACTTTTTAAAACTTCTCATATTAGTGGTTTTTAAGCTTCATCTCCTGTTTTAGGTATATCTTATCTCTTTACTTTCCTATAAATGATAAACATAGCATAAAGTATAACATAATTTCAAAGTTCAAACACAAACTCTCAGCCGTCAGGGCTGTGAGAGCCAAAATTGACCATTGCGCGGAGTTGGACATGTGCCGCGAGGGATCCGAAGTGACCAGTGCGCGGAGTTGGACAGTCGGTTTTGACAGATTTCTGACCACTGCGCGGAGTTGGGATAAGCCCGTGTCATATGGAGGTCCCACCTGCAGTGCTAGGGCACCACAGTAAGTCTAACACTAGTACCTCAAGTGCTTCAAGTAAAGAAATATAGAGGTTTATAAAATACCATAACATTAGATTTAACGAGTGCTTAGGTTTGCTGCTACGGGGAAGGTAAAAAGTGTTTTTGACCCTACGTGAATAGTATAGGATGAAATAAATAAATTTGCCAAATTTTATCAATATATATCCATAAACAAGTAAACTACAATTTTTTTTTTCTCCATAAGAATAACATGGGAGTTTTAAATTAAATTATATTTGAATTTTCTCCGTGACCGTTAGGCATACAACAGCGCATCAATATACTAAATTATTTCTTTTTTTAAGCTCTACAAAACGGTTTAGAAATAAATTGCAAATTTTTTGTTTTTAGGGTAAAAAAATTAGGAAAACACATTTTTACCCCATAAAACCCCCCATAAACCCCTGTTTCCGTGGTCCGATTATGCTGGATCGCGAACTCGTTCGAATAAACGTTGGTTTACACGTGTGTACCAAATTTCATCAAAATGGGATAATTTTTGTTCGAGTTATCGCGCTAACGGACACACACATATATATAGTGAACAGCAAAGTGAACAGAACTATAAAATATATATATATATATGAATTTGAACGGATGGTGTTTTTGGCTTCTAGGGACCTCAAAATGAAAAAAAATCGGTCCCGCGTCCAGGTCTTACCATGAGTACTACGGTAATAGCTTATTCCCTATATGGAAAATTCGCTAAAAAAGGTGAGTGAGCTTAGCGAACGAACTCTAACCTGGAGGTGAGTTAGCGTAGCGAACGAGCTAACCTGAAGGCAAGTGAGCGCAGCGAACGAGCTCCAACCTAAAGGTGAGTGAGCGTAGCGAACGAACTTCAACCAGGACGCGAATGAGCCATGCGAATACTTATGAAGTTAAACGGGGCAAAGCCCGCGGGTACAGCTAGTTCCTTATAATTGAGGTTTTAATAAAAGTAAAAACAAATTAGATATTTAATTTTTATCAATATAATTGAAAAAGCTCAAATTGTAATGACTAAAAACCAGCTTAAATCCTAGTTCATGAGTTATTCAATCACCCTCACAAGATCTTGCATTTGTAGCTTATGCAAAGTTCAGTAAAAATTGATCTCATTATTTTTCTCATTTTTACCCATGAAACATCAATTTTCCCAATTTATCTTAAATGTTGTAGAGCTTAAAAAATAAATAATATTGTAAGAGAAAAGAGAAAATTCAAAAAATTTTTAGGCTTAACTTTAAATTTCCCATGTTATTTTGGAGAGAATAAGTAAACTGTTGTAGTTTGCTTGTTTATGGATATATTTAGATCATACTTGGTAAATTTATTTATTTTATATTCTACTGAGCCGTGAGCCGATAACATTTTACAAAAAAAACACACTTTATTATCTACTCTGTAGCACTAAACCTAAGTACTCGTTAAACCTCATATGTTTAAAGGAGACATTTAATTTAAAATCCAATCAGGCAAAACTGAATTTTTATGGATGGAAAGAATTGAGTTTTTTGTTCGGACGGGACAGGACGGGATTTTATTTCCTTCTCATTTTTTGGGTCTATCTATCTATCTGTCTATCTATCTGTAACTATCTTTCACCAAGACAGTCACAGAGTACTCTTTTTTAACAAGAAAAATGGTTTTTGCGTCAATTTTTAATTGATTTTTACTTAATAATGCGAATGAGATCTTAGATTTTATCTAGACACATGGATAAATGAGCAATTTCATATTAAAATAATAAAAAATTTCTACATGTATAAATTTGTTTTCAGATCAAACACTGAGAAAAAAAGCACTGGGGCTTTGTTGAAGCCAGGTCATACGCAGCAGCGTAACAGGTCCCAATCAGCAGATCGGGAGGGTTGTGTGTCATATGGAGGTTTGTACACTTGCATTGTTTTTATTGTATGACTCAATATTCTTCCCGATTATTAAAAACATGTAGCCTATTATATATCTCACGAACCTTAGGCGTTCTTTCTTGAATATAGGTAATCTATCTATCTATATATATAATACGCTAAGCCGATTTTTGTGAACAGAACTCCTCCCACATTTTTGGACCGATTTTGATGATCAAAGTGTCAAAAGAATTGCCCTGATCTGTAGTTTTGCAAAGTGTTTTTGGTTTTTTGAAATCTTTATTAGTTTGGGCAGGATCTTCCATCAAAGTTGGGTTTTCTCCCATAAGATTAACATAAGGAAATATAAATATTTAACTGGAAACTTTGTCTCCACGAATTTGAGAGAACGGCTGGACGTAGAAACTTGGTAGAGGTCTCCAAAGAAAGGCCTTGGTCTGTATATGAGTTATCAAAAGAAACACAAAGTCAATTCCCTTAGGGCTCTGCCCCAGAAGCCTTTAAAAATACCTCGACAAATTTGTTTACATTTTGGCCATGTGGATAATACTTTTTAATAAAACAGCTGTTGATTTTTCAATTGTGTTTTAAACAACACACATTTATTGGGAGTTACTAAATTTTCCAAAAGAAGTATTTGCAATGCTATTTTCTGATTTTAAAATGTATTTTCTCCTGTATCATGTCATGATTTGAAATATAATATTAAATTACGAAATCAGTGGAAATTCCTTTTATCACAGAGCTCTTACAATAATTTCTTATTGAACTATCTTATCTGCTGTACGGGTTGTTGTCTGCCTTTTCCACCACTTTTGCCTATATTATATCATATTATTCTAATATCATCATAATTTCACGAGATTATTGTTATACATATATTCAATCATTGGAAAAATCTTCGATTGTGTAATACAATACTAAATTATACAAGTGCAGAAGGGCACGTTGCCCATTTGAGCAGTGTCCATGTTTTGCTAAATTAATAGTAGTTTCCAGAAAATGGATAAAACGTTTTACTATATTTATGTAGAAATATGTGCATAATTTATAAAGTCATTAAGCTGTAAAACTGCAAATTACTATAGACTTTTCAGAGAGGTTACTTCGATGTTGTTAATTCAGCTTAGTGAAAACATAATATAGATACTTAAGTATACAAATAAGAATTTGAACTCTTAGAGAGCCTTTGAATGTTATTAGAATAACGAAATGGGTTGTGCATGTTTACTAACGCTACTCAGCAACAAAAACCATTTAATTTATCTCTAAAAATAAATTCTTAAATTGCACTGAGCAGCAGCCTCAAAAATACTATGTAACTTACCCATATAGTTACAAAATGCTCAAACTCACATTGTGACATTTATAATTCGGCTTATATTTCTCCAGCAGATTATTTATCTGCAGAAGTTTATTGTGTTCTTATCGTATGATATAATAACATCCAAACACAGAAACCTGGCCTAAAATGGTACCTATCTTGACAAAATATTTGAAGTGGCCTATATTACGGACCGTGGCTCACTGGGTTGTTAACATGATTTAAAATAACACGACAATTTGGCTGTAAAAAAGGCATAAAGAGTAAATACTATTTAAGCAGCTACTGTCATGACAGAAAGGTCATATTCCTTTTAAACTATGTAGATCATATCACCCTTTATAAGATACGTTGTTTAACAATGCATGTAACCGTCAGTATTTACGTAACAGCCAATTTACAGTATTTTTGCTTTTTGGAAATGTCCCATTGCTATGTCATTTGCATCATTTGTTGCCAATGAAGCCGCACAACCATATAAATGAGGAGGTCCCTAACAGTTCAAGAGTAAAAGCCAACTTTACTTCCTCTACACCTAACTTTCCGTAGATGAATAATTAGCGTACTAAGCCTTGACAGTGACCGTCGATTTCGACGGGTTTCACCTAGTAATAATAAATGATTACCTATTGAAGCTAACCCCATGGCCGTAAGGAATAATTATATGCTCCTTTGAAATTTATATGTCCCTCTGGTTTCATAATTTAAAATTTTCTAAGAGCAATAAAGCAAAGATTTTTGAACAACAAATTTAAAACGCATTAAATTCATCATTTTGTTCAAACTATAAAAAACTTGCCATGCAGTGGAGAATCAATTTAAAATCATAAATTATAATGTAAACATTTAATTTTGACGGTTTCAGTAAATTCATAACACTTGACCTTGAGCACTTGAGACTTGAGCAGATCCCCAAGGGAATTTACCATGTTTCTCTTATTTTGATGGCTCATCTACAGACCAAGACCTTTCTCTAGACACCTCTACCGAGTTTCTACGCCCAGCCGTTCTCTCAAATTAGCAAATTAGTCAGCAAGACCTCGGGGTAGTTGGTGTGGATGACTCCAATTCTAATCCCCTCTGTTGTCTGTTTGTAAGAGAGTCTTTGGGGTTGACTGGTTGCCTCCTGGGTAGTTGGCGTTGCCCCTGCTGAGCTCTCTTTCTTTCTGTTTTTTTCTCTCCCGAGCTTCTTCGGGGGTTGTTGTATCCTGCCTAGGTCTTTTAGGCCTACTGCTAGTCTCCCCTTCGCTAGCATTCCTCTCTAGTGGCTCGAGGCTCTTCTCATAGGCTTCCTGCCTTGAGCAACCCTTCCTCATGAGCCAGAGGAACCTCTTGGTCCTGGAGCCGCTCATCTTTAGCCAAGGTCTCCTTGTTGTGAGCTTGAGCTTCCCTGCTTCTACCTCTAACTCCTTGACATTTTCGGAGTCCTCGTCATTGAGGAGGCCTTCCTCCTTTGATAGTGTGATTGCATCCCCTCCCTGAGGTGCGGACACCTCCTGGGAGGAAATGCTATGTTCTCGGGGGATGACATCTTGGGACCCTGTGGCCACCTCAGATGTCTCCATCCGCTGGGGAGTCGTTGTCTCCTCCTCTACCTCCATAGTTACTTCTAGTTTTTGGTTTTCGGTTTGCCGGTTAAAATTGTTCTCCATGTTGGTCCCACGAGTAGCTAGGGAAATGTGGGTCACCCCGGGCAGAGCCCCGCTTACCCGGAGAAGGCTGCTTTAAACTGGAGGTCGCCTGGTATCCAGAGTCCGCATACTTGTGGCCAAGCTCCCCCTTGACCATGCAGTCCTCGGCGTATGCTGTTCCACCTTGACTTGGGATGATTAGAAAGGGAAATGAAGATAAAGTTGAGAAAAGAGTAGTTGGAGGCAGATTTTTGAGTCGGGGGACTCGACAGTAGGGGAGTAGTATTAAAATAGCGAGAAATGAAAGATATAGTAAAGAAGCCTGCCAGTGTAGCACCCTGATCCGTTGGGAGGAAGTGTCCTGATTCCTGATTGCCCAGTTGGGATGCATATTTTTTGCCCTTGAGTGAGAGAGTAGGAGGACAGTGCTTCTAGGACATACTGGCTCGGCACATGTGAAGGTGCTTGATAACACAGTCACTTCCCAACCATCCCACGTGGTTGCAAAGACATTGTCGCTGTCTTTTTTTATGACAGCAAATAAAATCAAAACCATATTTATTTACAATCTGCAATATGGAAAAACGTCTCGCATAGGCCGTGCAAGACCTGCACACTGTGCATCTCTATATTCCCTCGGGGTCATGGAGATATTCAAATTGCCTCTTATAATTGCGGCAATATCTTGGAATGGTCCTGCGGTTTGCAAAGACCAAAATAATTTTAACAAAGCATTCTAAATTTACAAAAACCAAATAATAAGAAAGTTGCTACTAACAGATCATATCCAATGTTTATCAAAGTTTATTTATTACAAACTAAACTATCATAATTTCCATTATTACACCTGTAGCTACTTTAAGACTGTAATGTTTTAATTTGTTTATTAGGTTGGCAATTTCAAAGAGCTAACACCATACCTGCCATGCTTCAGCACACGAGTGTGCAAGGCAACCTTCCCACCGGCAGTGCTAGGGCACCAAAGTAAGTCTAACACTAGTACCACAAGTGCTTCAAGTAAAGAAATATAGAGGTTTATAAAAAAAGTCATTTTGTTATACAGCATAAAAGAGTGGCTTTACACCCCCTAGTTTTTTAACAGAGTGAATTCCTTGGTTAAAAAATCCATTCAGACTAACAGCAGACTAAGTGAAGTCAGTAATAAACTTTAATTGAAAATAACTCACCCTGGAACATTCCTTATAATTGAGGTTTTAATAAAAGTAAAAACAAATTAGATATTTAATTTTTATCAATATAATTGAAAAAGCTCAAATTGTAATGATTAAAAACCAGCTTAAATCCTAGTTCATGAGTTATTCAATCACCCTCACAAGATCTTGCATTTGTAGCTTATGCAAAGTTCAGTAAAAATTGATCTCATTATTTTTCTCATTTTTACCCATGAAATATCAATTTTCCCATTTATCTTAAATGTTGTAGAGCTTAAAAAATAAATAATTTAGTAAGAGAAAAGAGAAAATTCAAAAAAATTTTAGGCCAAACTTTAAATTTAAATTTCCCATGTTATTTTGAAAAGAATAAGTAAACTGTTGTAGTTTGCTTGTTTATGGATATATTTAGATCATACTTGGTAAATTTATTTATTTTATATTCTACTGAGCCGTGAGCCGATAACATTTTACTAAAAAAAACACACTTTATTCTACTCTGTACCACTAAACATAAGTAGCCTACTCGTTAAACGTCATATGTTTAAAGGAGACATTTAATTTAAAATCCAATCAGGCAAAACTGGATTTTTATGGATGGAAAGAATTGAGTTTTTTGTTCGAATGGGACAGGACGGGATTTTATTTCCTTCTCAATTTTTGGGTCGTGTGCATAAAAATGGGTTGTTTTAAAAGTCCTGAGTATTGCAGTTACCAAAAAGACACTGTCTGGGCGCAATAGTATAAATGACTCGCGATAACGGAGTGATCGTCGGTATGACTTGCGGTCACGGTGTCATCGTCGGTATGACTCATGGTCACAGCGTGATCGTCGGTATGACTTGTGGTCACGGTGTAATGGTCATAATGACTCGTGGTCATGGCGTGATTGCCGTAATGACTCGCGGTCACATCCCTATCATTGTAATGACTCGTAGTCATGGCGTGATCGTCAAAATGACTCGCGGTCGAGCCCGATCATTGTAATGACTCGCAGTCTCGGCGTGATCTTCGAAATGACTCGCGGTCACGGCATTATTGTCGTAATGACTCGCGGTAACTGCGCGATCATTGTAATTACTCGCAGTCACGGCGTGATCGTCGTAATGACTCGCGGTCACAGCCCGATCATTGTAATGACTCGCGGTCACGGCATGATTGTCGTAATGACTCACGGTCACTGCGCGATCGGCGAAATGCCTTCGCCTCCTGCGTTTGCGGAACTATGGTGAACATCTCTCGCTATAGCGGCGCAAAATCGCCGTCTATCGGTTAAAAACCAGTCCCAAAAAATTTCCGAATCAAATGTAATCCTGTCCCGAAAATCGTGAATACTATTTTCCAGTAAAATTTCCCGAAATTTTGGGAACCATCCCTAGAATTTTGCTTAGTTAGCAGGTCTGCTGCAGCGGGGGTATTTTACTTTTCACACACTTTATTTGCAGAAGTCAAATGGTCAGTACCGATTCGGCCAGAAGAATGATAGGTTTTGGAGGAGGTGGAAAACGTAAGGATACAAGACCAATCACAGAAAAGCCTTTCCAGCAAGCTGCACAAGCTAAGGTAAGATGGCGCCTTTCAATTTGTTGTAACCATAGTGTTGACGTGAAACGATGTTTTAACAACTTTTAAATCACCAACCAGCCAAATTTCAAAGGTTAATAAAAAATTCTAGTTTTAAGTCGCTTGAGAGGTTTTTTGAAACATTGATATTGATTGATAGAATAAAGAATAATTTTTACTATACTCTAGCCAATTGTTTTCAAATTAATTCAGGCTAGACCTGGAGGTTGTGGCATTATCACTTTTTTATTTATTTATTCATTAAACGGTTATATTTTTTAGACCTACATTGCCTATTAAAAGGAGATAGAAATGTGAATCACATCCTTCTATATAGGCCTACATCCAAAAAATTAAAAAAGGACCAGGTCAAATCTCGATGTCTTGTTTTATCCAGGTGCAAGAGTACTTTGATCGCCATGCGCCAGACGTTATCGGACCTGGAAACAGCATTCGTCCAATGAACACTATGCTATTTGTGACTACAATAAATCACCTTCTGCAGAATCTGGATTCAAAAATTGTCATATCAAAATCAAACTACTTGGAAGATATACCATTAAATTTGAGGAAGTTGGGATATCGTTCCAAAATGGACAAATCCTGGCTTATGACTGGTACAGTGATCAGTTATCTATTTTTGCTAATATAAATTACTGCTTACCAAATTTATTTTATTATAGGCTTGTAATGATTTGTCAGAACAACACTTGTGTGTGTTCCTTACAGTAGCTAACCAAATTTCTCATTGAGCCAATGAGATTTATACTAAGCGTGAATTAAATTGTAAAATTGGTTTTAAGAATAAACTCAATAACTATAAATTAGCTTAGTCTTTGGGTTTTCTGCAACGGTGTTGTTTCTATATTATACCAGACTTTAAATACTGTTTAATATAGCTTTCAACAAAACACTGGCTGACTTACAATCAATAAATACCGTAAAGTTAATAAAAAGTGCCTATGTGTTGCTAATTAAATGTGTTCCTTTTTAAGCAGCATTGTTGATATGCATATTATTTTGTTTTCCCAAGTAGCCTATTAAAAGAATTAAACCGTTTATGCAGATAATTTAGATTGATATTGGAAAATTTAAAATTCTTTGGACTGTAATTTATATTCATTCATATTATATATTGTTGTAGTGAATACACCACACTCTTGGCAGCATGTGATTGCTGTCTTGTGTTGGCTCGTGGACCTGAAAGAGGTCATGGATCTGACTGATACGTTTGAAATGATCTACCCAAACGTTGTTGAAGACGACACTGAGGAAAAAGAGGACGAGGAAGAAGATGAAATTGCCATTGATAAAGATGTAATGCATAACAATTAATACAACTCATCTACTGTAACTTTAGAAATATCTAGGCCAAAGTATCTATAAAGTGTGATCAGGACGGACAGTTTCCAGTATAAGCTTGGTAAAATATCTTCTCTGCTTGAATAGCTTTTATACTCTGGTTGCCTAGCACGGCTGGTGGAAAATTGGAATTTAGAAAAAAATCCGGTTTTGATTTAACATAGTATGTTATGGTCCTTACAATTTTGATAGTTTTTTTTCATATTTTAGAAATTTTGATTTTTTATGAGAATTTTCCCATAAAATCCCATAAAATAACGGAAAAATTGGATTTTCCCAAAAATGGCCCGAGCGATTTGGATAAAAATTTAGTATGTCATAGTCCTTTATATTCTGAACAAAATGGTATAAATCCCATTTCTGTAAAAATTACGGTTCAAAAGTTATTGTAAATTATGTTATTTTCCCATAAAATAACAAAAAATTGGATTTTAGAAAAAAGCCGGTTTTGATTTAACATAGTATGAAATAGTCCTTACAATTTTGAAAGTTTTTTTTCATTTGTTAGATATTTTGATTTTTAATGGGGATTTCCTCATAAAACCCCATAAAATAACGGAAAAAAATGGAATTTCTAAAAAAATGACCTGAACGATTTTGATAAAAATTTAGTATGTCCTTTAAATTTTGAACAAAATTGTACAAATCCCATTTCCGTATATTTACTCTCACCGCTTACACATGATAAGGGTTGTTGACAAACTTATTTGAGAAAGTATGTGTCAGAATGCTGATACCGTTTATTATATTTATTTTTATTTGCATTTTTCTAGAAATAACGAATGTTTTCATCCCCAAACAGTAAACTACCCTCTTAAAATATAAATTTTTTCATGTTTGTACTTATTTTTCATGGAATTTAACATCAAATTTAGTAACTTAAATCACTTTATTGTATATTTAACTTGAAACTAATTGCGATTTCGAGGCATCATACAATAGGTGTTATATTTCTACTTAGTAAAGGGAATTATGTCGGTGGTGAGTGTGCGTTCAAGGGTTGGGTCCCTTGCAGGTAGGGCCGAGCTCCAGCCACTCTCCTTGAGCAAGGTATAGTGTGTGATTTTGATTCTTAAAAACATTACAAATGCCTGCATAAGAGTAAAAAATTAATATTAGGCTACTGTATTTAAATATAAGAAATTTTTATGGGGATGATAACATTGTTAAACAGGCTACAAGTGGTATAAAGTAATTTGTCTTTGTTTTACAATCGTTCATCTTTTGGGCAAATTAGATTGTCTATTGAATTTAAAGACTGAACATCTATAAAAATACTTTGGATTAAATATGGTCGATAACTGGTGTCATATGTATTGTATTAATAGCAATAAATTTCAGATGGTTTTGCATCTCAAGAGGTCGTATAAAGTGAGGAAATCTGATGAAGACCGGTTAGCTTCGATGGATGAAGAATTTATTGAAAAACAAAGTGAGTACACTTAACAATTATAATTTCAACAAATAATACAGCACATTTGAACTATTTCATGGATTGTTTGTCTGAAAAGTTGTTAGTTTTTTCAGTTACAAGCTAAGGAACTAGTATGTATACCCCCACCACAGCAAACCTGCAGACTATGCGAATTTCCATTTGTGGGATTGAATTTTCACCAAAATATCGCCCTAAAAATGTCATATTTATTCCTTATTTGAATAGCATTAGTTTTTGTAGTGCTTAGGTTTGCTGCTACGAGGACGGTTATAAGAGTTTTTGACCAAATGTTAATAGTGGTAGCCCTAGTATGAAATAAATTTTATATATGTTGATGTTCATAAACATAAACAATATAAATATGTTAATAAAAGCAAACTACAATAGTTATTCTCCATTACAATAGCATATTACAACATATACACCAAAATATATAAATCACCTCCATTATGATTAATCATATTAAGTTTTTTTTCATTGAATTGATTATAATTACCAATCTGTATATATATTTGTACATACATATATATATTGTATATATATGTAGGTACATATATTCATGTATATATTAATTTGAACGATTGGTGGTTTTGGCCTCAGGGGGCCTCAAAACTAAGTACTGTAGTAGATTTACTAAAAGTAAATAAGTTCTGGGACTACTAGGTCTTACCATGAGACCTACGGTAATAGCTTATTCTCTATAAGAGAAATCCGTTAATATTAATGTTGATTTCAGTTAAGTTTGCATTATGCTCTAGGAACTTATGAAGGTTTTTGTTTTCAGTTATAGACTTAAAATGTACAGAAGAAGATTTTGACACACTACAAAGGCAACTTGATCTAATCAAAGAAGAAGTAGAAAGTGAAAACCAGAGAAAAGCACTTGTCATAGATGAATTGCAGGTAAGACTAGACTAGTGTTGTAGAACAAACAAAACTTTGCTCTCAAATCCTTTATAGATTTTCGGTTGTCGCCTCTTACAAAAAATGTAAATTGATGTACTCTTAATAAGAATTTTTATTTTTTTATTGTTTCTTCATAATATTGCCAAACGGCTTAATCATTTTCAAAATAAACTTATCACACACTTTTTCAAAAATTTCTATATTTCGGCATTAGTCTTCTTCAGGAACAAACACAATAACAAATAAATAGAAGTGTTTACCACTCTGAATCATATGGTTTTAGCAAAAATCCAAAATACATATAATTTATGAAGAAGTAAAAAAGAAAATGTTTTGATAGAAAGAAAGAAAAATATATAAATATATACTATCTCAAATTTAGACCGGAAGGTGTTTTAGATTTAAGTATTAATTGATGAGCTTGCTTAAGCTGTCCTAATTTTAAGTCTGATGCGTCTTTTGCCAATTTTCTTATTCCTTGAATAACATTGTTCAAAATTTTGAGAATGTTCTCTCGCATGAATAGCCACAGGTTTTTGTTTATCAGGATGGTTTACGTCATATCTGTGGCCATTCATACGAACTCTTAGAGCATTTGTGGTTTTGCCAATGTAGTCTTTAGGTGACCTGTGAGTCTACTAATGTAATTTACCAAATTTCATGCAAAAATTGTCCTAAAGAGATAGTCTTCATCAATTGAAAATTACATAAAATTTACTAACTTTTTTGTATCTTGCAATTTTTTCGTTAAATTAACGGTTTTTTGTGAAATTTGGCATCAAATATTTTAAATCGCTGCCATTTTGAAACGGTTAATGATTTTTGTTGTATAAATTTAAACAAAGGTAAGCCTTAATAAGATTAACATTTCTGCAAAATATCAATGCTGTATCTCAATCGGTTTAGGAGTTATTTATGTTTTAGTAAAAAAACACATAAATGCTGACAGTTGGAAAACTAGACACCACAGACCCATGTTCCTATGGTGAAATGTGTTTGTCTTGACCTAAGCAATAACGCTATATACATGTGTCCAGAGAGTTACGGGACACCCTGTATAGTAAAAATATTATTGGGGTAGCCTTCAAAATGTGTGCTTATTGAGTTATTAATAATTTGTCTAACTTTTGTACAATTAGTAAAAGTTGTTCACTTTTAGAAAGATATGAAATGCATACAAAGATAAGAAAATAATACTCAATTCATTGGTGTTGAACTGGGAACTCAACTAAAAACTCGAACAAACACCATAATTAAAGGAATTAAAACTCATGTAGACTGCACATAGACATAAAACACTCTTTGGTAGCTTACTTGGTTCATATTACTAATTGGCAATTTTATATTCGCTTTGTGTATACTGTCTGTTTCAACCCAGCAATTTTTTTTATAGAAAATCAAGGAGAAAGAAAAGGCTGTAATTGAAGACACTGAATCGATTAAAGAATTTATTGAAAAATCAAAAGCTTTTGTTGAGAAAGTTGAAGTACAACTGGCAACAACAGATAAAGAAATAACTGTAAAAAGTAAGTATATTATTAATAAATGTCGACTCTTTTCTATAGTTAATTATTAGCTGCAGTTAGTTGAAAAATAGATACTTGATGACAATTTGATATCAAATTTTGTAGGCTATGAATGAGAAGCTAATACATAAAGCATTTTATTTTCAGTATATTTATATTTCACATTTTTTATTCCAGGTTTCCCAATCAACTAGGACTAAACTTAATAGTTTGTTTTAGTTTTTAAGTAATTCCTATGTAGAGATAGTGTTAGGAAAATATAATCTGGCTAAGGAAGGTTTAGAAGTTTTAAGTTGAACACAAATATTGTTTACTGACAATGAGCTTTAACGTGAATATGTTAGCATTATTTGCCACCATTATAAATGCTACTAAGTTTACCAATACAGTAGTTACTTTCACAAGTATTTTTCAGAAGGAAACCAATCACATTTCAATAATGCTTACTGACTGGTCGCCATTTTAATTAAAACTAAAAGTATTAAGACTCATCTATATGAAATATTTAACTTATTATACCATCAGTGCATTTCTTATTAAGAAATAATGCTTCAACTGACTAGGTTTGCTATGTAAGTGAATTTTAAAAAAATTGACCTGTTATTTAGGAGCTGCGTTGGAAAATGAAAAAAAGGAGTTACAAAAAATCCAGGATAAGGTTAACACTCAGCAAATATCTCGTGATGAAATAGATCAGTTGAACGTGGAGAAAAATAACCTGCAGCGAATGATTAAGTTTTATGAAGGTTCGATTAGAGAATACCAAAATTCTACTTTTGCCGTAGACATGAAACTGGCAGAGGATCAAAAGAGGGTAAGTTATAAAAATCAATCTATTAGTCTTATACTAATTTGGCATGAAATGAGTCCAGGCAGTGAGATCGCCAGATTACAAGAGTGGAGAGTCATGTAAAATCTATCATAAATTAACACGGAAAAACTCAAACTGTCCTAATTACTGTTCCATCTTAAAATCACGTAGCAATCAAATTTCTGCCTATCAAACTATGTCCAAACCTATAACATTTAAATCATTTATAACTAGTGAGGAGTTGTAAACGTAATGAGAAATTAAGTATACTTAATTAAGGTACTTACTTACTCTTACTTACTCCTGTGGCCACACAAACCCCAAGTGATTTTTGGCCTTGCCAACAATGCGCCTCCACTGCTGCCTGTCCTCTGCTGCCTCCAAACTTGCTCCTAACCTCCTGAGGTCCTGCCTCACTTGGTCACTCCATCTTAATCTGGGCCGTCCCAGCGGCCGTCGTCCTTCTGGTTGCCCCATCCATACCCTTTACAACTACTGTCAACATACAACTGCCAACCATACTTACAATCATACTGTTAACATCTCTTCTATATACGTGTCCCAGCCATCGTAATCTTCTGCTCTTTACCATTGCTATAATATCTGGGTCATTATAAAGTTCTCTTAATTCTTGGTTCTTCCTTATCCGCCATTCACTATTGTCATTAATAGGTCCAAACACTCTACGTAAGATTTTATTTTCAAAAACTATTAATTTCTTTTCATTTTGCTTTGTAAGCGTCCAGACTGGTTGTATTATTACTTTATACATCTTTATATTGGTTCTTCTGGTCAGGAGTCTCTTCTAAATAGTTTTGTTAGACTCCAATAGCACCGTTGAGCTGCTGCTAATCTACATTGGATTTCGTCGTCTTGTCTGCTTTCACTTGTTATTGTCACTCCAAGATATTTAAAATTGTCAGTTTTTGTGAATTTAAAATTAAAGACTTCCAAGTCTGGTTTTTTATCAGGTAGTCTACTTATCTTCATTATCTTAGGTTTCTCTTCATTTATTTTTAGTCCCACATTTTGTGTTTCAGTGATTAGCTTTTCTGCTAGCTCCTTAATATCCTTTTTATTTTCTGCTATAAGTGCCACATCGTCTGCAAATGCTAGAACGTTTGTCTTCCCGTTAATCTTTGCACCTCACTGAAGACTGCTCACCTCTCTCAGCACTTCTTCAATGACTAGATTATATAAAAAATGGGGATAGTGCATCGCCTTGTCTTAGTCCTGTGTTAATTCTAAAGGTGTCTGAGTAATCATTTTCTACTTTGACTTTTGATATGGTCTTAAATGTGCACATTTTTGTAAGATTGACAATTTTCTTTGGGATCCTGTGTTTTTCCATCAACTTCCACATTTTTTGTCTTGATATTCCATCATAAGCTTTTGCAAAGTCAACAAAAAGAATATAATTAAATCTAAGGCTTACCTTACGATCCAATTTATTATATAGTCATAGTGGAGACCTAGGTTTCTACGTCGAAACGTTATCGTCAGTCCTTTGTCTCATAGGTTAGCTAAACTTCTTGTTTGCCATCTCTTGCTTGAGATATTGTCGATTTGGTATAATTTACACACACATTGATCACAAATAAATATTTACAAAGACATAAATGGAAACAACATAGATACATGGCCATGATCTTCGTCTTTATCAAACCTAACCTCCGAAGTTGGGATGTGATGACATTCGCTTCTAGCAGCATGGTCTTATCACTCCATAGAGTTGTATTTTTTGCAAACACTGAACTTATGATATGGAAAATAATAAATACATGTTTAGATAGATCTCATCCATGATTGCTCGATCCAAACTGATCACCAATTGCCATTCTTAATTTTATATTTTTCTTTATGAATATGAATAAAACATTACTGTAAATGTACTTTAAAGTATAATCAGACATTTTTATTTACAATAGAAATTGAGTTGTTAATTGCCATGGAACCACAATTGAAAACCTGCGAGCTAAAATTGCCGCTGCTAACTGATGTTACTACTGATGAGTCACAGAAACAAAATAGTGACACCACTTTAAAATTGGTAAGTAAATATGATAATAAATTAGTTTGGTCATCATAGTGGACGGTTAGTTATTATTAAAACATGGTGTCAATGTAAAACATATAATAAATTATTGTAATAAACATGGGTTGCTTAAAAAAACTATTGTTAAACATCGTGTACACATGGTCACCTAGAATTTTAAGATTTATATCCTTGAAATCACTCATTCGTTTTTTAATACCAGTAATTTAAATGGTAACCTTGTAATTGTTTATGCACTTATCATTAATTGACTGTAGGCATACACAACTCAAAAGTTAATAATTTATAAATAAAAAACCTTTTTAAAACAAAACGTTTTTAAACTCAATAAAAAGTAGAAAATAATTTTTAAATATGTGGAGAGTATAAATACTTGTAATATTTAAAAACGAAAAACGTGGGGTGCATGCAATTGATAATAATACATTAGTTCAATAGGTGAAGGTAATTGTAAATTATCTATTGCATGCACCCCACGTGTTTCGTTTTAAATCTTACAAGTATTTATACTCTCCACATATTTAAAAATTATTTTCTACTTTTTATTGAGTTTAAAAACGTTTTGTTTTAAAAAGGTGATATTATAGATAAAAACAATAACAAAAACATTAATAAAAATGTTTCTTTTTATCCTCGGTTATATTTTAAATTTGTACAACTAAATACCCCCGCCGCAGCAAACCTGCAGACTAAGCGAATTTCCATTAACCTGATTGGATTTACACTAAAATGCCTCCATAAAAATAGCACATTTATTTCCTATTTTAATAGAATTAGTTTAACGAGTACTTAACTTGCTGAGTAGTACTTGGATTGCTGCAACAGGGAGGGTAAAAAAGATTTTTTTTTTTTATAAAATGATAATAGTTTAGTAAGAAATAAAGTATTTTCCAAAATTGATCAAAATATGTTCATAAACAAGCAAACTACAACAGTTGACTTATTCTCCATAAGAATAACATGGGAATTTTAAAATTACAATTTTTTTTGAATTTTCTAGGTGCATGATAACGCTTCAATATACTAAATTATTTGTTTTTTTTTAAGCTCTACAAAATGGTTTAGAAAGAAATTGTGAAATTTTGTGTTTTTAGGGTCAAAAATGGGAAAAACCTATTTTTACCCCATAAACCCCCGTCCGATCATGCTGGTTTGCGAACTCATTCAAGTTTATTGCACCTTACACCTTCAAACCAAATTTTATCAAAATCGGACAAAAATTACTCAAGTTATCGCGGATGGACACACACACGTATATATATATATATATATATATAAATTTGAACGAATGGTGTTTTTGGCCTCTGGGGACATCAAAATGAAAAAGTAAATCGGTCACGGGCTTAAAGATTCAAAGATTCAAAGATTTATTGCCGTTAAATATTTACAAAATACAGGCTTCGTCATGCTTATACTAGAAAAGTGCAAATTCACAATGCAAGTGCTTCCCAAACTTAGGCTACATAAGAATGACAAAATATAAATATAAAACCTGATTTAAAAAAAGAATATAAATATGAAACCTGATTTGGTCCGGATGGAAGGTACAGCAGTTAGGGGGTTTAATAGGGCAGAAGAGGTGTTGAGGTTGGTGTTGTAAAATTCATTAGTGTGGTAAAAAGGATGCAGAATGAGCCAAGACTTCATAACCTGAGTGAATCTTGGAAGGGGAAGGTTTCTGACGGTGACAGGCAGCTTGTTAAAAAAACGTATACCTGAAACAGGAAAAGATTTCAAAGTTTTTCCAAGCCTAGTTCTGGGATAGAACAAATTTCTATTTGACCTTGTATTATGCTCATGAACTTCACCAACGGATGTAAATAAACCATTCCTTTCCTTTATAGCAACAACACAATGAAATATGTATAGACTATATACAGTTAGGACCCCTTTCTCTATGAAAAGAGGCCTGCCATGATCAAGCCAACCAGCATTTGAAATGACTCTAATTGCTTCCTTCTGCAGCATTAAAATTTTACTAACACTTGGACAATGTCCCCATAAGATGATTCCGTAAGTGACATGGCTTTGAAAGAAGGCAAAGAAAGCCTGTCGTACAAAGCTGTTTGGAAGCTCAGTAGCAAGCCTCCTTAACAAAAATATAACTCTACTAAGCTTACTACATAGTTGATCAATATGAGTGTCCCAAGACAATTTGGTGTCAATTGTGAACCCTAACAACTTTACTGGTTCACTGATTTCAGAACTGTTGCAAAGACTGAAAACTATTTCCTGGGTCTTAGAATTATTGAGTGAGAGCTTATTATCAATAAACCATTGTGAAGCATTACTAAACAATTCTCTTGTTGTAGTTACAGCTGCCTGCCAACTGGTGTTACTAGATACAAGTGTTGTGTCATCTGCAAAGAGCAGGACACCATCCCCAACTCTGTAGTACAAGTCATTAATTGATACAATGAAAAGAAGTGGCCCCAGTATGGAGCCCTGGGGAACTCCGTGTTTTACATGAACAGGGGTAGACATTCTACCGTCCCAGCTAACAACCTAATGACGATTGTCAAGATATGATTCAATCAATCTGAGTGCACCACCCTCTAGTCCATACTTTTCTAGTTTCTCGAGCAAGATTTTGTGCTGAACGCAATCGAATGCACGGGATAAATCACATAGAATTGCAGAAGCAGATTGCTTGGTTTTTAAAAGCATTGATGATTACTTGAACAAACTCTTCGACAGCCATTGAGGTTGATTTCGCTCTGCGAAAACCAAATTGGGCCGGTACTAGAAGGTGTTGCTGCTCAAAGTAATTATAAAGCTGACTGAACATAATAGATTCAAAAACTTTGGCTAGTACAGGAATCAAGGATATTGGCCTATAACTAGCTACCTCATTCAAAAGTCCTTTTTTATAAATGGGCACGGTCCTTGACATTTTAAGTACCTGAGGAAAAACTCCCTCCAAAAAACATGCATTTATTAGATACGTCAAAATTGGGGCAATTACATGTAGCCTATAACCCGTTTCAACAGATTGGGGGTCAAGCCGAAAATATCTTTACTGTCAGATGCTTTAAAACTATGTACAGTATTAACAATATCAAGTGAATTTACATGATTCCATTCAAAGTGAGTGGCTACAGCTGGAATATCCTTTGCAATGTCACACAGGTTAAGGTTGGATCTAGGTACATTTTCCAGAATGGAATCCACCGAGTCTACAAAGTATTGGTTGAAATCATCTGCTGTAGCAAAGCTGGAATCAGCAGGTGGACGTCTTGACCTGTTCCTGTTGATCAGGCTCCAGGCAGCTTTGCAAGGGTTAGATGCTTCGGAGATAAACAGAACACTCGCATTTATCTTAGCTTCCTTTAGTTTCTTGCGGTAGTCTCTCCTCAGATTACGCAACAAAGGTAATAGATGAAGTTCGGTAGCAGCGAGGTCGCTAACAAGGACAATGAAACCTCTTAGCCTAGCAAGCTCCAGAGTAAACCAGTCCTTTACTTTGGGAGAGTTACTCAATGGTTTATTATGAGGTTTCTTAGGCTTTACGTTCTTGACCTTTTTTGGGAAATACATTTCAAAAGCTTCTTGAAATTTCTCAAAAAAAAGAGAAAAAGCATCATTTGCTGTTAGAGTCTTTACTACATCAAACCAAGACCCAACATGCCTAGTAAGATAAAGAGAAAAAAGTTCAATTGCATACTCATTGATTTCTCGGTAGGAAACACTTTTAGGAACTAGGCCTATATCTAATTCATGGTTAGACTGTCTATTCAGAAATGCAGTAAGAAAAATATGCTTATGATCAGCAATCTGATCATCACTGACCACAACCTCATAGTCCCATTACACTCATAGTCCCATTACACTCATAGTCCCACAACCTTAGGTCTTACCATGAGACCTACGGTAATAGCTACTTCCCTGTAGGGAAATTCGCTAAAATTAAAGAAATTATATTCTTCTTACAGTCCCCGACAATGTTGGCTTCCTTGTACTGTTTATAGTATAGAAAGCTGCATATTTATACTTTGTCGTACGGTTTATACTTTGGCACATCAGGATTCCAACAAAACAACGCAAAACAGCGTGGTTCTATTATGCACGTAATCCGTGTACGCTTGGAAATAGACACTTAAAGAAAAATAATACTATGAACAGCTGATTGACTATTATAACTACGATTTAACTTGTCATTTTGTGTTTATAGTTTATGTTCTCTGAACTTTCTGGACTTTTCTTTTAAACGTTTTTAAAACATTCCTACAATCTTAATAAACATAAAAATACCTTTTAAGTTTTAAGACGTTTTTTGTGTATAGAAATTGATATTACAGTTTATTATTAATTTAAATGAGATATTTAATTTCAGAGTCAGAAATCACAACCTGAAGGTGCTGCCAGCCTGGCTCCGCCTCAAGAACCATCAGCAGAGGCAAATACAGATCATAAGAAGGTAAGTTGTTATTGTTATAGGATAGTTAAATTGTTTTAAGCTTAAAACCTGAAAGAATCCATCCTGGCAGAACAAACAAAAAATATTTACTATACTTGATAGATAACACAAAACAATAAAATGCAATAAATTTCATCATCATCATTTTTTTAGGTGTTACAATATTTTTGCTTTGTTAAAAATGTTTGATAGGCCTAATGCGTTTTTCATTAATTAATTCAACTCCCAGTTATTGGATAAAATGCTAAAATCTATACTATAATAGTTTTCAATAGTCAATTTGTTAGAACTTGGCCGAATACAGTAAACTATTTTTAGTCAGTGTTCTTTGGCCTAAATAGTATAAGCTACTTATCTTTAAGAGATTAAACATTAGTGTCTAGCTGTCTAGATTAACAGTTCCACACATCGCTTTGTTGTCTTGAGTTTACCACACACACACTTAATGATAAAACAATATGTAGAATGTAGATAATTTCTTAATATAAAAACAAAAACACTAGTTCACTATATATTCACGAAGATTATTGTGGGCTTCACTCACCTTTATTTTTGTCTGTGATGTCCGGGACTCGTCAAAACACACCCTATGTAATTTCTGTAACATTGACGGTCTCAGCTTTGCTGGAATAACAAGCCGCTCTCCTTTCAAAACTAAACCTTCAGCTGTTGTCAGTTCGTCTCTTATATTCCAGTATTCCAGTATTGCTTTTAGTCATTTGACAGTTTTCCCTTCTTTTCAGGCCATCCTTCGTTTATGGTCTTTGCTAGTTTAGCCATCATAGGACATAACTTTGTTTCCTCTTGTACTTCCTTTATCCTCTGGTCTGTTATGTTTATGTCATTCAAAGCTTTTATTTGTTCGATTTCATTTTGAAGTATCATTGCTTCGTCGATTTTGTAACCTTGTGTGTCTTGTAAAGGTGTTCTTGATAAGAAGTCTGCTATGACTATGGATTTTCCAGGTCTGTAAATAACATTGAAATTGTATCTCTGAAGCCTTAGTAGCATTCTTTGTAATCCTCTTGGGGCAGAAACAATCGGCTTCTTAAATATTGACTCAAGTGGTTTGTGGTCTTTTTCCACAAGAACATCATTCCTTCCATGGATGAATTGTTCAAAACGCTGAAGTCCAAATACAATCGCCAAACATTCCTTTTCAATCTGCGCATATGATGTCTCTGTGTCTGTCAATGACCTGGACGCGTAAGCTACAGGTTTACCCTCTTGCATCAGACAAGCACCCAGTCCATATTGGCTCGCATCACATTGAATCAGGCAACTCCGACTTTCATCAAAAAATGCTAAGGTAGGGGCTTCTTGAACCATTCTTAACAATTTATGGAATGCTTGTTCTTGAGGTGAGTCCCAGACCCATTCGCAGTCATCCTTAAGTAAATCTCTAATTGGTGCCGTTATCTCTGAGAGTTTGGGTAAGAATTTTGACAAGTATCTTATGTATCCCAAAAATCTCCTGACTTCGTCTTTAGAAGTGGGTGGTTTGAGTTTACTAATCGCTTCTATCTTCTTGGGATCAGGCTTAACTCCCTCTGTTGTTATTAGATGGCCCAACTATGTAACTTTGTCGGATCATATTTTGCATTTGTCTTTGTTTAACTTTATTCCTCGCTGTCGAGCTCTTTCCAGTAATGCTTAAAGGTTCTTGTCATGATTAAATTTCGCATCTTCAATTGTGTCTCCTTTACCAAAAACCATCACATCATCAGCAATTGCAACAATGCCATCCAACCCTTCAAGATTTTCATGAATTCTTCTTTGGAACTCCTCAGGGGCAGTAGATAAACCAAAGGGTAGTCGTGTCCAGCGAAATCTTCCTTTAGGAGTCCAAAATGTTGTGAGTTTGCTCGATTCCTCTGTAAGTTTGACGTGCCAAAATCCATCTTTTAGATCAAGAATACTAATGTATTTTGCTCCTGCTAATTGTGGAATGATCTCTTCAACAGTGGGCGTTTGATAGTGAGATCTCTTGATGGCTTTGTTTATGTAGAAAGGGTCTATGCATAGTCTTATTTTATTAGGTTTCTTGACGACCACCATACTTCTAACCCAATCAGTAGGTTCTGTAACCTTTTTAATTACTCCAAGAGACTCAGGTCTGCATAGCTCTGTATTTATTTAATCTTTCAGAGCAAGGGGGTGACGTCTAGGAGCAGCAACTGAAGGCTGAACATTTGGATTAACTTTTATGTTGTATGAACCTTCAAGACATCCAAGCCCTTCAAAAACATCAGGATATTTACTAAATAAATCATTTGTTTGGATTTGAGTGGTAGCTAAGGCTTGAAACACCTCATCATCTGTGGTAATCAAACCCAGTCTCAAACAATCACTTGCCCCTAGTAACGGATTTTTTTCGCTTTCCATTACTTCAAATCTCAAATCGTAGAACCGTTTTTTTTTAATTTAGCTCTCAAAACAATATTTCCTAATGATTTTTGTGACATTTCTCCATAGAATGTCCTGAGTCTAGTTGACATTTTAAAAACTTTCTATTGACTTGCATTTTGACAAAAAGCTGTTTTTTGTAAGTACTGTAGGTTTATCAGTTTCTTTCATAATGCATGACATCCTCTTGAGAAGTAGAATGCTGATCTTGTTTTTCTTCGTCCTCAATATGTTTTACTGTCATTTTGCTTTTACACACACTACTAAAATGGTTTAATTTTTGGCAACTGGAACAGATCTTACCATAAGCCGGACAAGCCCCTCTTTTGCAAAATTTTCTACAGTATCGACAAGATTGACCTTTTTCATTGTATTGATGTTTTGTTATCTTAAAAGAAGTTTCTTCTTTTCCTGGAGATGTCATTTGCTTTATATATGTTTCCGTATTTTCATGCTGCAAACAAATTTCCATAGCATCATTTAGCTTCAAGCCTTTCTTCAGCAATAGACGTTTGCGTAGTTCATTGTTTTCTAGGCCAATGACAAGACGGTCACATATTAATGTCTCTTCTAACTCATTTTTATTTAAACTTGACAAACCATCAATACCACAACTTTTAGCTCCTTCTTTCAACCTTCCTATAAAATCCTTTATATTTTCATTCTTGTGTTGGATTATTTTGTTCAACAAAAATCTTTTAAATAAGGGATTTGTCGTTCCTACAAAATATGAATCTAATGCATCTATGATACCAGCAAGATCTGTATTGTTGGTATCTACAAGTTTTTCAATCAATTTAAGGCCCTCTTTACCTATCAATGTGTTAAACATAGCCAGTTTGAGTCTTGGTGTACTTAGCCTTGTGCCACATACTGCTCCTGCCTCTGCTAGTACCAGGTAGTTTTCCCATTGCTTCTTAAATACTCTCCATTCTTCCTTGGCTGAGGCTGTATTGCTTAAATCAAGAGGTGCAGGTTTACAATCCATTCTCACAAGTTATTCTGGCACCATGTTAACTATTTAAGAAATAATAGTTGTAAAGACTTCAGTAAAACTAATATGTATTGACTTTTAGAATGATTTACAACATAGCAACCACAAACATAAACAATAGTAATAATCAGCTGCTACAAATTCAAGTAATATTAAATTCAACATACAGGGTGAGTTTTAATTGTCCCCCCCCCCAACTTTTTTCTACATTTTTTCAAATATCAATCCCAAACCACTTCCAAACATTGTTGGGTAGTAAGTACTTCATTTTGACAAGGTGGCCATTTCCGGCCGCCATCTTGGATCCGCCATATTGGATGCAAAATTTTTTTTTTCAAATGTAAAGGTGGGGTTGTGACCCATTATTTCGAACTAAATTTTTACCTTGATTACAATGCCGCAAACCGTTTAAAAAAATCTTGATTCATTCTAAAGTTATGAGGGTTTTTTTAAACTTTATTTTTAGCCCATTTTAACATTGTGCATTTACAAACTAAGACCATAATCTCAAAATAGTGCTAGATAAAGATAAGTATACACTACCAGTAATTGTCGACCTATTTTCACTTGGTTATGACTGATGTATTTTTTTCGGCCGCCATCTTGGATCCGCCATTTTGAAATGTGATAAATTATTTTAAATATGAAGGGGGTGTTGTGACCCATCATTTCGAACTAATTTTTTAAGCTGAACTTAATTCCATGATCCGTTTTTCATTTTCATTTTTTGATTTTGAAATATTGACATTTTTAACAAAAAAATTTCAATATTTCATAAATAAAACTTGATAACAAAAAATGGATTACGGCATTGTCTTCAGCTTAAAAAAGTAGTTCGAAATGATGGGTCACAATACCCCCTTCATATTTAAAATAATTTATCACATTTCAAAATGGCGGATCCAAGATGGCGGCCGAAAAAAATACATCAGTCATAACCAAGTGAAAATAGGTCGACAATTACTGGTAGTGTATACTTATCTTTATCTAGCACTATTTTGAGATTATGGTCTTAGTTTGTAAATGCACAATGTTAAAATGGGCTAAAAATAAAGTTTTAAAAAGCCCTCATAACTTTAGAATGAATCAAGATTTTTTTAAACGGTTTGCGGCATTGTAATCAGGGTAAAAATTTAATTCAAAATAATGGGTCACAACCCCACCTTTACATTTGAAAAAAAATTTTGCATCCAATATGGCGGATCCAAGATGGCGGCCGGAAATGGCCACCTTGTCAAAATGAAGTACTTACTACCCAACAATGTTTGGAAGTGGTCTGGGATTGATATTTGAAAAAATGTAGAAAAAAGTTGGGGGGGGGACAATTAAAACTCACCCTGTATACAACAGTAATAAACTCACCGGGAAATGTGATAAAAGTTTAATGAGAAAGGTAAAGAGAATAGTAAGTTCAAAGTTTGGATTTTATTTGTATGGAACAAAAACACTAGGGTGATTATGAGTGAGGGATGAGTTTTGAATGAATATGATGACACTGATGAGATAGCTGGTTCTCTTTCCCAACGACCAAAGATAGCTTAGCTCAGTTTCGAAACGTCAAAAGCTACGTCTTTTCTCCTGGATGTAATGTATTAGGATGGTCGCTGATTAGGATTGCTCTGCCTTGACAATAACTTTGTACTTTGTATTGTGATTGCGGAGAATGATATATCTGTATTTGTTAGTCGAGGTTGACTGATTAGTTCACACGTGGTTAGGTTCAACAGTTTTGAATAGCTTATGTTGAAGGGGAGCGTACTGAAAAATCGTCTCTAGAATGGGGGTTTGCCGTCCTATAAGAAAAGTATTTTTTAAGGAAGCTGAACAGACGTATAACCTGGTGCGGAGGAGATTCTGATCATATAAGATTGCAACAGTCCATGAGAGAGTTGATGAGTCGGTAAACATTTTAAATTGTAGTGTCCAGCTCCGCAATTACGCATATGATGCTGATAAGAATAATATGATCTTATGACCTCGAGATATCTATACTTTGAGTGACATTTGTACCCTCTTGCTCTTGAAAGTTGATGAGGAGTCCAAAATGAACGTCAATTTAAAATATCTAGACTGGCAAATAATACAACGCCTGCAGGGAGTTCATAGGATGCTATAGGATTTTGAGAAACACGAGTCTTCTGACAGTCCTAGAAAATGTTGGGCCGTGGAGGATATCTTTGTGGCGAAAAAGTCATTCCATATGACAAAGTTGCAAGTGAAGTGCCAGAACGTATTTTGAATGTTCGTAAGAAGACATGGATAACAGAATTTCTCCAACATTTGTTTACCAACCTATAAATTTCCTCGGAAACAATTCCTCAATCTATACCTAATAATCAATCCACCATCAAAGTGTGCAAATAGTGTATCCTTCATTCCACAATCGCGGTGATTGTTGACGATAGCGGTGGGGGAGGGGGAAGAAAGTGGGCGGGGACAACAATGTTACCGCCTTCCCCCCACCATCGTCCGGCCGCAGCGCACGGCGTCAGTCGAGCACCCGCTCTTAACGTGGTAAGTTGTGCGTTTGTGCGCGGGCATGGATTGCTGCGTACTGTCGCAATCGATCCACTGTCAGGACCAGATCGTCCTGGATTGTCAGGATTACAACGACCAATCGCAGACCGCATACGTGGATTCTTGGCTTCAACAAATGTAGGTAAGATCACTTTAAAGGGAATGGGACGCCGAAAGGAACAGATTTTTCTTACAAACCGCCCGTGCCATGTGTTATTTCCAACAGAGAAGTTAGTATACGACAATGCCTATACGAGAGACTGAGAGTATAAATGCGAAAATAGCACCGGTTCCAGAATCCCTGTGGTACTCCGCGGAGGCCTCGTCGGTAAACAATCGCCGGCGCAAATGTTAACGTAGCCTCAGCTGTGCCTTTAGATCACTTCACTACAAGGGACAGTGAAGTTTATGTTCATGCAACGGTCTTAAAACAATAACAAATCCTATAGGGAACGGAAAATAATTTTCTTAAATAATACGGTTTGAAGTGACAAAATGCGCATTAACTACATTTCCTATCGCCTCAACGATTGGCTGCGTTTATTGACACAAGTTCATTGTTTAATAGTAGTACTTGTTATTTATTGTTATATGTGTATACATTTGCTCGTTTATCTGTGGATATTTTCGTTCAACATGTCATCTTAATTCTAGAGTAAATTACCACCTTTGGCTTACTATGTAGGCCTAAATGCATGTTTTGCGACGTGTTTATTCCAACACATTCGATACCGAATTGACGTGGCTGGTCAATATCTATCGTAGTCGTAACGAAAGATTTTATCATACTGTATCAATGGAATACCGGCACTCATATTCCATCATGGTTTGAATTAAAATTGGCTATACTGTAGTTGGGTCTCGACCTAGTCTCATAATATTGATACTGTATAGTGCATAGTTATGAATTTGTTTGTAAAGAAGTTTTGGCGACAACAGTGGCTATATGGACATTTGTGAGGTAACACTCCGTAGACGTAGAGTATCGAGCTGGTATTTATAAGGGACAATTTGTGAGATGTCGGATGGATTGAGCTACAGACACAGACAGGCTCAAGAGACAGACACTTGTTTCGTTGCGTCTAGACTTTCTGAAGGATCCGCTGCTCGGGTCTTATATTTTCGCTGGGTTTATCATTTCTAATTCCTGCGTTTTTACAATTTACAGGTATAATACGATACAATGGAACTATAATATTAAGATTCAACTACGGTTCCTTTTTGCTACCAATATTCAATTTTCTTTTGTCTTGCAAGATTAGGCTCCCAGGAATGTAAAACGTTGACTTTGAACAGTGCAAGTGTAGGCTATACTCTCACCCTATTGTAAAGTTTAAGGTTGTTTTGTGTGAGTGTGGCTCTTGTTTATCAGATATGAGTGTGCTAACATCAACTATGAATTTCTCTACGTTTAGAGTAGATTTTACTAATCGTGCTTTACTCTTTGGTATTACAGCATTAGTGGAGAAACTATAGTTCATTTTTTTAATCAGATATATTGTTATTCATGCTATTTTTTATTTTGAAAAGTGACAATGAATACACAGTAAAAGTTAACGCCAAATTGTACGATATTTGTAAGGTCCAGTAGTTTGATTAAAGTGAAAACATCAGGTTAAATCTGAATAACATGTACAGGCCTATCCCAAATCCCATGATAATATAAATGTGTACGTAATGCCATTACTGCTTACTGCTGTTCTTCTCCTCCGCAGTCATCAAGATTGGGGGAGGCGTCATCTTTTTCTTTATTTTCTTGGTTATTATTGTCTTCTGTTAAAAGTATGGTCACTTAGGAATTCATTCAAACTGTAGTAGGGTCAGTTGGATATAATGGAAATGTTTACAAAAAAAATATTTTCTTCATATCTAGCTCCAGAAATTAAAAATACAAATGATCAAAGTGACTCTTCATACAACATCATAACATTCTGTTATTTCACATAAAATATATACCGTATATTATATTAAAGATAGTTCTGTTTACAAAAACACCATAGCCTATTTGATGAACACCATTTCTTTGTCGCTTTGTATTGGTGGTATACATGTTTGGTAGGTGGTACGTTAGTCAAAAGAGATATATGGGAAATTCGCTAAAAGCCTTATTGTTCCCAAAAGTTCCTTGTAGCGTATTAATAATATAGATAAATAGGATATGTTTAAAAATATTATATTTTCAATTTCAAATTGTCTATTTTAACTCATTTTAGTGCTGCAGTACACAAAATTTACCCTAACTTTCATTTCAGCAAATGGCTCTACGGAGTGGAAAGAAAATAAAACTAAAAACTCCACCTACTCCGAAAGAAAAAAACAAAGAGGACTCAACCAACGAAACAGGTAAGTTAGTTAAATTGTTTGTTAGTTTTCTTAGATCAATTATTAATACAATTATCAATAAACGCTATCTGACATATTAGCTTGTCAACAACCTTTATCTTGGGTAAGGCCTATTTTTTGTGAATTTTGGGGACTTTTACTTACGAAAAATAAATAGAAATACGTCTAATAACACTTGAAACACATATACTCTTTATTTCTAGGACAATATATATATATATATAATATACCCAGTGTGTTACTCATCATGAACGTTGGTGGGGCCATATTTAAATGCCCTTATCCACTTGCGTACCATTATGACACTCATAATGTTCCCGCCATACATTTTACTAATCTGGCGATGATTTTCAATAGCTTTCACACCTTTAGCATTTAAAAATCTAATTCTAGTGCGCACTTCACAGTCGGCGGCAGTCTCAATTAGCGGCACCATTTTGACTGCTTGAAACGGGATGTAAACACGGCCGATTGTTCTCGAATTTCCGGCTAGGTCTTACCAATAGATGCCCATATACAGCAAATGTCGGAAAAGCCAATCGCAGTGCTGGAAGGGAGAAATTTAAAAACGGTACCCACTTACTTAAAAAACATGCCTCGTATATCTATATCTATGAAAGAGGAACACAGAACAATAATTTGAATCTTGATCTGTACTCTAGTTTTCAAGGAGTAGGCCGCGTAAAATGACATTTTGGCGTTACAGACGGGATCACAGAATGGACCAACAGACATACAGACAGAAATTGAGATAAGACTCGTTTCGGCTTTCTTAGGCTATGAAACGTAAAAATAACCAAAAACTGCATGATTCTAAGCAATGTACAGACAAAACTGTAATTTTATTTATATGGATGCTAAATAAGCTATGCTGTTGTGTTGCAAGTTTTACCAGCTGTCCAAAAAAGGGGACGGGGAAGACCCAAAAAGTAAGTTTTTAAATATACCTTGTAATTAAAGATTACGTGTCTTGTTATTTAGAGGGATGTCTTGTTATTTAGATGGAGCTCTTGTTGTTACAAAATCCTAATGTATTTTTAGAGGACACTTGAAGCAAAATCATCTCACTTTCATAACTTACTTATCATTTATCAGTTATTTTACAAGTAAACCACAACTTTAAAATGGATAGCAAAGACTTTTATAAAGTAAGGATCCTGAACACATCAAGATAGACAGGAAGTAGCGTAGGCATAACTAGACTATTGCAGTAATTTTCCTGTTTGGATCTCTGCCCCACCGGGGGCACCCCCTACCCAGTGCCCACCTGATACATTCGACCAGCTTATCACTAGAACCTGACCTTTGGAGCCATAACAATATCAATTGTTGATGAACTGGAACTTTATAATTAACTGGATGGTGACTATTGAAATAATTAAGCCTTGATACAAGTAAACTATAACAATTTTCATTTTCTCTATAAGAATAACATGGGAATTTTAAATTACACTATTTTTGAATTTTCTCTGTGACCGTTAGGCATAAAACAGCGCTTCAATATACTAAATTATTTATTTTTTTAAGCTCTACAAAACGGTTTGAAAATAAATTGCAAAATGTTTTGTTTTTAGGGTCAAAAATGGGAAAACCCCATTTTTACCCCATAAAATCCCCCATAAACCCCCGTTCCCATGGTCCGATTATGCTGGATCGCGAACTCGTTAAAAAAAAGTAGGTTTACACGTTTGTACCAAATTTCATCAAAATCGGATCATTTTTGCGAGTTATCGCGCTAACGGACTTATCTTTAAGTATAAAAGAGGATGTTTGTATATATATATATATATATATATATATATATATATAGAACAAGAAATAACTCCTTCAGATTAATACAACAACTATCCAACAATAAACGGCTACCAATGAATAAATATGAAAAACCAGGAATATACCAAATCAATTGCAAAGATTGTTCTAAATTTTATATCGGACAAACAGGGCGATCAATTTCTTGCCGATTCAAAGAACACATTCAATCAGTAAAATCCAACAACATGACAACTCAAAAATCAATGTACGCGGAACACATTTTATCACATAACCATAGTTATGGAAAAATTGAAGATAGTGTCAAAATTTTAGAACATGAACAAAAAGGAGAAAGGATGAATGTAAAAGAAGAATTACATATATATCTAGCAACAAGAAAAAATGAAAGCAACATCCTTAACATAATGCAAACACAAAATTTAAACCCAATCTATGTTAAGATCCAAGAATTAAGACAAAATTTATAAGTAAAACCATTGGTATAACGATATTCTTAATTATATAACGTCCCAAGTCAAGATAGATTTAGTTAAAATTTAAACATGTGATTGTATTTATTTCTTTGTTTACATATTAGATTTAATAACATTATGAAAGACTGTGACCATGACCTTAGTGTTAAAATGCATCAGTCATTAAAAATAATTAAAAAAAAGAGTACTATGGTGTATTATTTATCCTATACTCTAATACGAGCAATGTTTGCTTGTATGCTTGCTTGCTTGCTTGCTTGCAGAAAGATCTCGAAAACGGCTCCGACGATTTTCTTCAAATCTTGTAAATAGTTTATTTTTGGCCTAAAAACGAGTTTCATGCAGTTAGAACTGCCAACAAAAATCTAATTACGTAGAAAAATGAAACTGAAAATCACATTTTTTTAACATTAGTCTTATGGGTTGCTAGGTAACCATGTTGGATGAATTAAATAACAAGGATAAAGTAAACAAAAGACTTGAAGTTGTAGCATGTGTTCATAGTAAGCCAACTACCCACAGTATACTAGCAAATTACAAATACAGAACAAAAGGAAAACATCACTTAATAATTAGCATAATATTTAGCAAAGATTATACTGATGATTACTCGATACATTGTAGGGAGTATGTTTTATATAGTCTATGGTTTTATCTATGATTGTAGTCAAGGGCAGCAGTGCGAAGTCTGGGATCTGTTTATGACGATTAGATTAGACTAGGGGAAACCCGTCGAAATCGACGGTTACTTTCAAGGCTTACGTTAATTCATCTAACTGCGATGAATTGGGTGAAATATACATATTTTGAGCATTTAACATTGTTCAAAGAGTATAAGTGTAAAAACAATAACAATATTGCGTTAGTTGCCAAATTTGGTTGTTCATTCAATGATTAAAATATTTCCTATCCTGTACGTCATCGGAGTTATATTATTAGTATGTTATATGGTATCTCTTCCTTTGGTAGAACCTTTAAATAGTATTAAAATCGTATTGGTGGATCTTTTGTAGCTAAACACTTCCGTGATTTCATCAGTGTTTGAGAAAAAATATATGTTTGTTGAGAAAGACACGTTCTAACTTCAAAGGGAGGTATATCCGTTACAGTGTAAGTTTGATTTTCCTTCGTCACGTCGCGTCAGTTCATATCGTACTTCTTTGCCAATGAATGAACCCTCTAGCATAGTTTTGAGAAATTGACTGTGGGGTTACTGATAAAGCTGGAATTCCTTGACATGGGGGATGTCAGTTAGTTGTCTCGGCCCTCTCGGCCTTATCAATAACATAAAGTTGTCAATATAATCTCTCTACGGAATGTTAGGTGTAGTGGAATACATGAAGTAAAGTTGGCTTTTATTCTTGAACTGTTAGGGGCCTCCTAGTTCATATGATCTTGGCGGCTTCATTGGCAATAAATAATGCAAATGACATAGCAATTGAACATTTCCAAAAAGCAAAAATACTGTAAAATGGCTGTTACGTATATATTGACGTTTACATATTGTTAATCAACGTATATGATAAATACTTTAATCCTTTAATACGTTTTTTTTATGGCGACCATTCATAGTAGGTAAGCCAAGTATGAATGGAGATGAGTGTAGGAAGAGTGGCGCGATCTTGAAGTCTTGTTAGTTACTAAGGCCGACATTCCTTAGATACAGCTGTTAATTAATAGCCCATACAGTGAATGGCAACCAAGGGATCTACAGTTTATAGTTGAATTGGAACCAAATTTTTTTTGCATTGGTATTTATGATATGGTATAATTATCAGGATAGCACTGCGGGTAGTCGTAGTACTCACTCGTGCGGACGTTAATCCACACCAGGGAGTATCGCATCCACAGTGCATTCCTATAAATATCCAGAATTTGTGACCTCCTAGTAGCCTATAGCTGGATTACAGGACGACGCCACCCGTCCCAGTCAAAGGATTATGTGATCTAGTTTAAAAGGAATATGACCTTTCTGTCATGACAGTAGCTGCTTAAATAGTATTTTCTCTTTGTACCATATTTTACAGCCAAAATGTCGTGTTATTTTCAATAATGTTACTAATTCAGTGTGCCAAAGTCCGTAATATAGGCAGGTGCAAATTATTTGTCAAGATAGGTACCATTTTAGGCAATGTTTCTAAGTTTGGATTTTATTAGACACAATAAGAGCAGATATTTCTACATAAATATTTGATATTTTGTAGAATAATATGATAAAATGTAGGCAAAAGTGGCGAAAAAGGCACATACCAACCCGTACAATAGATATAAGATAGTTCAATAAGATATAATTTAAGAATTGCTGTGATAAAAGGATTTTCCACTGATTTCGTAATGGAACGTTATATTGCAAAACATGGCATGATAAAGAAGAAAATCAATTTTAAAATCAGAAAATAACATTGCAAATACTTATTTGGTAGAATTAAACTCCCAATAAATATGTGTTGTTTGAAATACAATTTAAAAATGAACAGCTGTTTCATTAAAAAGTATTATTCTCATGGCCAAAATGTAAACAACTCTGTGGAGGGATCTTTAAAGGCTTCTGGGGCAGAGTCCTAAGGGATTTTGCTTAGTTTTTCTTTTCATAACTCATCTACAGACCAAGACCTTTCTTTGGACACCTCTACCAAGTTTCTACGCCCAACCGTTCTCTCAAATTAGTGGGGACAAAGTTTCCAATCAAATATTTAGATTCCCCCATGTTAATCTTATGGGAGAAACTCCAACTTTGATGGCCTGTGGGGCAAAGCCCGAGTATTTTTACTACATGAATTGGTGAAAGGGGGTGTCTACACAAAAAATATTTTATTTTGACACGTCGTTTGTAAAAATCCGTCCATTATTAACGGAGGAGTAGTGTTTTCAAGAAATCGCCTTCACGTATTATATATAAGGATTAAGGTATCTGCAATCCTAAAATGCTATGGGAAGGGAAGGAAACAGGTCCGCGACATAGGAAGTGGTGAAGGAAGTAATAAAGGCAATCATAAAATGCTATGGGAATAGAGGGAAACAGGTCCGTGACGTAGGGAGTGATGAAGGAAGTAGTGAAGGCGAGCAGTCCGGAGTGTGGGGAATGTTTATGACGATAAGATTAGGGTATCTGCAATCCTAAAATGCTATGGGAAGGAAGGAAAACAGGTCCGCGACATAGGAAGTGGTGAAGGAAGTAGTCAAGGCGAGCTGTCCGGAGTGTAGGAACTGTTTATGACGATTAGATAAGGGTATGGGCAATCCTAAAATGCTACGGGAAGGGAGGGAAACAGGTCCGCGACGTAGGAAGTGGTGAAGGAAGTAGTCAAGGCGAGCTGTCCGGAATGTGGGAACTGTTTATGACGATTAGATAAGGATATGGGCAATCCTAAAATGCTATGGGAAGGGAGGGAAAAAGGTCCGCGACGTAGGAAGTGGTGAAGGAAGTAGTCAAGGCGAGCTGTCCGGAGTGTGGGAACTGTTTATGACGATTAGATAAGGGTATGGGCAATCCTAAAATGCTATGGGAAGGGAGGGAAACAGATCCGCGACGTAGGAAGTGGTGAAGGAAGTAACAAAGGCAATCATAAAATGCTATGGGAATAGAGGGAAACAGGTCCGTGACGTAGGAAGTGATGAAGGAAGTAGTGAAGGCGATCAGTCCGGAGTGTGGGGAATGTTTATGACGATAAGATTAGGGTATCTGCAATCCTAAAATGCTATGGGAAGGAAGGAAAACAGGTCCGCGACGTAGGAAGTGGTGAAGGAAGTAGTCAAGGCGAGTAGTCCGTAGTGTGGGAACTTTTTATGACGATTAGATTAAGGTGTCCGCAATCTTAAAATGCTATGGAAAGGAAGGAAAACAGGTCCGCGACATAGGAAGTGGTGAAGGAAGTAGTCAAGGCGAGTTGTCCTGGGTGTGGGAACTGTTTATGACGATTAGATAAGGGTATGGGCAATCCTAAAATGTTATGGGAAGGGAGGGAAACAGGTCCGCGACGTAGGAAGTGGTGAAGGAAGTAGTCAAGGCGAGCTGTCCGGAGTGTGAGAACTGTTTATGGCGATTAGATTAAGGTATTTGCAATCCTAAAATGCAATGGGAAGGGAGGGAAACAGGTCCGCGACGTAGGAAGTGGTGAAGGAAGTAGTCAAGGCGAGTAGTCCGGAGTGTGGGAATTGTTTATGATGATTAGATTAAAGTATTTGCAATCCTAAAATGCTATGGAAAGGGAGGGAAACAGGTCCGCGACGTAGGAAGTGGTGAAGGAAGTAGTCAAGGCGAGTAGTCCGGAGTGTGGGAACTGTTTATGACGATTAGATTAAGGTATTTGCAATCTTTAAATGCAATGGGAATGGAGGGAAACAGGTCCATGACGTAGGAAATGGTGGTGAAGGCGAGCCGTGTGGAGTTTGGGAATGGATTTATGCATCTCCAATACTAAGGTGCTTTCAGAGTGAACTAATGATTTTCCCCGAGCAAAGCTCGGTCCCCAGGTACTTAATATTAATTACAGTAGCCCTACACGTGAACAGTATCAAATATAATATATATATATATATTTGGCAGTGATAAACTCAGACACCGCTGAACCGATTGCCAAGAAACTTGGTACATACGTGTAGAATTTCATGGAATAGGTTTATACACCATCAATTTCGTGATCCGTCCAATCGGCTCCGCCCCAGTGGCTCTGGAGTTTCCCATGTTAACCTTATGAGAAATGGAATTAATGAATCTTAACAGCTGTTTCAATTAAACAAGTTGGTTCTGTTCTATGATGTTCGATAGCATTAAAGTTACAAAGATTACCAACAGGGTGCAGCACTATTATTTCTTTTACATTTATGACAACAGCTAATTTGCAACCAAAAGGTGAGTGAGCGTAGCGAACGAACTTCAACCTGGAGGCGAGTTAGCGTAGCGAACGAGCTAACCCGAAGGCAAGTGAGCGTAGCGAACGAGCTAACCTGAAGGCAAGTGAGCGCAGCGAACGAGCTCCAACCTAAAGGCGAGTGAGCGTAGCGAACGAGCTCCAACCTAAAGGTGAGTGAGCGTAGCGAACGAACTTCAACCAGGACGTGATTGAGCCATGCGAACGAGATCATATTGAAAATTAAGAAGTTAAACGGGGCAAAGCCCGCGGGTTACAGCTAGTATATATATAAATACAAATATATGAATTTGAACGGATGGTGTTTTTGGCCCCTAGGGACCTCAAAATGAAAAATTAAATCGTTCCCGGGTCTAGGTCTTACCATGAGTACTACGGTAATAGCTTATTCCCTATATGGGAAATTTGCTAACTGACACCGTTTTGTATTGGGGTTGAGATAGGGACCTCTAGTTTTCACCGATATTCTTTTTAACTGTTGTCCTTTAAAATAAGGTGTCACTTGTTGGGAATTTATAGCCTTTTTTAAAATTTTGAGCTGCCCCCAAAATACCCCATTTTGGAGTCTCGGACAAAATTGTCATACTGATCAAAAAGTTGTTTTAGTATCTTGTTACAATAATACAAAAAAGAAAACAGTTAGTTAGTGGGGGGTTAGTTTAGTTTCCCTAGTACAACCCATAAAAATGCTAATGGGAGATATTGGTGTATATTTTTACATGGTCTCTCTCAGGCTGATGAAAAATACCCCCGCCGAAGCAAACCTGCCGACTAAGCAAATTTCCATTTGTCTGAATTGATTTTCAATTAAGTCTATTTAAATAAATTAGGTTTAACAAGTACCTAGGTTTGCTGCCACAAGGAAACTATTAAAGTGGGGTTTTTAGTAAAAGATTAATAGCTTAATATACAATAAATAAATTTGTCATGTCAAAATACATCCATAAACAAGCAAACTACATCATTTTACAATACAGGGTTACTCAAAATGAATGACCCAGTTTTAACGCTTTATAACTTTTAAACTATTAAACTTACCGCTATAAAATACACATCAAACGAAAAAGCAACTCAAAGAGTTTACGCCTTCCAAAGACACATCATTTAACAAAATCGATCCAACAGAACTGTAGATTTAATTGTACAAAGTTAAAAAGTAATCTCCAACTTTTTTTACCACTAGAAATTTGGAGGTTACTTGACGTTTTTGCAAATAACTTTTAAATGGTGAGGAAATCGACCAAAGTGGAAGGTATTATTCCGAAAGAGAATAAAATTTTATACAATCTACTAATATGCGTTTTTTGAAAATACTCAAGAAAGGTACCAAAAATTTCCTCAAAATGAAAAAAAAAATAAAAATCCCCGTCTTCAATGTAGACAATAAACATGGCAAACATTAAATTTTACACTTTTTTATTTTAAGCCAAATTTAGGCTACATTTATTGAGTATTTTCAAGATATGCGTAATAGTAGATTGTAGGAAATTTTATTCTCTTTCGGAATATTACCTTCCACTTTGGTCGATTTCCTCACCATTTAAAAGTTTTTTGCAAAAACGTCAAGTAACCTCCAAATTTCTAGTGGTAAAAAAGTTGGAGATTACTTTTTAACTTTGTACAATTAAATCTACAGTTCTGTTGGATCGATTTTGTTAAATGATGTGTCTTCGGAAGGCGTAAACTCTTTGAGTTGCTTTTTCGTTTGATGTGTATTTTATAGCGGTAAGTTTAATAGTATATAAAAATTATAAAGCATTAAAAATGGGTCCATCATTTAGAATAACCCTGTATTCTCCTTAAGAATAACATGGGAATTTTAAATTTACAATTTTTTGAGTTTTCTCTGCAACAAATAACCGTACACACACACTTTAATATACTGAATCATTTGTATCGAGAGAAATTGGGAAATTTTATGTTTCAAGTGTCAAAAATTAGAAAAACCAGTTTTTACCCCACAAAACCATAACATATATATATATATATATAACATATATATATACATATATATATATACTACTAGCTGTACCCGCGGGCATTGCCCCGTTTAACTTCATAAGTGAGCTCGTTCGCATGGCTCAATCACTCAATCACTTGCCTTCAGGTTAGCTCGTTCGCTACGCTAACTTGCTCCAGGTTGAAGTTCGTTCGCTACGCTCACTCACCTTTTGGTTGCAGATTAGCTGTTGTCATAAATGTAAAAGAAATAATAGTGCTGCACCCTGTTGGTAATCCTTTTGAAACATCATAGAACAGAACCAACATGTTTAATTGAAACAGCTGTTAGATTCATTAATTCCATTTAAATATGATTACTCATAAGATTAACATGGGAAACTCCAGAGCCACTGGGGCGGATCCTGAGAGTCCGATCAGAATAAAAACAGCTTAGTTTTCCTATTTAATGCCTAAAGAATCAGTGTACCAAATTTCAGCCTCCTAGGTAAATGGGAAGTAAGAGAATTAGTGATGAGTGAGTGAGTCAGTGAGGGCTTTGCCTTTTATATATATAGATAAATTTGAACGAATTGTGTTTTTGGCCTCTGAGGACATTAAAATTAAATACCCCCGCCGCAGCAAACCTGTCGACTTTGCGAATTTCCATATGTCTGAATTGATTTTCAGTTAAATATATTTTAATAGCATTAGGTTTAACGAGTACCTAGGTTTGCTGCTACAAGGAAAGTGTGTTTTTGAGTAAAATATTGATAGCTTAGTACAAAATAAATAAATTTGCCAAGTTTGATCAAAATATATCCATAAACAAGCAAACTACATTTGACAATATTCTCCATAAGAATAACATGGGAATTTTAAATTTATAATTTTTTAAATTTTCTCCGTTACTAATAATCGAACAAAAATACTTTTATATACTAAATTATTTGTTTTTTAAGCTCTTTAAAAAGGTCTAAAGAGAAATCGGGAAATCTTGTGTTTTGAGGGTCAAAAGTGAGAAAACCCAATTTTTACCCCATAAAACCCCCCGTAAAGCCCCGTTCCCATGGTCCGATCGTGCTGGTTCGCGAACTCATTCAAGTTTATCCCGCTTTACACCTTTAAACCAAATTTCATCAAAATCGGACAAAAATTACTCAAATTATTGCGTTCACGGACGTAAGTAGATATATTCATGTCACTTCTGGGCCAAAAACGGAGCCACTCAAAAATTCATTTAATTTTCCTATTTTTTTATACAATATGCTATATTTTTTGCCTCTTTTAGGCTAATTTCTAACATTTTCATATTTTTCTAGAAAAAGTATACAATTTTGATGAAAGTTTTATGAATATATCTATATTTTCCATAAAATTGACTACAAAACAAAAACTAGTGGACAATGTTTTATAAGAGTAAATAAAATTTGAGTATCTGCTGTTATCATATCTGCTTTTAGATAATGGTGCACTGTAAATAATCCTTCCGTTGTTCAATTATTGAAAACTTTAAACAAGTTTTATTCTCTTATTAATAATCTAATTATAATTATGAAAACATATTTGAATTTAGAAAAAAATTCTCTTTAATTTAATATCTCACAGTATATGGTTTAGATTTAAGGTTTAATTATCAAATAAACTATTAAATTTATGGAATTTATTAAGAAGTAATCGCGTCGCTAAAATTGCAACGCGTTTAATTAATTAAAAAAACAAGTTTATAAAGGTTTATTTAAGGTTTAATTATCAAATAAACTATTGAATTTATGGAATTTATTAAGATGTAATCGCGTCGCTAAAATTGCAACGCGTTTAATTAATTAAAAAAACAAGTTTATAAAGGTTTATTTAAGGTTTAATTATCAAATAAACTATTGAATTTATGGAATTTATTAAGATGTAATCATGTTGCTAAAATTGCAACGCGTTTAATTGATTAAAAAAACAAGTTTATTAAAGGTTTATAAAGGTTTAATTATCAAATAAACTATTAAAAAATATGAAATTTATTAAAATTATTAAAGTTTTTTATATCATAAAAATCATGATGTAATTTAAAAGATTAAAAAAAACAAGTTTATAAAGGTTTAATTATCAAATAAACTATTAGATTTTATAGAATTTATTAAATACTAGCGTACATGTTGCTCGAATTCGAGCAATTGCAATGTATTACAGGAGTTATTTCAAAACGAATAACAGTCATATTTACAATGAGTTTAAAAGAGTCAACTCAAAGATTACCGGTGTGTAACTCAGACCATGTTTATCTTCGTTATTGATAAACCTAAAGCATTCCGGCCGGTTTTCTCCTTCTCTAAATGCCTCGCTGTACAGGCAACACAGGTCATTGATAGAGGGCCAATTGAGAACAAAAAGTCGTTTTGGGGTAGTGTTAGGGCGCATTTGTAACCTAATAGTTGAGTGTGTCCAGGGTCAGGTGCCGACTGTGATGAGTTAAGCCTAACGCGCCACTGATCTGTAGCTGCGGTCGTTATCACGATTACGCCTCCTGTCTATGTTTCGTTTTCATCGCGTCGGAGACATTTAAAAGAAAAAAACAACAACAAATAAACAAATTATAGGTACACAAAAACACTATAAATGCACAAATTTAAGTTAGAATCATGCTAACCCGATACGTCATAGCGACACAAAACAACCATAAATACACAAATTTAAGATAAAACCATACTAACACGATCCGTCTTGGGGGTTATGTTTACACAAACTCAAATAGTAAACAAATGTACTCAATGCGTTTCATTGAATTGCAAAATAAATAACAGCAATTAAATTATACAGCTGATCAAAATGTAAACAATTATGTTCCTCATAAGGATAACATGGGAACATTCAAAGCCACTGGGGCAGAGCCCAAAGGACTTTTTCAAAAATGTAAGGCCAGTTTGCAATTCTACGCGACACGCTCTTTCCAGTGAGACGTCAATGGCTGAAATCGGTTCATAAATGGCGGAGGAGTTCAACCGACAAAGTTTCATGTAGCGTATTAATTATATAGATTTGACGCGTCGCAAAAATTGCGACGCGTTAATAAATGATTAAAAAATGAGTTTATAAAGGTTTAATTATCAAATAAACTATTAAAAAATATGAAATTTATTAAAATTATTAAAGTTATTTATATCATAAAAATCATGATGTAATTTAATAGATTAAAAAAACAAGTTTATAAAGGTTTAATTATCAAATAAACTATTAGATTTTATAGAATTTATTAAATATTTGACGCGTCGCAAAAATCGTGACGCGTTAATAAATGATTAAAAAATGAGTTTATAAAAGTTTAATTATCAAATAAACTATTAAAAAATATGAAATTTATTAAAATTATTAAAGTTTTTTATATCATAAAAATCATGATGTAATTTAATTGATTAAAAAAACAAGTTTATAAAGGTTTAATTATCAAAAAAACTATTAGATTTTATAGAATTTATTAAGAAGTAATCGCGTCGCTAAAATTGCAACGCGTTTAATTGATTAAAAAAACAAGTTTATTAAAGGTTTATAAAGGTTTAATTATCAAAAAGAAAATTCTAATGATATTTGATGTATTACAAGTCCATATTTCATTTTAAATAATTTTAATCTTAAACATGAAATCATAAAAATGTTAACAAAATGATAATCTTAAGATAAAAAGATAAGTATTGATTTAAATTGAAAATAAATATTACCAATGAAAAGCTTGTTAAAAATTAATGCTATTTCATATATTATACAAGTTTATAAAGGTTTAATTATCAAATAAACTATTGAATTTATGAAATTTATTAAGAAGTAATCGCGTCGCTAAAATTGCAACGCGTTTAATTGATTAAAAAACAAGTTTATTAAAGGTTTATAAAGGTTTAATTATCAAAAAGAAAATTCTAATGATATTTGATGTATTACAAGTCCATATTTCATTTTAAATAATTTTAAACTTAAACATGAAATCATAAAAATGTTAACAAAATGATAATCTTAAGATAAAAAGATAAGTATTGATTTAAATTGAAAATAAATATTACCAATGAAAAGCTTGTTAAAAATTAATGCTATTTCATATATTATACATTTCTGTACGATTAAAGATAATGTAAAAATCAACAAAAACAAATTGCGTTGTAAATATAATGTTATTGAAGGAATATTAGTCTATGGCCTAATTTGTTTGGTTGATCTTTTGATGAAAATAAGTGATTGAATAAAATAATAACTAATAGAATGTTAGTTAAATGCAGTGTGGATTTACATGATTGTTTTGATTTATTTTAACTAATTGAAAAATGTTTTATAATATATGCTTAAAATATATAATCAATGCTAAGTCTAAATAGAAATAGAATGAAACAAACAAATGGATTGAGCTACAAAGTGTCAAGTCTACTAGATGGCATGGCAATATAAAAGATCAGATAAATGGTAAGCCCCCCACACACTACCAGACCAGACCTCCAGACCAGACCGTCTGGTCTGGCGTCTGGCACTTGTCTTATCGTGTGTGGGACTGTCTGCATACCGATTTTCTCGGACCAGACTGTCTGCGTGTCTGATGGTTGAACCCTCAGACCACAGACGGTCTGAGGTTCCCCCACCACTATTTTTGTCTGGTCTGTGAGTGTGTAGTGCTGTCTGTCAGACGGCAGACCGTCGCGACAGTCTTTTTCTATTAGTTGGAGTTCTCACCACGGTGTTTCAATTTCGAATGTTGGAATGTCTGGTCTGGGAGTGTGTAGAGCCGTCCAAGACGGTGGTTGCAGCCAGACGGTCTGGTCTGGTAGTGTGTGGGGGCTAAGGCCTACTATGATCGTCGCATTACGCAAGGTTATCCCGCTAGGTTCGCTAGTGTCAAACGCAAGCAAGTTAGCCAACACCATAAAATGAGATTTCTCTATTATTCCTTTGAATTAAAATATTGCTTAAATTATGGTAAAAATATGGTATTAAAACTTATAAATGTTATATTTCATGTGTTTTTTAACCAATTTTGATCAATTTTGGTATACAGATATATTGAATATTAAATAATTTTTTGACTTATGTTAAGGGTAGTTTCATCCCTTATTTTTTATTTTATTTTTAAAAAATTGAAAAAATTATCAAAAAATTCTGAAACTTAAAAATTATGAATAATTATGTTAAAAATTAATGTTTTTACTAAAATTTTCCAATTTAGGGTGAACTACCCTTAAACTAAAAACCTTAATAACTTCTTTGTTTTTAAAGATATTTTCATGAAATTTTGTATGATATATCTATAAGGTAAGTACAAATTTATTAAATAATAAAATTTTAAATATTCATTTCCTGTGACCTTGAAAATCAATTTTTTTTATTTATTAATATTTTTTTGAAACAAATTTTAAATTAACAATAGTAGTCTTATTATTCATAAAATATAATAATATTTTGAAAAATATGTCAAAAAGTAGTAAATAAATGGTGGTTTTATAACAATTTTATTTGATTTCAGTTATATAATTTTTAATCACATTATACTCTAATAATCTTTCAGATACAACAACTACATAGCAATTAGTTTTACTAGCAACAGTTATATCATAATCAAAATCCATATTTATTATTATATCATTTTTCGATCCTGAAATATTTACAGTAGTTTTTGTAGTATCAATCACATACAATGGTCTATTTTCAATTAATTCTGTTGGATCATAATACATTTCACTATTGTTATAATAAACCTTTTTATAATCTTGATACATTTGATATAAAATTCTAAATTTTCCATTATTTATATCTAGATTCATTAATTCATCAGGATAATAGTAACCATTTAATTTTACTCTAATATTTTGAATGTACATACTATCAAATTTTGAAGTGTCATATAATTGATCATTAGTTCTACCTTTTTGAAAACCAATTATTATAAATTTTGGATTATAGATGTTTCGATAAATATTTGTTATATCAAAACTAACTGTTTTTCCAGTTATTGTCTTTTGTTCAATACATTGCCAATGATTAAAGTGAAATAGTATTTTTTCTTTTTTAGTTATTTCATTAATATATTGAATTTTACTTGTAGTTTTATACTCAATTATTGGAACTCTAATGAAAAAGTCATCAATAATTACTTTTCCAACACCTGGTAATGTAGTATCATCAAAAGTTCCATCAACTTTTTTAGTTTTCCATCTAAAAATTGCATCATTATCTTCAGATCTAACAAAACATATATTGAATCCTCCTTTGTATATAGGAACATTAACATTTTCAAAGAAACCTAATCCAAAATGTGATAGATTACCCACAGCTTCAAATGTTTTTTTGAAATCTGATTGAAATCCATTACAAATGTTAGATACTGCTTCTTTTTTTTAATAAGTAACAGTACCTTTTATCGTACTTAATTGTCCAGGATATTCGATTTCCTCAATTAATCTATTATGTTTTCTAATTTCAATTTTTGAAAATAAGAATGGTATAAAATTATTAATCAACTTTACATTATCTGTAGCACCATAGTCTTTATCATCAGATTTTTTTAATGATCCTGAAATATAAAATTGAAACTTAAATGAACAAAATCCATCACCAAAACCAATATTAAATTCAGTTTTTTTGTTAGGTTCATTCAAATGTAGTTTAGATAATGGATAGAAATTTTTATATTCAGCTCTTTCAATTTCATAAGAATTAGCCATTTATTAAGGAAAAAAATTATAAACTCAAAGTTTTTTAAAACCAGTAAAACTTTTGTAATAAAGAATAGTTTTATAAATCTTTTTGGAATAATTTAATCAATCTCGTCATAATCCATTTTTTCTTTAAACTGTTCAATATTCAGTGCATGATCTATGATGAATTTTGCTGATATATTTTGATATTGTAACACTATTTCCCAATCCAAATCATTTTTATATTTATCAATAAAATCTTCATCTAAATTTTGATACTTACAAACCAAATTAATATAAGCATTAAGTTGATAATTAATAAACTCATCAAATAAATTTTATACTTAATGTTTGACATTGTGCAATTTTTTCCCAATTTAGTTTATTTTGAAACAATCTGATCATATCTTCATTCAATTCATATTTTTCTGAAATAATATTCCAATCTTCATTGGTCAACATAAATTGGTTTCTGATAATAAAAAGATCAAATGAGTTATAGTTTGCCATTTATTAGGAAGAAATTTTTGCAAAACAACTTTTCTTTGAATTACATATACAACATTTTGCTTTAATCTTATATTTTTTTTTAATTTTATTTCTTGAATGTCTTTAGAATTGGTTTTTTGTTTACATTTAAGACAGTAAATAAACTCCATTTATATAGTAAAAATTATTCATCTTCTTGGTTTTCTGTATTAAGTTTATCTTCTAATGTAAAACTTGCTATTTGTGCTAATCCAGCAGTTACTAATCTTATCACTTCAGCAAGTTTACCTTCAAGTTGTTTTTCTAAATCTTCAACATATGTTTTTAGATTAAATAATGAATTAACCAATTCATTTAAATCTTGTTTAGTTTTTGAATGATCATTACCAACCTTAATAATAGAATTTAAAACTTCATTTAACTCAGATTTTATGACAACGTCATAGTCGTTAATGCTTGGTTTTACATTAACAATCCTTCTAGAATTAATACTTAAATAGTTTTTGGATAGACTAATAGCATTAACCAAATTATTAGTTTTCTGAATATGATTTTTTAAATCCTTATTTATATCATTAAAAATAGAATTTAATTTTGAATTAATATAATCATTTTTTACTTCAATTAAATCTTTTTTCTGTCTACCAAATAGATCAAATATATCTAATGAATCTCAAAAACTGGCAGAACTCTGAAATGGTGTTATTTATCATAGGCTTACTCATATGCCAAATCCTTAAAATAAAAATTCTATAATTAATAACGTATATCATTAAACACAAACCAACATCCAAAACTATACACATCTTTAATACAACATAGATAATTATTTACACATTGACTGTTTACAATTAACATGTGTTCTTCTTTTCACTTTTAATTTTGCTTCGCAACGGGAAAAATCTGTTTCATAATCATTGAAATAGATTTATAATAAATAATATATCATAAAGTTTAAGATTAAATAAACCTACCACATAGTTATTTTATTTTTCTGGATCAGCTGCCTGTAATTGTAAAATAGGCATTTGACAGTTGTTTACATTTAAATGTCAAAGCAATTGTAAACATTGTGAATTTCCTCATGCTTCCATGGAGACCAATTATTAATATTTAATTTCTGACAACAGCTGGAGTTTCAAAACAATGTTTGTTTCCCATGTTAATCTTATGGAGAAATACGAAACTTTAAAGGGCCCCAGGGCCTCACTCTCTAATTATTTACCTAAAAAGAAAGTTTCCTGCACAACTTCACGTTACGCTCTTTCCAATGACACCAAAAACATGTCAATCGGTTCAGTAGTTTCGGAGGAGTAATTGTCACAAAAATCCTGCTTGCGTATTAAATAAGTATAGATTTGATGAAAAAACAATTAAAGAATTAAATAAAAAAGATTTAAACTTAATTATTACTGAAATTAAAACATTCAAAGATAAAGAAACTGTTTTAGTTAAATTTGTATAAAAACTACTCATTAAATTTTAAAATTTTACTTGTTTTTAAAAACATTTTGTTTTGTAGTCAATTTTATGGAAAATATAGATATATTCATGAAAATTTCATCAAAATTGTATACTTTTTCTAGAAAAATATGAAAATGTTAGAAATTAGCCTAAAAGAGGCAAAAAATATAGCATATTGTATAAAAAAATAGGAAAATTAAATGAATTTTTGAGTGGCTCCGTTTTTGGCCCAGAAGTGACATGAATATATCTACTGACGTATATATATATATATATATATAATACATATATAAAGATTTGAACGAATGGTGTTTTTGGCCTTTGGGGACATCAAAATGAAAAAGTAAATCGGTCCCGGGTCTAGGTCTTACCGTGCCACCTACGGTAATAGCTACTTCCCCTATAGGGAAATTCGCTAATAAAAAATGACCGCCATTCTGTAATGGGTTAAGATAGAGGACCTGGAATGGACGTCTGGTTTTGCCAATATTCTTTTACACTAATGGTCTTAAAAACTATGTGCTATTTGATAGGGCTTGCTATTTAAAAAGTTAAAATTATCCCCAGCAACCCCTATTTGGGGGCGGGGGTGAATTTCAAAATACCCCAAAAAGTACTTTACTTTCCCTAGTAACGTGTATTGAACCTTGTTTGAATATATGCAGCCGGTAAAAAATTAACCAGGCAGGGACTATTATGGAACACTCGTTATATAAGGAATACTAGGGTAATTATGCAAATTACAATCCCACTAATATATTTAAGGCATTTTGTTTAGTTTTTAAGTACTCTAGGTCGATTATTTCCAAATACTCTGTTTTGGTAGAGTTGTTCCAAGTAGGCCCACTCGGTTTTTAACAAGGCGAGTAGTTGAGCTCATAAAAGTATTATTTGTATATTTTGTCACTGAATACGTTTACGACTTCTTTTGTTTATTGTTAGGGCAACTATGCAATCTTAAACCCATTTACCATTTTATCTTGGGAACAATAGATACCGAACCTGAAGATACCAAGGTGACAGATCTGCTTGTGTCAATGAAAAAATACATGGAGCAACATTTTGAGACAATCGAGAAGCAACTGGAGACGCTTCAGACCTCACAAGAAGAATTAAAGTGCAGAATTGCTGACATCGAATCTGAAAACGTGCTTTTGAAGGCGGAATGCGAGGATGTTAAGAAAGATAATGTATTGTTGAGAGATAAGGTTAGCTGTCTGGAAAGCGAAGTAGCCGAACTGCAGCAATACTCCAGGAATCATAATTTAGAAATTAGAGGGATCCCGCCAACGAGAGAAGAGGACGTCTACAAGGTTCTACAGGCTGTAGCACGTGCCTTGGGTGTCGGTTTTAGCCGAGATTCTATCTCTGCGGCCCACAGACTCCCTACTCCGAGAGGAAAGAAGTTTTATCCCAGCATCGTGGTGCAGTTCATCTCAAGGTCCATCCGTGCCTCCTGGTTAGACGCTGCCAGACAAAAGAGGATCAACACGTCAGACCTGGCTACAGCACTGCCTCCTGGACCAGTCTACGTCGTCGAGCATCTGACCGTGCGAAATAAAGCCATTTTGGGCCAAGCCAAAAACCATGTGAAAGAAGGACATCTCACCTACGCCTGGACCCGGGAGGGTAAAATCTTTATTCGGAAGACGGCAGACTCCCGAGCTATCCGAGTGACGAACCTGGACGAGGTGGAGGAGGTCGCGGGGGCGAAGGACGGCGGCAGTGGTGAAGGTGTGAAGACAACAACAGAGACGGGACCACGCGGAACTCCGTGAAGTTGAAGTGCTGCTATAGGCCTGGACAAACTCTTTTTGGGAAACGTAAGCAGACTCGAAGCATGTCATTTTTATTACAATATGTACCATATTTAGTACTTTTTAGTTAATTTAAAAAATTCATACAGAATTTAATATAAATTAGTTACATAAGACAGTTGAGCAACTACTGGAAAAAACCAGATCTTTGTCAGAACAAGCAAATTTAAAAATCATGTTAAGTTTTGCTGGGATGAGTCATTAGGGCAATCCAAGCGTTTGATTGGTTAATAGTTTTGGCGGGAGCATCCCCTCCTCACAGCCCCATGTGCAGTAGGAAATTTCTTCATTCTTAGTTCAAAGCTCGAACAAGTCTCACATGTCTTCTCATCACCCTCAAATCAGAGGTAAAGTAGCTATTTTAACTTTCTTTTTCCTATAAATTTAATTTTAAAAATAATTCATTGTCTTAATCAATTTTAGGAGTTTTATTCTGGGCTGTAATACGTAAAATGCCAAAGAGATTAAAATTAGTTTACTTAGTTTACAGAATTTGTTTTATTTTATGTTCACAGGGTTGACGTTATCATGGGCAAAATTCCCTAAAAAACAATTTTATTAGCTTTTCTATTAAATTAAATTTAAAGCGATGTGTGCTCTGGTTTTTGTTTTATATATTAAAATTTTGAAAGGTACTTCTCTCTCCAAATATACTTAAGATTTCCTAATTTACTTGTACTTCCTAAATAATTGTACTTTTGATGTGTTGGTCCAGGGGTGCCCAGAGGGGGGGTACTGTGGCGCGTTTGCGCCACAGGAATTTTTGGGGGGGACTTTTTGAGGGGATTTTGGGGGGGATGTTTTTTGCTAGCTGTCATAATGAATGAAAAATTTTGTATACGCAGCCCGAAAAAGTGTTTCTAAGTAGCTCACTATCAACAGCAACAACATTTTGCCATTCGTAATTAAGATTTGCTTCTAAGAATGGTAAAAACGCACCTTGTCAGACAATCCTTAATATACCAGTGTCAGTGTCGAATTTTATTTGCTACATATGTTTTGGTGGTTCTTTACCTCCACCACACAAAACACGAATCGATTACAGATAGGCCTATCAATTCACGCGTATATAATGCCGTCGTCAGAACTGGAAGTACTGTAAACTGAATCAGGTTCAGGTTATGACGGACAGACGTGGTCTCTGGATTGTCGTCTGCATTGTCACCAGCTGATATAGGACTATTGTAGTGACTGAGAAGAGTGTTAAAAGTATAATGGGATTCATAATTAATTGAGTGTTTTCACTCAAAAATTTTGCGCTGTCCCTAGTTTTATGTATTTATATATTTCAAACTCCTCAAAGTATTTAATAAATTTCCTTTCGTGCAGTACTGTAGAATTTCGAGACCATAATTTATATCCAGCAGATAAATTGGTTATTATTGTCAATAATTTTAAATGGAAAACTCAATTATGAATCCCATTATATTTTCAACACTCTCCTCCGTCACTACAACTAGTCCAATATCAGCTTTTGATAACACAGACGACAATCCAGAGACCACGTCTTTCCGTCATAACCTGATTCAGTTTACTTCTAGTCCTGCCCGCGGCAATATACTCACGTGAATTGATAGGCCTATCTGTTATCGTTTCGTGTTTTGTGTATTTAAACAGATTGTCTGACAAGATGCGTTTCTACCATTATAAGTCATAAAAGGCAATCCTGGGGCTATCAATATTAATTAAAAGATTACTTCGTCACAAAAACCTTTTGTGGGTATTTTGCCTGGCGATTTTTGTAGGGTAAAATCGAGGTTTTGGAGTGTGTTGTTTGGAGTGGCGGTGTTTGTAGAGCCAGGGAGTGGCGAGCAACAAGTCTGTCTTATTTTCGTGACTGCCTATAATTTTGAAAAAAAAAAAACTTTTTGCCAAAGTATTATTAATGCATTTTTAAAGCGGTTTGATTTCTTAAAATTCTTCTCTGAGATTCTTTCTCTGTAAAATTTAACGCCACCTAATATATTGTACAGTTACAATACTGTGTTGGAGTAGAGTAATTCACCTAGTATATTGTTGTACGTTTTGAAGACGTTGTCTATTGCAATACTGAACACATGTTAGCTGACAATAGAGATTCTGAAATGTAAATTGAAACACTTCTAATTCGTCCATTAGTTAGATATACCTAATGAAGTATTGTTAAATGTTGTTCGTTTCCTATTAAACATTTAATTTTTATTATCAGCAAGTTTGTTTTTCTTTACCTCAAGTTTACTAAATACTAAATTGGAATGCTCGTTTTATGAGGTAAAGGGAAAATTGTCAGATAAATTGGTGGGGGGAGGGTAGGTTTAAATAGACGGCAGCATAAATTGGGGGGGGGAACTACTCCTTTGGCTTGTTTGGGGGGGGGGTTGCGCCTCTGGGTTTGGGGGGGATGGGCACATCTGTGTTGGTCAAAAGATTGTGTCGAAATGCCTTTAATTGTTTGTTAAATAAATTCAACTTTCTAAGACATGTGTTTTATATTTTCCATACCAAGAGTATAGAAATCCTAAATTAAATATGTCGTGGTACATAATGTGCGCCACTCTGCTATTTTCTATGTTATTCTTGGTGTGGTTGGTAATAAATAATTAATTAACGTTTATCTAAAAGTAAATTATTGAACAAAATGGCAACAATTAAAGTAGATTTGCTGGGTAAAGACGAACTTACATATGAATTATATGTAAGAAACGTAAATGTAGATAGTAAAGATCTAACAGTTGATTTAAGGAAAAAACTTAGAAAATGTCTGAAAGAAAATGTAGAGGCTAAAGCTGAAAATCTCAAGGGTCAAGTAACCATTAGTTCTGAAATAGATGTTTTAGAATTAAAAATTAAGCAATGTCTTGAGAGTGTAAGTAATTTAAGTGAAATGAGTAGAACTATTGATGTTTGTAGATGCGAACAAAAAGTTGAGCACTGTAAAAATAGGTTAAACAATTTAATTAGATTTCAAATTGATGATGTACTAAAAGAAAAGTGTAAGGAACTTATGCAGGAATTAAAAGAAGTAACTGATAAATTAAGTGTAATTAACATTGATGCAGCAGTAAAAGAGTCAGCAGTACGTAAATTAAGTGAATCAAACATTGGTGAGGAGGAATTGTTAGACGATTTTTTTTAAAGTGAGGAACCAACAGCTTTTGTTGCAAGTAATCAAAGTCCTGCTGGTTTAAGTATGCAACTTGATATGGAAAAACCCGCTCTGTTAGAATTTAAGACAAACGAACTCCCGCCTTTTGACCAAAATTTGTATCAAAAGTTACCAAACCCACTTGAAATGTATTTTAGGGACTTTAAAATAACAAACGGTGCAAATGTAGATGAATTAATTGAATGTTTGAAATTGATGTACAGGTTAAAAAATGAAACACAAATGTCTGACTCAGCAATATTAGAACAGTTTGTATTTCGAACAGTAGGGTCATTACAAAGTAAAGTAATTGAGCACAGAAATAGAAATATAGCTAGTTTTCAAAGTGATGTTTTACGTACTTTAATTCCTTTTGGAATGAAAGAAAATTTGATCAAAAGATTTGTAAGTAGAAAAGTAGAATCCAATTCAAAGATGAGGCACTTCATGACTATGTTAACAGTGTAAGAAACCATGCTCAAATTTTCCAATGTAATTATTCAGAATTAGAACTCGTTGAAATAATTAAGATGGGAATAAATCAAAGAGATCGTGCTAACTTAATTTTTGCTGGAAATCCTACCAGTTTCAAGGAATTGGAAAGTTTGTGCGTGGCATGTCAAAACGTAAACTATAATGACTATGTACGGAATATGAACGAACGTGCAAAAATTCAACTACGTGAAAATGTAATGCCCAGTAATGTTAAGAAATGCTACAACTGTAATCGGCCCGGTCATATAGCAAAAAACTGTTTTAGGCGAGCAAAAAACTCGTAAAGAGGGAGGTATTTAACGATAAGTATGTAAATATTGTAAATATAGGAAATAAGAGAAAGTTGAATCATCTCCCGATTTGTAAGCGTGGTTTTAAAATGCCAAAAATAACACGAAAAGAAAAGATAAAATTTAAGAGACAACAGAGCAGAATAGCAAAAAAGTTAGAGCAAATAAATTATTGCAATGTTACTAAAGACAGGGAAACAACATATTGTGAATTGCCAATGGTAGAGGTAAACTTAGGCAAACAGTGTTTTGAAAATGTTTTAATAGACTCAGGATCTAGTTTCAATCTCATAAGTAAAATTATGTTAGTAAAACTGCAAAAGAGAAAGTTAGTAAGGAATTTTGTTGATAGTCAGTTTAGCTGTAGTGCAGCAAACAATTCTGAGATAAGGATAACTGGAGTTTGTACAATTAAGGTCAAGATAAACCGGTTTAGCTGGTGTGTCAAGTTTTATGTTTCCCCAAATTTACAAATGAATATGTTACTAGAAAGTTGTTTCATTAGGGAATCGAAAATGGTTTTAGACTTGTCAAAAAATATGTGTTATTTTAATTTTTCACCAAATGTAAAGATTTCATTAAATAAATAGGCGAGCAAAAAACTCGTAAAGAGGGAGGTATTTAACGATAAGTATGTAAATATTGTAAATATAGGAAATAAGAGAAAGTTGAATCATCTCCCGATTTGTAAGCGTGGTTTTAAAATGCCAAAAATAACACGAAAAGAAAAGATAAAATAAGTAAGTCTCAAATGGTAAATGTATACAATTGTGTTGACAAGCCAACAATAAATATTGGCTGTAATGAAGTTAGGACAGAACTTTTAAATTTAATTAATAAGTATCCAAATGTATTTACCGATAAAATAGGCAAAGCTTTAGATTTCGAATACAAAATCCAACTTAAGGACAATGTCATTGTAAATGAGAAACCTTATCACTTAAGCCCTCCCAGATGTAGTGAAATGCAGTCAATTATAGATGAATTGTTGGATCAGGGTGTAATTAAGCCTTCCATTAGCAGCTACAGTAGCCCCAGTTTTTTGGTGAACCGACCAAATAGCGATAAGAAGCGCTTGGTTATTAACTATAGTAAGCTGAACAACAAAATAGAAAGAGTAAATTTTCCACTAGGTGACTTGCAAGATAGCTATCACTTTCTAACAGGAGCTGAGTATTTTAGCATTATAGATTTGGCTAATTCTTTCATGCAAATTCCAATAGCGGAAGAAAGTAAGCATTTAACAGCCTTTTCAACACCTTTTTCTTTGTACCAGTTTGAACGTATCCCCTATGGACTCCACGTAGGAACGATCTGGAGAGTTATCTGGAAGATCGGTCCCTTTGCGGGCGGTGCTGGCTGGTTGGTGACCTCAATTGTTGCATTCTGCCTAACAATGAAAACATTTTGTCCCAGAGATATCTTGACGTTCTTTATACGGCAGGCTTTACACCATGTATTAATAACCCAACTCGAGTTACAGCTGATTCCAAGACCTGCATTGACCACATTTTTACCAACATAAAACATGTAAATACAGTTAAGTCAGCAATAATACACACTTCTATAACCGACCATTTTATAACTGTTGCATCGGCTGACTATAATCATTATAAGGTAACAAACAGATATTCCAACAAAAGCTTTACTTGTGTCGACTCAGAGGTCGCCCAGCGATTGTTGCGGTCACATGACTGGTCCTCGGTACTCGCTACTCCTCGGTACACGTCGATGTGGCCTGCGGGGAGTTTGTGCGACAGTTGCAGGAGATCACAAGTGCGGCTACTTCAAATAAAAGTTTTTCTGCCAAAAAAACCAAATTAAAACCATGGATCACTGTTGGACTGGTTAATTCTATTCGTGTTAGGGATAAAATCAGTAAACAGTTGAAAAAACAACCTTTCAACCCGGCACTTAGATTACATTACATAAACTATAGGAACACTTTGAATACTGCAATCAAAAGTGCAAAAGAAAAATACTATAAGGATCAAATATCCGACTCATTAAATAACAAACGTCGCCTTTGGAAAAACATGATAGAAATTATGGGACTTAATAAAAAAAAGGACGATTTTCCTGTAAAACATTTTATACCAGATAACCAAACTTTAGAAGAGGACTCAATAAAAAAAATTGCTGATGCCTTTAATGATGCCGGTAATCAACGATGACGATTTCCAGACGGATACCACTTTCCAGCTGTCACCTGTGGGTGAGGCGGAGTTGTCAACTGTCGTTCGGGGTATGAGAGGGGGGTCTGCTCCTGGGGCTGATAACATTCCGGCAAAACTTATCAAAAATAACTTTGAAGAATTGAAATATCCACTTTTACATATCATTAATACCAGTTTTTCGCAGGGCACATTTCCAAAAATTTTAAAAGTAGGTAAAGTAGTTCCTATATTTAAGAATGGTGAAAAAAATCAATTTATCAACTATCGTCCAATTACTTTGGCCAGTGTACTCGCTAAACTCATTGAAAAGTGTGTTAGAAAACAATTCGAAAACTACTTAACAAATTTTCAATTACTTTTTGATAAACAGTTTGGTTTCCGTACGGACAAAAATTTAAATGATGACCTTTTTTCTTTAACTAATAGTTTGCATGATTCTATTAGTAAAAACAAAAAACCCTTGATTGTCTTCATAGATTTAGCTAAAGCCTTTGACACCGTTGACAGACGATTACTTCTTAATAAGTTGAAATGTATAGGGGTGAGAGGCGTCACTTTAAAATGGTTTGAAGATTATCTCGCTGAACGTTTCCAAATTGTCTCGATTTTAAACCAAAATAGTTCACAAAAAAGAATTGATTATGGAGTTATCCAGGGTTCGACCTTGGGGCCTCTGTTATTTTTAATATACATAAATAACCTGGGCAAAATTAACTTAAACAAAGGGCAGATCTTTCTGTACGCCGACGACACGGCGCTCTTGTTCGAGGGCGACAGCTGGCCGGAGGTGTACATTAACGCCGAACGCGGCCTTCTCACTGTCAAGCGATGGTTCGACCAGAATAAGCTAACTGTTAACTTATCAAAAACAAAATTCATGCCGATTTCACTAAGATCTGATTATGATCCTTTAGATTTAGATTTAAAATTGCATAGTTGTGGTGCCGAGATTGAATGTGACAAGTGTGAAAGTATTGAACGTGTGAATGAGTTTAAGTATTTAGGGGTGATGTTTGATAGCCGGCTGAAATGGACTAGTCACATAAATCAAATTAGATGTAAACTACGTAAATTTATTTTTGTTTTTTCTAATATATCCAAAATTTTACCTCTTGATCTTTTAAAAAACATTTACCATGCATACATACAGTCTATTCTACAATTTGGGAATCTAGCGTGGGGTGGTGGCTATAAAAGTATTCTGGCCCCTATCGAAATTATTCAAAAAGCCATTATAAAAATTGCTCTACGGAAACCTCGCCGCTACCCCTCAGAATATGTCTTTGACGAGTTCAGAGTTTTTAATCTTTCACAGCTTTATATAAGATCATTAATTATATACATTTTCAAAAACAAAAATTCTCTTTTTAAACAAACTTCTAACAACTATCCTACAAGATTTGCTTTGAACACTGGGATAGAGTTACCTAAGATCACTAAAAGTATTAATAAAACGTCTCCCCAATACATTGCAACAGTTATTTTTTCTAAATTACCCACTCAGCTGAAAAATCCGGAGCCGTGCAGTCTGTTAAAATATAAAAAACTGGTAAATAATTGGTTAGTGGAACTCGGACGCGGGCATATCGACAGCTTGTTTGTGTCCATGTATTCCTTCTTAAGCCGTCATAGTTAAATACAACGATGAATGACTGTCAGGCTGTGATGTTTTGTGTGGATGTGCGTGCGTGTGTTTGTATTCACCGAATAGTGGCATCCTTCACAGGCACACGGCCGTACTGTGGCACCTTCAAAAATTGTGGCACCTTTTTCAGGGTGCCACAGCTAATTCGATCATTTTTGAGGTTTTCCAGCATTATTACGTCGTTTAAACATCACATGCCACAATTGAGTATTTTTGAACTCGTTGATGTGAGTTTAAGTAGCGCAGGTACACACCGAATTGTGGAACACGAAACCATACAGGTAGCTAGCGCGCCTCGCGCCGTCCGCCGGAACTATAACTTTCCTAATGCTACGTTGCCAATTCTCGCGCCAGCCTACACTCGAAATAGTGGCACCATGCCACAATTCAGTATATATCAACAGTGTGTGGACAGGATGCCACTTAATGAGCTGTAGAGCTTGAGCAGTGTGTAGAACAGTGCAACAAGCAACTAATAAACTAATAATACTATACTGCCACGTACTATAAAACAATTTAAGTACCATAAATAATATACTTTTGCTCCGAGTGGTGAACAATGTTTTACATTACAAATAATTTGTGTAGTAAATAATAATTTAAATTGATTTACCTAACCCGCCATGTTAAACTTCCCTATCCCAAGCGTGATGTATACAACTTCCTTACTTCTCGAGTGATGTAAAGTATCAAAAACTCACTCGGTGATGTAAAGAAACCCATTTAAATAACATTGAGTGCTTAACTTAAAAAATATAACTCTATGGAGCCAACGATGTTCAACGCTAGAAATCAGCTGTGCGCTTGAATGTTATTATTATGCTTTAAAGTATTTTCCTACCTAACCTAGCTTTTGTTAGTAAAAGAACGTTACTGATAGAAGATGAGTGAAATGGATAATGAAAAATATTGTACGTAAACCCATGTTTATTGTCGGGTCAGGTAAAATCTTGTACGTTACACGTTACGCAAGAGCGTGCTGTTTACATCACTTAGGTGAAATATGCAACTCACTTCCGCTCGTTGCACAACATTCACCTGCGTGAAGTAAAAACGCTCTTACTACACTTGTAATGTAAATAGCTATTACGCAACCATTAAAAAATTGATTTTTGTTTACAAACATAAATTGGTAACGTAGTTATTTTGTATCAATTGAATTTGTACACTGAAACGATAACAATGTTTGAGGTTAGAACGCTATATAAGTTGTCCTAGACTGCTTTTTTTATCTTACAAACTATTTCGTGCTGATACATCTATTTTTTTTTTTAACATTTTAGCCATGTTGACAAAATATTTTGCAATTACATTTCTGAATCAGTCAGTAAAGGTAGATTTCGATGCATCATTGCTGAAAGTTACGTTTTGCTTCTCACTCTCAGAGTATTCCAAAGACATCTAATGTTTCAATCCATGTTCAAATGTTATATGAGGTAAACATATAACCGAATCAATTAAAGTACTTAAATTAAAATACATATTATTATCAACACGCATAATCTAGTTCAGATTATAATATCATCTCACAATCATATTTGTAAAACCTACTGTGGTGTTTTAACCAGTCCCCACTAACAAAAGCATAAAATGAAAGGTCCTAAAGAGGTTAACATTGAGTCATAACAAAATTAGTTTAAAAGTTGTAACCGTGATACTGTAAATAATTTGATATTGTTAGATATTATACGATCGTTTTACAATTTTGTCAATCTATCTGTTACTTTCATACAAATGTATTTTTATTATTCAATGTTTTGTTTTGTAGAACCTTTAGTATTCTCAACTTTATTAATAACTAGTAGAATACCCGACCTTCGTACGGGGTTGGCATATAAGTAGAACATGATCATTGCAGTGATGGGAGAGGAAACGGTCTAAGAAAATATGGTCTTTTAATTTATACGGTATCCTATAGTGTGGCACACATATACCTATAATAAAAGAATGTGTTTAATGGTATGCACTGTAAACGAAAACCTATCACAATAGTTCCAAACATGTTAATAGGGCAATTTGCTAACATATTTTAGTGAAATTATAATCAGGCAAACGGGAATTGGCTCAGTCTATAGGTTTGCTGGGGCAGGGGGATTATATTACTGTTTACAAACAAATAAATCAAAAGAAAATACCCCATAACTCAGGATAAGGGCCTAGGTTGATAGGGCAATATAGAATGTTGATTATTTCCTATATCCATTGAATGATTTATTTTAAAATGAATTATTATAAAAATAAATAAATAATATTACAACATTTCACAAATATTATAACAGACTCAGTATAGTTAGATCATAAACAAATAACTGAAGCTATAAATAGCTGATAGCTGAATAACTGAATAACTGAATAACTGATACTTGATAGTAACTGAAACAATCCTATAATAATGAAATTACATTAACATATGGTTTGACAGCTCCTTTAGGTAATGTTAAATAAATTCAGGCTAGTGACATCATTATTTTAAATTTATAATCCTTACCCTCTCTGTTCTAATATTCGTGCAGTATTTAATAAGGTTTGAACCAGCTGTGTTGAATTGAGAAATCAAAATAAATTTGACAGTTAGTTCTGCTTGTTTACATTTTTAAACTTACTAGGTTTGTTCTTTGTTACCATGGATACCATCAATCAATATTTACTTTTAAATCTCTCATCTCAGATTTTTGAAAGCCCACGGGGCAAAACCCTAGGTGAATATCGAAGCGGTAATAGTTCTATATGTATCCTAGGAGCTGTAGCTTCATTTGTGTGCAATTTGAGCATAGTCGGATCAGTATTTTTTGAGATTAGCTCATACAAACACACACACAGACACCCCCTCTTCTTTATAATAGTATAGAATAGAATAGAATAGAATAGAATAGAATATAGAATAGAATAGATAGATAGATAAACCTATTTCAACGTACAATATCAGTTTTAGGAAATTCCTAGTAAGGTTGTTAGAAGTATATTGGCATCCGTGAAGTTTGTGTAATGTTTTTTAAAATCACTGTGGGATATATTTAACTTCACTTATTATTTATTTAATATGTTTCTACTTCTTGAAATTCTCAGTTAACTGGGAGGCGGAGCAAACAGTTTGTTCTAAAATGAACTTGAAAATTTTAAACAATCTTTTTTGTTGGTTTACTTAAAGTATATAATGTTCTACTATGAATGCAAATCTTTAATATAGTCTAAATTTCCAGTCCCACCCTCAAAAACTATGATATTTAACAGTTGAATCTTTATAACGTATAAACACATTATTTTTAATCGGTCATCAAACTGATTCTTGAATTAGTAGTTGCAAGAGTACGCAAAACTGCAGAGAGTCCTTGAAAATGCTTGTGCAATGATATAGTTTTAAATTATAAAAGAAACCCTTCAAAAAATTTTATTAACAGGACCAGAGGACCAATATGCACATGGTATTTCATTTGTATAAGGCAAAAAGTTCAAATCATATTAACTTATGATTGCCAATAGATTTTGAGTTTCCTTAAAACAATTATATAAAACTGTCTGCAAATGTCAATAAAACTGATTTTATAAGAAATGGTAGATTCTTCTGTTGCTCTGTAGGCGACTATTTTGGTCACACAAGGAAGTCCAAACTTATATCTTAGTTTGAACAACGTCATCTTGATTTGACATTGCTCAAGATACATAATCGACACATAGGCTTTCAAAAAAAATAAGTAAAGAAAGTAACTTGTGACGGACCGCGCAGACATAGGAACAGTCTAGACTTGCCTCTTACTGACGTTTTCCAAACGAATATAGAAGTTAGATCTACATTCTTCATTTTAGGCTTGAAATAAATTTGTTTGTGGGTAAGAGCGAATGAGTAAGCATGAACAATAACCCTTCTCCCTGACACGCCACCATACCACAGCATCTTACTAGCAGAGCTCAAGGTCATTGACGTAATTGTAATGAACTAAATTTAGACTTCCACCCCCCAATGTCACCAATGGGCCCTAAAGGTTGGTATGTAACAATTCATGACGGTTGAACAATGGCCTTTAAAATACGCTTTTAATTTGTTTTCTAGCGTTTACCGTATCTTAGAAAAAGTTAGTTTACAATAATTACAAAAACTTGTTGGGCGAAAGAAAAATTCTAAAAAGCTACAAATTAATTTATAATATATGTATCTATATCGTATCAAAGTGTGTTAAAGGTTTAGCGTTTGGTTTACAATGTAAAAATTTTCAAAGTCACAAGATGGTTTCTGAAACTCTTTATACAACTCTCCTTTATAAAAAAAAATATATATATTATCCAAGAAGTTGAGCTCTTTAGCCACAAAATCCACCGTTTTTTTACTTACCTGACGAAGAAATAAAAACAGTAGCAGCCGACGATCTTTGTTATGTCATATTTAAAAACTCATTTAAAAGTAACGACTTTATTTCAAGATTTAAAATAGAAAATATAAACTTTTGAGCTTTTAATTAGAACCAATAGTGTCCTAGACTAATTGACATCTTTCACACGAAGTGTCAACGATTTACCTTTAGTCTAAATGTCAAGTTATTTTGAAGCTGGACATTGAGTTTTGGTGCTGTTTTCATTGGCATCTACCACTTCTAACCTGCACTAAGATGGCGGACCTGGCTTCAACTGCTTGTATGTTAGTTATATAGATGTGCTCCATCTATTGGTCTTATGTGATCGTTGATTTAAACTAACGGAATTCTGATGAAAATTTGATAATGAATTATTAGCAGTTTTGCAGGGATGATTAACAATAGTTTTTTTTTTTTAAATTGCTTGTTAGTTGGCAACAAATCTTAGAGATGTGTATACATTTTTTAGGACAAAATTGAATTGGCAGATGCCATGGTAAAGAAGCGTACTAGAAAAAGTTACTTTCGCCTCATCCAATTTTTACAGCAGTCAGCTGTTGACATGCTAGGCGAGCAACCGCGACAGTGAGGACGGGGAACAGCTGATTTCATGTTCCTAGTTGGCAAATTGTCTGCTAGCTACTAACGTACACATGCATAAGCCATCAGCGGTAGCACCAGTAGCCTCAATGAATATATAAACACTTGTGTTAAGGTTTAAATACAGTAGTCAATGTTATTACTGAATTTGATACTATACATATTGTTACTAATATATGAAATGGAGAAAAACGTTACCTTAAAAATACAAAATTTCCCAATTTATATCCAGACCTTTTTAAATAGCTTAGAAAACAAATAATTTAGTATATCAAAGTGTTTTTGGACGGTTATTGGTAACAGGACAAATTAAAAAATTGTAAATTTAAAATTCCCTTGTTATTTATATAAAGAATATTGTAAAATATTGTAGTTTGCTTGTTTATGGATATATTTTGATCAAACTTGGCAAATTTATTCAAACAATTACCAAACTATTTGGATCATGAACGGTAGTTTTCTAGTTTTCCCAAGGTAGGACATGTGAATTGGAATTTTGGCGTTACAGGCACAATGACAGTAAGAATCAAACAAACGTACAGATATATACACAAGACTCGTTTCGGCTATCTTATTATATACAACGTAGAAATAACCAAACACTTCATGAGTCTACGCAATGTACAGACAAAACAGTAAAGACTTTGTAATCTTATAACTAACTATCTGCCCATGCTTCGCAACGGGGTGAGAATCTTTGGGTCTCTAAATCCACCGTAAAAAATAGTATATTTCGTACCTAGGGCCTACAGTGAGGTTTTGCCGACTCGATATCGGGTTTTAAGTTCGGGACGAAGTCGAGAACGTGAAACGATCGAGAGCTGCAAACCCATTTTGGCTCGTGGTACGAGCGCTATTTTTCACCCAAGTATGTTTTGCAATATAACGTCCCTCTTATTTATGTGAAATATTTTGAGGAATCAGCAAAATCAAAAATAACAATAAATCTATGCAGCTGTGACAAAAAACAAGTCTATTGCAATGCCATGGATACAGCTTGTGCATTTAATATACATTAATGTTTTAAGTAAATAGGCGAACAAGTGATTTTGCGGCCCTAGGGATGTAAACCCCTGCTCAGTCCCCATATGACGATGACAGCTGGCATGGCCAGCAAAACGTAACTTTCAGCCACCAATATAAACCAGCTAAATGTATGTAAAACAGCTAAAAACATCATAGTGAGGTGAAAAATTCGTTACGCATACTTTAACATTACCATGAATTAATTATATGCATACAGAAAAAACGGAGTCATACTTATTGCGTATTTTAATGTAAACTAGTGGCTCGTAGGGACATAGTCCCTAAAAAGCTACGGAAAAGGAATTATTGTTGGAATATTTAAACAAACTCAGAATCAAATTATCTATATGTCAGGATAGGCCTAGATATCCCACTACAACATATCTTTTGTGCAAATAAAACAAAACAGTTTGTTGTTTGTCTTTGTTTGCTTTTGTTGATAACGTTATGTTCAATAAAGAATTTGAATGATTCCAGAGGTTTAACTGCTAAAGGCAGCAAAAATGTTTATGAATAAATATTGGTTTATTAAGGTAGCTTTGGTTTTTTGGTTAATGCTGATAACAAGGCTTCCTCGATTGAAATACAGTATTGGAAATTGTCTTCGTCAAATAAGAAAAGGCAAAAAATTGTGTGTTGAGATACCCTACCCAGTTATTATTTCTAAGTCTATGCTCATTTTGTAAAGGTTTAACAAAATTATTCTTAAGTAAAGGCATCCCATTGACAGAACTTGGACCTAAATTTGTTTATGATCAACATTAAAAAACCACTATTAGCCTAGTGTAAGTATGTGGTGTTAATCCTCCTAAAGGTGCGATTGATTTACATATTCTACTTAAAAAGGGCCTAGTCAACGTCTAATTACTAACTATTTTGCGGCTAGTTAGGGTTCCACTACCCAGTTATCGAAACTAATCACGACATAAATATTTTTGGTTCGTTTAAATACCTGTACGAACCTACTTCATCTCTATTCCCAAATTGTTTTCTAAGTGTAACCGTTGAGGTTATTCCACTTCATACAAAATATTGATTAAACACTACAATAAATCTCAAATATAAATGTTAATAAATTTAAAAAGAAATTGGAATAAATCTTTTACATATGTTTTGAAATAAAAACAAAGAAGATCTTCTTTTAATCTTGAATCGTTTCTTAAATCTTGAAAACAATTTATTTCAACTTTGACATAACTAAAAAGTCTTGATTATTAAAGGTAACGTTATCCCTTTATATAGTTGGTTTTATATAGTATACATTACATTGCAGAATTGACTGGCAAATGAGTAATCCAAATGTAAGCTTACTTGCTAATGATAAAATCACGAACCGCGTGGATTGAAGTAAACAAAAATCAGCAGTAAATGCCTTCTAATGCTATTCTTATGGAGAACATTGTACGTTATATCTAATTTTGTGTCAAGATTTTGGGAATTTCACTATTTTTCCCGCCGTCACGGGATAAAGACCTTTAATTTGAGCACTCTCACGTCGTTCTACGACTTCCCAGTCGCCCACAATTTTGACGCAAAGAATCGGCTTACGTAATTGATATAGATAGAATAGATTTCTTGTATATTTCTATGAAACTGATAATTTACCCAGCACATTAAGGCCTTTATTCCAAGTATCTCAGTTCGTAAACCATACATACAATGTGACCATAAAATATCAACAAAATAGCATGTAGTTTTATGTAATCCTCACGACATTTCATTTGGTCCATTGACTTTAAATCTAATAATTGTAAAAATTATTGGAGCTTTGAAAAAAACTTCATATAAAATCCTTACACTAATAAAAGACGACGTCATGAGCGCGGGAAATGAGCTACAGCGGCTAGGGCATAGCCACATGAATACAGAACGGAATGAAGGAACTAGAACGGAGAACTGGCAACAGCGCACGCGAGAAGTAGGGGGGGCGCACACACCGCTCAAGCACTACAACGCATTAGTGGCATCCTGTCCACACACTGTTGAAATATACCGATTTGTGGCATGGTGCCACAATTAAAAACTGGAATGTTAGATGTTAAAATGGAGTGTTCATTAAAAATATCGATGCAGACATGTTTCTACCACCTTCCTTCATCCACTGGTGGCCGCAGGTTGAAAGATGCCACAATTAGGTGTTTGCGAGTATTCGGTAAAACCCCGTATGTGTGTGACTGTGAGTGTGAGTGAGAGGGAGCGAGTGAATGGTTCATAGGACATGCAGGGACAGAGCAGAGACGGCCTAACTAAAGGAACTGTGGGGCCAGCAGCCGCCTGATGTCCTGGTGCAACTGAGCAACTGAGCTGAAGTGTGTTGTGTGTTGTGTGTGTGCTGTTGTCTGTCTGTGTTTGTATGTCTGTGTGTGTGTGTGGTTTCCAAGTCTCAGTTGATACGTACGCGGTTTGTTTAGTATGTATAGTTTTGTTTTCGCCTTTATTTCCTATTGTGGTTCCTACAGTTTTTAAAATTAATTTGTATTACCGTAGCTCAATGTGCAATCTTACTCCCTTCCAAAGTATGTAAAATAATAATTTTAGTTATTAATTAATTTTTATATCAATATGTAAGTTTGACTACTGGTGAAGCTCATTCCCCACACACAGGCTGTGCCTATGTGGGGAATAATCCATCTGTTTGGTACGACCCTGTGTAACAATTTTTGTGTTTTGTGTTTTGATGGAATAAAGTATTTTTCATTCATTTTCATTTCATAGATTTATAATGGCTTTTGTTTTCAGAAAAGGATTGCCAGATGAACTAGCTGATAGTAAGTAAACCCATAGATAAAAATACTTACCTACTTTAATGGTGTTGGTTAGTATGTAGCAATAAAAATAAAGTAAGTTTTAGTCAATACATCTTGGTTACAGCTAAGTTGGCACTTGGTCCTGGTGCACCACGGCGTTGTAGTGTAGGCAGGGGGTGGGTGGAAAGTAGTGGAGGCTAAAGGTGCTGAGTGTGGGAACCCTTTGTGGCAGTTATATTAATGTATCGGAAATCCCAAAATGTTATGGGGAAGGAGGGAAACAGGTCCACGACGTAGGAGGTGATGAAAGAAGTAGTAAAGGCTAGCAGTGCAGAGTTTGGGAACATTTGTATTATATTTATTATATCTATACATTTTTTTCATTTATTGCTTTATTAAAAACCATGAAACATGATTGCTCCGCGCAACTGGCTTTCTCTGTTATGAAAGCATTCCTAGTTTAAAATAGTAATAGGCCTATGATTATTTTTTTTAGTTGCAGAGATAATTCAAATTCGTTTATTCAGAAAAAAAAATTCACAAAATAATTGCATTAGCCAAGTCATATGAAAATAGATAATGTTAAGTTTAACCCCTCTACAACAGAAATAACATTCAGACCATAATTTCACAGCTTGGGCATAATGGTTGGAACATGGTCATAATATACATAATTCTTATGTTTACAGTGCAAAAAAGAAAGAAGAAACAAAAAGAGCGAAGGCTTAAGAAAGAATGGTTGGCAAATGAAGGTAAGAAGAGAATACATCTTACTAATATTATAAATGTGAAAGTTTGTGTGTTTGTTTGTTTTTTGTTTGTTTGTTTGAAGAGTTTGGGAACATTTGTATTATATTTATTATATCTATACATTTTTTTCATTTATTGCTTTATTAAAAACCATGAAACATGATTGCTCCGCGCAACTGGCTTTCTCTGTTATGAAAGCATTCCTAGTTTAAAATAGTAATAGGCCTATGATTATTTTTTTTAGTTGCAGAGATAATTCAAATTCGTTTATTCAGAAAAAAAAATTCACAAAATAATTGCATTAGCCAAGTCATATGAAAATAGATAATGTTAAGTTTAACCCCTCTACAACAGAAATAACATTCAGACCATAATTTCACAGCTTGGACATAATGGTTGGAACATGGTCATAATATACATAATTCTTATGTTTACAGTGCAAAAACGACAGAAAAAACAAAAGAGAGAAGACTTAAAAAAGAATGGTTAGCAAATGAAGGTAAGAAGAGAATACATCTTACTAATATTATAAATGTGAAAGTGTGTGTGTTTGTTTGTTTTTTGTTTGTTTGTTTGAAGTTCAATCACGCATAAACTACTGGACGGATTGTGCTGAAATTTGGCATGATGGTAGCTGCTCACATTCCTGATTAACATATAGGTATATTCTTATCTCAAAAACCTTTCAGATCCGCCCCAGTGGCTCTGTAGTTTACCATGTTAACCTTATGAGTATTCATATTTAAAGGGAATTAAAGAATTTAGTCAGCTGTTTCAACTAAAAAAGTTGGTTCTATGTTATGCAAAAGCATTAAAAGTTATAAGATTTACCAACAGGGTTCACCACTATAATTTTTTGCATTTATGAAAACTGACAACAGCTAATATTAACAAAATATTGTGATACTAGGTGAAACCCGTCGAAATCGACGGTTACTTTCAAGGCTTACGCTAATTCATCTAACTGTGATCAATTGAGTGAAATAATACATATTTTGAGCATTTGGCATTGTTTTTTGATTAAAGAGTAATAAGTGTAAAAACAATAATGATATTAATTGCGATAGTTACCAAGTATGGTTGATCATTCAAAGAATAAAATATTTCCCATACTATACGTCATCGGAGTTATTATTAGTATGTTATCTGGTATCTCTTCCTTTGGAAGAACCTTTAAATAGTATTAAAATCGTATTGGTGGATCTTTAGTAGTCAGTGTAATGCAGATTAATCTATGATTTTATTTGAAAAAAAATATATATGTTTGTTGGGAAGACACGTTCTAACTTCAAACGGAGGTATATCCATTACAGTGTAAGTGTGGTTTTTCCTTAGTCATGTCGTGACACTTCAAATCGTACTTCTGTGCCAATGAATAACCCTCTAGCATAGTTTTGAGAAATTGGTTGTGGGATTACTGTCAAATCTAGAATTAATTGATATGGGGGATGTCAGTTGGTTGTCTCAGCCTTATCAATTACATAAAGTTGTCAATATAATCTCGCTAAGGAATGTTAGGTGTAGTGGAATATACTTGAAGTAAAGTTGGCTTTTATTCTTGAACTGGGGCATCCACGTTTATATGGTCGTGTGGCTTCATTGGCAACAAATAATGTAAATAAGATAGCAATGTGACATTTCCAAAAAGAAAAAAATACAGAAAATTGGCTGTTACGTAAATATTGACGTTTACACACATTTTTAATCAACGTATTTTATGAAGGACTAGCTGTAACCCGCGGGCTTTGCCCGTTTAACTTCTTAATTTTCAAGATGATCTCGTTTGCATGGCTCAATCACGTCCTGGTTGAAGTTCGTTCGCTACGCTCACTCACCTTTAGGTTGGAGCTCGTTCGCTGCGCTCACTTTCCTTCAGGTTAGCTCGTTCGCTACGCTCACTTTCCTCCAGGTTGAAGTTCGTTCGCTACGCTCACTCACCTTTTGGTTGCAAATTAGCTGTTGTCATAAATGTAAAAGAAATAATAGTGCTAGTGCTGCACCCTGTTGGTAATCCTTGTAACTTTAATGCTATTGAACATCATAGAACAGAACCAACTTGTTTAATTGAAACAGCTGTTAAGATTCATTAATTCCATTTCTCATAAGGTTAACATGGGAAACTCCAGAGCCACTGGGGCGGAACCCGGAAGGATTTTTGGGATAAAAATATGCCTATATGTTAATCGGGAATATGAGCTATCATCATGCCGAATTTCAGCCCGATCCGACCAGTATTTTTTGCGTTTACTTTTCCCATACACACATACACACATACAGCAACCACCTCTTTTTTATAATAGTACTAGCTGACCCGGCGAACTTCGTATCGCCTAAGTTATAGGTTTCCCCTAAGACAGACCGATGGAAAGAAAGTACCGTTGCGTTTAATTTTCAAGATGATCTCGTTCGCATCGCTCAATAACGTCCTGGTTGAAGTTCGTTCGCATCGCTCAATAACGTCCTGGTTGAAGTTCGTTCGCTACGCTCACTCACCTTTGGGTTGGAGCTCGTTCGCTACGCTCACTCACCTTTAGGTTGGAGCTCGTTCGCTGCGCTCACTTGCCTTCAGGTTAGCTCGTTCGCTACGCTAACTCGCCTCCAGGTTAAAGTTCGTTCGCTACGCTCACTCACCTTTTGGTTGCAAATTAGCTGTTGTCATAAATGTAAAAGAAATAATAGTGCTAGTGCTGCACCCTGTTGGTAATCCTTGTAACTTTAATGCTATTGAACAGAACCAACTTGTTTAATTGAAACAGCTGTTAAGATTCATTATTCCATTTCTCATAAGGTTAACATGGGAAACTCCAGAGCCACTGGGGCGGAGCCCTTTTAAGAATTTCGAAACGGGAAATAGTTTACGTCCGATTCGCATACCTACAGAATTTACACACCAAATTTCATAACGATCGGTGAAGTCGTTCCGGAGGAGTTTGCAGACAAACACTGTGACACGAGAATTTTATATATTAGATAGATAGAAGGATGGTGTAATCTAGTTTGAAAGAAATATGAATTTTCTGTCATGTAGCTGCTTAAATAATATTTACTCATTGTGATATTTTTAACAGCAAGAATATTGTGTTATTTCCAATAATGATACTAACCCAGTGGGCTACGGTCCGTAATATAGGCCACTGCAAATAATTTGTCAAGATAGATACCATTTTGGGCAAGGTTTCTGTGTTTGGATATTTGTTGATTGACACGGTAAGAGCACAATAAACTTCTGTGTGATGAATTATCTGTGGGAGAAAAATGAGCCGAATTATAAATGCACTTTAAGAGTATCTTTTTTATAGATAGATTAAATGATTTTTGTTGCTGAGCAGCGCTAGTAAACATGCACAACCATTTTCATTAGTCTTAAAACATTCAAAGGCTCTCTTTGAAGAGTTCAAGTTTTTATTTGTATACATTTCTATATTATGTTTTCATTAAGCTAAATGAATACATCGAAGTAACCTCTCTGAAAGGTCTGCAGTATATTGCAGTTTTCCAGCTTAATAACTTTCTAAATCATGCAGATATTTCTACACAAATATTGTAAAATGTTTGTAAAATGTATGACAATAATCTCATGAACCTATGACGATCTGTCTAGAATAATATGATAAAATATAGGCAAAAGTGGTAAAAAATCACATGTTTTATTTACAGTGTGGGGAGGAAATATAGTAGTCTGTACATTAATTATTTTTGGTCGAGTTTCGACCACAGGACGACCACTAGTACTTATTTAATACGCAAGCAGGATTTTTGTGACAATTACTCCTCCGAAACTACTGAACCGATTGACATGTTGTTGGTGTCATTGGAAAGAGGGTAACGTGAAGTTGTGCAGGAAACTTTCTTTTTAGGGAAATAATGAGAGATTGAGGCCCTGGAGCCCTTTAAAGTTTCGTATTTCTCCATAAGGATAACATGGGAGATAATCTTTATTTACAGAAACATATGTTTGTTACTTGAAAATAGTCAAAGTCTACTACATAATAATTTCTGTGTATTATGACTCTTAATGTATACCTACTACATTTCAATCAAGGATTGTGTACCTTAAGGTTTACCCATAATGGATCTTACTACTTTATTTTAATGCTGGGAATAGTAAAATTTAGTGGAGAATAAGTTACCATGATTTAGAAAACTTTACTATAATAATTTAGTATTTAAATCACAAATCTTTGACATTATTAATTCATTTGAAACTAAACAGCTGATCGACAAATCAAACAAATCATCTACTTCATGTGAATAATGTTATTACACAAACATAGTTTTTTTAACCAATATCTTGATTCTTTTTTACTTGTGGGTGTATTTTGAGTTTACAGTTATGAAAGCACCAAGCCAAGTAACTTTTATCTAATTTTCTTTATAAACTAACAGTATTAATGAATAACTACATGAACTTGACAAGTCAGGTAATTAATTGTCAGTATACCAAGGGGAAGAAGAGTGGGTCCTTGAAAACAGACGAAGGCGGAGACACCGAGACACCCATCTAGAAAATCCAACAGAGTGTTTAAATATAAAGGTCAGTGGATTGCCAAGACACAGATAAGACTAATATAATAAAAGGGGGCAGTGGATTTATTGATGAGGAATATTGATACATCAAAAAGGGCCTCATTAATGGCACAAGGCTTCATGTGATCAGAACGGTTTACAACTTAATAGAATGTAAAGTCTTAACTGGAACAAGTGAGTGGGGACATATTTTGATTTCGAGGATAAAAATTCCGTCTGAAACAAACTTACCTTTTAAAATGGAAAGATGCTAATTTCTGTTACATTTGAAATTTGCAGCGCTGTTCTTACAAAGACCAATTCAACAATTTCACTCATGAGCAACTATATTATATGTTGTTTTAAATAAGGCTACATATTTTAATAGGATACGCATATTCGTTACGGAAAACTCTGACCAGGGTAATCTTCCTGAAGGTAACTAAAAGGCTAAAATCATAGTATTCATAGAAGTGCTTTTGTGATAAAAATATTGGTTTTTTAGTGTTTATTTTTAAAAGTGTGTTTTCTTCAAGCAGCATTTTTATGACCCTCAAAATATGCTACATAGGCCTATTGGTTTGATATGATAAAATGTTTTGTTAAATGTGTTTTAAAAATCTTTAAAAAATAACTACCCTATAACCTTGCTTGCTGCCTATAAGTTAACATATTTGAACTTAAACACTTATTAATTTACTAAATATAATACACATACAGCTAGAAAATGACTGGACTGATTCCTTTTTAAGGCTTTTATTATTAATGTATTTAATTTTCGACGTCGGGTCAATATTTAATACGATGAATTTGTTTTCAAAATTCATATGTTATTTTGCGGGGCATTGACCCGCACAGGTTCACTAGTAAGAAATAATTGTAAGAGTTACTGTGATAAAAGGATTTTCCACTGATATCGTAATGGAACGTTGTAGTGCAAAACATGGCATGATACAGAAGAAAATCAATTTTAAAATCAGAAAATAACATTGCAAATACTTCTTTTGGACAATTCAGTAACTCCCAATAAATGTGTGTTGTTTAAATTACAATATTAAGGAACGCGGCAGCGTTCCGCCCCGCCAAGTCCCCCAGCGGTACACAGCTGCTGCAGTGTATATATACATGACGTGACAAAGTGGCTTTTTTACTCGTCTATAGCTCTGAAGAAACAAAAGCTATTAAAATAATTGTTCATCCACTGGATAGGGGCAATCATTCTTGGCAAAATAAAAAAAAGAATTTAAAAAAAGGTTGTGTTTGAGCCAAGAAAAACTAGTTTGAAAATTCACAAATTTTCCGTGTTCTCCTTCTTCTCCTTAAATGTTGACGGACCTACAGCCCAAACCACTGGCTCAATTTTAATGTTTTTTATGTTGTTTGAAAGCCCTTAGCGTGTAGATGTGCCTTTTGAGGGTCACAAGTCGGTGCGTTGACCCATAAACCCTTGGCAAGCCCTCAAAGTACGATTTTGGCCCATTTAAATAACATGGGATTAAAATCAAAACAAAAGAAGGATCAGCTGCGATTAAATCTCAATTAATTTAAAATGTTAGAGAAATTCATAGGATCAGCTGAAAAATTATTTTAAAACTTTTATAAAGTATTTTTTTCAGGTATACCGAATGATTTGAGCTACTTACTATATAAAATTACTTAGAGCAGTGATATTCCCCGATACTTTCCATTGAAAAATGCAGTGTACCGATGGTACACTGGTACAGCAGCTCGTCATTTTTAACAGTTTAATACTACTTATCAAAACATATGAAACCTAGGAACTTGAAACTTAGTACTAGTACTAAGGTTTGTTTTATGTTTTGATACACTAAAACAAATAAAACAATCGGGAAAATCACTCTACATATGTTAAACAAGCAAAAAAGTGAATGTAAAAAGTGATATGTAAATTTAGGATAAAAATGAGTTTTTCAATATTTGTTTTGCCTTATACTATTTCTAACAAACCTAATCTGTTTGATTACATTTTTACTTCTCTAATAAGGGCTCAATTTACACTAGTCTTAGTCTTTAGATATACGGGTTTAATTATCGGAACACTTATGTAACACCAATGCATTTTATGTGTAGTTGTGCCCTGGTCTATATATAAGAGAAAAGAGGATTTTTATTTTAACTGTTAATTTTCTACAAAAATAAATACAATCTAACAAAAAACCACTAAGTGGTAACACTTCCCCCGCCAAGTCAGCAACCCAAAAAAGACAATAAATCACCACTTTTCCGCCAAATAAAACAATGTAATGTATGTAAGTTTGGCCACTTGGCGGCAGACTTTTGCTTGATCACTTTAAAAAATACCATAAAATTAGTTTCATTGAGCAAGTATCTCTCCCAATAGTACATTGCTAGATGAGAGCTTATTTTACAAAATTTGACCTTATTTGTGTCACATTTCATAAAATCATAATAGTGATGGTTTTATATTTACTGATTACCTCGAAATTATTATACTTAGTTGGACTAATTAATTAGAGAAGTTGATTTGTGAAATTATCCACCAACGTAACAAGCAAAAGTCTGCCGCCAAGTTGCCAAACTTACATACATTACATTGTTTTACTTTTGGCGGAAAAGTGGTGATTTATTGTCTTTTTTGGGTTGCTGACTTGGCGGGGGAAGTGTTACCACTTAGTGGTTTTTTGTTAGATTTAAAAATTAACAGCTGTTTCATTAAAAAGTGTTATCCACATGGCCAAAATATAAACAAATCTGTGGAGGGATCTTTAAAGGCTTCTGGGGCAGAGCCCTAAGGGAATTTACTTAGTTTTTCTTTTGATAAATCATCTACAGACCAAGACCTTTCTTTGGACACCCCTACCATGTTTCTACGCCAAACCGTTCTCTCCCATTAGATTAACATGGGGGAATCTAAATATTTAATTGGAAACTTTGTCTTTACTAATTTGAGAGAACGGCTGGGCTTAGAAACTTGATAGAGGTGTCCAAAGAAAGGTCTTGGTCTGTAGATGAGTCATCAAATTAAAAACGAAGTAAATTCGCTTAGGGCAAAAATAACTAATGTAATATAGGTAATGGAAAAGAGTCTACATAGACCTAAGGGGTCTGTGCGTAGACTCGAGTTGTTAAAACATGGAACATTGGAACATGTGATCACAAGAGTGTGGTGTTTTTGGTTACGGAGAAAATACAAAGAATTTTTATTTTAAAATTCCCATTTATTCTTATGGAGAATATTATAAAATATTGTAAGTTTGCTTTCTGATGGATATATTTAGATGGAGACTACAACAGTGACTGTTCATGCTCAGACTGTTGATGCCGTTAATAACAATACATGCTTATGTTGACAGATATTATGGAATATTTTTGTGAATGCTACATCCAGTTGATGTTTACTCAAGCATAATAACAGCAGAAATGTCTGAAAGTGACAGCAGTTTCTCATCAGTTTACTCATCAGAGTGAGCTCTTTTTAAGTCCAAGGCTCAGGGTAAATCGTCCTCGGATGTAAAGCCCACAACCAAGTCTGCATCCAAACCAAAAACCTTCAAAGAAGGCCCTGGTTGTAACTTGTATTTATGATTCATATTGTTTTTTAATTTTCAGACATGTATAATCTTATTTGTTGTAATATAAAGTAATACAAAAGCCTAGAACTTTATTTACTCCTTTCCTGATGACGATCACGACACAATGTAGGAGTTCAACGGGAACATTTTGTTGATGTTATTTTTAAATTATTCAAATATCAGGAAGCATATTGGTTTTTGTTAGTATTTATAAATCTAGAGAATTTTAATAGATTATAAAGAAGTATAACGTTACCTGGATCTGCCAGAGAAATCCAAAGGTTGTCTGTCGACTATGTGTTTCGAAGCACTATTCGCTTCATTGTCAGGTTATCTTGAAGACCTGATGATGAAGCTAATAGTGCTTCGAAACAGGTCGACAGACAACCTTTGGTTTACTCTGGCAGACCCAGGTAGCATTTTACCATTTTATAATCCAACAACAATACTGAGACAAGAAACAACATGAATTTTAGTAATCAAGAACAAGCATTTCAGTTAGTTCAACAAGCTGATGAGACTTTTTTAAACGAGTTGAGTGATTTAGAACCAACTTCATATACTGAGTTTTTTGGTAAATTAGCAGGTCAAGTAGGAATTGGAGTTAAAAAAACAACTGAAGGAATATTACATAGTACATTATATCCTAAATTTAATACAGATATGGATGTAGTAGATGGTAATGATGAAAATAGTGATGTATTGCATATTGCACCTTCTCAACCAGTTACCTCAGTTATAAATATGGGACAAGGAATAAGACCTAGTTATATAACTAATTGGAAGTTTAACAAGTCATTTGAAATTGGATTAGAAAGTAAATTATTTGAATATCAAAAATCTGATACAAGTAGCAAAGGTAAAGGAATTACAAATATTAAAGCATTTTTCCATTCTTTACCTTGGGAGAAATTATATTTCTATATTACAGAGAGAGAATATAACACTATACTTAATTCATTTCATACTGCTTATGTGGAGCAAGTAACTGTTAAAATTTTTAATTTAGGTGTTACTAATGAAAGTATTCAAGGAACTAACTCTGTTAGTATGAGAAATATAACTCCAAACCATTATTTGGGTGTTTGGAGAAGCTTTGAGAAGCATGGACCTGTTGAGTTAGGTAGTAATATAACACCTACTTTTCTATCTGGTAAACCAATTTGTGATTTATCTACAAATACTAGTTATACAATTGTAAACAAAGATAATATAGGTGCTATATCAGAATTGAAAGTAGTTGATAACAGAGTTACTTATAAAAAAATTACTAGTCGTTATGACACTACAAGTTCTACATCTGTTACAATCGGTGATGCAAATATATATTTACCTCCAGCCACAGAAATGTCTACCTTGAGGGTTAATGCTGCAACTACTATAGGTCTAATTTATCAAACCACTTACAAACCAAAAGATGGGTTCTTTCTAAATAGATCTCATGCATTTCACAATAATTCTGTACTACAACACAACCCATATGATGTTAATATTGATTTAGCTGATTCTGGGAAAATATATGATGCCACATATATATAATTAGTGGCTCTACTCATGAGATAGTTAAATATGAAGATGCCACTATTAACAATATGTTTTTTAGATCAATTAGAACAAACCAACCACTCAGTTTTGTTGATGGTCTAGCTTTAGGATTATTTCCAAAAAGATCCAAGGATGGTAAAAATGTAGATGCCTGTGCAGAGATTGGTATAAATACAGAAATAATTATTAAGGGTGAATCTTTTGGAGGTAGTATATTATGCAGTGGAAGTGCTAGTTATCCTCAAAGTAATCCTAATAAAATATATTTCATTCATAAGAATAAGAAGTTTGATAACGCTTATGCATCTGATGGTTTACCTACTCTTGGAAATGTAAGCTAATCTGTATATATTGAATATATGTCTATAAATAAAATAATCATACTGTATCCAATTGTTGTTATTTAACCAGTACTCTCTACACAATAGGAACCTTCTAGAACCTATCCCTTTAGTACCCTAATTTACAGGTTGATGCCAAATGAAGCTACCTATATGGAAAACCCAATATAAGCCTAGGGGTAGAGACCAGTACCCTCTAGAAGCCTATTATAGGGGGGGGGGGTTTATTATATGAACCAAATATAATATCAGTATGTTCAGTCCAGTGTCGTAGATGAGAGAAGAGACTAGATAAGACACATCTTGATAAATCACTTTTACCAGACACTGGACTGAACATTAGGATTATCCTGTTTGGTTCTCTGCCCAAGCCTGTAGAGGCTATTTAAGCTGTATTTAAGGGTTGTAGAGGTATTCTGTGGTGTTCCAGACAACTTATAAAGGTTAAACCAGCTGAAGGATTAGCTAAAACAGCTTAAATTCAGTAAATACAGCTGAAGAATCAGTTAAAACAGCTTAAATTCAGTAAAAACAGCTGGAGAACTAGTTAAAACAGCTGGAGAATCAGTTAAAACAGCTTAAATTCAGTAAATACAGCTGGAGAACTAGTTAAAACAGCTGGAGAATCAGTTAAAACAGCTTAAATTTAGTTAAAACAGCTAAAGAATAAGTAAAAACAGTTGAATAATTAGTTAAACAGCAGATGGTAAGTATAAGTCTGATTGATACAGCATATGTTGCAAATGAGACTGTGTTCAAGAGAGTTTCACTACACATCAACTTTTTAACGCTTAAATTATTGTGTATAGAGTATTTTTTGGAAAATTACAGTGTGTACACCAGTCTGATGTAGTGTATAGAGTGTATAAGTGTAATCAGATGTAGTTTATCGCCATAGGTTAGAGTATATGGAGTGGTGAGGCATACAACAGATTTGAGAGTTGAAACTGACTAAAAAACTCTTTAAAACCTCAATTAATGGATGAGAGATACTTCTAAAGGCTTGAATGTAATATGTATAGCTCAGAAATCCACTATAGAACATAAATGTGGAGGTAAAACTTCACTGTGCAAGTATTTGCCACTTTAAGAGTAGATTTCTTATGTTAGAGTCAGATATTTAATCACTTGCAGGCCAGTATAACAACCTTTAAAGTCATTTCATGGTTAATTGCATCGTCTAACCTCATATAACTATTGTAACCAACATATTATGGAATATATGGTGACAAAACCTTTGGTTTTAATGTTAAATCTATGAACAGGGCCAAAACAGTGCTAAATTCTAGGTTACTCGTAGATTCTTTCCGAGGCATACTGTTTTGGCCCTATCTCAGTTTTTTATCGACCGAATGTAACCGTTTTGGCTTTAAAAGTTGGGTATTTATAAGGGGGTTTTGAGTATAATACATCCCATCAGTTAAAATAACTTCATTTATGGCCTACACTGCCAGATAGGCCTGTAAAAATGACAATTTCTCACCGAGTACATACTTATTCACAGTCTAAAGTCTACAGTTGCAAATGTTCAACAATGGTAGACTACTGCATTAAATAACTGTTAATTTATCATGATAATTAGTTGATTTTATGTGTTATTCACTTCAAATCCTGTTAGAACCTCTGGGTTTTGTTGGTATTTATCAATAACAGTTTGAACGCTGGAACTAAGCCTTACGATTGACTACAAAATTGGAAAATTCTACATTTATATCTGATTATTACCACTGGTGACAGCTTTTAAAGCTTAGTAAAACTATTTATTTAACATATTTAGACAGTTTAGAAGCCTAGCAAACCAACATAACCTAACAAACTCTGTTTTTAGTTAGCTCAAATTTCATCACTTGTAGGCTACTAGAGTAACTTTAAACGTTGAAAAACTCATTTTAGAAGGTTTATTAACAACGTTTGAAAGAAATATCAGTTAAATTTAAGCCATTAAAGGCCTAAACAGATGAAATAATTGAACCCTAGGAGTAGTGTTATTGGTTGTTGAATTCTATTGAAGAAATCCATTCACTGTACCTAATTTAAGCCTGAATAGAAATATTATTACTACCTATATATTAGTCAACATTATTTCTTATGAAAACTTATTTTAATATAAATAAAGATAGGGAAATTATAGGTAAATCTTCTTTATTTAATATTTTGTCAAGGATAGCAGACAATAAACTCACTCCACTCCAGTTGTGAACTTGTGAAGCTGGTCAGTGTTCCCAGATTGGCCGTAGTCAAATATCGTACACGCGGTCCTAAATTATCGTATTTCACGAAAAATTATCGTACAATTTTAAATAACAATCGTAACTGGCTTGAGTATTGAAATACCTAATAGACTTATATATTTTTTTATTATAAATCTCAAAATCGCCATAAAACCATATTATTTTTAGTTTTGCACGTTGTAATCATAGTAGGTAACTGATATTATGTGAATATTTCTCAACCTCAACACAAACACTACACCAGTATTTTCCTTCCACCATGCACTCATGGCCACCTTTAACTACAGGCCGCGGCCTGGTAGAATTGGCATCTCCACAAGTGGTATGTTGTTCAGTGACAGACGTCTCATAAGATAACATGGCAGACAGGTGATATCAGCTCATTAATTGAATTCACACTTTATTGATTTCAATTTAAATTTATACACATAAATTTATTAAAATATTGAAAAAAAGACATACAGAATTGAAAACCGAAACAATATGAATTAAAAATATATTATGTACATTTTAAGCGGAGTCAATATTGTCATAGTCCAGTAACTAATATTTCGTTAATACACAAATACCATTAGCTGCTTCACTTCCAAACAAAACAGCTGTTACAACACCTCTTGTGATGTTGCCACTTTGAAGGCCGAGGCCTGGAGTTAAAGGCGGCCGTGCGTGCACCCGTGCACCTGCACCATCGATCTCTAAAATAGAGATCGATGGCGTGCACTACTACACCAATAATTCGCCAAATGGGCGAGATTATGTACGGAAGGTCTGTTCTTATGGTAACAGACTTTCTCGTGGTGTAGGAGAAGCAGAAGAAGCGAAGCAGAAGCATTCAAGCAGTTTAGAAGCACATTTCATGGAAATGGTTTCGTTTTAATTTTATTCATACTAACAGTTAACTTATAGTTTTCATAAGATTGATTTTTTATTTATTGATTTTTATATCCCATCTCTAATAAATACTGAGTTTTGATTTAAAACAGCAAAAATGTTTCCAAATTTTTGGGTATAACCTCCCAAACCAATTTTGTAAAAGAGTACTATTCAATTGCCCAAATTATCGTACAAATAGCATTATCGTACGGTGACGTATCGTACATCGTACGGGAGGCTAAATTATCGTACAAAACGATAATTATCGTACGTCTGAGAACACTGAAGCTGGTTAAATTGAAAAAAGATTGACTACAAAACAGCTGTAGAGCCAGGTTGACCACAACAGAATAAAAAATTCCACTCGGTTGGAGTTGGTTGTATAGTGTGAATGTATATAATAAACTTTTTAGCATTCAAAAGTCTAGAAACTACTTACAGTGTATGCGCTTGTATTAAGCGCATACGGTAAAATTATTACTGTGACAAGATTTCATACCAAAACTCTTACACTTTTATATCAAGCTTTAAAACCTATTCAACAGTATAAATCATATGTTATTATAATTCTAAGACGATTGAAACTGCTGTAGGCTACTATTAAACAGTTTTATACGTCAGAGAAGATTCAACACTCGTGGTATTTCTCAAGACTGCTGAATTGACAAACTACTGACGTCCTATTACTGCTGACATACGTTCTATTGGACTACCCATGTAGCACAGATGGTTGGGCCAACGTTGGCCAACTGTGGGACAGTTGGTCGATGGTTGGTTGGAGCTTCCACAACCAACCAACCGTTGTCCAACTGTATATCTCGTAGTTGGGCCAACCAATATTTACAACTGTGGACCAACATCGGTTCATTGTTAATGAAATACATTAATATGCATTGTTGGGTATCATACATCAAGCCAACCGTTGTCCAACCGTTTTTCACTCCGTTGGACCAACAAAAGATACTTTTGTTGGACCAACAATGGTCCATAGTTGAGTTTACACGACTTTCATTCTCTGGGTCTAGCTTTCACAACATAATTATAATAAAATATCTGGTTTTACAATACCTTTATCAGTTCCAAAAGTTTCCAAAAGTTTTTGGAACTGATAAAGGTATTTTAAAACCAGATATTTTATATATTACAGTTCCGGGGCTACAACAATGAATTTTAATAATTATAATAATGCAAATATTTTTTAAATTACTATTCTTTAACTTATTTGCAACAATTTAAGGGGAAAGAGTAATTAATCATATAACAGTCAATTATAATAGCATTAATAATCTAACGGTAATTAATTAATCTATATTCAAATACCAGTATCCTCTCTAACTCAAAAAAAATAACTACTTATGATGCCTTAACAGATTAACAGAATCATATTATACTGTGTAGTATCAAAAATGTTTAAGTATTGCGACCATTGCAACTGTCGGCTACTCTTTCACCACTTGAAAACTCTCTGTATCAACAATCACAGATAGCTCAGTGGTAAGGTAAGAGGCTCATAAGTCGAAGGACCCGGGTTCGAGACCCGTCTGGGCCAAAAAATTTTGTTCCAGCTTTTTTTCAAAATTTGTTTTTATGAACTATTTAATCAATTTACTCAACTAATAATTATGCTTTTCGTACTAAATCTTTATTATTTTGTGTGAAATAATTTTGGTTGGGCCATTGTTGGACAAAGGTTGGCTGGAAAACAGTTTAAAGAGGTGACATTTCTACCGTTGGCCAACTGTGTGGCTCCACAATTTACCAACGTTGGCCCAACCATCTGTGCTACATGGGTATAGCCCGTTTCACTTGACTTGGAGGCTGTAAAACCCTTTCTACACCTCAAAAAGCTATTAAACAGCTCTAAAACAGCTCTAAAACAGCTTAATAGCCTCTGCAAGCTTGGGCAGAGAACCAAACAGGATAATCCTTCTGTTCAGTCCAGTGTCTGGGAAAAGTGATTTATCAAGATGTGTCTTATCTAGTCTTTTCTCTCATCTAGGACACTGAACCGATCATACTGATATTATATTTGCTCCCCTTGATAGATGCACTCTTCCACTATCATAGACTATGTATGGTCTATTGAATCAGGGGCTCGATGGTAAAAAATCAATTTATACAGAATCTGTGCATTACATTATCGCTTCACGGCTATTGGGTTTGAGGGGTTTTATTTACTCGTATTCATACTTAATGCATGCTGTTACCAATTTTTAAATGATAAAAATTGAATAAAATTGGCATAGACTGTTTATTTATAAACATACTAGCTGTTTGCCCGTTCTACGTACGGGAATCTAGAAGTTAAAATCTTATATTCAGAACAGGAGTTGGTTTGCATATTTAGTGTGCATTTTTCCAGATATGATGGCAAAACTATAACTGTTTAGGAATTCATATAAACCTTCTCAAATACAATATCTGACAGTTTCAAAGCCAAAACAAATGTTGCAAATGTTCATAGACTACTGTATATAACTCTGCTGTACTCTACTGTCTCTGATTTTGTCTGTAATAACTGTTAATTTATAATGATAATGAGTTGCTGTGGTGTTGTATTCACTTCAAATTATGTTGCAACCTCTGGGTTTTCTATTTGTTTGGTATTTATCAACAACACTTTGAACGCTGGAACTAATCCTTATGATTGACTACAACAATTGAAAAATTCCTCATTCATATATGATTATTACTACTGGTGACAGCTTTTAAAGCTTAGTAAAAATATTTATTTAATGTATTTAGACAGTTTAAACCTAGCTAACCAACTTATCCTAACAAAAAATGTTTTAGTTGGCTCAAATTTATCACTTGTAGGCTACTAGAGTAACTTTAAGAAACGAATTACAGAAAAACAGATTAACAGAATCATATTATACTGTAGTATCAAAGATTTTTCAAGTATTGCAACCATTGCAACTGACGGCAACTCTTTCACAATTTGAAAACAATTGCTATCAACAGTCACAAGTAGCTCAGAGGTAAGGTAAGAGGCTCATGAGTCGAAGGACCCAGGTTCGAGACCCACCCGGGCTAAAAAATTTTATCCAGTAATTTTTTCAAAATTTGTTTTAATAAACTATTTAATCAATTTATTCAACTGATAATTGTGCTTTTCATACTAAATCTTCATTATTTTATGTTTTTATGTTTAGGCACCATGGGATGTTTGAAAGAGATATTAAATACATTTTTTATTTAAATATTATTCACTAAAATATATTATTGAAACATATTTTTTTAATATTTAATAGATTCAAAAACATATTTTTTATATTAATATATTTTAAATCCTACTAATATTATAAATGAGAAAGTTTGGATGTATGGATGTATGGATGTATGTTTGTGACAAGTGAACGCGAAAAATACTGGTCGGATTGGGCTGAAATTTGGCATGATGATAGCTCACATTCCCGATTAACATATAGGCATATTCTTATTTCAAAAATCCTTTCGGGCTCCGCCCCAGTGGCTCTGGAGTTTCCCATGTTAACCTTATGAGAAATGGAATTAATGAATCTTAACAGCTGTTTCAATTAAACAAGTTGGTTCTGTTCTATGATGCTCAATAGCATTAAAGTTACAAGGATTACCAACAGGATGCAGCACTATTATTTCTTTTACATTTATGACAACAGCTAATTTGCAACCAAAAGGTGAGTGAGCGTAGCGAACGAACTTCAACCTGGAGGCGAGTTAGCGTAACGAACGAGCTAACCTGAAGGCAAGTGAGCGCAGCGAACGAGCTTCAACCTAAAGGTGAGTGAGCGTAGCGAACAAACTTCAACCAGGACGTGATTGAGCCATGCGAACGAGATAATCTTGAAAATTAAGAAGTAAAACGGGGCAAAGCCCGCGGGTTACAGCTAGTATTATATAAAATTGACATTTATACACACTTGAGATATATAAAATAGATTTTAAATATATTTATTCATATGTATTTAATATATATTTGTGCTACTAGGGTACATGTCTGCTCCTACCCAGACAGCACAAAGATATTTTATAAATATTTTTAAAATATATATCCATCTTAAAAATATTTTATATATTTTAATATTATTTTTTAAATATATTTTTTTAATTTTTGAATAATATTTTAACATAATAAATTTAAAATATTTTAAAACGATTTTTTAATGGTCTTAAAAATATATTTTGTAAATATATTCTATTTTTCGGTTGAATATATTTACAAAATATTTTTAATATATTAAGACAAAATAATTTAGTTTTTTATGTAAAAGATATTTTTAAAATATTTTATTTGCCATAAAAAATAGCTTTTAAAAATATTTTTATAGAATTGTAACTGTAAAATATTTTTTAAAACACTTTTTAACACCCTTTATAAAGAATATTATAGAAATATTTTATAAATAGCTTAAGTTTTTTAAATTTTTAAGTTTTAAAAATATATTTTGGTCATTTGTTTCAACCGAGCTGGGTAAAATATATTTCCCACACATTTCAAAAATATATTTTGACAACAAATTTCTTGTTCCTTGAAGAATTGTTTTAGGGCCATGACTAAAAGACTCTTTTAAATAATTGAAGTAGCCTATACTAAAAATGGCATGTATATTAAAATTGTCTTAAAATCACTCAAAAATAATTCCTTTTTTCCAAACAGTTAAACAAAATGTTTAGACTATCTTATAAAAGTGAACTTTTAACATACCGGATGTCCGCCCAAGTAGCACACATTGTTATTGTTGGCCCAACCCCCAACGTTGGGAAATGGTCCATGGGATCATAAGAATTGGTTGGTCATGTCTCTGTTGGATTGGTTATGGGATCTATAGTAAATTGGATCTATAATAAATGTAGTCAGATGATATGATAGTTGTGATAATAGATACAGTGGGGAACCCCTGCTTAATATAGAACAATTATAATAATGCAATTTTTTAAAATTAATATTCTTTAACTTGTTTTAGTTAATTTTTAATATTTGAACAATTTAAGGGAACATATTAATTAATGTTATTATAATAACATTAATCTAAATGTAGTTAAATAATCTTTATTCAAATACCAGTATCCTCTCCAACTCCCAGAAAAACAATTCATCAACTTGATGCCTAAACAGATTAACAGAATCATATTATATATAACTGCTGGTATCAAAAAAATTTCAAGTATTGCGACCATTGCAACTGTCGGCTACTCTTTGACCACTTGAAAACTCTCAAAACCAACAAACACAGATAGCTCAGAGGTAAGGTAGGAGCACAGACAATGGAATAAACCATTAACATTAGAGTATTATATTGTCTGTGGTAGGAGGCTCACAAGACAAAGGTACCCGGTTCAAACCCCGTCCGTCTAGTTTTTTATTCGAAATTTGTTTTTATGAACTATTTAATCAATTTACTCAACGAATAATTATGCTTTTCATACTAAATTATTATTATTTAAAATATTTAAATATATTTTTTAATGGTTTTTTTATAACATTTATAAAATATTAAAACAAAATATTTTATTAAAATATTTTTAGGATACATTGGGGGTGGAATAGGATGCATTTTTAAAGTATATACTTTAAAGATTAAAATAAAATATTTTTAAAACATCCTGTGCTGTCTGGGTAGTTTGTTTTACCGGATTACTTCTAATGCATTCTTAATGCTCTCCTTCAATTGGAGTGATCATGTCTAAAATATGATGCAAACATGTTTTTCCTGCATGGAGAACAGAATAAATTGTTGCCTCACTATGATAATCTGTGTGAAGTAAATTCAAGGTGGGTAATTTTATTTATTTGATTTGAGACATCCATCTAAACCAAAGGATTTTCTCCATAGGGGAATCTTGAAAAGTGGGATTATATCAAACATTTAATGTGTGCCATTTTTGAGGTACACAACAAACTCTGGGTTACCAACTGGTCAGCCATAATCATAATCTGCTTTGAATATAGCAGCAACAACACCTTTTCAAGTTCAACTGTCACGGCTTTGTGTTGTATGTCAGTTAGAGTATATGCCCAACACATTCTCACATTGTTCAGTAGAGTTTCTCTTAATTCCTGTCCTAAACTTTTGAAAGCTCGAAATTTATTTGTCAAAATGATGGGTTAGGCCTAACGTTTCTATAAGATTTGGATAACAATTTTCACCTTTTCTTATTGAACAGAGTATATTATTTGCCTCTCCTGAATCAGAAAAACAAACTTGACTTTAATTAAAGGGTATTTACTCAGGGGAGGTATAGAAGAGGCTACGATGACAGCTGTTGGCTTCTTATTAGCTGAGGGAACGCAATTACCGTAACAATACGATCTGAAGTCATCGGTCTCGGTGGTCTAGTGGTTAGTGTGCCGGGCTGATGTGCTGAAGGTTCCGGAGTCGAAACCCGCTAGTAGCATTAACTTTTTGTCCAAGAGTTTTTCATTATCAGCAAGTTTGGTTGGTTTGGTTCGGTTATGACAGTTTAATTTTATTATTAAGTCATTATACAATTTTAATTGAGCAATTTCTAGTTTTATTTAATAAAAAAAAAGAATTATTTTTTCTATTACTAAACTTTTGTTATATTATTTCATTATCAGCAAGTTTGGTTAATTCGGTTAGGTTATGATAGTTTAATTTTATAATTAAAAAATAATAAAATTAAATTTGAGGCATTTATAATTTTATTTTATGAACAGAACTATTATTGCGATTAGTAACTTAAACCTTCATTGCCAAAGTGCTCTCTACTACAGCGCTGTTCACGGAGGAATTTTGAACTAATGCCTCGATCGTACCTCCCTTAAGTCAGGCCCTAATTAAAGGAACATTTCGATTGTTTCAATCGCGCATCACTATTTGGAATAACGAATAACGTGGATGAAGAAGTAAAACATAGATAAGTACGAAAAATCAAAAGAGGAAGAAAAGATTAAATAAGGGTTTGTGGATCAAGACAAAGAGAAATGAGAACGTGGCTTCTGGTAAGTGGGTCATGACACGGCCGCCTTTAACTCGAAGTGGCAACTTCGCAAGTGGTGTTGTAAACAGCTGTTTTGTTTGGAAGCAGCTAATAGTATTATTTGTGTTTGTGTGTTTACGAAAGATTGGTTATTGGACTATGACAATATTGACTCCGCTTAAAATGTACAGATCTAGATTTGTAATTCATATTGTTTTGGTTTTCAATTCTGTATCTTTTATTTTCAATATATTTTAATAAATTTATGTTCATAAAGTTAAATTTAAATCAATAGAGTGCGAATTAATAAGCTGATGTCACCTGTCTGCCATGTTATCTTATGGGACGTCTATCTGTCACTAAACAACACCACTTGCGACGTTGCCAATTCTACCAGGCCACGGCCTGTAGTTAAAGGTGGCCGTGGTCATGAGATATGCCCACGAATACTATAAAAATATGCCCTCTCTTTAAATCGCCTCATAAGACAAAAGATTACCCGAATCTGGGGGATTATGAGTTATGGAATTAGGATTCAGGAGTTACTTGATCAACAATGCCTTTAAATAATGGGAAAGTGGAAAAATGTATATTCCCTTGTTTTAGGGTTGATTGTATGATGTGTGCGTTAGCGTTGCCATAGACTATACAGATATATATTATAATGTGTATATATGATCAACAGCTTTACTCTTTGTTTAAAGCACGGTTCGTGGATGTAGATATAGATAACAAAAGATATGGTACAGAACAAAACGCTCTTTACATAAACCAGACGGAACTAACATACAAAATTGTCTTCAGCTGATCCTTAAGAAATCTAACCAATGGTTACGTCGAAGACTAACCAACACTAGGGTAGTATATTTAATCTATGGCTATACCCTAAATCCACAATTTTTGTCAATGGGCTACCTGTCAAAAGATCGATATTTTAAGGCCAGCAGGGTTTCAACCATCCCTTAAAAAAAAATTAATCTGTTTGAAGCTGGCCAGCCACTTCCTTTTCCAAAGGAAATTTGCGCAGGAAATAATCTCTGGTACACCATATATAAAACATACACTCTCTCATATATTGTAATATATCCATTAGATGCTAGTGGGTAGGGATAGGGAATGAAAACGAGAAAGGTGGAAAAGGGAAAGAAGAATATTCGGTTAGTTAGGTGCAGGTTCAGCGGTTCAGCTGTTCAGAATCCAATCCAAGTAAACAAAATGGCGGTTTCAGTTCAGACCGTGCAGTTAGCCGTAAAGTGATAAGACAAGGAATATTTGGAAAAGGGTCGTTTTAAATTTAAGGCTCAGGCCTAGGCCAAGTTTAAATTTTTGAATTCGTTGAATTTAATATAACTTTAAAAATTTAACTTTAAAATTGTTCAGTTACTAATTATATAAATCGCCTTGGCTACATTTATCGAGCAAAATGGCCAAACCTCAAGTGTACAGCATGAAATGGAATAATTACAAAGATCATTTAAGTGGCATATTATTACAATTATTGGAGACTGAATCTATGGTTGATTTGACGCTTTGTGCCGAGGGCGAGAGGATAAGCTGTCATCGAATCATATTATCAGCATGTAGTCCATATTTTCAGGTAAGTTAAATAAAGGTCAAATCCATACTCTACACATAGCCAAGTTGGGCTATGTGTAACTTAGCTATGTGTCCTGTTAGTTGCCAAAAAGAACCTGGCAACTAACAGTAAAAAAATATAAGTAAAAAATAGTTGTAACTTAAGTTAAGTTAAACTTAATCAGCTTGGCGTATGTTTAACTTACAAGACAACAACTAATTAGGCCTATTCCTTAATGAATTTTATTTGGCAAGAGTTTAGGGGCTACAGTAGGCGAGTGAAAATTTAAAAACGTACATTTTCATGTCCCTGGCCTTTTACTTTGTAGATACTGGATTTGTAGTTTATTATTATGTGTTTTAATATTTTTTGAGACGGGGGCAACATGTTACACTCATTTATTTGGTTTTAAATAGGTTCTAGGTATTTTTTTCGTATTTTTAAAGTCTCGAAATTCACGACCATGACGTGTCCTTAGGGTACATTTTCCAACTTTCACGCTGTTTTAAGACTAATTATTTATGCCGAAATATATAAAGCCATATTTTTATGTCATCAATGGTTATTAAACTTACAAAAAAAGGAGCATATTATAATTTTATTGTCATTGTAAACTGACTACCATGACAAAATAAGTCTGTCCCTCGATTTGGCGTCACGACCATTTGGGAAAAATTTTCACCTTTGGAGCACGACAGTGGCAAGCCTGGCGTCGATCTGCCCTGCTAAGAAAGAAGGCAGTATGTGCAAAAGTGAATATTTTCAGAAAATGGCCTCAACTTTGCCGCCATTGCCCTGACACATCTGAAGACTAAAATAATATTTTTAGTTGTCTTAGGTAATTTGTAGGCCTAAATAATCAATTGGCACTATAAAAAATACATTTTTTCCACTGGATCAATATAAAAATGCACATACTGCTTTTGTCCTGAGAAATATTTCTGTTCATGCTAAGCCAAAAGGCAGCATCTGCTCATACTGCCATTTTGCTTAGCTAGTAAGTGTTAATAGGACCCTAAGCTAAAAAGCAGTAACTTATCTAACTACTGCTAGCCATTTCCTTATTTACAAACATATTATTAACAACAGTCAAAACACAAACACAACAACATAATCTCAGCTGGTAGAAACTGCTTTTAGTTCCTCTTGTACCCATAATGCTAAGCAAAAAGGCAGTACCTGATGTACATCACTAAGCATAAAGGCAGTATCTACATTGCAGATATTGCCTTTCTTGCTTAGCTTTTATAGATACTGCCTTTTAGCTTAGTTTTTGTTGAAAAATGATGTACATACTGCCATATACACCTACCATATCTCAGAAACGGTTGTAGATACGGCCTTTTAAGTGTGTTTTTCAGAATCCCTGACCTCAAAAACCTTAAATTTCATCAAAATCGAAAAATCGAAAATTTTGCACTTACTGCCTTCTTTATTAGCCCTGGGGCAGCGATGGAGTCAGTTGGTTTTAGAGACTAGTTCGGGGTGTACGTCAGGATTGTAGTGCCGGTCGTTTCGAGTTGAAAGGAGGAATTACAAGATTAATAAAGGAAAGATTGTGTTTTTTGTAATTTTGGTGTGTCCATGACCGTACGTAGACATGGTGTTAATTTTTGTTTATAAGATATTTCAATTGCTAGATTTACCTAGAAGTCCACTTTGTATCCTCGAACATGAGGTGCAGGGCTACCGCCAGAACAGAGCCAAATAACACGTAATTTCACGACCATCGCGGGTTTTTTCACGACCAATCCAGCCTTATGGATTATAGTGTGTTTGGTCGTGACAATAACTTTAATATAATTGTAAATTGATCAGTTTAGTTCAATTGAAACACATATTTTTATTATAACTAACAGTAGCCTATAATTGAAGGATTGTTTAGAAAGATTTAGATTATTTCAGACAATTCACGACCGCACCGCTTGTCCCTGACCATCACGTTTATGATTTCTATCATACAAATTTCAAAAATTAAAATATCGTCATATTTCAATGTTTTATACACAAAAGAAGCACACCTCTATACAAACATAACGATTTTTCGGGTCTCAGGTAAGTTTTTTCGGAGTTATACAAACTTAAAAAGATTTTATTGGCTTTTTTTCAATTTTTTGAGTTTTTTATTTTTTTCTAGAAAGACCAAATATACCAAGAGCTCAGTGACCTTTTTATTGTATAATGGTCATAAAAGTAAATTAGTTTATAGCAAAACACAGTTATAAAAATAATATTAACTATTTTTAATATTCATTTAAACGTCTGTTATGGTCTTGACAGGATTTTGTGTTTTTTCACTAAAGATGCTCTTTAAAAAAAAAAACTACCAAAGATATTGCGTTACCATGGACATTTTATGAAACTTAAAGTGTTAATAAAATAAAAAAAATAATAAAAGTTTTGAAAAAAAGGGAAAAAAATTTGCAAAGTGCTTTTCCTGAAAACGTACGTTTTTAAATTTTCACTCAGGCCCTAGCCTAAACTCAAAGCAAGTGATACCGTGGAAACTACTATAGTGAACCTGGCGCCTGTAATCGTGCACAATTTAGACATAGAGGAGAAGAAGGATTTGTATTAGTGATGTGACGAGTTGAGTCCGACTCGTATATGTGTCCGTGAATGTGATAACTTGAGTAATTTTTGTCCGATTTTGATGAAATTTGGTTTAAAGGTGTAAAGCAGGATAAACTTGAATGAGTTTTGCGAAACAGCATGATCGAACTATGGGAACGGGGGTTTATGGGGGGTTTTATGGGGTAAAAAAAGGTTTTTCCCATTTTTGATCCTAAAAACAAAATTTCACAATTACTTTCCAAACCATTATGTAGAGCTTAAAGAAACAAATAATTTAGTATATTGAAGCGTTATTATGTGCCTAAGGGTTATGGAGAAAATTCAAAAAAATTGTAATTTTAAAATTCCCATGTTATTCTTATGGAGAATAAGTCAACTGTTGTAGTTTGCTTATTTAGGCCGGCCACACACAGAACCAGGCAAGGCGGGGCGCGACAGGGCATTTTGCCCCGGGGCGTCTTGTGCGACGGGAATTGCACGGGCGCTTATGGAGCTCCACACACAGGACCGGGCGAGGCAGGGCACGTCGAAAAGACGCCCCCGGGCGCCCTCAGGGCAAAATGCGAAGGTCTCCAAAATTATGCCCCGAGGCAAGTCGCTGCCGGGCAGAACTTTCTGCGCATGCGCGGTCATGTGATTTATTCCCTTAAAGGCTAATTTTGATAAGGATTATTTTACAACTGATACAATTTACATACAAGACTGTAATAATTTATAATATTAATCTAACAAAAAACCACTAAGTGGTAATACTTTCCCCGCCAAGTCAGCAATCCAAAAAAGATAATAAATCATTGTTTTTTTCCGCCAAGAAAAACAATGTAATGTATGGCTTGTTAAATACTTCAAAACATCAATGGCATCTTTGCAATGGCAAAAGTTTACTGTTAATTTATTTTCTGTAGTAAAATTACATCATTTTGTTGGTTTCTACTTTTATTTTTTATTTTTAAAATCACCAAGTTTGGCACCTTGGCGGCAGACTTTTGCTTGGTTTTTTCATTAAAGTTACGTTTGAGGATAATTTCATAAATCAACTTCTCTAATTAATTAGTCCAACTAACTAAGTATAATAATTTCGAGGTAATCAGTAAATATAAAACCATCATTATTATGATTTTATGAAATGTGGCTCAAATAAGGTCTTTTTTAAAAAATAAGCTATCACCTAGCAATGTACTAATGGGAGAGATACTTGCTCAATGAAACTAATTTTATGGTATTTTTTAAAGTGATCGAGCAAAAGTCTGCCGCCAAGTTGCCAAACTTGGTGATTTTAAAAATAAAAAATAAAAGTAGAAACCAACAAAATGATGTAATTTTACTACAGAAAATAAATTAACAGTAAACTTTTGCCATTGCAAAGATGCCATTGATGTTTTGAAGTATTTAACAAGCCATACATTACATTGTTTTTCTTGGCGGAAAAAAACGATGATTTATTATCTTTTTTGGATTGCTGACTTGGCGGGGAAAGTATTACCACTTAGTGGTTTTTTGTTAGATTTTATTTATTTTTGTAGAAAATTAACAGTTAAAATAAAAATTCTATTTTCTTTGAAAAAAAAAATTAAAATAAATTTTATTAGTAACAAAGTAATAACTGCTGCCTCTACTGTTCTGTTAATAACAGCATGTACAGATTCTTTGAACCAATGGGCCATCTTTGGTTTGATATTTGTTCATCATTGGCTGTTGTCCAACCTGAAGCTGTCTTCATGGTACAAGTGTAATGGCCTCGTGATATTGTATCTCCGTGATGAAAGATTGCTGCTGTAGGTCTGTATGTTTTAGTACCTATAGTCACTTGAGCACTTGGGACTCCTGCTATGTTTGTTGTGGTAATCTTTTGTAAGTTGTTGTTGAATATTAAAAACTGTAAGAGAACACAGCGGTTTGACTTCGTGACGTGTACTTTGCCCAGGCTCGATCCTCGTTGGCCGCATTCAGCATTACTGCACACATAATCCAACAAGGGCTCCCAGTGGTCGTTCATCGTAAGGCTTAACAGATTTCGTAGTGTTACTTTACCAGCCACCACGGGGATTCTGATTATATTGCCTGTCTCCTCTTGCCCTGTGAATGTGTAATGACAGTGCTGGCATTTTGTGGTTTTCACCGTGCTGTATGAGATGGCTTCTATAATGCCCTTGTTGGTCTCCAATAAGTCCAGCAAGAACAAAGCACAGTCTTGCTGCTCTGTCAGGGTATATGTATTGTTGTTAGGGAGGTTTCTTAAAATCACTGTATCTAAAACAACCTCCGAGGGAGACACTTCGTAATCATGAAGATGTTGTTTTAACTGAGGACAAATTAGTTCCGAGTTCTTTATTATCTCTCTGATGTACGGAACAGAATACAGCATCTGAACTGCAACATTCGCATAACATGACACACGATCATTGTTCTTAAACCCTCTTAATGCTAAAGTTGACTGAACTCTCGATCTTCCGGTAGTCTTTGCAGAGGGTACTGGTTTTGTACTCTCATCCTGCACTTTTTCGACATTTTTGGTCTGGCACCACTTCCTGTCTCTCACATAAGGAGCCGAAGAGGAGTCACAACTTGTGTTGTAAAGTGGAAGATCAGATTTGTACTTCTGCCTTAGTCTGTTGTATTCGAGAATGGCGGATTTCTGAGGCTTCACATCTCTTGGGTTAAAGTTAATAAGATGAAGCCCTTCTAATGAAGTCACTCGTGACAAGGCAACATATGATTGGCCACATGTAAATATGGACTCCCCAATATCAATTATTACGCTATTTAAGCTGAGGCCCTGGCATTTGTGAATTGTAACCGCGTAGGACATTGATATCGGGAATTGCTCTCGATACACAAATGCGTTATCCATGGTATCTTACCAAATGATCCTAAGAAATGTTCTCAATCATCTCAATGTTCTTGAACTAGATCTCTTCACTAAACATAAACAATGCTGCTCTTTTTGTAAAAATAAACAAGACATCAAATTTTTTTATTTACAGCTGGTAATTAAAAATGGTTATAAATAGTTTGGGTGAAATATATAGACCACGGCACAACTACATCTCATTTCATTTCAATAATATTGTTTGTGTAGAACTAAATTCTACATTTTTTGGTCTTATCTGCTATAAACCAATTAAAAACTTTTTGACACACCTACCAAAATTACTATTTAACAAAAATTGCTACGTTGGAAGTTTTTGAAAACATGTGTTAAACGTATAGTCAACAGGGTGGTTGTTTCTATTTATGATTTTGTCAAGAATATGTTTATTTTAAACTAAACACACACTTTGAAACTGTATAATCTAGTCATCATCCATTAATATAGGTTCTGTGTCTGGGGCTGTAAATTCAGCAATGTTCATCTTGAACAACATAAAATGCGTTGGTGTTACATAAGTGTTCTGATAATTAAACCCGTATATCTAAAGACTAGTGTAAATTGAGCCCTTATTATAGAAGTAAAAATGTAATCAAACAGTTAAGGTTTGTTGGAAATAGCATAAGGCAAAACGAATATTGAAAAACTAATTAATCCTATATTTACATTTTAATTGCTGGTTTAACATACGTAAAGTGACTTTCCCGATTCTTTTATTTGTTTTAGTGTATCAAAACATAAAACAAACCTTAGTACTAGTACTAAGTTTCAAGTTACTAGGTTTCATATGTTTTGATAAGTAGTATTAAACTGTTAAAAATGACGAACTGCTGTACCAGTGTACCATCGGTACACTGCATTTTTCAATGGAAAGTATCGGGGAATATCACTGCTCTAAGTAATTTTATATAGTAAGTAGTTCAAATCATTCGGTATACCTGAAAAAATACTTTATGAAAGTTTTAAAATAATTTTTCAGCTGTTCCTATGAATTTCTCTAACATTTAAATTAATTGAGATTTAATCGCAGCTGGTCCTTCTTTTGTTTTGATTTTAATCCCATGTTATTTAAATGGGCCAAAATCGTACTTTGAGGGCTTGCCAAGGGTTTATGGTTCAACTCACCGACTTGAGACCCTCAAAAGGCACATCTACACGTTAAGGGCTTTCAAACAACATAAAGAACATTAAAATTGAGCCAGTGGTTTGGGCTGTAGGTCCGTCAACATTCAAGGAGAAGGAGAAGGAGGAGAAGGAGAACACGGAAAATTTGTGAATTTTCAAACTAGTTTTTCTTGGCTCAAACACAACAGTTTTTTAAATTCTTTTTTTTATTTTGTTGAGGATGAGTGCCCCTATCCAATAGATGAACAATTTTTTTAATAGCTTTTGTTTCTTCAGAGCTATAGACGAGTGAAAAAGCCACTTTGTCACGTCAAGTATATATACACTGCAGCAGCTGTGTACCGCTGGGGGACTTGGCGGGGCGGAACGCTGCCGCGTTCCTTAATTTACTACCAAAGATTACACCCTTTGATAAGACTATACAGTGATGATATTACTACAGTGGTTGAATAACTAATAATTTATCTTGGTATTGATAACTGAGGAAAGAGAGGGCCAACGTTCATATCTTAAGGGTTTCAAAAACCACTCCTCTGTGGGTGGTATGACTTTGAATTTTGTTTTCTATTCTGCTCCCAAGTATAAAGTCAAATTTAAAAGTTGGCTAAATCGGCTTAAGGCTCAGAAATAAAAAATCCTATATTAATTTTCAGGTTTATGGGGGCTAAACTTTTTACTTGACGTGCCCTGCCTCATTCTGTGTGTGACAGCAACAAGACAGGGCTTAAGTCAGGCGTCTTGTCGTGCCCTGTCGCGCCCCGCCCCGCCTGGTTCTGTGTGTGGCCGGCCTTATGAACATATTTTGATCAAATTTGGAAAATACATTAATTTCTTACTAAACTACAGTACCTATTAACATTTTACATTAAAAACACTTTTTTACCCTCCCTGTTGCAGCAAACCTAAGTACTCGTTAAACTAATTATATTTTTTAAATAGGGAATAAATGTGATATATTTAAGGAGACATTTTAGTGTAAATCCAATGAGGCAAATGGAAATTCGTTAAGTCTGCATGTTTGCTGCGGCGGGGGTATTATTTTATGAAAGTCAGTCAGGAAAAAATTCTCTTTTGATTAATCGATGATAACCTAAATGATAAACCAAAGCTCCTCGTTCTCAACATCACCTCTGGCTTAAGTCTGGGACTTAACTTATATGCCAGGCCGATTCCCCTTCTTCTTTCTTCTTAGGCTTCGGCCACTTTAAATCCTCGTTCAGACACACTCTAAAACCCTAACAGCATGGCTCCCTCCCCCCCTGAGCGATAGGGGTCATTGGGATTTGATCCAATCTTTCCTCTCCCCTTCATGGGGAAGTTTTCATTCATTTTCTTTCTTTGTTTTTGTTTGTTTCTTTAATTTAAAAGCCTGGTCGTATCCTTGATTCTTCCTATTTCCCTAACTACTTTCCTAAACGTCTTGATAGTTTCCTTGCCTCTCATCAAGATCTATGTTCTCATCTCTAGACCATTCCTATCCAAGATGTCTTCCTGTTTTCTCCTATTTGCCTCCTGAAGTAGACAATTCTTCAATACGTGACTCGTGGTCTCTATTTTTTTTTGCGCAGCGCTGCATACTTCCTTTTCCACCAAGTTAAATCGCAACCTTGAAATTGTCCATGTCCTGTGACAAACTGCATTGAATAATGGTCCATCTCCCAATCTTGTTCTCCAGTCCTTCTGATGTTTGGCATATATCCTAACGTATCCCTTTCTTTCTCATCTGCTCCTAGCGCATTTGCCACTCATCCCCTTTCCGACGTTTCCTCCCGCGGCCTTGCCTTCCAAAATCCTAATCCTGTCTTCAATGAGCAGGTTGAGTGGTATGGCTCCACTAGGTAGGCACACGATTAGGGCCAAAACCCTAATCGTATCATATCGTATCGTGAAGGCATTCTTACTTGACCTTGCACCTTACAGTGTAGAAGATTTTAGTAATTTCAATTTTAAATAATGTATAGTAGGTAATTTGTAATGTTTAACTGTTTCTTATTGCTGATTTAGGTAGTAAATAACGATAGACTAACAAAGTTAAACATTGTTATACATTAAGGAAGCTCTTTCTTTTTTATTTTATCCTAAAAAAAGAGTATTTTCTTAGATAAGAATACAAATTGAAGAAACCTTTCAATTTTATGTGGTTTCTCTTTTTTAGTGTAGGCTACATTTATTTTTTTTTCTTTATCATTAATTAGACAGGAAAGAACCAAGATAGAGACTATTCATGTATAAACATTTGTACTGTGTGAATACTTTTTGAATCTTGAATCTATCATGGATAATGTGTTGTATAATTTCATTGATTTCCCTACTTTCAACAAAACTCTTCTTTGCATAGGTACTCAAAAGTTTCCTTTTCAATCTTATTTTCATAGCATCCTTACCCCAGAACTCGCATCCATAAAGCATAGCTGGCTCAACACCCTTTGTACATTGTCATCAAATGCTTCCCAGTCATGCGTCTATCTATGAGCCTAAACTGAAAAAGAGAAACCACATAAAATCAAAAGGTTTCTTCTGTACTATTTTACTAAGAATTAAGTGAATGCACTGTTTTATGTCATAACTCAAACTCAACTAACTTTATTTACCTTTTTACAAACATAGAATAACAAATAAACATATGATAATAATTAATAGAAATTAACAGGTGTTATGAAATAAACTGTTCTCACAACATCCTCCCTTTTAAGTTTGAAAGTTCTTCAACCAGCTTGGTTTGTGTATATTTCTCTTTGGACGGTTGTATGGTTCTGTTTGATGTGTATTTGCTGACAAATTTTGTTCACTGTTTTCCTCTCTTAAATAAGGGGCAAGTTTGAGGTGGAATCGATTTCTTCTCACATTCCTCTTATCAGTTTCAACAATATATGAACGAGGGCTGTCCAGGATTTTCACAATTTCGCCATGTCTTCTAAGGTCCACAATCCAAACTGGGTCTCCTATATGAAGAGGATTGAGAGTTTGCACTTTGTGCCTTCTATCATAGTTGTGTTTGTACTTCTCACGATATGTTTCTTCTCTCCCATTTAGATCCTTTAGATCTGGTTTTCCACTAAGCAAATGTCCTGTCTGAGGCAATGTGCTCCGTAATCGCCTGTTCATAAGAAGCTGAGAGGGACTGAACCCATTCCAGAGGGGTGTCGTTCGATAGGCTAGAAGCGCTAAATAAGGGTCTTCCACATTTTTCTTTAGAATCATTTTGGCGATTTTCACTGCCGCTTCAGCCTCTCCATTGCTTTGGGAAAATTTTGGGCTACTTGTTACATGCTTGAAGCCATAAACTTTGGAAAATGTCTTGAAATCTGAATGTTCAAGGACTTGAAATTGAGACCCACAGTCAGACCTAATTTCTTCTGGAATGCCGTGTCGACAGAAAAAGGCTTTGCATCTCATTATTACTTCTCGTGATGTTAATGACTCTAATTCAGCTATCTCAAAATATCTGGAGTAATAATCTGTCACAGTCAAAAACCAAACGCCTTCAAGTTTGAACAAATCCATCGCAAGTGTTTTCCATGGCCTGTCAGGGAACTGTGTGGGAAGCAATGGTTCATGACTGTTCCTTGAATGTTTAATACAAGTAGGGCATGATTTCACCATACTTTCAATGGCTGAAGAAATTCCTGGCCACCAGACTGACTCTTTTGCACGTAAACGACACTTAGTGATTCCAAAATGACCTTCATGTACTCTTTGAAGTGCCCAAGACTGCAGAGCTGGCGGAATTACAAGTCTTGAACCTCGTACGTAGTATCATCTCATTATCAACACTTAGCTCATCCTTAACTGAATTATACGGTTTTAGGTCATCTCGTAATGATGTCTTAGAAGGCCAACCTTGGATGATTATTTTTTTCAGTTCACGTAAAGTCGGATCTTTATTTTGTTCCTCCAATACTTTAGCAACTATGCAGTCGTTTATATCAATGGACGACAAAACCATTTGAACAAACGCTTGAGTTTCTTCTTCTAACTCACGGTCATCAGTACCTGAAAATGGGAGAGGTGCTCTTGAAAGAGCATCAGGAACTAGAAGCTGCTTTCCAGGAATATAAGTAATTGAAAAATCATATCTCATGAGACGCAATCGAATTCTTTGAATTCTTGGAGACAATTCATCAAGATGTTTGGATTTCAAAATTTGAAGTAGTGGTTTGTGATCTGTTTGTATTGTTATTCTCTTGCCAATAATAAATTCTTGAAACTTTTCACATGCCCAGGCAACAGCTGTAGCCTCCCTCTCGATGTTTGCATAGTTTTTTTCAGAAGGAAGAAGGTTTCGGGATGCAAATGATACTGGTCGTATAGAACCATCATCTTGAACTTGAGAAAGAGTTGATCCTAGTCCTTGAAGCGAGGCATCACAGGAGATAATTGTTTCCCGATTTACATCGTAAATGGCTAGGCAAGGAGAGTTAGTCAAAATGAGTTTTATTTCATCAAATGCCTTCGCCTGCTCTGGACCCCATATCCATGGAGCGTTAGCTTGAAGTAGTGAATTCATTGGGGCCAAAATCTTAGCTTTGTCAGGAATAAACTTACCAAGAAAGTTTACCATCCCATTGAACCTTTGAAGTTCTTTTACGTTTTTTGGGCAGTCCATTTTGAGAATGGCGGAAACCTTTTCCTTATCAACAGAAATTCCATCGGATGAGAGGAAATGCCCGAGGAATTTAATACTTGACTTCCCAAACTCAGTTTTGTCTTTGTTAAGTGTCATTCCTACATTTTTAAGCTTTTCAAGTACTTGCCGAACAACTGTAGCCTATCATGTTCTTCTTTCGTTTTGCCCCAAATCAGAATATCGTCCATATGGACTGCGACATTTGACTGGTTGTCTAAGATTTTGTTCATGCATTTCTGAAAATGTTCAGGTGCTGATGTGATTCCAAATGGAAGTTTGAGAAATTTAAAACGTCCAAAAGGGGTAAGGAAAGTAGTTAGATCCTGGGAATTTACATTTAAGGGGACTTGCCAAAAACCACTGTTTGCATCAAGTTTTGAAAACCATTTTGCTCCTGACATTGAGCTGAGAGACGTTTCAATTTTGGGAATCGGATGATAAGACCGCTGGATGGATTCATTCAACTTTGTTAAGTCAACACATATGCGGACATCTCCATTAGATTTAGGCACTACTACCATTGCTGAGCACCATTCAGTAGCATGCTCAACTGGTGTGATTACATTATTTTGTACCATACTTTCTAGTTCTTTTTTCACTTGACACATTAGGGGTAAAGGTACTGTCCTAGGAGTGGTTATTGCGTATGGCTTTGCGCCATCCTTAAGTGCTATTGTGTAGGGATCAGGAATGACGCCTAGACCACTAAACATTTCATGGTATTCGGTAAAAAAGTCACTGTCTACCTCTGCAACTGAATTAACAAAAGTTAAAATTTTCAAGTCCTGTATTGCTGGACGACCAAGCAAGGGTGTTATGAGTCCCTTCACTACGTATACCATGTGATTTATTTTTACATCTCTGTATTGGATATTAGCTTTAACACAACCTACAGGTTCTAATTTTGTTCTACCAGCCCCAAACAACTCAACTAGAGTCGGCTGGATCCTACTTGGATCAACTATGCCAGGGGGAATTACTGTTACATCTGCCCCTGAATCAATTTTAAATGTTTGTGGTTTTCCCTCAAATACTAATTCTAGTTTCCAGGGCTTACATTTTGACCCATCCCCAAGTGTACCTATGAATACTTTATTATTTGAAGGTCCAAGTTCACTTACTTCATTTTCGTCAGTTACTTCCTGTGCTTTAGATCTGCAGACCTTCGAAAAGTGACCAATCTTTTTGCATAAGTTACATGTTGCGCTTTTTGCTGGACACGTGCTTCTTGGATGGGACGGTTTATAACCACACCAGATACATTGCGCTGGGTATTCTTGTTTCTTTTGACGAAACCTATATCCTTGATTTTGGTTTGAACTCGATGACGTAGTTGCTTCAATTTGAACTCTTTTCTCATCACAGAAATCTGCTTTCTCTTTCTTTACGTTATCTGCATGTCTTATTACTGTAATGGCCTTGTCTAAATTCATCTCGGGATCTAGCAACAAGCGATCACTAAGTTTCTCATCATTTAAACCCAGTATTAGCACCATCAACACCATTTCATCATTAAGTGAACCCCAGTCACAGGTTCTAGCCAAGGAATGGAGACTAACTATAAACTCTTCAACTGTTTCATTAATTTTTTGTCGTCTCTTCAAAAACTTTGCTCTTTCAAAAATTAAGTTCCTCCGTGGAATAAAATGTTTGTCAAATAAATCTAAGACTTCTTCAAATGTTAGCGTTGATTCCGTTGCTAAATTAAAAGATGCAAAAATCTCATCAGCTTTCTCATCTAATGTGTATATAAGAGTGTTGATTTGTTTGTTCTCAGACTCTTCAGATAGCCCAGATGCTGACCGATATCTTTGAAATCGTGTTTTCCATCTTGGCCAATCTGCTGGTACAAAGGAGAAACTAGCTGGGGGTTGAATAACTGAATGAGTGTTTGATACAATGATTGACTTCTTAGTTGAATTGTTGTATTCATTTTCTCTGCTTCTTTCATTTTCATTATCTTCATAGTCAGATTGTTTCCTTCTTGGATTTCTCTTCTAAAAGGCATAGCTCTAAACCGCTGCCACCATGTACTATTTTACTAAGAATTAAGTGAATGCACTGTTTTATGTCATAACTCAAACTCAACTAACTTTATTTACCTTTTTACAAACATAGAATAACAAATAAACATATGATAATAATTAATAGAAATTAACAGGTGTTATGAAATAAACTGTTCTCACAACATCTTCCATTTTTATTCTTAAGAAAATACTAAGGATGAAAAAAAAGAGCTTTGTTAATGTTTTCATTTATATCAATTTTAAAATTTAAATACAATGCATCAAAATTAATATCAAACTGAATAAATATTGGTGTAACTTATACAGGGTTAGTAAAAAGTGTGGAGACCCCCTGTTATTTTTTTAACGGCCCATACTAGAAAAACTAAACTTGGCACACCTTTATGGCATGTTATGAAGTACTTTTTGGGCATAACCGTCACTTGGTGTACATCCCCAAAATGGGGGATTTTGGGGGAAACTCAAACATTTCAAATACAAAGACCTACCGAGTGACCCCTCATTTTGAAGGTCCTGGTAAAAGAAAACCAAAAACGCAAACTAGAGGTATTTATCTCAATCCAGTAAAAAATGGCAGCCAATTGAAATTCTCAGTAATTGAATTTAACTTGCAGCTTTCCAAGTCTGGAGACCCCCTGTAAATTTTGTAGCGGCTCACACTAGGAAAACTGAACCCTACACACCTTTTTGGCATGTTAAGAAGTACTTTTTAAGCATAATATCCACTTGCTTACCAAACCCAAAATGGGGGATTTTGGGGGAAACTCAAAAGTTTTAAATGATAAGCCCCATCAAGTGATCCCTCATTTTGAAGGTCCTGGTAAAAGAAAACTTACAACGCAAACTAGAGGTTTCTATCTCAATCCAGTAAAAAATGGAACCTGATTGAAATCTTTAGAAATTGGAAATAACTTGCAATTTTATATTCAATTGGCTGCCATATTTTACTGTGTTAAGATAGAGACCTATAGTTTGCGTTGTTAGTTTTCTTTTATTATGGCCTTCAAAATGAGGGGTCACTTGATGGGGCTTATCATTAAAAAATTTTGAGTTTCCCCCAAAATCCCCCATTTTGGGTTTGGGAACTTATGAGAATTTCAATTGGCTGCCATTTTGTACTGAGCTGAGATAGAGACCTCTAGTTTGCGTTGTTGGTTTTCTTTTACCAGGACCTTCAAAATGAGGGGTCACTCGATGGGTCTTTGTATTTGAAATTTTTTAGTTTACCCCAAAATTTCCCATTTTGGGGATGAACACCAAATGGCGGTTGTGCCCAAAAAGTACTTAATAACATGCCATAATGGTGTGCCGAGTTTAGTTTTTCTAGTATGGGCCGTTAAAAAAATAACAGGGGGTTTCCACACTTTTTACTAACCCTGTATATCGATAGTTATCGTTACTTATAAGATAATATATCACAGGTTCTCTGCGGAACTGTGTCACCCAATAATAGTTCTATAGTCCTATAATTTTTGTTGTAGGCTACCTATTTTGATTTTATGTCGTTTGGAATTTTTTCAGGAAATATTGACTGGAATCACATCCAAAAATGCTGTTGTAATACTGTGTGGTATATCTGCAGAGGATTTACGATCGATAGTGGAGTTTGTATACAAAGGAGAGTTGAATGTGAGCTCAGAACGATTTGTGTCCATTCTCCATGCAGCAGAAACGTTAAAGATAACTGGTTTGATGTCCGTAAGTTTTGTTTTAATTAAATACTTGTTTCTTATCTTATCATTTTAAAAAAGCTGATCTTGATTTTATCGTTTTCTACAAATAGCCTTACTCTTAGCCGGATTAGGTTGTCCATAATAACGAATATAAATAAAAAAAAACATTATTTCTATTTCTTCTCCTTGGTGGTGTTCTATGACTTTTCTATGTTTTTATAGTTTGCAAATCGGCTTTTTCAATGATTACTAAGAAATGCAGCTTGTATTATATCAGTAGTTAATTCAGTTTTCATTTTAGTACATCAAATTATCCCGGCTCTATCGCTTTTTCCCATTGTAATATTTACGCCAACCTAAATTCAAATAGTAAATATATCATTTCAACCAAGTCAAGCAAACTTATTGACTGTTTACAATTAACATATGCTCTTCTTCTCACTTTTAATTTCTGACAACAGCTGGAGTTTCATAAAAGTTTTTGTTTCCTATGTAAATCTTTCTTATGGAGAAATACAAAACTTTAAAGAGCCCCAGGACCTCACTCTCAAGTTATTTCCCTAAAAAGAAAGTTTCCTGCACAACTTCACGTTACGCTCTTTCCAATGACACCCAGGCCCACTTTTATAAATGGGCAGACTGGGCATATGCCCAGGGGTGCCGGTGGCTTGGTGGTCCAAACCACCGCCCGCCAGCACTAGGAAAAAAGGGGGGCGCTGCTCTTGGGTTTGCCCAGGGCTCCACTGACCCTTAACGCGGCCCTGATGACACCAAAAACATGTCAATCGGTTCAGTAGTTTCGGAGGAGTAATTGTCACAAAAAACCTGCTTGCGTATTAAATAAGTACTAGTGTCCCTGTTTCTCGAATTTGAGCAATTTCTAAGTATTAGAGGTGTTATTTTAAAAGGAATAACGTTCATAATTTCTGATGACTTTAAAAGATTCGACCCAAAGATTATGGAAATATTCCAGATGTACATAACAGAATATATAAATTTATCCAGGCTCTCTCGCTTTTTTCCATTGTAATATTTACGCCAACCCGAATTCAAATAGTAAATATTTCATTTCAACCAAGTCAGTAAATGTTTGTAGCAAACTGTAAAATTAGCAAACTTATTGACTGTTTAAAATTAACATATGTTTTTCTTCTCACTTTTAATTTCTGACAACAGCTGGAGTTGCATAATAATTTTTGTTGCCCATGTTAATCTTATGGAGAAATACGAAACTTTAAAGGTTCTTAGGGCCTCACTCTCTGATTATTTCCCTAAAAAGAAAGTTTCCTGCACAACTTCACGTTACGCTCTTTCCAATGACACCAAAATCATGTAAATCGGTTCAGTAGTTTCGGAGGAGTAATTGTCACAAAAAACATGCTTGCGTATTAAATAAGTATAGATACAGATTTTGCTTCCGTTAGGATGATTCATTAGGCCTACATTTTCCCCTATCACATTTCTGATTATGAACCCCCTCAATCCTGAATCGTTCTCATTATTTTAATTCCAGCACATTCTTTGTTTTAACAAAATTTATTATATACACTAGTGTACATGTTGCTCGAATTCGAGCAATTACAAAGTATTACAGGAGTTATTTCAGATTGAATAACAGTCATATTTACAATGAGTTTAAGAGAGTCGACTCAAATATTACCGTTGTGTAACTCAGACCCCGTTTATCTTCGTTATTGATAAACCTAAAGCATTCCGGACGGTTCTCTCCTTCTCAAAATGCCTCGCTGTACAGGCAACACAGGTCATTAATAGAGGGCCAATTGAGAACGAAAAGTTGTTTTGGGGTAGTGTTAGGGCGCATTTGTAACCAAATAGTTGAAGTTGTCCAGGTTCAGGTTCAGACTGTGATGAGTTAAGCCTATTACGCGCCACTGTTCTGTATAGCTGCGGTCGTTATCACGTTTGCGCCCCCTGTCTTTGTTTCGTTGTCGTTGCGTCGGAGACATTTAAAAGAAATAAACAACAAATAATAAACAAATTATAGCTACACAAAACAACAATAAATGCACAAACTTAAGTTACAATCATGCTAACACAATCCATCATAGCGACACAAAACAACGATAAATACACAAATTTAAGATACGACCATACTATAGTCCTGGCCACCCTAAGTTGAGGCAGCCAAAGGCCGCACGGCGTATATCTAGTGCGACCTTTGGCTGCCTCAACTTAGGGTGGCGAGGACTATAACATGATCCGTCTTGGGGGTTATGTTTACACAAACTCAAATAGTAATTAAATGTACTCAATGTGTTTCATTGAATTGAAAAGTAAATAACAGCAATAAAATTATACAGCTGATCAAAATGTAAACAATTATGTTCTTCATAAGGATAACATGGGAAGTTTCAAAGCCACTGGGGCAGAGCCCAAGGGACTTTTTCAAAAATGTAAGGTCAGTTTGCAAATCTACGCGACACGCTCTTTCCAATGAGACGTCAATGGATAAAATCGGTTAGGAAATGGTGGAGGAGTTCAACCGACAAACTTTCGTGTAGCGTATTAATTATATAGATTCTATTCAAAATAGATTTTTTTTTCTATTTTATAAAGTTATAACTAACTGGAAAATCATTCAACCTGTTTTAATTTAAGGTAAAAAATCATCTAACTGTTATGGACCCGGTTAACTTGAGAGATGAAGGCTTGTCAAATAATGTGGAGGGAAGAGACAAACTAATAAAAGTAAAGCAGGAACTGTTGGCAGAAGAAGAAAGTCTTTGTCCTGTAAATCTAGTTGAAACTGCAGAACAGATAGAAACTAACGACGATGAAAATGGACCCAGCTTTACGATCATTACTGATGTAAGTTTATAATTATAAGAATCGCCTGTTATTGGTGACACATAATTTTGTAACCTGTAAAAACTAATTTGCAAATTTAGAAATGCTATACAGTACAGGTACTTATGTACATAGGCTAATAGGTCTAGTGTATAAATATTAAGATTAATACCTAATCATCAAATCAATGTAAGGATTTTACTCCTTTGGTTTACAGAGGTTGTTGAAATCAAACCTCAGTATTTGTACTTCATTACAATCAATGTTTTAAGAAATTTATTACCTAAAGTATATTTAATTAAGTAGGCCTACTGATATTTATAAAATTGAAATTGTTTGTTTTTCTATTGAAGCGACCTTACAAAGTAAATAATAACCTAAGTGACGTGACATGAAGAAAAAATAAGTAACTCATATCTAAATAAAATAATTAATATTTTACTGAAGAACTAAGATTACAACTTTTCTTCTTGATTTTTGTCCTAGTAGGTAGTACTATTTCAAAGCAAAACATTTGGAAAATAAAGTTTTATGTTTTTATTACAACTCAACCCATGCTTATCATCGTGTTTTAACTTTAGGATAACGAAGAACACTCTGACTATAGGCTGCAGATTGCTACACCTAAAAATAAGCGTAAAAGAGAGTTTTCAAGAAGGGATTACAGGTAAGGATTTCAAATATGTGAGAACATTTTTAGAAGTGCTGTCTACCAGTTAAAAAACATTTTATAATTAAGAAGACTGACTAGTTTCGATTACTATTTTATTTTCGTTTAACAAACATTCGAACTATGGCCATCTGATAGGACTAAATAACTAACCTGTCATATCAACCAATTGTATCATTAACTATGGACTCCTATAATGTTGAAACTTTGCTCTGAAATTATAGCCCTGTCCACTTTCACAAACAGAGCCTATTATACAACTTGTGTTTTAATGTGTGAAACTAATCCACTTAAGTTTCAAGCCATGAAACAGTTTGAAATACAATTTCTGGATTCCCCAACATACATGACATTAAATTAACAATGTCACATGCCTGATTATTCATACGACCACATCTCCAAATTTTTCACCCATATTCACAATGAGATGATAAAATCATGAAACAGTCTATTTAAAAAATATTAATTGGTGATGTAAGGTTAATGATGTGTCCACTGCCAGTAACTTATCTATTTGATTGCAGTGAGGAAGCTTTGTCAGCAGCTCTGGAAGATATGGCGAATGGTTTAAGCCTCCTAGAGGCCTCCAACACACATAACATACCTCGGTCTACGCTGTACGCTCGGGCCAAGAGTTACGGCATCACTCCCTCCATCTCACGTTATGAGTATTCACAGGAGAACCTGTTAGCAGCCGTCAATATGGTCAAAGGTAAGATCACCAGAATGGATAAGTTTGTTAACAAGTATTTTTTAGATTGAGAGTGAACTCATTTCATAGCTCGACTTAGAGTAGAGTCTTGACTATCCACTAAACAGGCATCGGTAATGTTGAATAAGTGGACAAATCAGATAGTAAAGAAAGGTAAAAAATACCATTACATTTTCTCCATTTCAAAATTATTCAAATTTTTCAATTGAAATCACTCATTTTTTCCCATTGAAGATAAAGCAATCTTGAATGACTGTAAAAATTACAAACAAAGTAAAAACTTCACCACTAAGTAAATGAAGTAAATTATTGGCATCAGTGTGGTATCATACATCATTCACTCAGCCACAGTTCTTTGTTGTGACTAAGATGTGAGAGGTACAGATGAAATGAGGAGTTTATGAACTGTTTACTATGCAGCAGGCTAAAACAATCAAAAAGTAGGCTACAGGTACAATAGAACCTCGCTAATCCATCACCTACGGGACCAGGAGCATGGTCCGAACAGCAAAAAGGTCAGATTATCAGAGGAACAAATATTGACATAAAAACATAGTAAAACTGTATTTTGAACAGACCACGGTAACTGAAAACCACAGTTAATCCAACATGACATAAAACAGCCATTTCGAACTCGTAAACAACGCCTAATACTGTATAAATGGAATTTAATGTGATAATTTGCATATTACATCATCAAAATACAATTAGTAGGCTATTGCACAATCATGATAATTATGTTAAGTCATTAACCTTTGTTCAGTAATAAAAACTGTAACGTTTGAAATCACAGATTTCTCAAACGTTTACGCAAAAAACATGTCGCAAACATTGTATAGCAAAATAAAGAACAGAAAAATAGAAAGTGTAGTAAGCTACTGCTACACTGTTTCAGGACAGAAGAATTTTGATAAAAACATTAGATAACGCATAAAGAAAGTATAAAATAATGGTAGCCTACTTATAGATGACTAGCTGTACCCGCGGGCTTTGCCCCGTTTAACTTCTCAATTTTCAAGATAAGCTCGTTCGCATGGTTCAATCATGTCCTGGGGCCCATTTCATAATAAACTACAAGTTACAACCTGTAACTTGTAATTTCCATAAGATTTGCATTGGGCGATCAGCTGATTTACTAATAATATTAGTTTGGACTTTATTATGAAATGGGCCCCTGGTTGAAGTTCGTTCGCTATTCTCACTCACTTTTAGGTTGGAGCTCGTTCGCTGCGATCACTTGCCTTCAGGTTAGCTCGTTCGCTACGCTCACTCACCTTTTGGTTACAAATTAGCTGTCATAAATTAAAAAAAAAAAATAGTGCTGCACCCTGTTGGTAATCCTTGTAACTTTAATGCTATTGCACATCATAGAACAAAACCAACTTGATTAATTGAAACAGCAGTTAAGATCCATTAATTGCATTTAAATATGAGTACTCATAAGGTTAACATGGGAAACTCCAGAGCCACTGGGGCGGAGCCCGAGAGTCCGATCAGAATAAAAACTACTTAGTTTTCCTATTTAATGTCTAAAGAATCAGTGTAGCAAATTTCAGCCTCCTAGGTAAATGGGAAGTGGGAGAATTAGTGATGAGTGAGTGAGTGAGTGAGTCAGTCAGTGAGGGCTTTGCCTTTTATATATATAGATAACAACAGTCTAAAATACACCGATAAAGATAACAATGACATAAAAACATCACTTATTCTTTTTCTTTGTTCTTCTATTCTTTCTTGAGTTTCTCTTCATCCACCCATTCAGCAAGTTGCCATGGTTACTAATCACCCAATCACAGGCTACTAAAGTTGTCATGGTTACTAAATACCCAATCAAAAAATGTTGTGACAGAGAAAGCAGTGTCGTTGCAGACAAATCGTTACGTTTTATCTTAGTGTGTACACCGGGCTTTACTCAAGTTATCGCCTTCACAGTCGTGTATGTATATACAGTACAGTAGCGGCTGGTGTTCATAGGTCTCTGCAAGGGCTCTGCATATTTTTATATGTAAACGAAAGCCTAACATCAATCAAGTTTGTTAAAGAATTGAAAAAAATGTAAGGCTCAAAGTTGTAATAAAAACATGCATATGCCTAGCCTACGATATATATTTATTTAAAGTTCTTTCCAAGGCTGCTATTGTATTTAACTTAATAACAGTGTCTGTAGGATACATGCACGAACAGTACTCCTACATCTCTATTCATTAATCATTAAACAACTAGGCCTACACCAAACCAAAATAACATTTTGAGGTTAGCTCGGTTGATTTCTAGTTTTAAAAATTAGATAGATGGTTTGAGTTATGAAAAAACAGGTGCGCCAACATCAGTTCTACCCATCATAACGGTAGCTTGCAATACAGAATATCCAGATTGTGGTGGCTGCCCTGTTTTAAGATTGTGCACACAACTTTGGACTCTACCTTAAAGTGCCCATTTTAAAGCATTGGAATTACGTCATGGCACCCTCAACGCTGTTTTGTTGTTCTGCCATAAGACTACATGTTGGGATTGGGACGGTCTGGCCGCGGTCCTTACTAAGCAAGCGACGATCAAAAATTAGTATTACTGTGTCACCTATGGTAAAATCTACTTCCCTAAGACAAATTTGCTAAAAGTGTGCTTCAGCGATTTACATAGCTCCTTGGTAATTTTTCAGTAACCTTTAAACGGTCTAAGTAGACCATAGCACAAAAAAGTTGATTTTTGCCTACAAATATTAACTGTGAACTTGGTTGACAGCTGGTGCGAGTTTACAGTCTGCATCAGCAATGTACGGCATACCTAAGACTGTGTTGTGGCGACGGGTCACTAAGGTAATCGGCAACTACGCTCTGAGTCAACGGCTCAAATCTCGACAGAGATATCAGCCTCACGCTAAAGAAGCCGCCATCAGAGCTCTCGAGAGAGGGGAGAAGATTAACAAAGTTTCATCCATGTATAAGGTAAAACAACACCATGGTGGCCGGATATGAGAGGTGCAATTACTGAGACGTTGCATATAATCTAAGGACGTTTTAGGCTGAATGTATCTTTCAGTCTGGATGTAAAATTTGCTTTTAATAAATTTAGTCAACAGTCAGGTAAACATGTTAGATTTTTCCATTTCATCACAGCACTATTTTAAATTTTTTACTATGACAAATCAAAAATATGTCAATCATGCAGAGTCTGATAGTTGTTACTGACCAAGTTTATGTATTTTTCAGATTCCAAAGACAACGCTGTTCAGAGAAAAGAGCCGACTGGTTGAGTTGGGAAGACTTCCACCATCATGTCTCAACAAAAGAGAGCCTAACAAAGATAGCTACAAGCAACAACGTCTCACTCAAGCAGTGGCCGCTTGCAAAGAGGGCCGCATGTCTCAAGCCGCCGCTTCCAGCACATACAAGGTGCATTATAACTAATCAAAAACTTTCAAATAACTTTCATGAGGAACCAAATAGAGGACTTAACACTTTCTCTTTTAGCAAATTTTTCATATGGGGAATAAGCTATTACCTCTATTACCTTAGGTCTCATAGCAAGACCTGGACCTGGGACCGATAAGCTTATTCGTTTTGAGGTTACCAGAGGCCAAAAACAACCCAATTCATATATTTATTTAACGATTTACTTTTTTGTTTTGAGGTCCCTAGAGGCCAAAAACGCCATCCGTTCAAATTCATACATATATATATTAATTTAGGTGTTCACGTAAGGGCTGCTGATATATTAAATATTTAAGTAAATAAGTAAATAAATAAAATATAATATACAGGGTGCTCAGTTGTACTTATTTACTTAAATATTTAATATATATATATATATATATATATATATATATGAAAAATATAATAATAGGGCTATTATATATAAATAAAGATTAAACATTAATAAACTTAGTACCCAAGTAAAATTATTTATTAAAATATTTACTGACTATAGTTTCGGCTCTAAGGCCATTTTCAAAGATATATATGTCTGTTAGCGCGATAACTCGAGCAAAAATGATCCGATTTTGATGAAATTTGGTACAAACGTGTAAACCTACATTTATTCAAACAAGTTCGCGAACCAGCATGATCGGACTATGGGAACTGTGGTTTATGGGGTAAAAATAGGTTTTTCCCATTTTTTACCCTAAAAACACATAATTTCACAATTTCTTTCCAAACCATTTTGTAGAGCTTAAAAAACAAATAATTTAGTATATTTAATCGTTATTATGCGCCTGATGGTTACGAAAAAAATTCCATAAAACTGTAAATTTAAAATTCTAATGTTATTCTTATGGAGAATAAGTTAAGGAGAATGTTGTAAGTTTGCTTGTTTATGAACATATTTTGATCAAATTTGGAAAATGAATTCATTTCATTCTAAACTATAAACATTTTACAAAAAAAAAAACACATTTTTACCCTCCCTGTTGCAGCAAACCTAAGTACTCGTTAAATTAATGTTATTTAAATCTATATAAATAAAATTAGAGTTTTGTCTGTCTGTACATTGCTCAGAATTATATATTTTTAGGTCATTTTTACGTTTTATACATTAAAGAAGCAGAAACAAGTCTTATTTCTATTTCTGTCTGTCTTTCTGTCTGTCTGTAACACTCAAGGTGGCATTTTACGCAATCTTCTCCATGAAAACGAGAGTACCTATCAAGATCCAAGTCATTTTAATGTATTCACTGGATTGGCGAGATTGTCTTTAGCCATTAAAATATGGCCTCACTACTTTGTAAATAAAATTACGGACGTTCAAAAATGCAGTTTTGTGCGGATTGTCAAATTTTCGTTCAATTTTTATCACAAAATCATCTATGAAATAACGAACAACTGTTCGGATCAAGATTATTTTTTCTAGCTGTCACGCATATGTTTACAAATACCGCAACCATTTCCGATCACGTTTTGAACGCAAATCCCAACTAAGTGAGATTTAAAACGTTTTTCTTACATAACGGATTTAATTAATCGCAAGTTCAATAATATAGTGTAACCGTAAATGAAATTAAATAACAGGAACCAGAAATTCTTTGCGTATAAATTGTGTTTCAGTTTTGATAACCAGAAAGAAGACCTTGAATCAGTGTTGTATAGGGCTGGGACACTTAATGTACGTCGTAAATAGTTTACAAACAAGGTTTCCACTCATTGACGGCGCTTCAATGGCGATTGTGTAAAGTGTGAAGTAAATAAAACACAACTGCAGTGGGTGATTGTAACAGAGGTTTACGGATGATGCTAAACTCGCTTTTCCAATGTGTCACTTTCTACTCTACTTTGTTTCTACTCACCGTGTGATGCAATCGCTGGACCATAGAGCCAATATGGGCCCATAGCCCATCTCTTGGGTACGTACGCCTAACTATTTAATCATAACAACCTTTTTGACGACGATCCTTGATACCGGGACTCTTCCGTAGAATACATGGCCTACCTACTTAAGAAATAACATTACAAATGTCCAAAAACCCAACATTGTGTGATTTTTGTCACATTCAACTGTCTACTATAAGATCCCCGTGCGTAGAACGGGCACACAGCTAGTAGGGAATAAATGTGATATTTTTAAGGAGACATTTTTGTGTAAATCCAATTAAGCAAATGGAAATTTGCTTAGTCGGGGTATTTTAACAATATTACTGTTTACGACTTACAGCTTCAACAATCAATTTTCATGGAACTTTTTCATTGATTATATTTATTTTGTAGTAATTTTGTTCAGCACATTATGTATTCCAAAAGTTTTAAAGCTAACATTTTCTCCACCACAGGTCTCAAAAACAACAATTTGGAGAAGACTACAGCAAAGCCAGGGCAGAAAACAAATTCGATATATCAAAACGAAGGAAGAACCAGTGGAAGAAAATGAAGAAAGTGTTCAGTTTGAAGAGGTAAGTTTTGATGAGCGAGCCAAAATATTATGCATACATTACATTTACATTGATAGGACTGATGAGGTGGCTTGAACCATCATTATTGGAAATAAAGTAATGATATGAAAATGTAATTAGACTTGCTATACATTAACATGGAAAATTTAAAAGCCTGAGGAGGTAGGTAATATCCTGAGTGAATTTTTCTTCAACTTCCAATCTAAATAAAAATAAACACTTGTAGAACACAAAACTTTTATTTTATACCAAACATTTTATATTTACATATAAATCCATCTCAATTATATAGACATATTCATCGTAATGTATCAATACCTAAAAAAAGGTATCATACACGAAAGAGTTGGTAAAGACCAAAGACAGTGTCAATTAGGATAGCATGTAGGGAGGATGAGGAAAAGGCTCCTAACACTTAAAGTCAGACCACTATTTTTTAACACCCCTGAACAGCCTTCCCTACAGCATGGTCTTCGGGATTGTGGTTACTTGTTTGTTGATTTCATGTTATGAACATCCTACCAGTAAAATCTATTATCCAATGTTAATCTTTCAGATTGTCTCCGAGATACCTGTCACTTATGCTGAGGACAGCTCTTACACGGAAGGTTCTTTTATCATCCTGGCACCCAATGGTGAGTTTCCCGTGGACTTTGAGGGAGAAATGTTAGTGGCAGAAAATGTAGAAGATGTGGGTGAAATCATAGAGATACCTACATATGTAGAAGAAATGTCCAGTCAGATGGAGGAATGCTCAACAACTCAAGAAAACACAGAGATCCAGGAAAACACACAGCTCCAAGAAAACACACAAGTTGAAGAAGCGGTTTGAGACCTGTGAAACGGTTACCATTGTCTTTCTACATTATGGTAGTTATGGCGTGGAGTTCTTGACTATCAGACTTACAATGTGATGGTTCTTTCGAGAGAAGTTTGCTGATTACCAAGTCCGTAGTTACCACGGGAATTATTAGACTGACTGAACTATACACCGAAAATATATGAACTTCAGAATATTGACACTGGTTGTGTATCCATCTGGTGCAAAGAATCCACTTAAATTGTTCATGACGCTTTCCTTGCCAAATGGTTGTTATAGGAGACAATTGTAGTGCCAAACGGCAGAGAGAAAAATTTCCTCGAAATACTGTAACATTTGACAAATCAACTGAATCGGGGTGTGGACATAAATATACATATCCTGAACCCCTTTTATACAGTGTATACATACAATGTTTATATATTGTCTACTGGTTAGTTTTACTATTTTTAGCATTTTACAAGAACAACTTAGGAATGTTATCTGTCAAGATATTTATTTTAAGAACTTGGTTTGTTGCACTAAGTAGCCTCCTTTCAACTATACCCGTTTTTTACAACAATATGAAATGAACTTGAAAAATAATAAAAATGTAACACCTAAGTTTTATGCTATTTGATTTATTTCCTATAGAGCAGATATTTTTATTTGTTAACACATTATTCAGTGATACGCTATCACCTCAGGGGGTTGGCCCGCTAGGAGTCAGAAAAACATCTTAAATATAAGAATTGGTTTTTATTTTAGGCTCATCAAATTAAAGTCCTTTGTTAAAACTACAATGCTGCAAACCTGAGCTCAAACGGACAACGTCAAAATTGGCAGCTATTCAAATATTAGTTGAATTTGCACACTACTATATTAGTTGAATGTTATTATAACGGCCTCAGGGAGACAACCGCTAGAAATCGGATGAAAATTATAAACTAAAATCGTAAACGTAAATCGATATGCATATCACATTAAAGGTCTTCATTATTATAATTAATGACACAAATTTTAGATCAAAAGAACGGCTGCTATTTTGGACTCGGTTGTCCGTTTGAGTTTGGGTTTTCGGCATTGAATTCTACTAGTAAAGGATTTAATTTAATCAACATGTCAACCTATGCTTGGATTTAAGATTTTATTCTGACTCCTAGAGGACCCTGAGGTGGTAAGATTGTCATTGAATATGTTAAAATTTATTATTTTCCTACAGTCACCCGACAAAGTTGGCTTCCTTGTACTGTTTATAGTACAGAAAGCTGCTAATTGCTGCATATTTGTACTTTGTCGTACGGTTTATACTTTGGCGCACATCAGGATTCCAACGAAACAACACAAAACAGCGTGGTTCTATTATGCACATAATCCGTGTACGCTTGGAAATAGGTTGGCAACACTTAAAGATAATAATACTATGAGCAGCTGATTGACTATTATAACTACGATTAAACCTGTCATTTTGTGTTTAAAGTTTCGGTATTTCTGAACTTTCTAGACTTTTCTTTTAAACGTTTTTAAAACATTGCTATGATCTTAATAAACAAGAAAATACCTTTAAGAAGCATTTTTTTAGGCGCGGAAACCACTTTAAATTACAAAAACATACTGAACTATTTTCTCAAGTCGCGGAGCACATTGCTTGCCGAGGAAAAAATAGCGGAGTGATACAGACCAGTGACTACTTTCTCTAGGGCACCTATTTGTGTTGCCAGCTGAACCTAAAAACGTGTTGTATAGTGTTTGAAAGACTAATTATTTATATGCTTTATAGTGACTGTAGGAAAAATATAATGTGTAACACGAGTGCAAAAGGCCTTTGCTGCACTCGAGATCATTCCTCTCGTAAACATTGCTCTTGTGTGCAGCAAAGTGCCACTTTGCTCACTAGTTACACAAATAACTATTATCATACTGCAGCAAAAACAACCGTTCTTTATATGCGTTGGGGGTTTTCAAAGTAGCATTTTTACTCCCCAAGAAAAAGCCTATTTAGTCCCTAGGGAGTAAAAAACAGCTGTTCTAAACAGTTATAAATTTTGATTGTAGCAATCGCATGGATTGAAATTTTCTATCGATTAATTAGGTAAAGTTTTAGCTTATTGTTGCATTCTTATCAATAGTTAGACTTATCGATGGTATAATGTACAGTTAGAAGAATCGTAATAGACTAAATTATTGAACTACTAATTTAAACGGCTGCTTATTTACATTACCATGTTTAAAACAAGCTGGAAGTCGTTTTGAGAGGTTATCTTCACAGAATAGTTATTTGTGTAACTAGTGGGAACTTTGCTGCTCACAAGTTTCTCGAGTACGCAAAGGCAGTTTGTATTCGCGTTACACATTATATTTTTCCTAGAGTTTCTATAGGTAAGTCATATAAATAATTAGTCTTTCAATTACTGTGCAACACATTTTTAGGTTAGGTTAAATCCAAACATGGAATGAAATGGGAAACGCTGCACAAGCTGATCATAGTCGTAATATGTATCTTTAAGTGTTGCCAACTTATTTTTAAGCATACACGGATTACGTGCATAATAAAAGCATGCTGCTTTGTGTTGTTTGGTTGGAATACTGTTGTGGGCCAAAGAAAGGGTTTCTGTACTATAATCTGTGCAAGGAAGCCCACTTTGTCGGGTGACTGTAAGAAAAAGTAATTTTTTAGCTTTAGTTTGTTGATCAATTACAAAAATATAGTTCATAACATAGGCAAAATAGACTTGCTCATTTTCAGTTCTGGTTTCGCCTCGATGGTAAGACTTGAGCTCAGGAGGGAGAGAGAGTATTGCGATTGCCGCTTGAGTGATCCTAGCGGCCGCCGCCCAAAGCTCATTTAGGGGGCAAAATTCTAGTCTGCCTATTCTCCATAAGCATTTCGCTTATTATTGGTTGTATTCATTGGTTTAACCACAGTCAGATTGTAAACAGTTAATGAAAATGTATTTTTCCTACAGTTACCTAACAATGTACATGTTCTCTCACTGATTTGAGAAAGCAAACTGGCCAATTCGCTCATGACAATGTTAACATTGTCTCACTCCAGATTTGCAACGTGAAGGCACGAAATAGTGAGCGCGTAACATGCAGGCAACGTATGCGCGCGAAATACGTTGGCAGCACTGGCTGTAAATCAGCTGGTCAGCTGTTGCACTGTTGTATTTGTCACTAAACATTAAATGTTATATTAAAAGTTCACTTCTGTGTAAAAATAGGTCATGTTTCTTCACAAATTTATTTGTTTTATGGTAACTGTAGGAAAAGTATAATGTGCAACTCGAGTTCAAAGTACAATTGCCTCACTCGAGAAACCATTCCTCACTCGCCTACGGCTCGTGAGTAACGATTTCTCTCGAGTGAGTCAATTGCTCACTTTTCTCACTAGTTGCACAAATAACTACTAAATAGGCTACATTGGTGACAACTATACCTGATTTAGGTAGATAAATCACTCTTTCCAGTGTAGGTCTAAAATCATATTTTTTTTAAAGTTAGTAGTTCTATTCACCCAATAACTGTAAATGGGTTATTTATAGCACTGGATCCACTTTGCCTTAGAAACAAGTTTTGGACCCCATAAAACAGCAATTTGCAAACAGGTCCCATGTAAAAGTTACAAGTAGCAAAACACCTGATTTCAGGTGCTAATCACAAAGACTCTGTATCATTGTGGCAGTTTCCATGTGACTCTTTGTGTTTTGTAATTTTATGTTAACAAATGGACTATCAACATTTAATAAGAAATTTGATCCTACATCAGATACTTATTTTGGTATAAACCATAAACCATGCAACAGCATTAAAATATGTGACGATTGAATCACCTCAGGTTCTAAACAGCCTAAATGGTGAACAAAGGATTGGGTCCATGTCCTTAGCTGATTGCAATTTATTATTTCCTTTCCACTCTACTGTAAACGTTATCTGATTTGTGTAAAATTTGGTATGAGTTTTTTTACAAACATTCTGTTTAGAATAGGTATGTTTTAGATCAACTACAATATCATTGTTTTGTTTTATTTGACTTAATATGAGTAAGCAAATTACTCACTGGTCTTTATTAAGTTCCCTAGTCTCCTTTAGTGGGGACTCTGCCAAATTGCAGTAATGAAGGACCTTGGGGTTCACTGTATCCTGCCCAGAAAAATAACATCCTTTCTCTACATTCATGTGGTCTTCGTTCGTGCCAGTCTTTCCTCTGAAAGGCCTCGGTTGAAAAATGTTGGATGGCTTAGTAACACAACCTGATAAATGTTCCTTTCAGTGCATTAGCACTTCAGTTGAAGCACAAGAATTTCAAGTACAATTTTCAAACAATCTAGTGTTTGAATTTTGGTGGAACATCTATCTACATTTTGTTGATAGCTGAGATGAAAAAGGATATTCTGTATGTGGATAATCTGTAACTTCTTCTCAACCATTTCTAAACTGATTATGCAATGTACATACATGTGAATATAATTGAAATTTGACAAATTCGGAATCCAATTCATTATTGTAGCAGATAATCCTAGTTTTAAAAATACTGAACAAAAACTTGTTTAATGAAAGACACCTACAATTTATCCACAAAACAAGGTAACCGAGTAGGAACAACAGTCATCTGAAAACCCAATGGTTGGTGCCTCCCCATGTAGAAATCTAATTCTGGCCCAGGTTCTGGCCAGTACTGGTACAGTACTGGCCAGTACTGCTACAGTACTGGCCAGTAATACCCAGGTTCTGTCCAGTACTGCCCAGGTTCTGGCCAGTACTGCCCAGGTTCTGGCCCAGTACTTCCCAGGTTCTGGCCAGTACTGCCCAGGTTCTGGCCAGTACTTCCCAGGTTCTGGCCTGTAATGTCCAGGTCCTGGCCAGTACTGGTTAGAACCTGGACCAGAACCGGCCAGTACTGGCCAGAACTCACCAGTACTGGCCAGAACTCACCAGTAACTGGCTAGTACTTGTAGATTCTAGACCAATAATCAATCTTGACAGAGTACAGTATGTAAATAAAGGAACCGAGGTTAAGGTAATAAAATACAGATATTTGAAGTAAAAACTAGTCAATTAGTTAAACCTATATTTATTGAAAAATTAAGTTTAAAGCAAGACAAAATTTATAGGCCTACATGTTTAGATAATTTTCAAGGGTAAAAACTGTTACCATCAATAATATCGACTCAACTTGAACTCGCTCCCCCCCCCCGCACCATGGTTTTAAACCTATCTGGATTCGGATCCAGTCCAGTTAGTCCAATTGAAGGTTTGGGTTTGGCAATGGCTTTGACCTTTGACCAATGAATACGAATACACAATTTAACGTTTTTTTAAGCTCAACGCATCGCCAACAAAAATCTAACACAAGAGGACAATAATTAAGACGAGGACAAGACAGAAGTGAGAAGAGCAAAGACGAAGATAACTATTTTTTTTTGTACGAGTTCCATTCCATTCCAAAATCAAATCCGATCCAATCCAACGTGACGCACGCCGGAGCGGAGCGGAGTTGTTACTAACTAACCTCAAATCTCAACCTGTCAGTTGGTCAGTTCAGTTTTGGTCTCGACATCTTTATTAACAGTTAATTTCTAACTAAGGTGTTCTTGTCTTAGTTATATCTTAATATTAATCGTAGAACAACGTTCTACCTAATTTGCTGTGAAAAATATCTATTCGTGTGGAATCAGAATGGATTATCGACAAAGAATCAGGTCGAACTTGGCAAACCATCAGGTTTATAGACAACTGAGTTCACAGGCCTCATTTTAGCAAAAAGTTGTAAGTAATGCACCACAGGTTTGCATAAGTGTCATATTATTAAGTTGTCATATTAAACTCATAATATGCCTTAATGTTGAGGTGGCTGTTAGGTTTAGTTTTTATGTGTCCAGTACCTAGTATAGGCCTAGGTAAACTTTAACTTAGGCCTACCTTATTCAGTGCAACAAAATAAACTAGCCTAGGCCTAGTTCCAATTCAACTATTTTCTACGCATTGAAGTGTTAAATTTGGAGTTGTGAAGTATTTAGTCAGTATGTTAGCCTACTTCATTATTTGATCTCACAAATTGTGTACGGTACGGTAAGTTTAGGCCTTGATAGCCTAGGCCTATGACTAGGCCTACAAGTAAAGCAAACCTTGATTGGATTTGTAAATTAATGATGAGATTCGATTGCAATTAAGTCAATTTTTAGTACCGGTAGCCTAACTTTTGTTCAGCGTAGGTTCCGTTTGGGGCTACATTTGGGTACAGTTTCCGATTGAAACTATCAAATGGAAAATATTGATTAATAATCGATTTTGAAATATATCTAGGCCTATTTCATAATTAAACTATCATGACCTAACCTAACCAACCAAACTTGCTGATGGTGAAAAAATCGCATGAAGGCTTACTAATCAAATCGATAGTTTCAATCAATATTAGCATAGCCCAGTTAAGAAACTGTACCCGCCTACTTAACTTATGCCTAGATCAAAAGTAACTTAGGCTTAAACATCAAAATGCAAAACTACCTAATGAATAAGTTAGAGCCTACACAAAAACATTGTTTTTCATTTGAATGGGCGGCTATTTTTATTCACAGATTGTTTCGTTAAGTAAGTTATCTTAGGCCGGACTAACTTAACTTAACTTGATGTTTGGTTATGTTTGCTGTTGTATTTTATAATAAGAAGCCTACTAAGTAAGTTAGCCCTGATTATGTAAATAATATGATAAATAGGTCTTAGCTTAAGTGCTAAGGTAGGCCTAAGGCAGAGAACCCATGATGGGTTACATTAACGGATTAAATATTAAAATAGTCTACTTTGATATAACTTAGGCCTAACTATCGATTAACATGTTTCAATCGATATAATTATTGAATTTCAATATTGATTTTCGTTTACAGTAAGTTATGGCGTTTAGGTTAGGTTACCTACCTAGTTTAGTTTATGAAACTTATTAAAAAACTATATGAATAGGCCTACAAATTGATGTCTTTGTGATTGTAATCTGTTAAACAAACCAAAGTAATATCAACTCTAATACCTACCAACAATTTTACTTTGATTGCTACTATCATAAACTAAACTAAAACAACCTAACCGCCGCAGAATGTGTGGAAAAAGTCTTCTTGAAACAACAATATTGATACAATTGTTACAATGGATATTTACATGAAAGCAAACTCATCCGATACAATATAACTACAGAATATAGTAGGTTCTCTACGGAACTGCACCCTTGGAAGTGCCAACATGAAAAAAGTACGGTAACAAGAAAGATAGGCTATAACATTTTTTTTTGAGTCTTTTTATTTTAAGTCCCCTTAACTGAGTATTTAAGTAGGCCTACCTATTTAACTTTATTTATGGCCTTTGAAATGATTTTTCATTATACTTATATAAGTTACGTAGCCTATTACAGTAAAATTTTAAGATGGCCGCTTAAGTTAACCTGAATTGGGATAAAACTATATTACCTATTAGGTCCTAATTGATTCTAAATTGTGTAGGCCTATTGCCAGGTTATTTTACAAAATCAAGTTTTAATTCGATTATTGAGATATGTACAATCTCATTTCTATTCAATATAAATATAGCCTAGCCCGCATTAGGAACTGCGCAGCTTATGCGGCTATACATTAAAAATAATGGAGTTGTTCAAGTCTGCACATGTACATTGAAAGCGAATTAGCCCAAACTTAAAGACAACCCAACATAAAGGCCAAGCTGAGCTCTGGAGATACAAATATACTTACATCAGCTCACCATTTTTTATAGTTGTAACTTGTCTGTTTCAGGTAAAAAAACTTTATGACAACTACTGTACTACATTTATATTCTAAAGACCATTGTGTTAATACTATAAATCTGACATTATTAATTTGATTAATAATTATAACCCCGACAAATTAGATTCATTGGATATTTTGATTGTTTAATTTTTTACATTTTCAGTATAAAATTAAATTTAGTATTGTAGGGTATTATCAATAGTATTCTTTTTGGTGATTTTACTTTTTCATACAACTTTTATTGTAATTTTGCAAAAAAATAATTTATTACCTAACCTTGATTTTTGTTAACATAATTTGTATTTTAGCATATGTAATTTTCAAATACAAATTGTTTATTGCTAAAGGTGTCTTATTAATTCATCTTCCATATTGGTTCAATTCTCACTACTGTATGATCCAGATACTGGTCCAGTATTGGCCAGGTTCTGGCCCAGTACTGCCCAGGTTCTGGTCCAGTAATGCCCAGGTTCTGGTGCAGTCCTTCCCAGGTTCTGGCCCAGTACTACCCAGGTTCTGGTCCAGTACTGCCCAGGTTCTGGCCCAGTACTGCCCAGGTTCTGGCCCAGTACTGCCCAGGTTCTGGCCCAGTACTTCCCAGGTTCTGGCCAGTACTGGCCAGTTCTTGCCAATTTTGGAAGTGCCCAGAACCTGGGCCAGAAAATTTTTTTACTGGCCCAGAAAATTTTTTTCCACATGGGTCTGCAAATAGAAATTTGAGGTAATATTATTTAACAATGATTTGTTTCAATTTTTATGCCATACAGTTTATAAAACTAATAGTCGCACAAGTATTATTATTATTATCATCAGCTACTAGGGCGTTATTTAACCCAAACACTTAAATACTTTTCTTTAATACTTGTCAATGAAATGGCGACCATACAAAGTAGGTATTTTGAGCCAAGTATGAATGGAGATGTGTGGCGAGATCTTGTAGTCTTGTTATGAGTGTAGAATGGAGTAAAATGCCTTGTGTAGCATTGTTACTGACTAGGATCAGCTGCAATTCAAAGTCAATCTCAAGTTAAATTATAAAATATCCAACAAATAAAATTCAGTCTTTCAAAAATGCTAAAGAAAATTAATTTATAAATAAAAATACTTTTTAAAAATGCCACGTTTTTAAACACACTAAAAAGTAAAAACATATATCTATCTATATATTAATAGGCAAGCATGTTTCTTTAAAACCTTTTTTCTCAGCTCGTGTGCATCGTAGGGAAAATCTACGCATACCGTTAGAAAGCTATTTTCCTGTAGGCGTGCAGAATCCCTTTATAAATTTAAATAGGCTCAAAGATAAGCACAAAAAATGAGTTTAAAGATTTGAAAAAAATAACATGGATCTTATGCGTTGCCATGCTGGTGACGAAATAACAACGAAATATAAACAGGAAATCAAAACAAATGGAAGAAACTCCAATCACATGTTTTATTTACAGTGTGGGGTGAAAATAGAGAAGTGAGTACATTACATATTTTTGGTCGAGTTTCGACCACTGGACGACCTCTCGTATATATAAATATGTGGAGAGACTAGATACTTGTAAGATTTAAAACGAAAAACGTGGGGCGCATGCTAATTTACAATTATCTTCACCTATTGAACTACGAGGCATGTTTTTTTTAAGTAAGTACCGTTTTTAAATTTCTCCATTGCAGTGCTGCGATTAGCATTTTGGACACTTTCGCTGTATATGAGCATCTATTGGCAAGCTCTAGCCGGAAATTCAACAACAATTGGCCGTGTTTACATCCGGTATCGAGCATTCAAAATGGTGCCGCCAATTGAGACTGACGCCGACTGTGAAGTGCGCGCTGTAATTAGATTTTTATGTTCTAAAGGTGTGAAAGCCATTGAAATTTATCGACAGATTAGTGAGGTGTATGGCAAGAACATTTATGAGTGACGGAATGGTATGCAGGTGGGTAAGGGCCAGCGAACTCATAAATGTTCTCGCCATACACCTCACTAATCTGTTGACAAATTTCAATGGCTTTCACACCTTTAGAACATAAAAATCTAATTACAGCGCGCACTTCACAGTCGGCGTCAGTCTCAATTGGCGGCACCATTTTGAATGCTCGATACCGGATGTAAACACAGCCGATTGTTGTCGAATTTCCGGCTAGGGCTTACCAATAGATGCACATATACAGCGCAAATATCCAAAATGCCAATCTCAGCGCTGGAACGGAGAAGTTTAAAAATGGTACTTACTTAAAAAACATGCCTCGTATTATTATCTATTGCATGCACCGCAGGTTTTTCCTTTTAATCTTTAAAGTATTTATTCTCTCCACATATTTATATATTATTTTTTACTTTTTAGCGAGTTTAAAAACGTGGCACTTTTAAAAAGTATTTTTATTAATTATTTTCTACTTTTTAGACTTAACTCTTTAATGTATAAATATTTTAAATCTATTTCATATGGCCTGTTGATACAAAAACCAAAACCAGCTGATCTGTAATCAGATGTTTTATTGACATATTTACATTCTTCCAAAATGTAAATATGGAAAATATGAAAATAAAATGATATAGTTTTGCATTGTCATCCATTTGTGAGCGATGTTTTAAGTCTCTAGCTCATCAGGAAGTTAGTTTAAAATCAATATAAAAATTTGTACCGGACAAGAAAGTGAGCTAATAAAACGTTTTAAAAAGAACTTCAATACAATAGTATACTCTTCTATACCCCTCACGGTTATTCCGTTTTGTATCACTGAACTAATAAATGAAATAGAATGTAAATTTAAATACAATATTCCATGTAACATACCAGTACCAAAACATACATAAACCAATTAAATTGGTTAAGTAAATTAATTATCAATCTTCCTTATAAAATAATTTTGTTGTAGGAGCCTATCTTAAAAAATAGGACAAACCAAGCTGTCATATTTTTATTAATATTTATTTTCCTAAAAAACAAAACAAGTAAATCCTCAATCAACATTATTAACATTAATTTATCATTCATACATTTATTATTGAACCGGTCAATCTATTGTGGATGGAATGAGTTCTATGCCAATTGTGCAATTAAAAAAATTTTCTTTTCATCAAACATAATGAAAGTAGTTTCTAAAGGTGTAAATATATGATTATATATTAAATTTGTCATAAATCAAAACACGTTCAAGACAGGAACGTAAAAATTTGTTTACCACTTTGGGCTATTTACATAATAATAATCATTGTAAAATAGGCTATTACATTTCTCAAGTTGTTCCTACTTCCAATTCAAAAATTATAACTCATTCACTGTAACATAATAACACTATAATAAAAACAAACTTGTCCTTTACGCTGGCGTAAAGATATTATCAACAAGGGGTTATTTACGATCACATATAGAAGGCCTTCATCAACAACCAAAAGACTATACACAACGATATTTATACTAGAATGATTATTTTTATTACATTCATTATCACCATGCAGTTTAAGTAATTTCCAGAACATTAACTTTCAGAAAATTACACAGCCGGGATATGTAGAAGCACTTTGGAGCATGTTAATACCATACAGTGTAGCGATAACGCACCCTGTATATTCTGTACATGAAAATTGACATTGGCCCCACTCCGAATGGATCAGCATGCAAAGCCCCCCTGTGTAAGTCATATAGTCCTATAAACAACACTTAATTAATAGGTATGAAATCTCTTGTATATAGGAAATTTATTAATAATCACCAACAGTATCGTAATAAGAACAAAATATTATATATTTAATAAACATCTTCCTTACACCCTTTCAAAGTCTGTTTAAAATAACTGTTTTGATTTTGAACAAAGTATCCATTCAGTAACAACAAAACTGCACTCGATAGGTAAAACTCAAAAATGGCCAAACCGGCGTACGATTGCCCTGTACAAGTACTGAGTGAGAGCTCTACCCTACACTAGTGACTAACTCAAAACTGATAACTTTACAAACCCCACATTGTAGACTTTATGATGGCAAATGGAAAAAATATATAATACAGTAATAACAACCTATACAATCAAAATGCCATTGTAAAGCTGCGTATCTACATTAAATACATTTTGGTGTAACTGATTTAATCAGCGATTATAAAACAGTTAGTAATTAAATTATTAAAATGTAAAAACAAAATTTTAATGTTAACATCATTAGAAGTAGTTTGGTTGTTCAAATAAAGTGTTGTAACATTTTCACACAATCACAAATATAAGTATATACGGCTGATACAAATGTATGGTCAGTCAAGATATATTAAAAAAATATGCATATAAAACTATAGATAGCAAGTATGCGTCTTACATGGTAGATACTATTCTAGTTTTGCTTGTTTTGAGTGGGTGGTGAATACTTCTCTTCACACATTTCCTTATAGCGTAATGATAATGTTCAACATAAGGTATCAAGCTATAAATTTCTTATCACAGGTTAACATTTATTGATAGTTAGGGTTTGTATAGCTCACTGCTTCAACCCAGTTTCTCAATATAACACTAAATTTTATTCTCTAGTATATTTCATCACTAAATAGCATATATTTTAATACACATAATATATTGAAATGAATAGTAGGATACCAGCCTTCAAATCTCATTTGCGTGCAAAGTTAAAAATCATTTTATGATTACGATTACCAAGGCATTCACCAGCCACGAATATATTTATAGAAATGTCTAACCAAAAAATCATTTAAGAGACATCATGTATGATTTATTTGTAGATTGATAGATACAAAGTTATATAATAGAATAGCCAAAATGCATTAAGATGATCTTCAATACACTAGCCTAGGGTAATCAAAAGCTTAGAAACAATAAATATAGCAGTAACAACAAAACAAAAAGATAACAACCAACCTTGATTTAAACAGAGCCTACTAAAAATGTTTTCAAAAATGTAAGTTTTAATACTCATAAGTATCTGTCAACAAGCAGCAAATCCAGGAGTAGCTAAATTGAAAAAAAAAATGCTAATTTTGAATACATGACACAATTTAAGCATAAAGTACTAAAACAACATGGGTAAAATATAGACTGTGATTAGAAATTAAAGCATTCTCACAGATAAAAAACTTAAAAAACCCCCACAGTAAAATAGTGCATAATGAGCGCAACTATGGCAAATCTGGAGAGAGTAGGCTATCTTAATTTAGTAATTAAAAACATAATCAGCAATAATGTTCAAAGACTTGTAAAATGATCTCTCGCATAAATATATTCTTATTGATAAAGTGTTAACGACACAAAATTATATTAACAGTGTAAAGAGAAGTTTACTCCCACCATCAGACCATACAAATATCCTTTAACTTAAATGTTAAAAATAAACTCTTATCACACAGAATGTTCATTAACTTCCTTATATTATTTATGAAATAAAAGAAAAGAAAAAAAGCAACACTACCATAATTGCAGCTGTTTGCATATTCACTGTAAACTTTCACTCCCTACACCTATTCTGAAGGTTGTATACTGGTTCGGTTACTGATCTGCGCAGGAAGCACTGTCCGCAGCGTTGCGCGGATGCCGGATATAGTTTATGTACCTCATGCACACTCCTACGTTACGTTATACATTAGCGAAGGCAATCATTGTTCGATAGAGCCGCATATCGGTTACAAAAACACATTGGTAACACTCATTTCTCGGATAAAATTTCACCGATAAACGTGGCGGTACGAATAAAATTTAACAATAAAATAGATAAAGTTTCGAAATAATTCAACATCGGCTATCGTTAAGATACTAAATACTCTACACTGCGTTTTTACATGTCAAAAATAAATTTTAGTCAGGATTATTTACAGAAAAATGACTTTCTTACAATAAATACACTGAGTCTAGTTATCATCCGTAACGAGTACACGAGGATTCACTCCAGTCTGTTTGAAATAAAAGTTAACGAACGACATCGGTCTAAAAGTCAAACGAGCAGCTAATATTACAAACAATAGTGTGATGATATAACAGAGTAAGAGCTACTGGTATCACAGTTCCATGTCTGTGTGCAGCACTTGAGGCACTTGATGCCAGGAGGGTCTGTGTCTATGTCTTACGAACCACGAACCACTCTCAGCTGGCGTCTGCTACACTCGTCCACCACTCTTGTCTACACAACATACAATCCAATCATTAGGATTCTGCGGGCAATACTTTTTTACTTCGGGTCGGGTCGAATAAGGAAATAGGCCAACCTTGGGTGGGTAGGTAATACTTTGGAAAGTATGGCTTTTGAAATTATTGATTGTAATGCTACAAATGGTTTATGCAAGATTTCACCTATAAACTCAATTAATGGTTTACAATTAGTGGTCTAACTTAACAATTAAATTGGAATATACTACGATTTTACCGTTTGGTGTACATTTTAATAAGTAAAAACATAGTTATATCAAAATTAATTACTCTAATACAGAACAAAAACAATTATATAGAACCCCTAGTAATTAAATTGTATAGTTCTTGAATCAAATTCAAATTTTAAAAATATGTAAGTAAAAAACAAAATTAACGCTAATAGCGCTGGTTGATGTTTATAGAAAGCGTAGTCCGACTAATGCCACGTAAACTTTGGCTGCGGTGGAAGATTGGTACCGCTCTCCCCCCGCACACCTGGCCGCAAACAAGTTGTACGCTTACAGTACTCTATTACATAGTAATCCTGATTAAACAAAATCCTTATAAGAATTGGCTTTAAGCCATCTTCACCAAACAATGACATATTTTAAAGAACAGATTTTAAGATCTTACCGATTGACCGGGTTGTGCTATTTGGGTGACCTGGGGCGTGCATTGAACCTGAGCAAATTATCTCGACGACGAGGCCCGACCTTGGTCGTACCCCCTCCTCGACCCACACCTGGCGGCCGCGCACTTACTGCCTCTGAAACACCAAATACCAACTCAGCTATGCTTTAAATTATACTAGAGGTTGCCCCGTGATCGAAAACTCAACCAAAAATATGTATTGTGCAAACTTCTCTATTTTCACCGCACACTGCAAATAATCAAGTGATTGGAATTTCTTCCATTTGTTTTGATTTTCTGTTTATATTTCGTTGTTTTTTCCTCACCAGCCTGGCAACCCATAAGGCATATGTTAATTTGTTTTAAATTCATTTTTTGTCCTTATTTTTGGGCCTATTTTAATTTATAAAGGGATTCTACACATTTACAGGCAAATATCTTTCTAACAATATGCGTAGATTTTCCCTTCGATGCATACGAGCTGAGAAAAAAAGGTTTTCAAGAAACATGTTTGCCTATTAATATATAAATAGGATTTTACAGAATGATCCAAAATGATCATCTGTTTGTAAGCTGAAGATCATCACCAGTAATTTCATCAAGAGCACTGCTAGAAAGGCTATATTTGACGTCCATGTAGATGGACGGTGGGTCTTAAAGGGTTTTAATAAACAGATGTTTTGTTTTGGTCCTTCTAATCCTTGTTAATATTTTTACATCCAAATGGTCAAACTATAAAAACTTAAAAAAAAGGTTGCTATAACAGAAGGTGTTAATAGCCTAGTGGTTAGCGTCTCGGACATTGGTGCGGGAGGGACAGGTTGAATTCCCGGCACATCCATTAGGGTTTGGATCACTTTCCCTAAAAGAGTTTAAGTACATCACCTCGAGTAAAAATACCACTGGTAGGCAAAAAAAAGTTGAATTAACATTTACTAGACAATAAAAAAAGAATATAGTACTTTCAAGCGGTAAAAAAATTTATTGCTTCCACCCTCTTATTAGCATTAACATTAGGGAGTGGTACAAGACAAGGTAATCAAAAAGTCCCATTAATTAACTAGATATTTGGTAAATATAAATAACCCCCTCTAAATTTGAGCTAGAATCTGATTGAGGTTTAAGATCTAGTAAAAAGTTCTAAAAAGATCTAAAAAAATGATATTTCATTTTGAAAACATTTTGAAAGGACACACATTTGTGTTTGATAATGCTTATTCAACACAACCAAGAACTGTCTTTCTTATATGTTTCATCTACAGTGTAGTATCACATTTCTACTAAACACATAGTGAACATCCACACCTTTGGGCGAAGTTTGACCAGATATGAGCACTTGGACTTCTTTCTTCTCATCCTCACTTGACGTGGTTATAGTCAGTTTCTCAGCTCGGTCGGCCAGTTGTTTCTCTTTAGCATGTTGTGCGACTTGAGCGTAGCTTAGTCTCTGGTTGCTGCTGCACTCACTGGGCTGTGGCGCTGTGGTGGCGTCAGTCATGGTGGCCACGTTGGTTGTGGTTGGAGTCTCGGTCGCGCTGACTGCCACCTCGCTAGCACCTCCGTTCACTACCATGTCATCAGTCTTGGTTGATTTGTCCGCCGTGCAGCACTTGGCACCGGCACCAGCGGCTACAGGAACTGTCCTGTAATCACCAGACCCAACATTACACCTACTGATGGAATTATTAAATTACGTATTTAGCCTAATGGGTACAATCCAATCTTGGTTAAAATGTATTAATACATTTAGATTTACTATAGTCAGAGTAAAAAAATAAAATTAATTAATTTTTAGAAACTTTTTGCAATCAATATCCTAAAGGCCTACTCTAAAACAAGCGTACGGACAAACCTTTATTTTTGTCCTAGGATTTTAAATTGTTTGTTTATTATGGGGTATTTGGTAGTATTTGGCCACGAATAATTGATTGGAGTTGGTCAAAAGGCTGAGAAAAATCCAGTTTCTGCCCTGCAGCCAAAGTGCCCATGTTATCTTCAATATCTTTTTTTAGCTGCAGTTAATAAAAACAGCTGATACAGGTTGTTTTTATTACAATAATCTACCTGTTAATAAAGGTGTATTAAAATGTATCCATATTGATTACTGTACATAACGATAAAAAATGTGTGTTACAACAAGTCCACTTAGCATTAGCAAAATCTGGATATCAAGAATGAGGTAAAATTTAAATTATGAATACTAGGAAGGTACGTACAAATCAAAGAATTTGCAACACACATCGAGTGAATGTATATTGAGAGCTATGTAGTTTGCTATCAACAATCAAAGATACCTCTGGTGACCACGTACAAGGATTTGTACTAAACCTTTGAATAATGCAATACTCTAGGTTGTGTGTTAATTAATTATTGAACCGTATGTTATAGATAAGAGCAAAATAATTGTGGGTTGAAAAAAATAGTGTAGTAGTAGTGAAGCCTAATGGTAGTTTAATGAAAGAGACATGAAGAATGAAAATATAAAGAGTATCAATAATAATAAAACATCTAGTAGTTAATAAATACTAACATCTGTAAAACAAAGAGTTTCAGAAAGATAATGAAAGGATTGATTTTAAATATTAAATAAGTACTAAACAAAAGAGTATACTCACTTCTCAGGAGTAAGAGGGGGAGTGGGCAAGGGGGGCGAGGTGACTTGACTAGGCGGAGGGGAAGTAGGAGAGGCAGACCGTGGCCTCGGAGAGCCCGTGTCCTTATCCTTGGTGTTACAACTAACGTTTATGTTTATACTACTGTTGGACAGTGGTTTGCTTTTGGCCGTCCCCTTCACCACATCAGACAGCCTGCAAAACACAAGAGTCAATATTGTGTAGTACTAAAATCGTGTAAGATTATTTAAACCGTTCAAGAATTTAAAATATGAGCAATGGTTGGTGAGCCGGTCGATCTTGTCACAAGTGTGACAAATTGAATAAGCTAAGTTCATGCCCCGATGCCACGATATAGCTTTCATCATTCCACGGGACTTGTGTGGACGGACAGATGAAAGGTTAAAATAGGCAATTAAATTCTTCGGACTAACTCGAAATTGATTTTTAAAAAATAACCAATACATAGGCCTACTTGATTTAAACTTTAACGGTTTAAGACCACAAATTAAAAGATATTGTATTTGATTTAACAGCTAGTGTAGTAACTTAATAAGTCTTAGTTCAAAACCGTAACGCTGAATTGATGATGATTTTTTTCTTACAAAAACTAATATTATATAAGATAATATTCATGTAAGCATAATGAAGAGGACAAAAGTAGTCTACAAGGATAAATAGCCTAAAGGAGCTTTAACTTTAAAACAAACAATGTCAAACTATTTTATTATGAGTTGGTGCACAATCAAATTTGAGATTAAAATATCAGGCTTGTGAAGAACATGATTGGCTCTTGTAGCATGACATAATCATTCATCAGATCTACCACTATAATAATAATAATCTTTATTGTCATTCAGCAACATAAAACTACAATAGACAACGTCAGAAGTCAGGACACAAATATAACATCATGCTTAAATCTATATCATCTTATGAAGCATTGAACATTTTGTTGCATAAACTGTACATACAGGCCTAATATTTAAATTTAAAATTCTAAGATTGAATGCTCTTACACAAATTTATAAAAAACTTAAGTGAATAATACTTCAAAACTAAACAATTTGTAAATATTCAGGAAATTTGTAAAAAGATTTTTGGTCATGCAGGCTGCCTCCTAGTGGCCAATAGTAAGAGTTCAGAGTAATTATTTGTCTTAAAATCACCTATAGAAAAAAAGGCTTTGCTAATTAGCCATCTTGATAATGTTGATTTGAAAAGGTTTATGTTATCAATTTCTCTAAATGGAATGGGAAGTTTATTGAAAAGTTGTAATTGTAAATATTTATGGCTTTTTGTGAATTTTGAAAGTCTAACTGGTGGGATGTACAGGTTGTTTGATTGTCTAGTTGAGTGGTTATGTATTGAGTGACATTTAGTAAAATTTGTAACGTTTTGTTTAACATAGAGTAAATTATAAAGAAAGGTTTGCAGTTGACTTTATTTGGTATATCAAACATGATCCGCATGGCTTTTCTTTGCCAAGTAAACACCCTGCTGGCCCCACAGCTATTTCCTCAGAGTGAATTCTACCATTGAAGTTTCATGGCGAACTGAGTTATAAGCCTCCACAAACTAGCTTATCTTCTTAAATGAGAAAACAGAGGCAATGCAACTACAAAAACACTGACTAATATCACTTGAGAGTTTTACCTGTTCTCACGGTGAGACTGTGATTGCGTGGTGGTTGTAGTGGTGTCAGGCTGAGGCTCCACTGGTGCGGTGGGAGCTGGAGGAGGGGCAGACGCTGGGAGGGGGGGAAACGCATCGTCTTCCAAGTCAAACTGAGCTCCACGGGGAGAGGTGGCAGCAGCTGGCATGGGTCCAGGACTGCTGCTCACTCGAGACTCATCCTCTTTCCTGCGACGCCTGTAGCATTCAATAGCATTAGTATTTTCGTTTTTTAAAGTACTGTAAGAATAAAACTAGCAACCAATTTAAGTAGAAACTCTGAGATAAAAAGTGTAAACTACAATGGTACTAATTACCAGTTCCATTCTACTGTAGACTCCTCTCATAGCCCACCCTCATAGGAACCAGCCAAGGTCAGATAACCTAAAACGTCAGTCAAAATAGGTAACTACATAAAAAAGTTTAAAATATTATTAACATAAAAATTGTGAAAATAGGTCCTTCTAAAAGTTTGTGATTTTGTATATGCTTTATATTTTCCTGGGTGTCAAACAACAAAATTACAATAACGGATACGATTCCAAATGCTTACTGCATGTCACAAGTCTCCAGATTTTTCAAAAAGGTTAATCTAACCAAACTACTTTTTTAATTCAGGGTAGATACCGATCTATACTTTTGACCGGGTAACTAATCTCAGGGGCTGTAGAAACAGGGTTGGTTAAGAGATAGCATGCACTATAGTAATAAGTAGCGTCACATCAATGAATAATAAGCATAATGCAACAAAATTCTTCTCCACTTTTGCCAATTGCCCAATTGCACTAGTCTTATTCTATCTTCGTTTTATAAAGTTTTTCAAAATAAAAAAAACTATCATATTGCAACTTTCTGTGATATTTACTTTAGCAACTCTATCACCCCATAACCTTTCTAACACAAGCCAACATTTATTAAATATGATAACTATAACCGTCTGCAGCTTCCTATAAACTAAAAAAGTGTACACTAGTTTGCTAGTTTACCTGGGAGGTATCAAGTCCTTGGACACCATAATGGGTTGGATGAACCCGTCCAATGATTCGGTGAGCCTAGCGATGGTGTCGTCCGAGTCCTGGTTTACAATGTCACGATGATAGAGGCTCTTGTTGGCCGCACCTGCTACAGTGCCTGCGTGACTGAGGTGCGCGTCTGTCACCTTGGAACTGCCTTTATTGCTGCTGTAACTTCGAGATGATCCAGATTCTGATACTGAACTACGATGCTCCGAGCGTTTGTTCCTGAAACAGTAGTTGCATCATCTAAATAATATTCACATTTCCTAAATACTTAAAATAAGTATAGAACGAGCGCTAAACCTCCATTAGAAATTTTAAAACAAAAGATTGAAAATTTGCCTTTTGTTTTAACTAAACCGTGATGCCATCAAGTAAAAAAAATCTTACACAAACTTATTTGGTTTATAAAAAGTAGTGATGGTATTTATTTAGGCCTACATGTAGATTGACATTGCCAAAACTGTATTTACTAAATAAATATTTACCTAAAGTACCGTACCTACATTAATTTTAACCAATAATTTAATAAGTAAATAGACGAGTTGCTGAAGTTAATAGTAAATAACACCCGCAGCAAACCTGCAGACTAAGCGAATTTCCATTTGCCTGAATTGATTTTAAATTAAATCTATTTATTTAAATAACATTAGGTTTAACAAGTATTCAGGTTTGCTGATACAGGGAGGCTAATAAAGTGTGTTTTTTAGTAAAATATTAGTAGCTTGGTATAAAATAAATAAATTTGCCAAGTTTAAACAAAATATTTCCACAAACAAGCAAACTACAACATTTAACAATATTCTCCATAAAAATATCAAGGGAATTTAAAATTTGCAATTTTTTTAATTTTCTCTGTAAAAAACCGTACAAAACCATTTGACATACTAAATTATTTGTTTTTTTTTTAAGCTCTTTAAAATGGAGTAGAGAAATTGGGAAATTTTGTGACCCTCAAGGTATATGTATATACTAGGGATGGTCAAGTCTCGAAATTTCGGGAAATTTTCGGGAAATTTTCAATCTCGTTACACGAGACGAGATTACTTTTTGGCCGAGATTTTTATCAAGACGAGAATAAAAAAAAATAAAAAAAAATTAAAAACGCCTGCAGAAAGTCAATGCAATACCCGCAATACAGGAGCATGTTGTAGTTGCGTTTCCTTTTCGAAGGCGTTCTTATTTAATTAATTCTTTTAATGTAAATATTACTTTAATTCTTTTAATGTAAATATTACTTTCATTATTTTAATAATATTACTTTAATAACATTTGAGAAGTTTTGTTAAGTGTAAGCAGTGTGAGGAATGTTTTATTACTATAAAAAAAGTCAAAACAAGTAACTATTTTATAAAAATTAATATTGCTTTTATTTTATGATTTATTTTATTTTAGGATAAGTTGAACTCTATCCTAACTGATATCACCATGTTTCCTAATCGTAGGCATTTTTAATAAGTTAGGCGTGATTAATAAAAAAATGTTATGCTGATGTTATTTAATGAAAGATTGTAAATATTCTTGCCTATTATCATTATTTTAGTATTTAAACAGTCATCTAACAATGTTACAAAATCAGGTAAAAATTTCGAACGTGCATTTCCCGTTGTGTATGAGAAGAGAAATCTCGTCTCGATCTCGTCTCGAAATTTTATGAGAAATAAAAAATCTCGTCTCGTCTCGTCTCGAACTAAAAATCCAATCTCGTCCATCCCTAGTATATACCTAAATATTATATTTGATATTGTTCACGTGTAGGGCTACTGTAGTTAATATTAATAAACAATACACCATAGTACCCTTTTTTAATATTTTTAATGACTGATGCATTTCGACACTTAGGTCATGTTCACAGTCTTTCACAATGTTATTAAATCTAAATATGTAGGTAACGAACAAAAAATAAATACAATCATATGTTTGAATTTTAACTAAATCTATTTTGTCATGGAAAAATTATATAATTAAGAATATCAATATGCCAATGGTTTTAATTATTAATTTTGTCTTAATTCTTCGATCTTTTCATAAATTGGGTTTAAATTTATTGTTTGCATTATGTTTTTTAAGGATGTTGCTTTCATTTTTTCTTTTTGTGTAAAGACTAACAAAAAATATACATAGGCCTACCTATCTTTTTACAATCAAAATAACTCCCAACATTACACTTTATTGGTTTCACAACTCGTCGTGGTTATCTAAGGGTTTGAAGTTGGCTACTTATTTAGCATTTCAACCACTAATTTTAGTACTCCCATTAATAAAATACTAAGTTATTGAAATAGTTAATAGACAGATATGTATATGATGGATATCTTACCTACTGTTCCTAGAACCACTAAGAAACCTCGATCCTTGGGCTTTGGCAAAAGGAGTTTGAGGGGCGAGGCCATTGACAGAGAATACACTGCCAAATTCAAAATAAGCTGGGCTGGAACCCCAATGTGGAATCATACCAGTTGAGTAGAACGGCTGCTGTTGAAATGTCTAAACAGGCACAAAACAGACAATTTTATTGCAAAACTTTTTTATGTAACAAATAATAAATATTGAAGAATAAAAATAGCCATCTTAGACTTTAATCAATACTAGGGATGGGCTGATTCCGATTCTCGGTACCAGTGGTATTGAAGAATCGCAGATACTCAATACTTCACTTCATTGTACTCAATACTGATTCTGAAGCATTGTTCTGAAGCATTCTTCTAATTTTAATCCTGATGTTCAGGGCTTTAATTTTATATGCAACATGACCATATTCTAAATACCCCCGCCGCAGCAAACCTGCAGACTAAGCGAATTTCAACTTGTCTGATTACATTTTTACTCAAATATTTCCATAAATAAGACATATTTATTCCCTATTTAAATAACATTAGATTTAACAAGTGCTTAGGTTTGCTGCTACGGGGAAGGTAAAAAGTGTTTTTTGACCATACGTGAATAGTAGGCTATGGGATGAAATAAATAGATTTGCCAAATTTTATCAATATATATCCATAAACAAGTAAACTACAACAATTTTTATTTTCTCCATAAGAAAAACATGAGAATTTTAAATTAAACTATTTTTGAATTTTCTCCGTGACCGTTAGGCATACAACAGCGCTTCAATATACTAAATTATTTCTTTTTTTAAGCTCTACAACAAAGCGGTTTAGAAAGAAATTTTTTGTTTTTAGGTAAAAAATGGGAAAAACAAATTTTTACCCCATAAAACCCCCATAAACCCCTGTTCTCATGGTTCGATTATGCTGGATCGCGAACTCGTTCGAATAAACGTAGGTTTACACGTTTGTACCAAATTTCATCAAAATCAGATCATTTTTGCGCTAACGGACACATGTATATATATATATATATATGAATTTGAACGGATAGTGTTTTTGGCCTCTAGGGACCTCAAAATGAAAAAAAAAAAATCGGTCCCGCGTCCAGGTCTTACCATGAGTAGCCTACTACAATAATAGCTTATTCCCTATATGGGAAATTCGCTAAAAAATAAAATTTTCAAGAAAGTTTTGAAAAAATTGTATGCACCGTATTTAAAAAAATGGAATTTTTTAAAATTATGCGCATTGGCTGCATAATGCCTTGTTCGGAAAAAGGTTTGTATCGAGTGGCCCTACTTACTAACAACAACAACTAATAATAGGCTATATGTCAAGCTATTCTCTATATGCTGTAAGATTCATCATGGGATGGCTTTAAGATTATAATGAACTAGAGGTGGGCCGATACCAATACTCGATACCAAAATGTATATTACCACGTCAATAACCTGTATGGCTGGGCAATGTCACAGTACTGTATATTACGACGTCAATAACCTGTATGGTTAGGCAATGTCACAGTACTGTACATTACGACATCAATAACCTCTATGGTTGTGCAATGTCACACAGTACTGTATATAACAACGTCAATAACCTCTATGGTTAGGCAATTTCACAGTACTGTATATTACGACGCCAATAACCTCTATGGTTGGGCAATGTCACAGTATTGTAAATTACGACGTCAATAACCTGTATGGCTGGGCAATGTCACAGTACTGTATATTACGACGTCAATAACCTGTATGGTTAGGCAATGTCACAGTATTGTATATTACGACGTCAATAACCTCTATGGTTAGGCAATGTCACAGTACTGTATAATACGACGTCAATAACCTCTATGGTTGGGCAATGTCACAGTATTGTATATTACGACATCAATCAAATCAAATAAAATCATCCCTTATTCATAATGTACAATATATACACGAATAGTGTCAATTATTAAGAATACCAACATAAAAATAATATAATACATAAAATAACAATAACCTGTGTGGTTAGGCAATGTTACAGTACTGTATATTACGATGTCAATAACCTCTATGGTAGGGCAATGTCGCAGTACTGTATATTACAACTAGGGGTGTGCGAGTACTCGAATCTTCGAGCTTTTTGGTCGAGCTTTTCATTATTCGGCTCGGCTCGAGGCATTTTGTAAATGCTCGAAGTTCGAGCCAAGCTTTTAATACTAAGTCAAAACACTTAATTTGGGACATAATTGAAAACAATGTTATCACAATTCTACGTTGTTCATGCATTCGAGGTTTGATAAGCACGAACCTCAGCTCAGTCAAGACGCAATGATTATCGATCGTAATTTTGAGGAGGTAGGAAAGAGACAAACGACCACCTATCGCGTTGTCTTTCTAACAGCTATTCGTAACGTAATATACAACGCAGTGCGAGTGCGTGATTGGCTCGTCGCTAAGACGACACACGGTTGCCGTGACAACCTACAGTGCGCACTGAGCACTGCGCCTTGTGTGGGAGGGGAGATAATACCAACAAACAATTTCAGGAATTCTATTTTGGGACGGATGAAAGATAAGGAAGAAACAAAAAGTGGTCACGTGTGCAAATGTAGTGGGCGACACAATAAGGCTGTATCGTCATGTCGTTGTTCCTTGTTTGTTTACTTTTTCAGATTCCTTATCAAATGCCCCTATCTGCTATCTCTCTTTCTCTCTCTCTCTCTCTCTCTCTAACAATGTACTGATTAAACAGATTGTGGTTGAAGACTTTTCTAGTTATAAGTTTCCCTGCAGTTATTTTAGTTCAATCAATCCTATAACCTTTCTAATGTTTATCAAAATAATTAATTATCTGTTTTGTATTTTATTTCCTTTAACCCAACCCCTATTTACCATATGTATTTTATCGAATAAAATGTTTGTTTATAAAGTTTGACTGGCCACACAATTTTATACCTTTTTTTATTTTGTTATAAAGTAACAGTTACCTTGATGATTATATGTATCAATAAGTGGTGCGTGCTGTAGTGAATGCTTTTTATTACGGTATCAAAATAAGTACAGTAATGCATTATTAATTTTTGATAATAATACATGGGTCATTGAATACCATAATTTGATGTAGTTTCCTATTTGTAACTTGCAAATAATAATAATTGATAGTTAATTCTGGAAAATGAAAAATAGTGAGCATTCATAAACCTGTTGTCAAAACAGCAACACGGGTGTAAGGGTTTATTGTTTCATAGGGGTACAAAGGACGTGGGTGTTTCAAGGACAAAGTGTTGGGCCTCCCGGTTTAGGGGGGGGTGGTGAGACTGCAAGAAGGGGAGGAAACTGGTTTTGGCTATTTATTGATTAGTTCGCCGACCCTTCTAGATAACAAAATTGAGTGACCGTGATTGTGTTAATTCATAGTGTTCTTTATTTCATTTCTTGTTTACTTTGTGTGTTATTCTATTAATTTTAGTGTTTTGGTCTATTTCCTCCATATGTCAATTATATCTTTTTTAATATATAAGTTTACTTTTTACTTGTCTCTCCACCTTTTTGGATCCAAACCAACTATGTTCATTTTTGATTAATACGATTGATAAAACTATATTTTGTGCATAAACAAGAATAATCACGTGTTTTTAAATTTATTTTGTATTTATTTATACAAAATAGAATTAAATATTCATAGTAGTTACAATATACATAATAATGTAATCGACTTGCTAGTTGTTTTGTCTCATTCAAGGTCACGTTGCTGTTCTGTTATGAAAGACAATCTGATTGTCTCAGTCTGCACTGCATATCTCGTCAGGCCTTCAATTATCCTTTTATTTCTTGCATCTTAATTTAGTTCAGTTCAGTTTTTATTGTGATTATCTACTATTTGATGTCTTGACAATTCTCAATGTTTTTAAACATATTAAAATAACATTGTGTTTATTTAAAAATTGACTGAACATTATTATTATGCACATTTTTAAGAAAAAAAAAGTTTAATAATTTAGATAAGGTGACGCTAGAAAAAGCTCGGCTCAAAAAAGCTCGAGCTCGAAAATTTTTGAAAAAGCTCGGCTCGGCTCGGCTCGAGGTTGAAAATCACTATTCGCACACCCCTAATTACAACGTTAATAACTTCTATGGTTGGGCAATGTTACAGTACTGTATATTACGACGTCAATAACCTGTATGGTTAGTCAATGTTACATCACTGTATATTATGACGTTAATAACCTGTATGGTTAGGCAATGTCACAGTACTGTATATTACGACTAGGGATGTGTCGAATAGTGAGGCATATACTGTAACATTGACTAACCATAGAGGTTATTGACGTAATATACAGTACTGTGACATTGCCCATCCATACAGGTTATTGACGTTGTAATATATAGTACTGTGATATTGCCTAACCATACAGGTTATTGACTTCGTAATATACAGTACTGTGACATTGCCTAACCATACAGGTTATTGACGTCGTAATTTACAGTACTGTGACATTGCCTAACCATACAGGTTATTGACGTCGTAATATACAGTACTGTGACATTGCCTAACCATACAGGTTATTGACGTCGTAATATACAGTACTTTGACATTGCCTAACCATACATTGTACATTTATCAGGAAAGCCTTAAAACATTTAACTCTTAACCCCTGGGGAATATACGACTGTGCCCCTAACTCCAACGGTGCGCTGATTTTTCAAGTCACGCTTCAGTTTTGTTTTGAATAGATAGGAGCTTTCCAGACTTTTAAGTCTTTCAGGAAGACACTTAAGGATAATTCTTAGTAGTTACCCTTTAGCACGACTTATGTAAATAATAATGCCTTGCCACTGGCATTATGTTCACAGTGGTACCATTTAAAGTGCACTTCACTTTCTGAGGAAGATTTTCAAAATCTGGCTAAATCAAATAAAAAATGGATCTGTGAAAAATGTGTCTCTCTTGATGTTACACTGGGACTCGAAAGGGAAGTTACAGACATTAATAACGATTTAACACAGGAACTTGAAACACAGAATGCGATCATTAAAACACTAAATGAGGATTTAAGCGAGGCTAACAAAATAGTAAAACAGCTAAAGAGCCATAACACTCAGCTTGAAACTATGTTATTAAAAAAAGAGGAAACTATAATAATGCTAGAAAGAAAGATAGAACTATTAAGTGATGAAACTAAAAACGACTCTAACAGACTGCGAGCTTTGTGATCCAATGCAGTGGATCTGCAACATAGCCGCCCTCTTACATACAGCACCCCTGTTTCTGGGGATAAAACAAACAGTAGATGGAGCTCTGAAAAAAATAAAAATAAATCCTTTGCTATGGCTGTTAAGGGAAATAACTCGTCTAGGGTAAATTCTGATAAACAGACTAAAAACATGGAACCCACTTTTATACAAAACCGTTTTGAAGTTTTAAGTATTGATGAGGAGGAAACGCCTGAGGTCACAATTGCTGCAATACATAATGTACAAACTGATAAGTGTGAAACAAAAATTAAGAAAATGCTGATCTGTGCCGATAGCCATGGCAGAGATTTAGCTTGGAACATCAACAAATCACAACATGAGTATGAAGCAATAGGCTATGTTAAACCAGGTGGAAGAACAAAACAGGTACTAGATAAGAGGAATATTGAGGAAGCTAGTCTCAACAAAGATGATGCCTTAGTATTACTCTGTGGCACTAATGATGTTGCGAGTAACGAAGCAGATGAAGTTATTGATGGCATTACTTCGACACTGGACACGATTAAACAGACAAGAGTATTGTTAGTGGATTTGCCTAACAGGTATGACTTACCGGACTGGTCTTGTGTTAACAAAGAAGTAAGAAAAACTAACCAGCGATTAAAAGTGACAAAAAAAAAAAAAAAAAACTGAAAGTAACTTGAAAGTAACTTAGTGAAAAATACAGCAATGTCATCTTGGTGGAAGCGAGCAATGCTGGAAGACATTCGCACACACGTCAGGGTCTTCACCTAAACCAGCAAGGGAAAAAATGGCTCTCTGAAAAGATATCTGAGGCTGTGACGGCAAGGAAGACGGAAAATCATCCAGCGAGTCCAAATGAAGAACAACCTCTCCCACCTGGCACCGAGGCTTTGTTGGGAAACGACTCACCACCAACACTAGACCGTCAACCATAGAACTCTCACCAACAAACTTTAGTATTTATCACTGTAATGTCCGGTCAATGAGAAATAAGTTAAATTTAATAGATGTTTTTTTAAGTAGTTTAAGATGTGATATTTTAACGATAAATGAGCACTGGTTGTTTGAAGAAGAATCCCGTTTGTATATACCTGCTGGGTACAACTTGGGTAATATTTGTGCTAGGGATAACTCACTGAATAGAGGGGGTGGAAGTGTTATTTTTGTAAAGCATGGGATTGAGGTTCAAGCTATAGATGTGAAACAATTCTATTGTGACAGCATTTTTGAAGTTACTGCCATTTTGTTACCTAATGATAATGTAGTTGTTTCCACTTTGTATAGAACTCCTGATTCTAATATTAGTATGTTTTTTAATCTATTTGAATCGTATTTGTTACACTTATATGGTAAATTTTCTGGGTCAAAGCATATTATTTCAGCTGATTTTAATATAGACATTTTGTCAAAATCACATGAAAGAGAATCATTTTTGAATTTATTGCGATCTTTTGACATGTATTGGTTGAATGAGGAACCGACTAGGGGGGGGAAATGCATAGATAATATTGTAAGTAATTTTAATAGAAAGAAAACAATTTGTTGTGTAATAGAACCTCATTTATCGGATCATGCGGGGGTATATGCTCAATTTAAAGAAATTTCTGTGGAAAGTGTGATGCCTAACAATGTTTTGACTAAGAAAGTCAGAGAACTGACACCTGAAGCACTTTTCAATTTAAAAAGTAAATTGTCCCAAATTGACTGGACACAGTTATGTAGTATAAGAGATGTAAATATAGCTTTCAATCATTTTAATTTATTGTTGACAAATTCATATAATGAATGCTGTAGAGTTAAGGAAGTTAAGGTGAAAACTAGAAAAAAGCCTGACTTAAAATGGTATACACCAGAATTGAAGAGCTTTAAAGTGTATGTAAATGCTTTTTATGATAGATATAAAAATAGCTTGGGCACAGAAAATGAAAATATCTTCAAACAAGAATATATAGATGTAAAAAAAAGGTACAAACACAAAGTTAACTATTGCAAAAAAGTTGCAAATGAAAAGTACATTTTAAATTCCTCAAATAAATGTAAAGCTGCGTGGGCTTTAATAAAAACTGAGTCAAATTGTAATGTCACTAAGCAAGAAAACTTATTAATTGATTCAGATACTTTTAATGACTATTTTGTTAATATTTTAAGTACCAGTAGTATAAATGTTGTTAGTGATAAGAATAAATCCCATGACAAGGCAGTAGAATTAGTAAATAATTTTGTCCTTGAAAGAAAAAAAGATTTGAATAAATATCTGGTTTGGCGAACAATTGAAGGTAAAGATGTGACTAAAGTTGTTACTAGCTTAAGTTCATCATGTAGTGAAGATTACTATGGTTTATCAAATAGAGTTCTAAAGGAAATATGTCAGGTGATAGTGACACCGTTGACTTTACTGTTTAATATGATCTTGGAACAGGGTATATATCCGCAAGCACTAAAAGTAACAAAAGTGATACCAGTCTATAAAAAGGGTGAAAAGTTGAGCCCATCTAGTTACCGACCAATATCTCTGGTTCCTATAATAAGTAAAGTTTTTGAATCCTGTATTAAGGCTCAACTTGATACATTTTTTGTAACTAATAATTTGTTTTGTGAGGAACAGTATGGTTTCATGCAAGGTAAAAATACAGTAAAAGCAGTAGAGAATGTGATAGAAACAGTGTTAGAAAACTTCGAAAATAAGCTGTTATCATCTGCCTTACTCATAGATCTTACTAAAGCTTTTGATTGCATGAATCATGAGCTACTGCTAGACAAACTGTTTCACTATGGTATCAGAGGTAAAGAACTTAATTTATTTAAATCATACTTGAGTGGTAGAGAACAAATGGTGGTACAGGGCAGTGATAAGTCTGGCTTTAGAACAATATTAATGGGTGTGCCTCAGGGATCAGTCCTTGGACCTCTTTTATTTATTATTGCTGTGAACGATTTTGCTTCAAATATTCCTTGTGCCACAGTGTTATATGCAGATGATACCACACTTCTTAACAGTAAAAAGCACCTAGATGATCTAATAAGAACTGAGAACCAAGCCTTAGAAATAGCAATGGAATGGTTTCATTCTAATCTTTTAATTGTTAATGAAAAAAAGACTGAACAAATTATATTTTCTTTGGACTTTTCTATTTATAAAGATGTGAAACCTGTTAAGTTGTTAGGTATTTATCTTGATAGTAGGTTAAGTTGGGAAACTCATGTCGAGCAGTTGTGTAGAAAACTGTCTAGAGTAATTCACCTTCTTAGAAAGTTGAAAGATTGTGTAACCAAAAACATGCTGATAACTGCCTATTATGCTTTTTTTCATTCTCACTTAAAGTATGGCATAACTTTATGGGGCAACTCGTGTAGTGCATTAGAGGCTTTTAAGTGGCAAAAAAGAGCTGTAAGAGTCATTACAAATGTTTCAGATAGGGAGTCATGTGTTCCTTTATTCAAAGAGCTTAAAATAATGACTCTTCCAAATTTGTACATATATTGCTGCCTGATGGATGTTAAGAATTCTATTTGTAAATTGTCTGTTAGAAAAGAAATACATGACTATCAAACGAGGAAAAACTATCTTCTTAACTTAATCTCTGTACGGTTGGAAAAAACAAGAAACAGTCATGTTTATATGAAAATTAAATTATTTAATAAACTGCCAGAAAACATGTGGAATATAACTTCAAAACAGTTTGAAAATAAGATTAAAATATGGTTAAGAGAACATATTTTTTATACTGTTGATGAGTTTTTAGCTTGTGACATTAGTACTTTAAGAATTTAAATTGGATAATTGTTTAGATTTTATATTAATTGTTTGTTATGTCATTCCCTGGTGTTTTTATATTTTGTTATTGTTTTTATCTATAAATTAATATTCTATTTTTCAATGTACCTTTTACTTAGAATAGGCTATTTACATACATTATATGCTTGTGACTTTGTCAATTGCACACATGTGTTTAAAGACAATAAAAATCTTTGACTTTGACTTTGGCTCTACTCACATAGATTTGCACTGGACTGCCGTAGTTGAGTTGAGAAGGTAGGTAGCTGCCGTTGGAGATGAAGCGCTGCTGTGTGGGAGGGAAGGCTGTGGAGGGGTCAAAAGCAGGAGCAGTTGTGGCAGCAGGAGGTGGTCTGTAACCGTTCTTCATTGTTCCCATTGCACTCACAACTGGTGGTATGGGCAACCTGTTCATCGGTTTTGCCTTTATTCTAGCCATTATTGGTTTACCCTGAAACAAAAATTATTTCAGTGTAATTAGCTAATTATTGGATTCATTCAATTACTGGTAACGTTGGTAAATTTCAGAAAAAAATCAACTAAAAAACAATTTTTAAGTATTTACTAGACTTGATCAGTATTTTTAACTTCATTATTCATTCTACTTAAAACATGTTTTCTAAATAATGCAGTTTTAGATGTTTTATTGTATTACATATGTGATTTCTCTAGCATCCAAAATACTTTCAAAGAAATTGCTAAACTAAGAATAATTATTCAATTTTAACTCGATAAAGTGGTCCATAATACACAAAGATATTTGAGTATTAAAGAAAACATAAGTATATAAACACACACTACATTATATAACACTATCGTAGACCATACTTATGCATAATGAAAAAAATTAAAATCTTTTACCTGGAACTCTTTAACTTCCTCTCTTAAAAACCTGTAGGCTTTTTGAGCATCTTCATCATTTTCAAACGTAACATACCAAGAGTTATTGTGCGCAAACTCACAGGAGATAAGTTTTGGACAATTTTTCCCAGAGAATAAAGCCTGAAACAAAAAACAACAAATTAAATTGTATAGAACAATATAATAAAATAAAATTTAAGTACTAAAACTAGGGATGGGCCGATTTTGATTCTCGATACCTCGTTACTTCCCTTCAATGTACTCGATGTGAAGGATCAGTCCTTAAAATGATATATCATGCTCATATTGAATCATATATTAACTATGGAACTAGTATTTTTGGTGGGACAAAGAAAAAGAATTAAAAAAAGATTTTGAAAATACAAAAAAAAGCTATCAGGATAATACATAAATTAAAATATAACCAGTCCGTCAAATCTTATTTTAAAGGGATGGGCATTTTTACAGTTCACGCCTTATATATTTTTGAAACAATTAAATATTTTTTTAAATATTGCTGAGACTCAAGAATTGTCTTTACATAATTATAATACAAGGGGTAAAAATTATTTAGCTAAAGAAAACCCAAGACTTGAACTATTTAAAAATAAACCTTCTTATATTGGAAACTATTTTTTTTTTTAGAAAACTTCCTAGCTTTTTAAAAAAGAAAAAGACAAATCTAAATTTATGAAAAAACTGAAGGCATTCTTACTTGACCTTGCACCTTACAAAATACAAGATTATAGTAATTTCAATTTAAAATAATGTAGCCTATAGTATTTTGTTTAAATGTTTCTTATTGCTAATTTAGGTAGTAAGTAACAATAGACACTATTCATGTACGAAAATTTTTAGTGTGTGAATAAAGACTCTTTGAATCTTGAATCTTGGTATGGATTCTGAAAATAGAGGTTAATTATGATGCTAAACTTGACTGACGTTAAAGGTCAATTGTACTAGTATAGGCTAAAAGCTAAAGAGCTTGATAACTTGCTGATTATAATAACTTATGTAATACCGGTACTGTAATATCATTGACTAAAAAACACAATTTGTGAGTACAGTAGACCCAATCTAATCCGGCACTGCACCACTCCGGCACTCCAGTAATCCGGCGTATTTTGACAGGAGGTCTTATGCGATCGCGGCAAAATTCTGATTATCTCCTGCGGCTGTGTAGACATCATCATTCTCTCCCGTGGGCATGAAAACGTCATCGTCGTCTAGCGGGATCGCGGCAAAATCATCAACATCTCCCGCGATCACGGAAACATTATTATCGCCTCACACGGTCACGGAAACGTTATTGTCGCCTTGCGCCATCACGGCAAAATCATGAACATCTCCCGTGGTCACGGAAATGTCATCGTCGTCATGCACGATCGCGGAAAAATCACAAACATCTCAGACGTTATCATCACCTCCCGCGGTCACGGAAACGTCGTCGTCATGAACGATCGCGGCAAAATGATGATTATCTCCCGCGGCTGTGTGGACGTTATCATCGTCTCCCACGATTACGGTAACGTCATCGTCGTCATGTCCGATCGCGGCAATAGAGGTTTCCGATCACGCAATCTTCGGAGACGTGTTTTAATTGCATTTGAAGTGCTTTTATTGATAACATTCCAGTAATCCGGCATTTTCACTAATCCGGCAGTATCACGGTCCTATATCTGCCGGATTACTGAGAGTCTACTGTATAGTTGAACACTTCATAAATGGTTGATCCTTTAACCCCCCTAAGTGTCGCCCTCCCTCCCACCATATTGGGGGGGTTTATTTTATACATGTGTGATCAATAGTCCGGCTTACTTATAATGAACTGTTCAACTAAAACAGGGATGGGCCGATTGCTCTTTTTTTCAGTAATAGGCACACCTACTTAATTGCGCCATACCAACGCCAAAACTAAGTCATCCAAGTCCAAAAATGAACGTTCAAAGAAATGGTATGTTATTTTAGATGAGTGAAGGAAAAAGAAAAAATATCACAGGTGTTGAAATATAGCTAAGTTTGGAGTAAGCTCAAGACGAAAGTACTGATGGTGTGACAAAAAAATGGTGTGGGTAGGCCTACTTTTTACCAAGACAAAAATATATGCTTCGCTTTTTTTATGTAAAATTTTATTTAAAGCAAACGAAATAGGGTTTTACACGGTTGTTTTATTTTCCAAGTAAGCTGGTTGAACCATAGACTAAACAACACAAGTAGCCTTCTCATCCCATTGTAAATTATGAAGCACGTTTTCCTGTCTAGTTCATGGTTGTAGGTACACTTGTTAATTTTAAATTCGTTGATCGATACTCTGTTAATAAAATTTTAAACAACATATTAAATACTAAACATCAATTCAATCCACAGTCGGGCGTCGATTGGGAATCGTATTGACTAAATCGTCGTGCCGTTCCGACAGCGTCTGCCTAGTTTCAGTTTTACCGTCAGTGTCTGTCTACACACACACACACAAACACGAACACAGACAATACCTATTGCGTTCAAGGCTAAGGCGATACCGGCAATAGTTGCTCGCACTGAACTAGAGCTACAACCGAAGGTAGCACTGAATGCGAGAATTGAGAGACGTTGGCCGCCATATTTACTAGGGGAATAGTACTTTGGAACTAGGGCAGTGCAATTGCCAACAGCCAATGAGCTGATTGATTCTTCTAGTGGTACCAACATAACAACGTTTTACAGCGTCTCAATTTTCTAGCAGAGTTGCTGTGCCAGTGATACCTACATTTGGATGTTTTCAGTATATGACTATTTCGTTTCGTAAAAAGCAAGAGCGCACGATAATTTTGGGCCGGCATGAACTACACCAGTGGTCTGATTCAGAATCTAAACGAACAACAAAACATTGACCATTGCAACTTCCTCAAAAATATGAGTTTTTATATGAAATCGGTACCGTATCGAGAATTGTGAGTAATATTTCAGAACTGGTATCGAATCGACAAATTCTGTTATCGACCTATCCCTATTAAAATACAATTAATATTCGACTAATACGCGTAATTCAAGCCATGGCCTTAAGTTTTGAGACCGAATTTGGTTTTGTTCCAGCTATGCGTAGATTGACACTGCTACTGCTGTCGCTGTGCTGTTACACGTTATTATAGATGGATAGAGCTGGCGGGTGGCGGCGAGTCGGCGTATTCTGTCAGCGATTCTCGAATCTTTTCTTACGTTTCGGTGGATTCAAGATTCGGATTCGACTCATCTGAGCTGCCACGCCCGTGTCATTGACTGTCGTGTCTCGGGTCTCAGTCTTTCGTATGCTTATTGACGACAAGTATAACATTGCGGAATGAGGTGTTGAATGTGAAATGTTTCTTAATCAGCATTTTTTTACAGTTAAGGAGGATGAATCAGGGAGTAAATACAAACTTACTATAAATTAAACTTTATTACACAATAATCCATATAAGCTAATGTACTAGTCGGCAGAAAAATTACCACCTGGAATCGAAGGAATGAAATCCTTGTCATTATTTTCTACTAAAAGTACATACACAAACACACATACACAGACGAGACGAAGACATTACAAAACAAATCATTCGTAATGTCTTCGTCCCATCCGTGTATGTGTGTTTGTGTATGAAGTTTTAGTAAAAAAAAAAAATGACAAGGATTTCACGATCCAACTGCGACGTTTTGACAATAGCCGAAACATGTAAATGACCTTCAATAAAATTGAGCTGTTCGTCGGATTTATAAGGTATGTAACCTATTCATGATGATGATGATGTCTCCGTCATTGTGGGTGGTGTTCATGATTTTTCAACCAGGAAGAAACCACTTATAATTACAATTAATGTACTACACACTAGGCATTTTCACATTCTATAACCAGTTCAAATTAAATTACCTCTTAAAACTAAAAGATGACTCTGACCAAAACATCAAAACAAGTCAAAATTGCCAACTATGCAGTGCACAAAATATCAACCTACACAAAAGAAAATTGTATCGGACAAAAGAAAACATTTCTAACCTGGCTCAGAGATGTAATAAACTCCTTATCAGAGACACAATCTTTAACGCACTCTGTGTCTCCTCATGACCTTTATGAAGGTGCATTTAAGTTCATTTTACTAGTTTTTGTTATTTATGCTTTTTAATAAAACAATATGGATATAAATAAATTTGGGCAAAATTACAGTAGCAAAAAGCTATGGGTAAAATGCAAAATAGTATTTTGCTGATCTTAGGACAGATAGTATAACTGAGTAACTGAGACTAACTGGAAATACATAATGTAATGAATACATACATACAAGGTGTCCAGTCCAGCGTTCTATCTAAATAAAATTTAAGGACAATCCCAGGTTTTCCAAGTCCAAAATTAAAAATTTCCAAGGCAAGATGAAGATTTGCTTAACAAAGAATAGGGCATTTGTTAGCGTTACTAATAAACTGAGCATCTTACCTTAACTTCTTCAATTGGAGTACTGTCAGGAATCTCTCTAAGGATAACAATACATCTCTTATGACTGGGCCTTACTTTCTGGCCCTCTTCATCAACTTGCAAGTTGGGTGATTCTGTAAGCCGACCAAACACAATTACTGCACGGTAATACTGGGAAAATAAATATCCTTAGATTAGAAGATGGGAAACAAACAAAATTAAAAAATGTTGTTTATCACTGTAAATAGACCATGAAGCAACTAAAAGCAATGCAAAATACATTGGCAAGTTATCTAAGTAACGTTTGAGGAATTAAAGACGCATCTGATCCTAAATTGGATGCCAATGACTTCAACAAAAATGTCTAAATCAATATATTTCTAAACAAAATGTGCCTGAAAGTTCTAATCACAGGGACAAACCATAACGGCCTACACAATAGAATTTGATAAAGAGAACCTATTTTTTATACTTGAGTGAAAAAGTAAAAGACCTTTGATTTTAGATTATGAACTAGACATCCAATCATCTGTCTGCACCAGATTTACACTTCTAAAAACATACTCATCTTAAATAGCCCAAATTTTTACTGTTTTGAAATTTGATGGGTAATTTGTTGAAGTTTTTTAGTCTTCATAGCTTGTATACCATTATTGCCTAATTTAACCAAGCCTTACCCCTTAGAACTTCCGTGATCAGTTTAATGTCCTTGGTCAGTTTCTTCACAGCATTAAAGTTAGCCACGGTCCAGATCGGGACGTATTGGTCGTTGTCCATTTGAGACAGCAGGTAGGTGTCGTTTGCCAGATTTTCCCTACAAAAAATCAAAGTCATATCTGTATATAACCAGGTGTCATTTGAATATATATATATTCAATTAGACCTGCATCTGATCTAACCCAAAGATGTTAACTGAAAGAAAGGATCATGAGGTCTTAAGTTCGCCTCGGTAAAGAAGAATTTATATATCAAAGTGTAATTAATTATAAGATGTGATTAAGAGTGAGTTATAAGTGTTTAAAGGTGTGTGTGTGTGTGTGTGTGTGTTTAAGGTAAGTGTTTAAGAGTGAAATGAAATGAAAAAGTGCTTTATTGTACAAATTACATAATAGTCTACCTCCATATATGTACAACATATACAACACTAACTTGCACATAAAATAAAATACATAAGGTACTGCTAAAAATAAAAACCTAACACTTACAAAACAATGGTCAATGTTGACCGTCTGTTTGGTTGGCAACATACATACCTTCTCCTTAACAAAAAAACAAAAACAATTCCCACTTTACAGTAATATTAAAAATGTAATAAAAAAAATAAAAAAAAAAAATGTTTTTGTAAATGAAGTTCAAAGTGTATAAATTATTATATTACTGTTTAAGAGTGATTATAAGAAATTACTTTGGGTTAATCACTCAGGCAATCAGGGTCATATTGGTATGAGTTTTTAAGAACCCAAATATATTTTATAACACAATTAATATCAGTACGGGAGGATGTATACCTTGAGAAGTAGTATTCGAGCTGAGAGGAGAGCATCTGCTTGAGCTGGTCAAGAGGAATACTCGACTGTGTATTCTCCGCTGTGGCCGGGGGGCTAGTGGCGGGGGCCGGCCCCCCCTCGGGGGCCGCACCATCACTGAACGTCTCCTGAGGATCCACTACGCCGTTTAATGTGCTGTCAACACAAAGGAAACTATGACAGAATGTTTCCGCTAAAAAGTTTTTACTTCATAGGTGTTTTTGACACTACAGGACTATAGTTCGGCCGCTTAGAAAGCGACCTCCTCCAGCATTGGTTTAGCATTAGCGTGCAGGTCGTTTTCTAAGCGGCCGAACTATAGTATGCATATAAATGTGTGTCTGTGTATGTATAGTTGTATAGGCCTACATAGTTATTAATAAACTAGTGATATGTAACCCTGCACAGTTGACAAAAGCCATGACAGCAGCCATTTTGTAGTTTGTAAATTATTTTTCTACACCTGACAAAGTCCCTCAGGGGAAGAAATATTGTGTGCACAGTGTATTTTCTAAATTTTCTATGGCCTACCTACACTTTCGAGGTAAGCTCCAGCTGCTATCCTCTTCTTTTCTACGATTCAAAATCCTGGCCTAGAGCCTTTCCTTGAACAAAACTAGGCTGAGTGATAAGATCAAGTAAAGAGATGCAAAATTTAAAAAGCTGATCAGACTTTGGCAAAATTCAGTGGGAGTCATTAACAGTCATTTAACCCTTCCAGGGCTATGGACGGATATATCCGTCAATTTTTGTTTACTTTCCGGGCTTAAAACGGATATATCCGTCCCGAGAAATTTATTTTCTGGGATAAAGACGGATATATCCGTCCAAAAAAACGAATTGATATACAATTTTAAAAAATAGTTGTTTAGCCTCCGGATTACTGTATTATATTTAAAATGGTTTACAATACCTGCATATAGTAATCCTTTGTTGCTGATTTTGGCAACTAGTTTCGGTTCATTAGTGAACCTTCTTCAGGCCTCAAGGTGTCAAATGATCATTTCATTCGAAGGTCGTTAATAACAGAGTTCAATAAATAAGACATATACAAAACACAATAAACGGAACGGACACACATTACAAAAAACACGAAATTTATATAATGATCACTTCATTCGAAGGTCGTTAATAACAGAGTTCAATAAATAAGACATATACAAAACACGATACACGGAACGGACACACATTACAAAACACACACACCTTGAGGCCTGAAGAAGGTTCACTAATGAACCGAAACTAGTTGCCAAAATCAGCAACAAAGGATTACTATATGCAGGTATTGTAAACAATTTTAAGTGATATACAATGTTTAAAATACGGTAATAAACATTACACTGCATTATAAATGGGTTATTTTGTTTTTGTGGTTGGCAATAATGATTGCCGCAGCTGTTTCGGCTATTTCGCACCATAGAGTGTGTGTAAGTAAATATGCTGTCACTTCACACATGGTTGTTAGTGAGTGATGTTTACATTTTTTGTTTTGTCCTTTATATTGAGCTAAAGTTACTAATGCAAACGATCTGAAATTTGAAGATGTTTTTGGGATGCTTAGGGGTTTTAGACTTGGCAGTGAAAATAATAGTATGGATTGTGATGGATATGATGAAACTGAAGAACAGTCTTTACGTACCGTAGTGGAAGTCTTGCCGGGGAATGGGATTGAGGACATGGGAGCGGAACTGAGTGGTTTAGATTTATTTAAGAATGATAGATACATTTTTATGGATAAAAAATAAAACAAGGGAAGGAATAGCCTAAGGTTGACGAATATATCCGTCTGCCGCCCACAAGAATCCTGAAGATTATTGGCAGTATTCATATGATTATCACTGAAGGCGGCAGACGGATATATCCGTCCACCTTATGTTTTTTGTGGGCCAACAAAGACGGATATATCCGTCAAATCAAATTTTATTTTCTTCATAACTTTTCTAGAAAAATTAGTTCAGGCTTTATTAAAATCTTTTTATGATCCATGAATTATTTCAAGTGAAATAAATACAAAACACAACCACTTTAGTTTTTAATTTTTGGCAAAAAATAATTAAGCTCCAGCCCGTCATTTAATTTAGCCCTGGAAGAGTTAATAGTGTGAAAAATGAAATGTATTTTCAACCTTTGGATTAAAGAACTTTTATAGTTGAAATTGATTTAGACCTATTTAAAAGAAGTTCAGCTTACATTTGATGGTTTTATTTCCTTGAGTAAAATGTTATATCTATTTGACTCTAAACCTCGGTTTCTTCATGATAAAACTTTTTTATCACCTTACTATGTAGGTTCCTTCTTATAAAACACTTACACCATATAACGTATATTTATAACAAATTTTAGTCAGTTTGATTTTTTTCAAGTGAACTAACTTATCCAAGTACAATGGAACAGGTGTCGCCTCATACCTGAAGTCATTGACAGATTCTGCCGTGGTAGCCGAGACAGAAGCAGGGGGTGGGGGAGCCTGGGGTTCAGGGGAAGCAGCATAAACCGCCCCTGAAGGGATCTTCCCAACGTCCCCATTCATGTACACGTACCCTGAAACAACAGAAACGAATTAAAATCTCAAATATGTGGTTTACTTCTGTCACCGACAATGAACAGGCCTACCACAGGACTAAGGTGGTTTGGACAGTTGAGGAGAAACTTGTGCATGGGTTAAATTTAAAATTGACTCATTCAAAATCCTTTTTACAGCTTAAATGAATTTATGAAGTGCAATTTTGTTATAAGTTCTATTTAAAACAGGTCATTGTGCTATGTAATTTATGTAATTTTATAAAAAGAAATTAGATTGTATCAAGATGATTTTTTGTAATGTTATATGACCTGCCTTATTTCTTTGAAAAAGATCAATGGAATAAATTTTTCTTATTCTTATTAAGTTAAAATTAGTCGCACGTATAAGTAGTATTATTAGTTCAGTTCTTTGTTAATTCAGTTATTCATCCAGTTCTCATCCAAGATTGTAGTTGCAAAATAAGGGGAGCTACGAAGTTAGTTTAAATATGTTTAAACTAAGTTTAACCTCCCATCGGTCGCACCAAATCTATTAGATACTGCAACATGAAAAATTCCCGCCATTTTCGTGTTCCCGCCCCAAAACCAGTCTTGGCCACTGTGCTGCTTCCTCCCCTCCCTCCACACACCTCAGTAGCGCTGTTAGCGTCGTCCCGTACACACATGCCTTGTTTTGCTTTGTTGTATCTGACAGATATACAGTGCGACCGGCCGTGTTTTTATTTTGTGATGCATTTCGTTTTTATGTGATATATCTCTGTTATATCATACAAAAATTGGATGATTCCATTAAATTTAGAAATAAATAAAACTGTTTTTACCCAGCAAAGACAACGTTTAGTTCAGAATGTGACGGGCATGGTGCACTGTATCTAATGGATAGGCCTACAGGAATGTGTAGGCCTATGGTCTGACAACTTTTTTACTAATTGAGAAATGAAAACAGTGTCAAATATGTATGAAATCTATAGGTCAAGAGTTGTTATATAAAGTAAAATAAAAATTAGGGGGAAAACATATTTAAAGTGGGCTTCTCAGAAATTTTTAGGGAAAATGTATCTGAGAGAGATAGTGTGCCGCCTCGGTCACGTTGAATTAAATTTTAACATTAGGCCCTAATTGGCGTTTTTAGTTTTAATTAGCCTTATTATTATTATTATTTTATGGCCAGCATTGGACTACTTAAGTCAATATAATGGTTAGATTCTTTTTAAATTCTGTCTGTTCTTCTTGTCCGCCCAATACTTCTTCATTCTTTCCGACCGTTGTTTTCTTTCTTCTTCCGAAACCACTCTTCCTCGTCTCTGATTGTTTGCTCCTATTAGCAGGATGATATTTTTGTCTTTGAGTACTGCAAGCGCCTCTGACTTATTTTCCAAATCTTCTAATGATATTTTCAACCTTCTCATGTCCTCCTTAATCTCTGTAATCCACCTAAAGTCACTCTTGCTATTCCACAACTTGTCAATTATTTTCTTGCTTATTCTATTTTCCAGTGTCCTTAAAAGATGTCCAATGAATGAAATCTTTTCTTTTTAATTATACATGTTAATGGCTCTATTTCCTTATATACAGTTTTATTTTAGGCCAATCTCCAAACTACATCTTTTTGATATTTTTTGTTTATACATGTTCTGATGATTCTTCTTTATATTATTAGTATTTTATATATTGCTACAGTGTTAGTTGTTTTAAACATAGTTTCACTTGCATATGTTATTTGTGGAAGTATAACTGCTTTGTAGTGTTTCAATTTTGTTGCTATTAATAGGCATTTTTTGTTGTATGTGTTTTTAGTAATATGTTGCATTCTGATCAATTTATTAATTCTATTTTGCCATGATGGATTTTCTGTAAGATTGTATGTTATAACTTCACATTTCATTATTTAATTATTATCAGTTTTACATTTTACTAATTGGTATTTAACTTACTCATATGGACTCAAAATAATTATTGATGTTATTGTAACTTAACTTCTCGCCTTTGCCAGCATTTGATGGTGTTTACATTTTTTTTTATTATACAGGCCTAAACTAAGAAGAAACCAGTTAATAGGCCTAAATTGTTATCATGGATGCAATGCTTGAAAATTTATTGTAATTAATTTTAAAAATATATGTAAAAAATATATGGGCTAGTAAATTAACCTAAAACTAAGAAAATTCTTTATACATGCCACATAATGTAAGCACAATTGTTTTAACTAACCAAATGAAAAGAATCAAACAATTCATTGGTAAAGATAAGGTAATTGTTCAGTTGATGCTCTGTTGGCAAATTCCTGACAAAAATGATTTTACTGACAAGTGCTTTCAAGACAAGATAATGTCAGTTGCTCATTGAAGTTATATTGGAATAAAAGAGAAAATTCCATGTAACAGATGTAAAAAAAAGTATGGTAACAAATTGTGACATAAAATTTTACTACCGAGAGTTTATAAATATGTATTATGGTAAAAACCTGTTCGTGTAGGTGATTTATGTTTTACAAATTAGCATTATAGAAATAAAAATGACAAATGCTATATCGCTTTGTGTGAGAAAAGAACCACTTTTTTAGTCTTCTTCTACTCATTATGTCTAGCTAATAAATTAGCTAACACTAATAATTCTCTCACTATTTCTAAAAATAATACTTTACATATTACCTAATTGATATCTAGCACTAAGGCACAAATAAGATCACAGTGTAGGTTAGGTACTGGGGTACTGGGTAGATAGTTAACGATAACAGAAAGAACAACGCAACTATGTTAGGTTAGGGAATGAGACCTTCCCAACAGGAACACCAACACCCTCGCCCACGAATACTAGAAAAATACCGGTATGGATCATAAACATAAACATATGACGTTTTTGGCCCGAAAGTAAACAAAACCCCTATACTAATAGCATTATTAAAATTAACATTTGGTTTTGTTTACTTTCGGGCCATAAACGTAATTTGTTTATGTTTATGATCCATACCGGGTCTTTTCTAGTATTCGTGCCCCCGCCCATACACGACGTCGTGTCGCCGGAATACAATCGATTGTTAAAAAAAACTATAGACTGTGTCGCCGGAATACAATCGATTGTTGAAAAAAACTATCGATAGTCTATCGATTGTTAAAAACAATCGATACTATCGATTGTACAATCGACAATCGGCCATCTCTATTAAACAGTGATATCAATCCAGTCCAGATCGGACTGAAATTGACTGAGGACTGAAATTGACTGAGTTAAAAGACAATATGTAACCGTCTGCACTACCATCGATGTATCGATGTTTGACACTGGGAGGGTTAATAATTGAATTGTAACAAAACCCCCCTTTTATATTTGGAAAAAACATGCTAAATTTAAACATAGGTGTTGTTGTTTATTGCTCATAATCTCGCATCACACCAGTTTGGTATTTTTTCTTGTTTCAGCTTTCAGCCTTTCCTCCACAAAGAGTAGGCCTACTTGAAAGTGAGAATACAGTGAAAATACGATTATACAATACGATTGGGGATTGAAGATGTTTGGATAGCTGATTTTTTTGATAGTCGGCCATTGGTGTGAAAAAAAAAATCTTTTTTTACTTTGATAACATTTGAATAGTTTTTTACAGGTTTTTATTTCCTCATGCGATGGTATCAACAACCGTGACCATATCATGCAGTCTGATCGTCTCTCACAATTGCAGCTATATCCGTGAGCATATCAAGCAGTCTCGGCAACACCAGTTCGTCTTCCTCGATCACGGAAACATCCGTAAGCATTTCATGCGGTGTCGGCCGCAAAGGAGAACGCTTTTACACTTTCTGCAACAGACTTGGAAAAGTCCGAAGAATTTCTGTGGGCTTATGCGGTCCAAGTTGTGTGCAACTAAATGAACCATGTGTGAAAGTTTTAATGAATATTTGGAAATAAATAAGTTTTTAAACGCTTGTATCGGTTTGAAAACACCTACTGTTATTACACTGAATCGCTTTGTTAATTAAGTTAATTCTATGCGTTCTTCCTAACGATCGATGCACCAAATATTGACTTCCCAGCTTTCATTTATGTAATGCATGATGTTTTGTAGCGTTACTGTTTGCAGAACGGAGAATTCTTCTGCAGAAAATGTTATTGATGATTCTCTAAATGTTGTAAATATTGTTGATTCTCTACAGAAATATTTAATGAAAAAAAAATTACTAACTTATTATGTACCGGTAGCGTTTTTTGCAGAATCGTATACAGGTTAAGTGGAAGAAAGTGAAAATTAATAATTTAAAAAAAGTCAGGCAGGCTGGGCTTTCTGCAGCCCTCCTTGTCTTTCTGCCGAAATGTCGCACAGTCGCCTGTAGTTCTGCTTTGGGGGGGGGGGGGGGTCTCGGCGACACAGGCAAACGTCTCCCGCGATCGTAACAACATTTGTGAGCATACCTTGCGGTCTCAGTGACATCAGCAATTCTTTCTTGCGGTTGTATACTGGTGTGATTGGCCTTTCAGATATTCGGATACCGGCCTTCAGATAATTGATGATCTACTTTAAGCTACTTTCAGCGGGTCAAATTAATAGACAAAGAGTAAAGAACTATTATTCAACAATCTGTAATCCTTCAAAAATATCATTTTGAGTTTCAATGACAGTAGCAATTTGTTAGGAAGAGCCAAAAACACTTTTTAAGGAAAGCGATCTAAAGCTCTCAATGTTTGTTGATAAATTTAAGTGTTTTTGTTTTTTATTTTTTATTTTTAGGCCATTTCAGTTAATCAGTAATATAAAAGTGTTTTTTTATTTAATTATTCACTCTGGTTTTCCAGTTGCTTTTATAAGTTCTACTGCAAGTTCAAATTTTAGTTTGAGTAGGTCAAGATTTGATGAGTTCACCATAAGAATACCCTTCTGCCCTTTATACAATACTGGCAGTATGGGCCTTGCAACGGGGTCAGTATGCAAAAGAGACAATGTTGGTTCTTTAAAAATGTCTTAAAAATGGTTTCACTCCTACCCTTTTGTGGAGCTCAGCCTACACAATATATTTAAATGTCCCACCATATACATGTAAAGTCAAGCCATGGTACAAGCCAGGACAATATGGTCGCGCATGAGCAGGCAGCGACGATAGCAGGCAAGGACGAGGAAATACCAGTGGTCGTGCCCCTGCTCTCCAAGGACCAACATGGCTTCCTATACTTGAATAGATACAACTTCCGTATCGGCGTGGTGGGGCGATCTGACGTTCGAGTAAGAGGGAGAACTGCCAGGTTGACTACCTGACCAATAAGAGCAAGGAGAGCCTGACGCGGTTTCCATAGCAACAGGCGCTGTTGCCATATCGCACTGCATCTCCACGCCCGCACGCACATGTGCAGTTCCTCCAGTGTTATGACAGTGACTACTTCGAGTACAGTATACTGTCCGCGAGAGTTTAGAAGTCCCCTAAGCTAAAAAAAACCGTTTTGATGTTGGAATAGTCATCACATGTGTATTTCACAGTATATTTTGGGTTTACAACAGAAATGTTGTTTCAGAAGTCAGTAATAGCAAAGAGTGTTCCAAACATGGGGAATCATTTATTTTGGAACAAATTTTTCTGTACTTCTACGCTGTTCTGTTTACAACACTTCCCTATCAGCAGATGTTCTCTAACAGATAACACGAAATTACAGCACAGCACACAGTGTAACGTTGCGTGCATTGTTGTAAGCTGGCGCTGGCGCGCATATTCTGTGAGGAAGTGGCAGTTCCCGCTCACTATGACTAACAACGCGGCAACACCGCAACAGCAGTCTCCCCACTGCTCGCTACCCCTCCACTGCTCGCTACCCCTCCACACCTCTCCGATTCGGAAGTTGTATCTATTACAGTATAGTTACATGGGACACGGGGGTAAGGCCCCCTTGTGAGGTATGGTGTTTGACTAAAATATTTTTCTAAGGAATCCGTTTCAAATATCAACTAATTTAATATAATTTCCAATGTCGCATTTAAATAATAAAGGTTGGTTCAATTCAATTCTTTGTTCAGGTTGTGTCCAGTTGTCTGATTAGTAATTATTGCACATATTCAAAGATCATGGTATTTGTGTAGTTGTAGTTGTTCAATTAATAATAATAATCATCAAAGCTGGCTCTTGGGGCCTGTAATTTGCAGTAGGTAAATTGACTACTCTGGTCAAATAATCGCTAGTCTAGTTGTCTTTCCCAACACGAACGGTTTGGTCATGATAATGTATCGAACTACCAAATTTCCAGAATGTAGCTAAAATATGCCACAATTTAATTTATAAACTAAATCTATATAGGCCTATATAATACGTGAAGCCGTTTTTTGTTAACGCAACTCCTCCCTTATTTGTTTACCAATTTTAACGTTTAAGGTGTCAAAAGATTCGTCTCAATATGTAGTTTTGCAATAAGTTTTTAGAATTTTTAAATTTCTACTCTTAAGGGCGTGAGACCCTTTTTAAGGTCAGGTTTTCCCCATAAGAAATACATAGAACAAGTTTAAAAACAAAAAACAGCTGTTTATAAAAAGAAACTTATTAGCTTTTTGGGAGTGAATATTAATGTTTGTAATATACAGTAGGTTAAGAACAAAGGTTAAACATTTAATCAGTTTTGTTGGAAGAACAGAAAACGCCTCAAGTTCATAGAAGAAATATTGAAAACGGGAGTAGGAGACAATTAATAATAAGATATCTTATGCCTATGAGGAGAGTAGAAATAGAGAGGCCTGGTCTAATAGACACCCATCCAGATACACATTCACTTGGTGAGATGAATAATATTTGACAGTTCTGCTTTGCAACTTACTTTGGATGTGAAAAAATATACTAAGCACATAGTGTTGTCACGGTGGTAACTTGCCTAATGTCAGATCACATGAATGCATGCAAGAAATAAATACTTCTGACACTGACAGATCGAGATATTTCAACATTTAGTAGGAACTATATTAATGCCTTGACTATGCTATGTCCAAGTAGTAAGATTATACCAAATCTTGGCGGACTTATGTTTTGATTGTAAACTTTTGTATTACTCGCTCTACTTCAATTGAGAAAAAACGCAAATAGATTGTTTGCGTCTAGGCTATGTTGCCAGTTCCTCTGACAAACTTAAACAAAGTTTTTTGACTGAATTCACCAACACAATCCAGACATTTCAAGTCAAAAATAAGAAGTTTCAAAAACTTATTTACTATTGAAAGTGGGTCGCCGGAATTTTATCCCCCTGGGCAAAGCTTACGTCACTATGACGTAGTAACCTGAGTGGCCAAAAGTTTGTTGGCGGCCGGAATTTTACCCCTGCGGATTTGGAAGTCTAATGAAAATAGTCAGAGTGTGATTAATTAGATTTTACTCCCTGTCCATAAAACTAGCGTTTAGACAACTGAAGATGTACAGGCCGGATTTTTACCCCCAGAATTTTACCCCCTGGCTGATTTTAGAAATTGAATGATTGATTTTTTTATTTCTGTTTTTAATTAATTGTAAGCATTTCATTATTTAGTAGCCTATCTTTATTTATTTATTTTGTAATCCCAACTAAGTAAACAGAATTCGCTGTTTTATTTTGATCATATTAACCAATAGTTGGCTTCAAAGATCGAATCCTGACACTCGAATCTCAAAATTAATATTAAAACCCTGTTCGATTAGTTAATGGTAGGCGAGGCTACATATAATTTAAGATAGGCTACTTAATAATAAAATGTTTAGGCCTACCATTAAATTAAAACTGAATGACGATAATTAATCATTCTCACGAATTTAGATATATAAATTAGTGAGAATGATTAAGGTAAGTTATCTCCTAAGCATACTCTCATGGTAGATTTTATCATCCTTATGGATCAGCTGAAGACAATTTTATTGTTAGTTCTGTTCCGCCTAATGCACTATTAGGGGCAGTGTTTTGTTAACAATTTGAGTCATTTAAAACCTTATTTATTTATTTAACCAAATGAAACAATCTAATAGAAAAAATTGTTTTTCAACACTAGCAATCAGTATCACCAACATGAACTTAGACACAAAACACGAGTTTCAAAATGTATAATGGGATGAGAAGTCTACTTGTGTTGGTTGGTCTATAGCATGTACGTACGTTCATTATTGGGTAAGCTTACACGCCCGACATTTAAAAAAAAGCCCTTGTGTACCCGATTGGGCGCACACATCGTGATTGTGTTTAAATTATTTAGGTCTACTACGGTAAGTGTTTATTATAATAGAGTTTATTATAATAGAGAAATAAGTGTATAAAACGTAATTCTGTAGCCTTAATTAGAAACAGAATTTTAAATGAGTCCAGCTTTTATCTAAAGTTGCCAGCCAATATTTTAACTTAGGCTACTTAAGAAGGTCTAAGCTGCCTAAACTTATTTAATGAATCAAATTTTACGCTAAGGATCATTGACTACCAGGATGTGATAAATTACAATTAGGTCTACTAAGAATAGATAGGCCAATAAGCTAAATAGAGAAGAAGAAAACCCAAGACTTACGCCTAGTCTATTAGTCTATGTTCGTCCTGGCGTTGAAACAAATCAGTTACTAGGCCTAACTTAACTTAGCCTATTGAACTGGAGGTGGAGAGCAGCTGAATGCACAATTATCTAGTCTTGACGGTAGCCAATGGGTTGGTGATTATATCGATCACAGACGTCACATTAAAATAGTATTTTTTACACTATCATGATGTTATTAAGTCCTGAATTCATAAATGACCCCAAAGTCAAATTAACACAAAAAATCTTGAAAAAAACAAATTATGTACAATATTAAAACACATTTAAAGTAGGTATTTAAATTGTGCATATAATCTTACACTGAACACGATTATTATGTAATTATTTTTTTCCATTCCATTAATATTAAACACGCTGACATAAACTTTATAGGGTACACCCTTGTAAACTTAGGGTAGAAACGCACATACCGCGATTAGGGGCGGAGCAGAGCAATTTAGAGCGAAGAAAATCAAACCATGGGAGGTGCATGGTACAATCCAGTAGTAACACACAAACAAACAGCTGTTGCGGCCTAGCGGTTTAATTTGGAACAATCTAGTTTTATTATTCGAGCGTTTAGGAACAGAGCGAGCAACGATCTTGTGGAAATTTTTAGTACCACTTTAGCCGGTAGGCCGCTCTGTACGCCCATTCTACCGGACACGAAAACTACCCAGAAGGTACATGTATTGCATAAATGGTGATTCATGTTTCTTAAGAACTGGAAACATATATGATATTCACCATGCACCTCCCTTCTTTCATTTACTTTATGCACCGAGTCGCCAGAATTTTACCCCCCTGGAATTGTAACCCCTACCGGTACCTGAAAACCAAATGTGTACGGGCTGAAATTGTACACCCCCTTCCCCCCCCAAGTTAGAAACATCTTCAATCTTCTTTCAATAAACTTAAGTGGTATCATTAAAATAAAATTGGCCTACACATGACTTCCTATTGGTTTTCATTTTTTACTTTACATAATTTTGTTTCACGGACATGTAATGTAATAAAATATTAGGCCTAGCCTATCTGATACAGTGTAGGTAATACTTCTTACCTGCAGTTCCAACAGGCATTCTATGCAATAACTAAGCAAAGTATACAATGAGCTCTATTTCATATTTTCCCTGGTTTATAAGAATGTTCATTCATCCTGGCAATGTAAAGAATATTCATTCTATAGAATTCCTAAATAGGTAGGCCTATATAAGTTACTTTGCGTGTAACATGTAAAGCAACCTTCCAAAGTTTCATGGCGACCGGATGGGCAATATCGTAACGCACAAAGGACACACATTTACGATAGATAACATAGGCCTACATTGGATTAATTTATTTTATTTTGAATTGAGCTTGTATTTAGTTAGAATCAAACATCACATATTTAAATAGGTATTTATTGCTACCACGCCCAATTTCAAATTAAGTGCATGAAGAGGTCTGAGTCAAATGGGGGGGGGGGGGGGTACAATTCCAAGGGAGTAAAAATCCGCCACCCCCATGCACCCACCGATTGGAATTAATGTTTTAGCCATGTGTTTTCGCTGTGCTGGAATTTGCGTGCTAACATACTATGTGACATCTTGGAACTGATCGAGCTGCGAGCTCCCGTTCTTGTCGCTCTCGCTGGTTGCTGCATGTGTACGTCAGTCACGCCGCTACAGCTCGCTCTGGATCGCTGTATATTTGTGTATTTTTACCCTTAGGCTACTGATTTAAAATTAAACTCAAGTTAGTACCGGTACAAGTATTTGGATCTTTTAGTGAATTTCCCATATAGGGAATAAGCTACCGTAGTACTCATGGTAAGACCTGGACCCGCGACCGATATTTTTTTTCGTTTTGAGGTCCATAGAGGCCAAAAACACCATTCGTTCAAATTCATATATAGGCCTATATATACTATTTATTTCGCCCCGTTTAACTTCATAAGTATTCGCATAGCTCATTCACGTCCTGGTTGAAGTTCGTTCGCTACGCTCACTCACCTTTAGGTTGGAGCTCGTTCGCTGCGCTCACTTGCCTTCAGGTTAGCTCGTTCGCTACGCTAACTCGCCTCCAAGTTGAAGTTCGTTCGCTTCGCTCACTCACCGTTTGGTTGCAAATTACCTGTTGTCATAAATTGAAAAAAAAATAATAGTGCTGCACCCTGTTGGTAATCCTTGTAACTTTTATGCTATTGAACATCATAGAACAGAACCAACTTGTTTAATTGAAACAGCTGTTAAGATTCATTAATTCCTTTTAAATATGAAAAATCATAAGATTAACATGGGGAACTACAGAGCCACTGGGGCGGAGCCCGAAAGGGTTTTTGAGATAAGAATATGCTTTAATGTTAATCGGGAATGTGAGCTATCATCATGCCAAATTTCAGCCCAATCCATCCAGTAGTTTATGCGTGATTGAGCAACACACACACACACACAAACATACACACAAACTCACAAACTTTCAGATTTATGATATTAGTAAGATAAGATATATATATGTGTCCGTTAGCGCGATAACTCGAGCAAATATGATCCGATTTTGATGAAATTTGGTACAAACATGTAAACCTACGTTTATACGAACGAGTTTGCGATCCAGGATGATCGGACCATGGGAACGGGGGTTTATGGGGGGCTTTTATGGGGTAAAAATGGGTTTTTCCCATGTATGACCCAAAAAACATAAAATTTTGCAATTTCTTTCCAAACTATTTTGTAGAGCTTAGAAAAACAAATAATTTAGTATATTGAAGCGTTATAATGCGCCTAATGGTTACGGAGAAAATTTAAAAAAAATGTAAATTTTAAATTCCCATGTCATTCTTATGGAGAATAGGCCCTAAGTAAACTGGTTAGTTTGCTTGTTTATGAACATATTTTGCCCAAATTTGGAAAATGTTTTTATTTTTTACTAACTATTAACATTTTACATAAAAAAACACTTTTACCCTCCCTGTTGCAGCAAACCTAAGTATGTGTTAAAGTGATTCTATTTAAATAGGCGATAGGTTTGAAATTTTTAAGGAGACATTTTAGTGTAAATCCAATCAGGCAAATGGAAATTTGCTTAGTCTGCAGGTTTGCTGCGGCGGGGGTATTTTGTCATGTTAGTCTTGCTCACGAGATTCCACACTGTGTGTATACCGTACTTAGTTCTTGTTTTTGAATCACAATATTTATTATTGTTTCTTTCTCTATTGATGAATTGTTTTTATATTCATAAGTTAACTTATTGTTGACAATTGTTATTGTCAAGTTATAACATTTATTTGATGATAATCAGTGGTTTCAGTCATATCTGGTCGAAAGGGTACAATTCGTCAAGGTAAATTCCGTTGATAAGTCAAATAACATATGCAATAGGGTTTCCAAAAAAGGAACTGTCAATAAGGGCGTGCCACAAGGCTCAATTTTGGGCCCTGTCCTTTTTTTGTTATTCATCAACGATCTTTGGCAGGGCTTGTCTGTTCCAAACTTGTGCCTCTATGCTGAAGACACGTCATTAACGTTTTCTAGCCCATCAAGAAACCGCCTGGAACTTGATACGTTCTTAGAGGGGAATGCACTTGTCAATTGGCTTGAGCAAAATAGACTACAAGTTAATATCTTGAAAACTACCCTTATTGAATTCTCTATCAACTGTAATTCAAATAGCAGTTTGCTCAGTATTTATTTTGGGTGATGTACCTGTGTTTTCAGAACGCTCCGTTAAGTTCCTTGGTCTAATCATTGATCGCAATTTGACGTTTCATGATCATATAGATCACGTATGTAATAAACTGAGTCAGGGTATTTCTGTGCTCCGGAAACTGGTTCGCTTTGCATCGACTGATATACTCATGACCGCTTATTATGGTATTATCTATCCATTTATATCCTATAGGGTTTCAATTTGGGGCTCTGAGAGCACCAGATCCAAATCAGTGTTTAGGCTTCAGAAGAAGGCTATAAGATTAATTTTTCAGGTTTCATCCAGAACCTCATGTACCAAACTTTTCTCGTCCAACAAACTGTTAACCTTCCCATCGATTTATATTTTTGAAACTTTATCATTTTTGCATAAAAACTACCATCTTTTTCATCAATTTCTTCCATCTCACACTTATGGAACAAGAAGTAAGCCCAGATGCATTATGAATATCCCGCCACACTCCACCACATTTTTTCAGCATCATTTAAAATATTCAGCAATAGTTCTTTTCAACAATCTCCCACCAAGTTTAAAATCCGTTCAAGATTATGTAGTATTCAGGAGGAGGTTGAAGTGTTTGTTAATTGAAAAGATGTATTACTCAGTAAATGCCTTTTTAACTGATAAGTTTGAAGATGTATAGGTTTTTAGAGGGATTGTTTTATTTGGTTGCCATTTTGTAATTTTGACTTGGCATATACATTGTAACTATGTCTACATGCTTAATAAAGAATTTGAATTTGAATTTGAATTAACTTATTTTAGTTGGATATAGCTTTATTGTAATTTACCTTTTTGTAAAATGGTGATAACTTACTGTGGAAATAAATTAATTGAATTGGAAAAATCTTTTCTAATCTAACCTAACCAAACAACAGGCTGTAGGTTAAGACATTTCAAAATTTTGTACGATATTCCACACAGACCTTTTCAGTTATCAAACGGAATTTTGAAATGTTACAGCAAGTTTGGTTAGGCCTGGGTTTAGAACAAGAACAGTTTCATTTCATAATCAATATAATATACATGTAGGGCCTAACTTATTAAGTTATGTAAGTTAACTTAGGCTAACTTATATTACTTTTTGCCTAAATTAGATCAGTGCTCAATTTGTTATTTAACTTAGATAGGTATGCGTTTTAAGAAGTAAGTTAAAGGTCATTCAGTGGTCAAAGACTTGACCAAAAATATAAATTATATGTAGCCTACCTGACTTCTCAATTTTCACCCCATGCTGTAGGAAATAAAACATGTTATTGGAATTTATTTCATTTGTTTTGATTATCTGTTTATATTTTGTTGTTATTTCGTCACCAGCATGGCAACCCATAAGGCCCAAGTTAATTTTTTTTATTTTAAATTCATTTTTGTTATTTTTTTAGTCTATTTCAAGTTAATTTATAAAAGGGATTCTGCACATCTACATGAAAATATCTTTCTAACAGTAGCTTATGCGTAGATTTTCCCTGTGATGTGCACGAGCTGATAAAAAGGGGTTTAAAAACCCATGCTTGCCTATTAATATAAGTACCGGTACCCTACAGTAGACTCCCTCTCATACGGACTTCTTGGGACCGAGGCCAGTCCGGATAACGGATTTTCCGGATAAACCGACGTCCACAATAACGAGTTACAACGGACCGTTTAAATGCATACTAACTTATATACCTAAGGCAATAATGCTTTATTACGTATTTAGACATGTGATCACTGGTCTCAAAACTTTCCCACGAGAACAGTTGTTTCAGTAATGCCCACTTCCTGCCAATCTAGTCCGGTTAAACCGATGTGCTGATAAAAAATTTCCAGTTAAAGAGATGTCATTTCCAGCGAATCGTGTAGTCTGGTTAAACCGATGTCCGGTTAAAAGGAGTCCAGATAAGAGGGACTATACTATACCTATAACTTAAATAAATTAAAAGAAAGTTGCGTTTTAAAGAAGCATTTTAAGAATTAAAACAGAAGGAGTAAGGTGCTGAGTTAATGTTTTTAACTTATAATGTACGAAGTAGTGACATCATTTATTTGTTATCATCCTTGCTCTATCACCCACTTTTTTATGATAACTTAGCACGTAAATTAAGCACTATAAATAGCCTACATTATCTTAAATGTATGATTTTGGTTATAAAATACACAGAGGATACGCGTTCAGTAACCGAACGTGGATCAGGCGTCCCGGCAGTGTCGTCACCGGGTTGTGGCGGCCCAGAAAGCCATTACCACAACGATACGATGTACAGCTATCGTTGTACGTGGTGTAGTGGATAGTGTTCAGCTGATATGCAAGCTAGGTCCCTGATTCGAACCCCATGGGTAACCTTAACTTTTTGTCAGAGATTTTGCTTTGAATGCCATTTCTTCTTAAGTTCTTAAGTTAAACATCTTTTATTAGAATTTTTGGCATTTAACTTATCATTTTATTTTATAAACGGAATTTAACCATCATTCGATTTTTTTCATTATCAGCAAGTTTGGTTAGTTAGGTTAGGTTATGTCAGTAACTGCCAGATGCCTTATCTACGTCCGGGTACCGGACGCGTAACTTAAGTTATCCTTTGTGCAGAAAATATAATTATTTTCTATGTTTGACTTTTTCTGAGAAAGTGACAGTCATTTTCAGGCAGTTATTTAGCATAATAAGTAAGTGTAAAAACACTAACTATTTTAACGTGTCTTCAGTTAATAATCCCCTACCTGTGTTAAATAGGCTATAAAGTAGGCGTACTTAGTTATATTAGTAATAGCCTACACATTCTTCTAAGCAGACCCCTTGAAGAGTGCACAATGACTTATAGACCTAACTTAAACCTTGTCCATGTTTCAAGTTAATGCTTGCTCTAATTTTTAACTTATTTCTGGGCCCTGTAGCCTAGTTGGTTAATCTTCGGCTAACAAAGCTTAGGGAAAGCTTATAAATTAAATGGGCCAAAAACTAAGTTTAGGTCTAGGCCTAGCCTACTAACTTAACTTAATTTATATTAGCCTAACCAATAATTCAATTCAACAATAACTTATTTGGCAACCTTCAATTGCAGAATAACCAAATTAAATAAGGATAGACCTAGGCCTAACCCTATCTAAACTAGGCAAGGCCTAAGTTAGTAACTTAAAATGCAATTAAGTTAAGTTAATCTCCACGTTCGAAGTAGCCCATCCTAAAGATAAGTAGATGCCCTAAAAAAAACTCAGAGCCTTAACACTAAGTTAACTGCTAAGTTTATGCAATGTGAGATTATTTAATAACTTTAATTGGCGACATAAGAAATTATTATGAAAAACAAATCTCTAGCCTACCTAAGTCATCAAGTTACTAAGATATTAATTAGCCTAGCTCATTCAATTACCCAAGTACAAATAATAAGAAAATATGAATTGAGCCTATCATTAGTCAAGGGAGGAAGGCCACTAGATTAGTGAGCTCAAAGTGTAAAACATTGCGATAGGTCAGGGGTCTAAAAAGTAATTTATTAGCTTCATAAAATAATATTATAGGTGTGAGAAGGAAGAATCCTAATTATTTCTAGCACGCCCAATCGAGTTAACTTATTACACATCCTGCTTATTAGACAGTAATAAAATTATTCACAGGAACTACGTCTAATATAATTGTAACAGCGGATTATTTGATCAAACAAAATTACATCTCCATGTGCATTTTAATTTTTATGGAGAATCTGATACCAGCAAATGTGCAAAGCAGAACACACCGTGGAGCGAGCACTGGGATGCGACCATTTTCTTATTATTACACTACCTACGTAACTACTTATAGTTAAAGTATACACTACACATTATTCTAGTGCTGTTTAATACAAAACGAAATTCTTACCGCTTTGATAGCTTCCAAATTTCAACAAATATTCTTGATGAAACTAGCAAAATGGACGTCACTCAAGGCACATGCCAATGAAACATTGCATCATGGGAAGGAATAAGAGATTCCGTCGTCATCACGCAGCCAGCTGAGTATCTCTTTACATTTTCATAAAAAAGATTCCATAGAGTTACCTCTGACTTGGATTGTAAGTTATAAAAAGTGCACGTTTTAAAATAGTTCTTTTCTTACGTTTGAACTGTAATCAATAACTTTTTCCTACAGTCACCCGACAAAGTTGGCTTCCTTGTACTGTTTATAGTACAGAAAGCTGCTAATTGCTGCATATTTATACTTTGTCGTACGGTTTATACTTTGGTGCACAACAGGATTCCAACGAAACAACACAAAACAGCGTGGTTCTATTATACACGTAATCCGTGTACGCTTGGAAATAGGTTGGCAACATTTAAAGATAATAATACTATGAGCAGCTGATTGACTATTATAACTACGATTTAATCTGTAATTTCGTGTTTATAGTTTATGTTCTCTTTTCGGTATTTCTGAACTTTCTGGTCTTTTCTTTTAAACGTTTTTAAAACATTCCTACGATCTTAAAAAACAAGAAAATACCTTTAAGGCATTTTTTAGGTGCGGAAACCACTGCAAATTAAAAAAAATATACGGAACTATTTTCTCAAGTCGTGGAGCACATTGCTTGCCGAGGAAAAAATAGCGGAGTGATATGGACCGGGGACTACTTCCTCTAGGGCACCTATTTGAGTTGCCAGCTGAACCTAAAAAAGTGTTGTTGGTTAGTCTGGTGTTGTATAGTGTTTGAAAGACTAATTATTTTATATGCTTTATAGTGACTGTAGGAAAAATATGATGTGTAACACGAGTGCAAAAGGCTTTTGCTGCACTCGAGATCATTCCGCACTCGCCTGCGGCTCGAGCGTAAACGTTGCTCTCCTCAACAACACTGTTTACCTTCCCCGTAGCAGCAAACCTAAGCACTCGTTAAATCTAAAGTTATTTAGATTGGGAATAAATGTGTCTTAATTATGGAAATATTTTAGTAAATATGTAGACAAGTTGAAATTCACTTAGTCTGCAGGTTTGCTGCGGCGGGGGTATTTTATCTATGGTATTGTTTACGTCAACATTTTTGAGTTTGAGTTTTGAGTGGAAATGTATAATACATTTTGATTCCCCTCCCCCTGAACTCAAAAAGTGCTATCCCCAGGCGGTTTTCATCATATATTTTATTTTTATTTTGAGTTTCTAATGGTGATTTGATTTTCCCGTAAAACCCCACAAAATAACGTAAAATCAAGTTTTCTCGTAAGTGCCCCGAACGAATTTGACAAACATTAAGAAAGTTATATAGTCCATTAAATTCTGAACAAAATGGTACAACTCACATTGCTGTACAAATTACCGTTCAAAAGTTATTGTAACTTATGTTATTTTCCCATTAAAAAACCTCCCAAAATAACGAAAAATCTTATTTAAAACCCCGGTTTTGAGTTATGTCCACTGTATATATATAAAACCAATGGTTATGTCATAGGTAAAACATATTGTTGCGGGCTTGACAGGTTCTTTAACTTGGCGATTTTATAATAGCTATTTTTATTTACACTAATATTCTGTATTTCTGTCACTACACTGACACTGCACTGTCACTAGACTGTCACTACTCCGGCGGGCGGTGGCTGCGATGATTCTCGGAAGACTCAACTCAACGTAACTAACTCAACTACCGTGTGCCGGAAGACGGTCCCTTATATAAGTTTGCTGTGGAACATTCTGGAGACCCCTAGTAGCCTAGACAAAGGTGTTTACGCCGTAGAACTGTAGAATGTTCTGGGCCCCTACTGAGGTAGTCCGTTGACATGGGTCTATTGTCTATCACTGGTGCGTTCGGAGAATCCCATGTTGAAAAACAACCCTTTTGAGACGATGCCTGGCTATTGTTGCGCCGGGCTCCTGACTTGTAACATGTTCTTAATTCTAAACAAAATTGTGCAGCCCATCATTGCTGTAAAAATTACTTTTTAAAAGTTATTTTAACCTTTGTGATTTTCCCTATAAAAGTATCAGTATCATACACAGTGGAACCTCGATAAGAAGACCCTCGATAACAAGTCACTCTTGATAACAAGTGTATTTTTCAAATCCCCTTCAATTTATTTTACCTCTAAACACATGTAAGAAGTCAACCTTGGTAACCAGACATATTTTATAATCCCTATGAGAGTCTTGTTATCAAGGTTCTACTGCAGTTACTCCCACCACTTACCCACGATAAAGGTTTTTGACAAGCTAATGGGAGAAAGTATGTGTCAGATTGCTGGTACGGTTTATTTAATTTTCTAAATTAATCTATATAAATATTTAATACGCAATACACGCTAAATAGAAAGTTTGTTCCCGATAAGGTTTATTTCTCTAATAAAATTCGCCCCCTCCCCATATTATGCACCAAACAAGCATAATAATTTAAAATTCATAAATCTCAGTTGTTTCATTATCATTTCAGCTCAAATAAAATGTAGCTGCTATGAATTAAAACTGGTTGTGTTTTGAGGTAAATTTGAGTAAAGAATTTGAAGTAAATGATGAATTTGATTGATTTTGAAAGATGATAATCAGTATACCTGTTACGTTTTCTTTTTAAGGAATTTGTGGCCGGTCGAAGACGGTGAGATAAATGCTATTGAATTAAAAACTCATTTATTTTAGACACCTTTGAATGGCCTACAGTGTGCCCGTGGTGTCCATCCACCCGAACCATTAAAAATTGAGCTTTAATGTTGATGAAAAGCAGTGGCGGCATTGGCGGGCTCACAGGGCCCGCGAGCCTTGAACGAGATTTTTGAAACATATAAGGGTGTTTGGTAGAAAATTTTCATGTCTAATTTTTTGTTTGTACTAGAAATTAGAGATACAAATATATAAGAAAAATTTTTATTTTGAATATCAAGCGAGATATGGAGTTTGAAAGTAGTAAATTTTTCATCTTTGGTACCAATTCACAGGGAGAATGGTTAATGCGATTCCCGCCAAAATTGGCATTCAGGTGTGGAAAAATAAGATAATAATCACTAGCTACTTAAAATTATAATTTTTTTAAATTTTTGAAAATTTTGTTACTGATTTTTACTGTTTTACTCAAAACTCAAACTCGAAAATGTTGACGAAAACAATATCCATATACTATGGTACAGGGGAGAAAGTAAAAATTGTCTGCAGTCATGCGGGTTGCATCATCTCTTCTCTGGCCTGCATAAGGGCGCTATGATGGACCGTTTTTAGAATCGATATGGCCACCATCGGGTCACAACAGGAGAGGCCCCTCTATTCTGTTACAGCTAAATGAACTCGGCCATTTGTTAACGATTAAATTGACGAATAAACCTAGTAGGCTAGGACACTAACTAATTCCATTCTTTCATTATTAATATAGGGGGCTGCAAGCAGATTTGTTTATCTCTTGAGTTACGGTACGTAAAAAATGTTACCTTCGAGTTATGGACAAAATCAGATCGGTTCGAAACCGGTTTGCTTTTTTAGGTATGATTTTCAATATAGAATACTGTAACTATTTTCAAGCCGAGCAGAGCCTGGCCTAGTAGCTTAAAAGATCTAGCACAAAATCAGAAAGTTGAGCTTTTACCGGTACTTCGATGAAATCGCGAGTCGCGACCCCAGAAGGCGTCTGCCAGGATTACGACCGCGCGCGCAATTTAAAAGATTCACGCTTTTGCCGCGATCGCAGGTGTCGACGACAATATTTTCCCAGAGGTGACGATGACGATTTCTCCGTTGCCGCGGGAGACGTTCAGGATTTTGCTGGTGGCCAGTAAAAAAGCTGGTACCGGTACCTACGTATATTTTGGTGATGGGAGATGTTCTAACACTACATTTTATGATACTACAGTATGTATAAAAGAGAAATTTACTACTTTTCCGTTGTAATTAGGATTTTTTTATCCGATCCTTTCCTATAATCTAAAACAAGTGTTTGTACGGGCAAACTTTTTTTTTATTTTCTTTCTTTAATAGGGTATTTGTCGCACGGTTTATACTTTGGCGCACACCAGTATTCCAACCAAACAACACAAAACTGCGTGGTTTTTTATGCATGTAATCACAGCCACCTCTGGCTGTGACGTAATCCGTGTACGTTTGGAAATAGGTTGGCAACACTTAAAGATACTAATACTATAATCAGCTGATTAACTATTGATAATACGATTTAACCTGTCATTTCGTGTTTATATTCTGCAAGTCGATGATTACAAAGATTGCTTTAAAAAATAATTTGAACATCCTAGTATTTTACTATGTATATTTAATTAATCTGTCATCCTCTTACAGAAGAATTGAACGTATCAATGATTAGCATTACACATAGTATGAATAAGTCAACCCTAAGTATGTCTTTACCTACATTTTTATCCAAATGCTGAATTTGTGACACAAAAGCTGGATGTTTACAGCTGTTATGTTAAGCAAATTATTTTATGCCAAAAGCTAGTTTAAAATCTTAGCGTCGGCTGCTAGACTTTAAAAAAATTAAAACTTAGTTTTTAAAAAACTGAGACCCTAAACTAAAATTATGGCTTCGACATTCCCTAGTTCTCAAAATTATCTTTCTTTCAACACAAAAATCATGAAAATCCATCTAGTGGTTGATTCAGAATCGTGAAATAAAAAAACACTGTTTCGTTTTAATATTATAGATAGATTTTCGTTCAACGCTTGTTTTGAACATAACCTAAAGTGTAGGATTTGAAAGATAAGAAAGAGAATAATTAGCTCTGTGATTGTGAATATATTTTTACGCCACACTACATTATTTTGACGAACTTCCCACGCAAGGATTTAGTCCAGAAAACAGCTGTTTGCCGCCAGCTTATTCAAATGGGGTTTCATTGCGTAATACTGTTCTGCAATGAGTTTTACCGGACACCAATCAGCTGATTATACTGTATTTTCGTGGCAATTATTGGTTATAAACAAAAACATAACCTCTCTCAGAGGTTATGACTAGTGATTATTAGTCCTTTAGTTGGTGGAAATATATAAGGATTTGTACGTATTAAGTAGTATGGCGTAAACTATCGTACGTAACTCGTCCAAAATGTGTGTACCGGACTCGTATGGTAATCCCGTACTCGACTTCGTCTCGCACGGGAACGACCACACTCGTCCGGTAAACACTTATTTTCAGGACTAGTAACGTAATATACTATTACGCCAGAAGAAATATGTAGCAGAAACTGCAAAACGTGTTTCATTAAACCTGTTTCCTGGAAAATCAAGAAAGAAGTATGAAAGAGCATACGAACTTTTTTCTTCTTGGTGCGTAAGTAAGAAAGTTGTATTTCGTACCTAGGGCCGAAAATGAGGTTTTGCCGGCTCGAGATAGTTTTTAAGTTCGAGACGAAGTCGAGAATTTAAATCGATCGAGAGCTGCAAAACCATTTCGGCCCGTAGTACGAACGCTATTTTTCACCACACTATACCCTATTACCACTATTCACCACTATAATAATGCACACTGATAGTCAACACAACTACAACTTTAAGGTTATGTAAAGAAATAATTTGAGGAATCAGCAAAAATAAAAATAAATAGTTGCTAGGCAACGGTGACAATAACACAATTCTATTGCACAATTCTAATAACAATTCTATGCAAGTTTGATTGTGTATTTAAAATGCATTCATGTTTTAAGTAAGTAAGCGGACAGCTGATTTTGCGGCCCCGGCCTGTAAAAACCTGCTCGGTCCCCAAATTTCGATGACAGCTGGCATGGCCAGCAAAACGTAACTTTCAGCCACCAATTAACGTATGTAATACAGCCAAAAACATCATAGTGTGGTGAAAAATTAGGCCTACTTATTTATTCTATTTATTTATACTGATTATATTGCTGTTGTAGTCTTGAAAATAAGTATCACTTAAAGATATTTCAACTACAAGCAGCTGGTACAGTGTTTCCCATTCCGTTCAACGCTTGGGTTTAACCACGATTACTAGAAAAATACTAGAAAATATAGTAGGCCTAAATAAAATAAAATATAGAAAATACTAGAAAAGATACTAGAAAATGGGTTTAACCTATCCTAAAAACGTGCTGTATAGTTTTTGAAAAACTAACTATTTATATGCTTTATAGTGACTGTAGGAAAAATATAATGTGCAACTCGAGTGCAAAGTGCAATTGCTCACTTTGCTCACTAGTTGCACAAATAACTATTGCTCACTAGTTACACAAATAAATATTTTTCAATTCACGTGCTGCCCCGCAGCGTTGAAATAAATATTATCTGTTTATATCATCTTCCTTTACAATACTTCTTTCCAGATAACGTAAATTTACGTTAGTTCAAAGTCGATAACTCGTCTTGGAATTAACCAATTCAAACAATCATCTCTAATGAAAGCCTTTATTTCTGTGAGTATTTTAAGCCCAAAACATATACAATGACTAAAATAAAATGGAGTTATTTACCATCGATTGCAGAACTACAAACTAGACATACCAATCTGTCTACGTAGACATTTGGATGACGACGATGTAAAATATTTAACATATTAAATACAAACCTAGTGTATGGAAAGCAATTTAGTAACAACGCTATAACACAAGTTTAATGAAATGATCTAAAACGACATTACATTAAATCTAAAACTATACAACTTTACCAATTGTGTTAACATGTAAAAATAATTAATTACAAATTTAGTTTGATTTACAAAGAAAGCTTCTACAGTTATACTACAAAGTCAATATGTAGATATTTGTTTCCCAATGAACTTTACCAAACGTTTATTAAGAAAGAAAAAATCTAAATTTATTTTGATTTATTATCCTTCCTAATTGGTTTATTTGGGATTTTTGCTATACGTTGATAAATTCTGATTTCATTCGGAATGTTAACCATTGAAATAAGTAATTGTGATTCTATTTACTAAAATCTATTATGAGGGGGTTCTCACATTTACACTTCTAGATACATACCATCTGTCGGGGCCGCTTCGGTTTCGACCTCTTCAGTTTCTTTGGGTTGCTTTAGTTTGCTCTCGAAGATGTCAGCCTCAGGGTTCAAACTTGCGGGGGTCGGACTAGTGTTCACCTATAAACAGAATAGTGTCCCAGATTTTATAAGTTCAAACAAATGTTACGTAGAAATGAATGATCAGCCACACAATTCAGAGGAACAACTGTTCCTAATATATCCTACAAATGTTCCTTGAAAAGATAGAGCTGGTAGAAATGTCTTGCTTCAAGTGAAGGAACACCTTTACGATCAAGAAAGTTTTTTATCGCCCTAGGGATATAACCTGTTAGTTTTATACGCATGGCTAAAGGTGGGCTCCGAACAACTGGGTTATAGTAGCATCACCAGTGGCGTACCAGAGAGCCGGTAATATTATCACAGACTTAATGGAGATAGTTATCTTTTATTGTAATACTCGCCGAGGGCTCTGCCCTTAACGCTTATTAAGTCCAATATTGATCTTCAAAACCATGATAAGCCACTCGAAATGCCACCCAACCCGGTATGGCAATCAATAGATTTTATTTCAGTAATACCTTTTACTTTTCAAGTCTAACGATGCGAAGCCCGCGGCTAACAGCTAGTTACATATAACCATTCTAGCTACCACGTTGACAGTTACCATGCAACATCTTGGCTGTATTACAATCTGTATTGCGTTCACGATACCGGTTACCATTGTAGCTTCCACGTTCACAGGTAGATAGTTGTTCGAGCTAATACAGATACCACATACTGTAAAGCTTTGACTATATATCAATAACCACGATAACAAAATTATTCGACCCAGTCTTACCACGTTGACAGTTAGTTGCGCAAGTTAAACAACACGTAATTGTATCTTGATCATTGAGATTTTGATAAATAATAGCCAACTGTCAACAGGAACAGTTCATCTTCAAATATATTCTTTATTTATTTTTATTACTTACTGTACTTATTCTTCACTTATAGGCTTAAATACATGCTCCCTGATGTGTAGTTTCTTAATGTCATCTTAGGTAATCTTATCTTTTCCGCTTTATGAAACCCACGATAACAGTTATTCTAACTGCATTATAATTTACCTCGATAGTTGATTAAGCTGGTACCACGTTTATTGCGCTATTATCTGTTTGTAGTTAGTGACTAGGATACTAGTTTTTCTTACTTTACCACGTTTGTAGTACTTGTTCAAGTCAATATAGAACATTTTCATTATATTTCAATATTTTGCGTAATAGCCAAAGTTATAAGTTCAACTTTGACCGTTCACGCTAATTCAGACACCACGCGGAACACGTTGACAGTGGTTCAATCTGTCATAGTATCCAGGATGACAATCCTTACCATCTCAGTTACCGGTACATTAACCGCGTTTTACTCTATAAGAATAACGTTAACAGTTAACTAAACTCGTATATAAATTCAACAATCTGGGCGATTTTATGTGTGTCGGAAACACGTCATCAGCTATTTGAATTAAAAAAATTCAGTAAAATTTCTAAAATTAACAACAACCAGACGTGAGCCTAAATGAGCAATTCTCAATCCAATATAGATAATTTGGCATGCTTAGGCCCTATTTGGCTCTTTCAATCCGGGATAAAAAAGTACGTTAAAACCCCTAGACTATAAATAATGAATGTTATTATGATCATTACAACGGTTAAATTTTAAGACCGTGTTGTTTACCAAAAATAAAACCAAATGTTATGACAACAAATTATTTATTCTGGCATATATAATCATACTTAAATTTATATGATGTTTTTACTTATCAAGAATGAATTAAATGACCAGTAGCAGTAGCGTGAATGATAGATATCCAATTTACCAAAGGTATCTTTGTAACATATTCAAACGAGAATATTGTTTCTGTGATTTAACACGACTCCTGAACGTTGTGGATCCTGTAATCCCGAGGAAGAATCGCAACATATGTCTGAGACAATCATTCCCGACACCATCAAACAGGTTGTTTACGTTTCCCGGGTTCCATATGGATGCCTCTCCCACGTGCTGTCAACAACGTTTAGCGATCTTCCGGAGATCCTGGACTCCCTGGACCCGCAGGGACCCGTCGTCAACCCCCAGGACCCCCAGACATTGTCCTCTGGCCCCCCGATGTCAACATATGGTCTAACCTATCCTACCTTCTGGATGATGTAGCAACGGGCCGAGTATGCGGTGCAGATGTAGGTGCCATCGGCGTCCAGGCAGGCTGCCAGAGGGTCCGCCACTTTCTTGACTGGCACTCGGCTACAATGGGGCATCTCCTGAGGACATGTACATGACCGGACCGACCTGTTGAGTTCGTAGGTTCGACTGGTGATGCGCCGACGCTCCTCGCGGACACGCGCGTGGGTCACCCCAAGTGCAACATCGACCCACCCCACCCAGCATCTCTACCTTCAAACTGTGTTATCTGAGTGTTTCAAAATAAATTGTAAACTTGTACACTTTTATTGGATAGCGCGATTAATTTCATTCATATCAATGGATACGAATGTGTTTAAATATAGCCAAGTAGTGTAGTTCCTTCTCAAAAGCGACAATTTTTGGTTAATCAGTAATACGGTTAATCTGAACTATACGCACGGTGTCAGGGTTGTCAATGTTGTGTTTATTTTTCTGTAAAAGACCTCGTTTTATAAGTTTTATGTAGTTGAATACAAAATATGCGTGAATAGACTGCAGTCAATTTATTTTATTCAAATAGTTTTACGAAAATACATTATTGATTGCCCTGTTGTAAAAGGCAAGAGTATTACACAAAACTCCCACTTACATGTAAAAATACAAACTATACAGGGTTGAAAAGCCACGGTACATTTAATTATTTTAACAAATAGTCAAGATAGCCAAGAGCTAAAAACTTGGTACAAAGTGAATCGGCGTTAAAATCATGTAAACACATTATTCAGTGGTGCCTTAGACTAAGCAACACGAAGGGAGTATGTTTTCTTATGGTGTTACGCTACCCCATCAGGGGGACGGCCCGCTAGGAGTCAGAAGAACATCTTAAATATGTAGCCATAGGTTGATATGTACATCAAACATCAAATTAAAGGACTTAACTAGTAAATTACAATGCCGTGAATTTGAACTCCAACGGTAAATTTTTTCACATTTTCTTCGATACAAATTGTTATAAGACATTTTTAATACAAATCAAGAACATTTTCAAAGTTTCTTTAAGTATTTCTAAAAGTCTTTAATATCAGTTAGTTTTAACAGTCTTTTTTTCATACATCGTTATCTTGAACTATTAACATTTTCTTAGATTACATTTTTTTTATATAAGACATGTTTAATATCATTCAAGAACATTTTCATACTCGGTTGTCCGTTTGAGTACGGGTTTGCGGCAACGTGTTTTACTAAATAAGAACTCGGCCAACAATGTACAGGGTGTCCCGTAACTCTCTGGACACATGTATATAGCGTTATTGCTTAGGTCAAGACTAAACACATTTCGCCATAGGAACATGGGTCTGTGGTGCCTAGTTTTCCGTCCGTCTGTATTTATGTGTTATTTAGAAAAAGATTAATAACTCCTCAACGGTTTGAGATAAAGCATTGAGATTTTGCAAAAATGTTTATCTTATTAAGACCCATTTTCTTTTAAAATTATACTTTAAAAACATCAACCGTTTCAAAATGGTGGCCATTTAAAATATTTGATGCCAAATTTCACGAAAACCGTTAGCTTTACAAAAAATTGCAAGAGAAAATAAAGTTAGTAAATTTTATATCGTTTTCAATGATTTATTTGTTAAGAATGGATAAATAATAAAGGAGAAATGTCTTCTTTTCCAAATGCATGACCACTTTTCTCCATTTAAACAATGCTTAATAGGCCTACTCCTATTACATTGTCTAACATTTTTTAAATTTTTACTCCTATTGCATTTTGGTTGACTCTATGCATAATCTAAAGCTGGCTGAAAACTGGTTAATTTCTAATAATCTTCTTCTAAATAATGATAAGACAAAAACTGTTTTGTTTAACCTTCGTGAAGTACACAGTACGCCAATGGATGAGAGAAATCCAAAATTTTTTGGATTAACTTTTGATTCTACTTTGACCTGGCATGACCATGTTATAGTTTTAAAAAATAAACTGAGTTCAAGTATATTTGCTCTTAAACAATTGAGGAGGTAGCTGCAATAAGGGCCTATGGATCCATAGGCCCTTTTTGCGGAGAACGTTTCTTTCAATTCTACACATGTTTGTTGGTATACCTGCAAAGTTTCATATTTGAATCTGAAGTATTTCTTTTGTACAGCTGTTATTAGAAAGTTGTGTATAGGCCCTTCTTGCATAGATCGAGGTTAATGACACTGAATGTTATGTATAGGGTGTCCCACGAAGGGGTTTAAACGTTTGATTTTATATTACGCGCCCATTCATGCACCGAACTTTTTGAAACTTTACACAGTTTACAAGGTAGGTTTTAAAAATATTCTGGGAACATTTCAACTCCCTAACCTTAGTAGAAACAAAATGGCGACATATTGAAAAAGTTACTTTAAAACATTAAAAAAGATATTTTTGGTTTTATAAAATATTTTTATTGTTACTTTCCAGGGCAATATGACTTTAAAACAAGAAAAAATTAGAACATAGCCAAATGGAAAACTAAAAATTAATCAAATAACTAATAAATAATAATAATAAATAAATAATTAATAATAAATCATGAAAGTAGTTTTTATAGAAAGCACATTGGTAAATTTGTCAATAAGCCGCCATTTTGTTTCTACTAAGGTTAGGGAGTTGAAATTTTTCCAGAATATTTTTAGAACCTACTTTGTAAACTGTGTAAAGTTTAAAAAGGTTCGGTGCATGAATGGGCACGTAATATAAAATCAAACGTTTAAACCCCTTCGTGGGACACCCGGGTTATGAATGTTATTATGTTTGTTTTGTTCAGTTTTGTAGTGTGTTAGTGACCAAACAATAGGAATATTCAGTTTATTTTATTCTTTAACATCATGCTAACTACTAAATTTACTATTTTGGACACTTTTAAGAAGAAGGGTGCTAAGAAGAAAAGTGAAAATAAGGAAGAATGGGCTCGAAATACTATAAAACGTCAGAGGTTATTAAATTAAATTAAATTGTAGAGACATTAAAAAAAAGTATTAGATATCCAACTAGCCTATGACTCACTTTTTTAATTGTAAAATAAAAGTGTTACCTACATTTTCAACTATGACTCATATTTTACTGTGCAGCCTACCTTTTTTTCTCTTACAGGTTACACTATGATTTTATTATTTTTAATTACTGAGCCGGTAAGATGTCATTTTAAATTTAAATTTTTCTTATCAAACTGTTAGAAATTGCCTAAGAAAACACATATTTTATGCTTTAACAGATCATATAAATATTGGTCTATGCAAAAAGGGCTTGTAAAAACTTCTTCTATGCAAAAAGGGCCCATGCACTATTTCACATAAACAAAAAATACTTAATAGCCTGATATTGTTATTAAAAAACCACGGTAACAAAATTTGCTTCAGGTTCTAAAGAATATGGAGAAGTATTCCAAGTTAGATTCTTAGTAAATGTAATATTTATGCAAGAATGACATTTTTTCGAACTCGTTTTTCTCAAATCAATGTTCTGGCATAAAGGCCCTTTTTGCAGCTACCGCCTCAATTATGTGGCGAACTAGAACGGCCTTCTCTCATACAGGCATACTATGGACTTTTTCATAGCCATTTAAGCTATGGGTTACTTGTTTGGGGGTCTTCTGCTCATGCAAAAGAAATTTTCAATTTGCAGCAAGACAGCAAAGGGCAATTAGGGTAATAGCTGCTATAGATAGGCACCATGATTGCACTGATTTTTTTAAAAGAATACCAAATATTAACACTGTTTTCTCTATTTATTAAGCAATGTCTGTTATATTTAAGACCACAATTAGATAAGTTAGATCATAGGAGAGATATACACTGCCATAATACTCGTCATAAATGTAATATAAATCTTCCTTATGTTAGACTTGCTAAAACTGATAAAAAACCATTAATTTTAAGCAGTAAATTGTATAACAAGTTACCAATAGCCATAAGATTACGTTGTGATAAGGATTTCAAAATTAAAATAAATAACTTTCTTTGTAATCAGCCATTATACTCAATAGAAGATTATATGTCAAGAACACTGACTCCACTATATTTTAATTAATGTTTATGTTATGACTAATTTGACGTGCCAATGTATTTGTATGGAATATTAACTGGCAAATAAAAATCCCATTCTCATTCTCATTCTAAATCTATTCTCCACTTACCATCTTTCATATGTATTTACCGTCTTGTGCTTCAACAGTATAATTGTAAATTACTATTGTTATTAGACGTATAATTTCTTTGTTTTTTCAGGTAATTTAATAACACGTACGATGCTGATTAAGAAGTTATTGTCTAATAGTAGTTTACGCAACGATTGCGTAAAGATAGTGTTAACGACACGAGTAGAAAATTTAAGGTACGAGCCTTGGCGAGTGCCTTAAAAACTTCTACGAGTGTCGTAAAGACTATTAACGCGAGTTGCGTACACTACTTTACCTACGACCGTTTTTTAATTACTATCAATCTGGATTTAATTACTGACAATCACTAATGATAACTTTTTAGAGAGGTTATGTTTTCGTGTATTGTCATTGCCACTGAAAGTGATGCAACGACTTGTTGTATAATCAGCTGATTTCCTGTAATTACGTGTTTGTTAAACTTCGTTAAATATTACATTGCTAGCAGCATTCTTACCATAAATAATATTGTATCAGGTACAATTCGGCAAATATTTCATTTATTTTTGGACTTCCACCAACTTAATTAAGAATACGCGAGTATCAACATGAACAAGTCGGATCAACAATTAAATTGGTCAACTGATCAGCTGATCAGCTGATTAGTTTACGTTTGAAGCATTACAATTTTAATTCTTTTCTCTCAATACTTGAACCTCATTGGTCCGTTACCTGTGTGGATATGAGAAAACTATGCGGATATGAAATGAAACTATGCGGATATGAAAGTAAACAGCTGTAAAGTGAAACTTTTTAATTCTAAGAACTGGACTGAAATGGCTACTTTATAAAACGGTCGTAGGTAAAGACTATTAACGTGAGTTACGTACACTACTTTACCTACGATAGTTTTTTTTAAGTACTAACAATCTGGTTTTTAATTAATAACAATCATTACTCATAACTTCTTAGAGAGGTTTATGTTTTCGTCGATTGTCATTGCAACTGAAAGTGATGCAACGACTTATTGTATAATCAGAATCAGCTGATTTCATGTAATTACGTGTTTGTAAAATTTCGTTAAATAATACGTTACTATTTTTCAGGCAATAGCTTCTGCTAGCAGCATTCTTACCAGAAATACTGTATTAGGTACAATTAGGGAAATATTGCATATTTATTTGGACAACTCAATAATATAGTGAAACAATTAATTTACAGTTCGATCTCAGCATCGAAAATGTGGTCCACAACGAGTTGGGTGAAACAATGGTTAAGAGGTTTTCAAAATAAACCAGAAGCACATTTTCAGTTTATCAATCTAACCTTATTTTGTTTTGTCCATTTAATGAATTGCTGATATGTAATTTCATACATTTGTTTCGATTTTATTGGCAAAAGATTAGCACAAACAGTTTGTGCTCTCATTTCCATCTCGTCAACTTCACTTTCACTAAAACTGAAATTTTTAAATCAGTTTAATCATTGACTATATATAACTATATATACAGTAGTACCTGTAGGTATATACATATAGTCAATGGTTTAATCTACCTTCCTTTAACCACCAACTGAGGTTAAAATTACGCGAGTATCAACAGGAACAAGACGGACCAACAATTAAAATTGTCAACTGATCAGCTGATCAGCTGATTAGTTGACGTTCTAAGCATTACAACTTAACTTATTTTCTCTCAATCCTTGAATCTCATTGGTACGTTACCCGTGTTGTTATGAGAAAAACTATGCTGTTATGAAATGAAACTAGGTATGCTGTTATGAAAATAAACAGCTGTTAAGTAAAACTTTTCAATTCTAAGAACTGAACTGAAATGGCTAAATTAAAAAACGGTCGTAGGTAATAGTTATTTGTGCAACTAGTGAGAAAAGTGAGCAAATGACTCACTCGAGAGAAATCCTTACTCACGAGCCGTAGGCGAGTGATGGTGAGGAATGGTTTCTCGAGTGAGGCAATTGTACTTTGAACTCGAGTTGCACATTATACTTTTCCTACAGTTACCATAAAACAAATAAATTGGTGAAGAAACATAACCTATTTTTACACAGAAGTGAACTTTTAATATAACATTTAATGTGAAGTGACAAATACAACAGTACAACAGCTGACTAGCTGATTTACAGCCAGTGCTGCCAACTTATTTCGCGCGCATACAACGTTGCCTGCATGTTACGCGCTCACTATTTCGTGCCTTCACGCTGCAAATCTGGAGTGAGACAAAGTAATTAGAGTGAGACAATGTTAACATTGTCTCACTGATGAGCGAATTGGCCACTTTGCTTTCTCAAATCAGTGAGAGAACATGTACATTGTTAGGTAACTGTGGGAAAACACTATTTACGCGAGTTGCGTACACTACTTTACCTACGACAGTGTTTTAAATACTAAAAATCACTACTCATAGCTTTTAAGAGAGGTTATGTTTTCGTTTATAACCTCTCATTGCCACTGACAGTGATGCAAAGAAACATTGTATCAAACACTAAATGCACCAACCAACAATTAAATTGGCCTGAACAGCTGATAAGTTGAAATTCCAATAATTACAATTTTACTTCTCCTCTTTTAATCCTTGAACCTCATTGGTCCGTTACCACCTGTGTTGTTATGAATAAAGCTATGCTGTTATGAAAGTAAACAATGTTTTTATGAGATACTTTTCAATTCTAAGAACTGTACTGAAACGGCTACTTGAAAAAAACTGTCGTAGGTAATAGTAGTTTACGCAACGATTGCGTTAATCTTACGTTAATCTGCGTTGCGTTAATCTGCGTTAGTCTTTACGACACGAGTAGACTATTAACGCGAGTTGCGTATACTACTTTACCTACGACAGTTTTTTAATTACTGACAACGTTAAAATTGTTTAATTACCAAATGTTAAAATACAACAACAGTTTTATCAATGTTTGTATATAAAAAATCACAAACATCCGAAACTCTAGTTCATATATATTACGTAACTTGTCACCCGTTCTATAGTCAATGGAATTATTTCAATTTTATTTAAGTTTAAATAGCTTTGTGCTTATTCTCTTCAAGTTGTCAAATACCACAGAATATATATTTTTAAAATGAATTTAAAATTGTATATATAGTATAATTTTATAACATGTTAAATGTTACCACAGATCAAGATTTCCACAGTTTTGTGTTAGGTGTAAAATAGTCCAGGAACAGCTGATATTATCTAATTAACAATAGATCACTTTACTTGCATGGTAAACTTAACAAAATGAGTCTAATACCGCACAAAACTGGGTTTCTGAGTGTTTTTTATTCTATTACCAATAGACGTAGACACATTTCAAGTTATTAAAAACCTTCTCATGCATGTAGAGAATACATCGAAATAGTTTCATCATAATCTGTTTTGTCGTTTTCCCAGAGAAGAGAGCGTAAAATGCCATCTTGGGTGTTACAGACAGACAGAAATTAAGATAACACGCGTTTCGGCTTTCCTATCGTATGAAATGAAAAAATAACCGAAACATTTATGATTCTACGCAATGTACAGGCTAAACTCTAATTTTATTTATATAGATTAGCTAACCTAACCCAACCTAACTCAATTTTCAAAATTTCATTGGATGACAAAAAAGACATGCGAGGAAGATACGTTGGCCTTTCAAGTATTCCACTACACCTAACATTCCGTAGAGAGATTATATTTACAACTTTATGTTATATTGATAAGGCTGAGACAACTAACTGACATCCCCCATGTCAAGGAACTCCAGCTTTAACAGTAACCCCACAATCAATAATTTCTCAAAACTATGATAGAGGGTTCATTCATTGGCACAGAAGTACGATATGAACTGACGCGACGTGACGAAGGAAAAATCAAACTTACGCTGTAACGGATATACCTCCCTTTGAAGTTAGAATATGTCTTCCCAAAAAATATTTTCTTTTGAAATAAAATTATATTACACTGACGAAATCACGAAAGTGTTTAACTTCTAAAGATCCATCAATACGATTTTAATACTATTTAAACGTTCTTCCAAAGGAAGATATACCATATAACATACTAATAATAACTCCGATGACGTACGGTATGGGGAATATTTTATTCATTGAATGATCAACCTAATTTGGCAACTAACGCAATTAATATCATTATTGTTAATACACTTTAAACAATGCCAAATGCTCAAAATATGTATATTTCACCCAATTCGTCGCAGTTAGATGAATTATTAACGTAGGCCTTGAAAGTAACCGTCGATTTCGACGGGTTTCACCTAGTAAAGCAAAATCTTTGAAAAAAGTTAGAGTCTCCTACGGGTTTCGAACACAAGACCTCCTGATCACTAGTCCGATGCGCTATCAACTAAGCCACTAATGCCGCTCTAATCACATCGTTTCGTTACGGTAATCGTGTTGCCTCAAGAGAAGACATTAGCCATTATAGATATGACGTCACCACACCTTTAGCCATCGTCCCTCCCGTATGCCCATTCCGGCGGCGGAGTGTATATTCTCCATAGCTCAGTGGTATTCTCTTAAGACAGGGCTGCCACATATACAACACTAAATTATACACAACTGCACACATAATATACATTTTATAACATGTTTCTACTACTAATGAGATTTGAGATTAATCAGTGTCATTAGATGAATTATGGAAAAAATACAAAATATAGGCTATAATATTATACTTTTAGTATAATACAGTAGTTAGTAGGAAACATTTTCACTTTAATTTTTTCACAAATGATTTTTTGATTTACACGGGCAGCATGCTTCCTTCCCGTTGCGTTCACATTTCATTTCACTTTGAGCGAGTTTGGAGTTTTGACATTCCTGGGTCTGACTTAAGGGAGGTACAAATGAGGCAACGATGACATCATAGTTTAGTTAAAAATTCCTCCGTTAACAGCATTACAGTAGAGAGCACAGTGCTTAATTTTTACTTTACTGTTAGGCCTAGTTAATTAATAAATAAGAAAAATTATAAAATTAATCTTACAATTTTTCAATTATTAAATGAAAATGTCATAACCTAACCAAACGTGCTGATAATGAAAATATCGATTGAAGGTTTACTAATATAAATATAATTTTGTATATAAAATAAAATTATAAATGCCTAAAAATTAAATTTTTTAATTATAAAATTAAACTGTCATAACCTAACCAAACCAACCAAATTGCTGATATGAAAGATTTGTTGACAAAATGTTAGTGCTGCCAGCGGGATTCGAACCCGGCACCCTTCGGATCATCAGCCCGACACGCTAACCATCACACCACCTTTGTCGATGACTAATTACGTCGTTGCGGTATTGGTGTTCCTACAAGAGGAGATCTGACAGCTGACGTCATTGAAGGCTCTTCTGTACCTCCCTTGAGTAAATACCTCGGAGTCGGACTCAGTCGGAGTTCGGTTCGTTCGGCCATTTTGAGAACTAGTTTGGGAGTTGAGTTGATAACTGGTTAAAAATTTTTAATAACTTCGTAAATCTGTGAACTGCTGCGCTTTGCAAGTGTTTAATTTCCTGTGGATACTTTTTATATCGTATGTCAATCCAGAACCTCAACACATTTGGTAGGTTAGCGTAGTTAAGTGTAAACCTATTATGTATGTTGTTAGTGAGTCTTGGGATAGGCTGCAATTAGTTATTGTTCTGAGATTTATACTTTACCGAGGAATCCTTTCCAGGTTCAGATTTATTTTAAAGATTTTAGTACAAGTTTACCATAAAGTAACAACAGTAGACTAGGCGTAAGTTATTCCCGTGATAAGGTAGGCTACATAGGCTTAAGTCACAAAACATAATAAGTTACGGTACAGCTTAACCTTGGTAGGCTAAGCATGAGTCTTAAGGCCTTTTCACACCGGCGTACTGGACGTACTGTACGTTTGGTACGCGGTTCATTCACACTGCACAGAAACTTCCAAAACGTACACTTGTTCGTTTGCAGTCAGACAAGTAACACTGGCTGAGCACGTGGTTTTGAAGTGTTCACTGCGCATGCACGAGCCCATGTACGCCACGTATGTTTTAGAAAAATCAAGTTCAATCGATTTCAGAATAACTTAAGCAGGCCCTAACCCAGTTTAAAAACTGTACCCCAATCCTTAGCAACGTTGCCAGTAACGTCAGGTCAGGAGAGATTGTTAGTCTCATGGTGGCAGAACCTTTCTCTGAGTCGTTGACCCCGTGGATGATAGAACTCTAGCAGGAAATTTACACGGCGACTAGGTGAATGTGGGGCCTCTGCAGCGTTGCCGATTTCCGGGGAATTCCCCGGAATCCGGGGAATTGGAGGGCTTCCGGGTAAAATTCCGGGGATTGGGTTGGTTCCGGGGATTTTCCGTGGATTTCAATGTACCAACTTAAAAAAAATTTCTTATACAAATAGTTCAATTGGACAAAATGTACCTATTTCAATCTCAGTCTACAGTTCAGTATTTGGTTTTAATGTAGGTAGTGACAAAAAAAACAGTACCTAAGTTATAGAAATACGTTTATTGCAAATCTTCAGCGGAATGGATTCGATGGCAATGACTGGACTGGGATTGGAACTGAAGCCGCACTGAATAAAAAGCGGAGCGAAGCACTATTGACGAGTATGTTGAATTAAATCCATGGTTAGAGATTGATTAGATCAGTGATCTCCGCAAATCTATCCAGCGAGAGTACAAGTGCAGACGCACAAAACAAAACTAAACCAACGTGGATATGCTAGATGGTCATTGATCACATCAAGTGATGTATTAATGATTTATATTCTCCTAAAATGTAAAACTCATGTTGTTTATGCCAACATTATTGCTACTGAATAATGGAGAAACAACATGCTGATTTTTCATTTGAATATGAAAGACTTAAGATATTATATTTAGGCTGTCTCGTCTATTGATCTGATTGTATTCTTATTCTGTTAATAGATCAAACATTTGTATGACCTAGACCTAACTAACGTATTAACTTTGACGATTTATTGTACAATCAATTGTCATTATCCTAACGTCTATGGTTTTAGCTTTGGATAATATTATGAACATGAACTATGAAAATTTAAATGAAATTAAATGAGTATGAATTTTAGCATAGATTAAACATTAACTTACTCTCTTATTGATACGTCACCATCCGTATGGATGGTATAGTTACGGCCAGTTTTTAAATGGGGATGTGTTTTTGTTTACAATTTGTTTATTGTTATTTGAGTTGTTCTAATAGTTATTCAATTTTTTTTTAATTTGATGTATTAAATTTAATTTGACTTAATCTTCAGTTAAAAAATGTAGCCTTAACAAATTTAAAATAGACGATGAACACTGTTTTGCTGAATATAAGAATTTTATAAATATTAATAACTCTCTCAATGCAACGTTACAGCACGGTTATAATGCGGTTTTTACCAAAAAGTTGGCCGAAATCTTTAAAATTAGAATTCAGGGGATTTTGCGGGTAATCAAGACTCGATTCCGGGTTATTCCGGGGATTACCACCGGATTTTGCGGGTAAAATGAGCAAGTTGTGTTGGCAACGCTGGGCCTCTGACAAACATAGGAAACTTTATCTAAAGGAAACCTTCGCCGGAAATTGAACCCCGTTTTCAGAAAACTTCTAGAACCAAGAAACTTCGAGAATACGGGTGTCATACAAGTTACCAGACGAAACATCCGGCAATGGAGGCAGTGTGCCAACCGTGCAACAACTAAACCTGTGCCGTTGAGCGTTGAGCACGTACACACGGCATACTAGGCCTACAAAGATTGTTAATCGAGTCTCCCCTTTTATTAATACTGACCCAGACAGGTTGATGTTGTCCACAAAGTGTACTTCTTGAGGCTTGTTTTTATACTTAGGCTTAACTTTAGTTACCTACCCCATCCACTTTAAAAGCTGGTTTCAGAAATGATTTAAGTTATAAAGTGGGTGACAAATGACTCCAGGACTTCCTTTCAACCAAAATGAAGGGGATGGTCATTCAAGATCACTGAAATTCCAGTTAAAAAGTTTTTTTTTCTAGCAATTAATGAGAATATGACACAATAATAATGTAGCCTAACTTTAGTGGGCTTATCTTGTAAGATAAGTGATGGCCGGAAAAACATAATACCGTAGGCTACTGTTAAGTCTTAAGACATGACATACAACTAGCCTAGAACTATTAGACACTGGACTAATCTAGTCTTTGTTTCAGACCCCTTTGCTGATGCAATCAAGGGTTCTGAAGATGATGTTCAAGATGGTCTTGTTCACATAAGAATTCAACAGCGCAATGGTCGAAAGACCTTGACTACAGTGCAGGGGCTTTCTTCAGAATATGACCTGAAAAAAATTGTCCGAGCATGCAAAAAGGTAGGCCTACCTAAGCTTGCTTTGCAAGTTTTTTGTAGTATCAGTAATTATTTACACTTGACCTTTGAAACCTGCTATAGAACTTTACTGATTTATATTACCAGTAACTTGATTCTTAGAAGAAGATAATGAAGCAAAAATGTTTCCGCGCTCACAAATACCAACTGAACTACAGTTTTGTTTACTTTTTTTGTAATTCTACTGACTAGGCCTATTTGTCTAGTACCTATATTTCTTCCAACGATCACATAAGACCAATAGATGGAGCAAGCCTATCTAACTAACATTCAAGCAGCTGAAGCCTGGTCTGCCATCTTACTTTAGGATAGAAGCTCTAGATGCCGATGAAAACAGCTCCAATACTCAATCTTCCGCTTCAAAATAACTTGACATTTAGCCTATTTAGACTAAAGGCAAATCGTTGAAACTTCATATGGGATAGGCCTATGTCAATAAGTCTAGGACACTATTGGTTCTAATTAAAAGCCTAGGAGTTAATATTTTCTATTCTAAATCTTCAAATAAAGTCGATACTTTTAAATGAGTTTTAAAATTTGACATGAAAAGGTTTAATCAATAAAAGGTTACATTACCTGCAGACTGCCTTGTGGGTTTTGTTAATCCAGTAGGATTACGTACGTTTCGGCAAATATATTGCCATCATCAGATCCCAGAACTTGAAGGTTAAAATCTTGATTTTTCGACACACATGGTCACGTCAAAGTTTAAAATAGAACACATACACAAAACGAACATTAAATACATGTAGGCCTACTATTAAAAAACCGAACAGGATGTAATATGATGCGCGCATCTCTCTTGCCGAGTCTCGACTGGTAGTCGTCAGGTCCTGTGAACTGGACTCTGACCCCAAGGCATCCTGTATCATAAGTGTCGGTCTCTGTCCAGTTGTATTAAAGTTTCAAATAATAAATTTGATTGAAGAGTACTTTTATCATTGAGTAGGTCCTGAGGGCGGGTTTTTGTGGCCTTATAAATTTCGTAATTTTCCAGAGTTGTCATAGTTGTTCCTTTACAGCAGATATGTAACGCTTTTAAATTGTTACCTAAATCAGTGTAATTATGATTTTCGTTCACAAGATGTTCTGCAAAATTTGACTTTTGTGACTTAGTAGCTCTGGGAAGATGTTCTTTAAACCTTTTTCCAAAGGATCGCCCTGTTTGACCTATGTAAATTTTATCGCAGTCATTACATGAAACTTGATAAATTCCGGTTTTCTCTTGTAATTCCTTAACATTTTTTCTAGTGTTTAACATTTTCCCTAATTTATTGCTTGTCCTAAATGCTAATACTTTGCCATGTTTTTTTATTTCATGTTTGAGAGACATAGGAAATGAGCTGCCGTATTCGACTGGGACATAATCGGAATTTTTCCTGTTAGCAATGTTTGTTTTTGACATATTATTAAGTTGTTTTTTTATTAAATTGTCGATAATGGCAGGGCTGTACCCATTGGCTATTGCGATGTGTTTTAGTATGTTTTTCTCTTCCTGATAAGCTTCTGGTTTTAACGGCACTTTTAACAAGCGATTCACGAAGCTATTGTAAGCTGCCATTTTGTGTGATAAGGGATGATGAGACGTTGCATGAATCGTTGTATCTGTAGTCGTGGGCTTTCTATAAATTTTAAACAAGAACTTGCCATTATCTTTTTTCAGGGTGAAAAAAGATATTAACCATATTAACCTAATGAATGAAATCCATCCAGCACAACTTAATAACGTTTTAACACAAGTAGAACCTCTAATAACTAAAGAAATAGGAGTTAAAAAGAGAACACAAAAAAGGAAACTTAACAGCCTATTAGACAAAAAACACGCTTACGACATTGCTAAAATAAATCATGTATTTTATCAAAGAACCATTAACCTCACAAATGTCGAATTTGATGCAGATGAGGTAGCACTCTTAGACAAGGGTTTAAAGTATAACTTTCTTGATAACAGTAAAAAAGGATTTTTTAAGGAAGTAATTAATGCTGAAGCAACAATACAATCCTTATCGGATATCAATGCTCAAACTACGGCAAGAGTAATGATTAACAATAAAGTAACTAAAATATTAAAAACTTCAAAACAGCCCAATCTTGTTTATAACGAGAAGTTAGTCCTAAAGAAAATAAAAAATAAAATAGATAGCAACGACCTAATTGTTACAAAGGCCGACAAAGGAAATACGGTTGTGATAATGAATAGTACAGACTATAACTCCAAAGTAATTGATTTTATTAGTAAGAACAATATAGGCAAACTAACAAAAGACCCGACAGCTTCTTTCACAAAAGACATTAATAAAACCATCTCTAGCTGTAAAAACTTGTTATCAGAAAAGGAGATTAGGTATCTGAAACCAATCAACCCTCATGCTCCCCCACTAAAAGGATTGCCAAAAATACATAAAGATGATAAGCCCATCAGACCATTAGTCAACTACATGCCCGCCCCTGCTTACAAGTTAGCAAAGAAACTAGAGCGTATATTAAAGGATGAAGTAAAACTAGAAAATAGTAATAGTTTAAAAAATAGCCTAGACTTGATTGAGAAAATAAAAAACGTAAATCTTAATCCTAGATATACTCTTGCATCGTTAGATATCACAAACTTGTACACAAATGTGCCTGTGGATGAAACCTTGGACATATTACAGAATAATCTAAGAGCACACTCAAATTTGAGCAAAGATAAGCAAGAGGAGTTATTAACTTTATTAAAATTAGTCTTAAAACAAAATTACTTTTGTTTTAATAATGAATATTACATTCAACGTGAAGGATTGGCGATGGGTTCGCCATTATCGAGTATACTAGCAGAAATATTCCTAAATGACTTTGAAAACAAACACATATGGTCTGATAAAAACAAACACAAAGGAAATGTTGTGTTCTTCTACAGATATGTCGACGACATAATCCTTTTATATCATGGAAGCCAAAGACAGTTGGCTCTATTCAATAACTACACAAACAACGCTCATCCTAAATTAAAGTTTACCACAGAATTAGAAACAAATAATGAACTAAATTTTCTCGACATCACCCTGAAAAAAGATAATGGCAAGTTCTTGTTTAAAATTTATAGAAAGCCCACGACTACAGATACAACGATTCATGCAACGTCTCATCATCCCTTATCACACAAAATGGCAGCTTACAATAGCTTCGTGAATCGCTTGTTAAAAGTGCCGTTAAAACCAGAAGCTTATCAGGAAGAGAAAAACATACTAAAACACATCGCAATAGCCAATGGGTACAGCCCTGCCATTATCGACAATTTAATAAAAAAACAACTTAATAATATGTCAAAAACAAACATTGCTAACAGGAAAAATTCCGATTATGTCCCAGTCGAATACGGCAGCTCATTTCCTATGTCTCTCAAACATGAAATAAAAAAACATGGCAAAGTATTAGCATTTAGGACAAGCAATAAATTAGGGAAAATGTTAAACACTAGAAAAAATGTTAAGGAATTACAAGAGAAAACCGGAATTTATCAAGTTTCATGTAATGACTGCCAGGGTGTCTAGTAGTCGGGGAAATCGGGAAAGTCGGGAATTAGTATTGAATTTCAAAATGGTCTTGAAAGTCGGGATTTAGTCTTAAATTTGATTTCAAAGTCGGGAATTTTCATGATTTTGCCGCGATCGTCGTCTTGCGTTTACGTAACCGCAAAAGCCAATGATGATGTCTACACGGCCTCGGGAAATGTTCGCGATTTTGCCGCGATAGTGGACGACGACGATGACGTTTCCGAAACTACGAGAGACGACGATGACGTTTCTGTGACAGCGGGAGACTACGATGACGTTTCCGTGACCGCGGAAGACGACGATGACGTTTCCGTGACAGCGGGAGACGACGATGACGTTTCCGTGACAGCGGGAGACTACGATGACGTTTCCGTGACCGCAGGAGACGACGATGATATCTGATCGGCCGCGGGAAATGTTCATGATTTTGTCACAATCGCGGACGACGACGATGACGTTTCCATGACCGCGGGAGATGACGTTGACGTTTCCGTGACCGCGGGAGACGACGATGATGTCTACACGGCCGCGGGAAATGTTCATGATTTTGCCGTGATCGCGGACGATGACGATAACATTTCCCTGACCGCGGGAGATGACGGTGATGTCTAAACAGCCGCGGGAAATGTTCATGATTTTGCCGCAATCGCGGACGACGACGATGACGTTTCCGTGACCGCGGGAGATGACGATGACGTTTCCGTGACAGCGGGAGACGACGATGACGTTTCCGTGACAGCGGCAGACTACGATGACGTTTCCGTGACCGCGGGAGACGACGATGATATCTGCTCGGCCGCGGGAAATGTTCATGATTTTGTCACGATCGCGGACGACGATGAGGACGTTTCCTTCAGCGCGGGAGACGACGATGACGTTTCCGTGGCCGCGGGAGACGACGATGATATCTGCTAGGCCGCGGGAAATGTTCATGATTTTGTCTCAATCGCGGACGACGACGATGACGTTTCCATGACCGCGGGAGATGACGTTGACGTTTCCGTGACCGCGGCAGACGACGATGATGTCTACACGGCCGCGGGAAATGTTCATGATTTTGCCGTGATCGCGGACGATGACGATAACATTTCCCTGACCGCGGGAGATGACGGTGATGTCTAAACAGCCGCGGGAAATGTTCATGATTTTGCCGCAATCGCGGACGACGACGATGACGTTTCCGTGACCGCGGGAGATGACGATGACGTTTCCGTGACAGCGGGAGACGACGATGACGTTTCCGTGACAGCGGCAGACTACGATGACGTTTCCGTGACCGCGGGAGACGACGATGATATCTGCTCGGCCGCGGGAAATGTTCATGATTTTGTCACGATCGCGGACGACGACGATGACGTTTCCTTCAGCGCGGGAGACGACGATGACGTTTCCGTGGCCGCGGGAGACGACGATGATATCTGCTCGGCCGCGGGAAATGTTCATGATTTTGTCACGATCGCGGGAGATGACGATGACGTTTCCGTGACCGTGGGAGACGACGATGACGTTTCCGTGACCGCGGGAGACGACGATGATGTCTACACGGCCGCGGGAAATGTTCATGATTTTGCCGCGATCGCGGACGATGACGATGACGTTTCTGAGACAGCGGGAGACGACGTTGATATCATTGATGTCTACAAGGCCGCGGGAAATGTTCATGATTTTGCCGTTATCGCGGACGACGGCGATCACGTTTCTGTAACTGCTGCAGTCAATGATGATGTCTAAACGTACGGTACGTGGAAGATTTCATGATATATAAAAAAAAATTTGCTAGTTAGAATTTTTTATTGCTGCATTATTTCTTTACTTGAAAACACCACATTATCATAATACTACTTTATGACAAAGACAGGGGTTGGTGTAGTATTATTCAGAAAATTTGGTTAAGCTATAAAAATTGGTATCGGTATCAAGAATCGAGAATCGATACATTTTGGTATCAACACCCACTAATTGTTGAAAAAACTAGTCTTGAAAAATTTGGAATTAGTCTTGAAAAGTCTGGAATTAGTCTTGAATTTTATAATGGAAATAAACTAGACACCCTGGACTGCGATAAAATTTACATAGGTCAAACAGGGCGATCCTTTGGAAAAAGGTTTAAAGAACATCTTCCCAGAGCTACTAAGTCACAAAAGTCAAATTTCGCAGAACATCTTGTGAACGAAAATCATAATTACACTGATTTAGGTAACAATTTAAAAGCGTTACATATCTGCTGTAAAGGAACAACTATGACAACTCTGGAAAATTACGAAATTTATAAGGCCACAAAAACCCGCCCTCAGGACCTACTCAATGATAAAAGTACTCTTCAATCAAATTTATTATTTGAAACTTTAATACAACTGGACAGAGACCGACACTTATGATACAGGATGCCTTGGGGTCAGAGTCCAGTTCACAGGACCTGACGACTACCAGTCGAGACTCGGCAAGAGAGATGCGCGCATCATATTACATCCTGTTCGGTTTTTTAATAGTAGGCCTACATGTATTTAATGTTCGTTTTGTGTATGTGTTCTATTTTAAACTTTGACGTGACCATGTGTGTCGAAAAATCAAGATTTTAACCTTCAAGTTCTGGGATCTGATGATGGCAATATATTTGCCGAAACGTACGTAATCCTACTGGATTAACAAAACCCACAAGGCAGTCTGCAGGTAATGTAACCTTTTATTGATTAGCTAACGTGGTTTAGAAAAACAACTACATTATGAAGATGAAAAGGTTTGTCGGCTACTAGGCCTACTTTTTTTTATTTTTTGGTCAGGTAAGTTAAAAAACGGTGGATTTTGTAGCTAAAGATTTGAATTTTTCGGATCATATTATTTTTAAATTTTTAGCTGGTGTAGTTTGGTTGTAATTTAAATTGTACTATAGGGGCTTCCCACCGCGTTATGTCATGCGGGCAGATTCTGCCTACAACCTCACTTGTAATACAGTTTAGATACCGTACTCAAGATTGGATACAGAAAAGTTACTATAAACTAATTAGGAAAAAACAGAGTACGTATAAATTTTCTTCGTTTTATTCTTTGTATTCATCTAAAAATTAATATTTTTTAGCTCTTTCACAAAAATTAATAAGACAGTCAGAATATAAAGAAGAGTTGTATAAAGAGTTTCAGAAACTATCTTGTGACTTTGAAAATTCGTACATTGTAAACCAAACGCCAGAACTTTATCAAACTTTAATACGATATAAATACATACTAGTGGTCGTCCAGTGGTCGAAAATTCGACCAAAAACATGTAATGTATACGGGAGTATGTTTTATCCATGTGTATACGTATTGACTATTGGATACTGAAGTAGACATCCCATTTATAAGGACCAGATATCACAATTTTTAAAATTAAAAACATGTAGGGCCTAGTTGTGTTTTTAAGACACCGAAAGCGTGTTTAAATTCTATTACATACCTTATTTTTTGTTACTGACAAAGTTGATAGGTCATAACAGTTGCTATAACTCATTCAAAAAGTTTGAATTGGTAAAAAACATTGTGTATTAGACATAAATTTAGTCATTTAGATCAGCACAGTCTGTTGGTGGCTCACACCAACTACAACGAATTTAATTAAAATCTGTTGACAACTTTAACATGGGGATTAAAAAGGTTCAGTCTTCTCTATTTTCACCCCACGCTGTAAATAAAACATGTGATTGGAATTTCTTCCATTTGTTTTGATTGTCTGTTTATATTTCGTTGTTATTTCGTCACCAGCATGACAACCCATAAAGCCCATGTTAAATTAATTAAAATTTCAAATTAATTTTCTGAGCTTATATTTGAGCCTATATTAATTTTTATAGGGATTCTGCACTTCCACAGGAAAATATCTTTCCAACGGTATGCGTAGATTTTCCCTGCGATGCACACGAACTGAGTAAAAAGGTTTTAAAGAAACATGCTTGCCTATTAATAAATAGATAGTATGAATTAAGTTGTAGCTTTTCAGAATTTTTCTTTTGCCCAAAAAGTTTTGGTTGTTAATGATGTAAACTAACTTTTTCCAAGAAACGGTAATCGATAGAAAAAAAATTAAAAGCGTATTTTGAAGGTCATTGTGTTAGTAATAGAAATATTTATAATACAAAGGCGTATTGTCACGGATATCATTGATATCAACTCATTAATGAGTCGGTAGCTCAGTTGGTAGCGTCACGGACTTCGGGCCCAAGGCAGCGATGTCGTGGGTTCGGATCCTGGTCACTGCCACTAAAATTTATCATTACAGTTTTCCTTCGTAGTGTACCGGCTCACCCCTTGCTTTGCTGGATACGTTCCACGCACAGATCTGTAGTCTATGTGGACGGGCAAAGCAAGGTTAAAAGAGGTTGCCAACCTCTTAAAAAAAAAACTAACATTTAATTAGTTGTGCGCGCTACTAGGGCTCATCACAGTCGGCAGCCGCCTTCTTGGTAAAGATTAATGAAAAATACTGGCTTCACGTCGCGGCCAACTTGCTCCTTCTATTGGTCTTAAAAAAGATCGTTGATTTCTTCAACAAAAACTTGATATAATTAGCCTCTACATATCATTTTTTGGTTAATTCTAAGTTTAAGTAACTATCATCACACTTATAGTTAAAATGGTAGGCCTACTTTCCTGTTGAAGGGAACATTCGTTATTATTGATAATATATCAATATTTTGGTTTTCCTATGTGATCCATATTCCTTCTGTTTTAATCTTCTAACACATTTAAATTAGCCTACAAATTTACAACTGTTCTTGTTTAGGCAAAAATAACTTGTTGTCTGATTTTGAAAGCAAAAAAGAACCTCTTGTCGAGAATTTTTGATTTTTAGTTATATATTATTTCGCTATAACGACAAGATGTCCCATTTCTAATGTTCACTTTTTAAACAGACTTTAGTCCAAAAAATGAATAATGAATTTTATGTTTGAATTCCTTATTAAATTCCGAATCACTTGGTGCAAGTCCAATGCATCTACAATTTTTTTTTGTAGGTAAAGTTAGTTTAAATTTTGTTATTGCAAAGGGTCATTTTGAGAAAAACTATTTTGCAAATTTCAAATATGCATTTATAAAAACAATCAGTTTTTTTGTATTTATGAAACAATTTCGGTAAAAGAAAGCTTATAATGACCTCTTTAAAAGGCAATACCAATTTTTATCTTAATTCACCATAGTTTTCATTTAAATAAATTGGTTTATCGAAGAATGTCGTAAAAATCACATTTCAGAAAAGGGACCTCTTGTCGGCCAGTTTTTTCTCCATAACATAAAAAAGGTAAAACTCTTGTCGTGACCGCAAAATTTGTGGGATATTTTGTTCTCTGTAAACTGAACTTTGTTTTAGTTCTCTAAATTTTCAATAGAATGTGCAGGACAGTTCATTTTTTGGACTAAAGTCTGTTTAAAAATTGAATATTATAAATGGGACATCTTGTGGTTATGGCGAAATAACATTGAGCGACAAGAAGTACCTTTTCTCAGACCGTGCAGAGGTTAACACGATTTATTTTGGCCATTTACATCTTCGATTTGATATTTTAACCAAAACTGTCCTGTTCTATGTTAACTTAAATGAGGTACAACAATCGATAAAATCTGAATTTTGATATTTTCAACCTTAATTACTTATATTGACTGTACTGAAAATTTTGCATCGCCGACAAGAGGTCCCTTTTCGCTTTCCATATTACAAATGTAGGATTAAGAAATTCTAAACTAGGCCTAACCTAACAAAGCAACCAAACTTGCTACTATTACAAAATTCCATTTAATAACAGAAAAGGCAAGAGGGTAATATCAAATGTTATTTGGAAATAGTAACTTAATACCTGTTTAACGATTTGTAGAAGTTTTTTACATCTTCAAAACATTAAATCAATTCTACACTGATTACAGTTTTGTGATGTTTGTGTCGATGCTGATGTGTGACCCTTTATTATCTTGCAAACACTTAAATGTACTAATTTACTAGCCTATTAGAATAATTTTACTTATTTGTGTCCACATTTTAGTAGAACCTACTGAAAAAAACTAACATGTTTCAATACCATCAAATAGAAACATTAAACAATGTTTGTACTCTTTTGCGGTAACGGTACCTAAAGCAAAAGCTAGGATCTTTCTAACTAACATCTCAACATTAGGCTACACAATTTCAGTTAACATATTTACTAATATATAATTTTAAAAACAAGTAGGCACTTGCAGTCGATCCCAAGAGCCAACAGAGCCGTTTCTGGTCCAAAAAATTTGATATCTGAGTTAGTAGTAACATAATTGTTCAAGTTGCACTTGAAACATTTTCTTAAACTACCTTACTCTTGTTTCAAACATAGGCCTAAAAAATTCTGGCTTTAAAGGGGTACCTGGCCACCCGTGTCACCCCTTGTGGACACACCTTTGATGCCTGGATTGGTTTGATGAGAATTGCAGCCAAACATTTATAGTTTTACAGTTATTCTACCAGGGATTCTTTGTCTCTCATAGCTTAGGGCCTTCTGGCAAGGGAAGATTAAGACTGCCTACACGATTTCTTGTCCTCTTAAACTTATTTACATATCAAATCTGAATTAATTGATTATTGAAGAAGCAGCCATACATGTTTAGCCTAATTATACAGGGAGCGGCAGAAATATCTGACGGTTTTCAAGCGAGTACAGTCCGGCAGCCGAGTGGAGGGGGGTGGTGGGGAGCGGCTCATTCTCAAGGCCAAGTGTGACCATTTTAGTCGCCATGGAGCAGTGGACCAGTATACATCGCGGGTTTGCCGTTGAGGCGTTTTTTAAAAATGGCGATTCTGTTGTTGGTACGCAACGTAAGTTTCGGAGGCATTTTAATGTGGCTCGTGGGGAACCTATCCCATCCCGAAACACCATCAAATTGTGGGTGGATACCTTTAGATCACAGGATCAACTGCAAAACGTAGGCCTACAGGCCGTCCAAGGCCTATGAGGACGCCTGAGAACGTGGAGCGAGTGCGACAAGCTGTGCTAACGACCCCGCATCGCCCGGAGCGTAGACAAGCTGCTGCTCTTGGCATGTCTGATCGCTATATTCGACGAATATTGCACTCAGGCCTTCACTTTCAGCAATCAGACATGCCAAAAGCAGCAGCTTGTCTACGCTCCGGGCGTTGCGGGGTCGTTAGCACAGCTTGTCGCACTCGCTCCACGTTCTCAGGCGTACTCACTGGCCTTGGACGGCCTGTAGGCCTACGTTTTGCAGTTGATCCTGTGATCTAAAGGTATCCACCCACAATTTGATGGTGTTTCGGGATGGGATAGGTTCCCCACGAGCCACATTAAAATGCCTCCGAAACTTACGTTGCGTACCAACAACAGAATCGCCATTTTTAAAAAACGCCTCAACGGCAAACCCGCGATGTATACTGGTCCACTGCTCCATGGCGACTAAAATGGTCACACTTGGCCTTGAGAATGAGCCGCTCCCCACCACCCCCCTCCACTCGGCTGCCGGACTGTACTCGCTTGAAAACCGTCAGATATTTCTGCCGCTCCCTGTATTACAGTGTTTTTAGAGTCCTTTTTGTGTAGGCCTACTTGACTGGTGCTGAATTTTTCTTTTGTTTTCTACAAGTTTTTTTTTTACTTATTCAAATGTGATTTGAGCACAATATTTCTAGGGTTTAATTTTTAGTTTCTAAAAACCCTTTAGATGTGCAGAATTAGGCTGTCAGAAAGCCATGCCAATTTGTGTATTTAATAATAATTTAAAAGGAATAAATTTAAGGATACTTGTAAATGTCACTTTTATTTAAGTCCCACAGAAGTAGTAATCAATCCTAAAAGTATTTTTTTTTGCCTGTAGGAGTTTGCTTGCAACGGGACTGTGATCGAGCACCCAGAATACGGTGAAGTGTTGCAGTTGCAGGGAGACCAGCGAGAGAACATTTGCCAGTGGCTCACCAAGACTGGACTCGCTAAATCAGACCAACTCAAAGTTCACGGTTTCTAAAGCAAAAATGCAGAGAAAATTCAATTTTTTACTAAATTCCTTACAATCCTTCAAGTAGACATTTAGAACAAATTTTCCGTAACGGATTAATTTGGTATAGAAATACATTTTTACAATCGTACTTTTTTATTTTCGAACCTCTTTGTCTTTTTTATTGAAATCCCAACTGTAACTGGAAGTTGAATTTCCACTATGTATCCGCTTTACTGGAGGTAGTATGTATTTGGATGCGATCGACATATTTAGAGAAAAGTCGTAAAAAGCTAAATAAGAATGCAGTCTTTAGGCACAAATGACAGAATCGGCAAAAAAGTAACCTGTTTCCATAGCGAATGGTATCCACTGTGCCTTTACGATGGGGCTTTGGCCCGTCGCTGTCACATGACGATATTTCACTACTCCATAGTTTGCTGTAACGTTCTCAGTACGTACATTAGATCTATCACAATTAATTGTGATGCATGACATTTATTTATTCCTGTATACCATGTCTGTGAATGAACAGTGTTGTATAAAATGCAAGTTGCTTTTTCAGTTGCATATTAATTCCAGTAAAAATGGTGTAAAACGCTAATGAGTGATTTTATTTTCCACCCTTGTATCATGTTTGTACTTATCTCTGATTGGTCACCTAATGCATTACAGTACACTCCTCATAAACTGAGGTTGTTGGAACCAAGGTACCAAAGTATATATGAATTTGACAAATGGTGTTTTTGGCCTCTGGGGACCTCAACAAGAAAAAGTAAATTCATCTCAGACCCAGGTAAGCTTCATATTCGTAGGTCCATGAGACTACGGTAATAGCTTATTCCCTTGAAGGGAAATTCGCTAAAAGGGACTTGGAAGAAAAATTAAACATGAAAGATTTAACAGCCTCCAAATTAATTAAGAAACAAATCTTTCAATACCAACACCATTGCCAAGCCACTAAAAGGAAGTTGTTGGGCAGTAAGATTAACTTCAGATTGGTCTACTACGACTAATTTAATCGGTAACCACTACAGCTCTGGTTAACTGAGGTCGTTTTAGGTCTAAATGTGTTTTATTTTCTGCCAGAAAAATTACTTATTAATTTATTAACATATTTTTCTTTACAAAGAAAAGCAAAAATAGCAAGTAGCCTAGTTTTTGATTTGTTAAATTTATAATGTACACTTAAAATAATCACAAGACATTATATTTACATACTAGCCGGCCCGACAGACATCGTCCTGTCCTATTGTGGTTTTATGTCACATGCTCGTTCATTTTCAAGATGAGCTCGTTCGCATGGCTCAATCACGTCCTGGATGAAGTTCGTTCGCTACGCTCACTCACCTTTAGGTTGGAGCTCGTTCGCTGCGCTCACTTGCCTTCAGGTTAGCTCGTTCGCTACGCTAACTCGCCTCCAGGTTGAAGTTCGTTCGCTACGCTCACTCACCTTTTGGTTGCAAATTAGCTGTTCTCATAAATTAAAAATAAATATAGTGCTGCACCCTGTTGGTAAACCAACTTTTTAATGCTATTGAACATCACAGAATCAAATTGTTTAGTTGCACCAGCTGTTAAGATTCTTTAATTCCATTTAAATATGAGTACTCATAAGGTTAACATGGGAAACTCCAGAGCCACTGGGGCGGAGCCCTATTGACGGATCTGCACCAAACGTCACACAAACCATCCTTGAATAATGCTTAATAATGCCTAATATTTTCATTACAATCTGTCATGCGGTTTTGGAGTCCATAAAGGGCAAACATACAAACATACATTGGATTTTATACAAATAGAAGAATGATCTACAATAACCTAGGAAATGAAAATCACACAATACTAGGTCGGCCGCCAACTTGCCAGTGTCAGTCTTTGTCAAGTTAAAGCTCAGGCCAAACTCAAAGAAAATTTAATTTTATGCTTCTTATAACTAACTATAAAGATCCATCTTATTGTTTTTATTCAAATACTATAATTTTTGTTAATATGTTGGGTTACACCACAGAGAAGTAGCTAGTTTATTGGTTTTGGATGACTAATAAGACAGTGTTTAAAGTTGGTTGAAGAATTGTTTTAAGCATGTTTGAGAGATAGTTCAAGATTCTTGTGTACATGTGTGTGTATGTGTGTCCATTAGTGTGATAACTCGAGCTTTACTCATACAAGTTTGCGATCAGCATTGATTGGACTATGGGAACGGGGTTTTGTGGGGCATTTTCTTTCTAAACCGTTTGAGTATATAATACGTAATTTTTTTCCGGTAGAATTGAACAAACTGAAATAAAACATATTGTTAAGTAAAATATTTTATATAATTTTTTTTTTTAATTGCTAATGCAAGGAGAAAAATTATTATACATATGTGCAAGATCAACTGTGACAGATATGGATGGTATATATTATATATAGTGACTGCGACCTACGCTACTTACCGTCACAAAAGTAGCGCCGGTCGCTTGTTTATTTGACCGGCGCTACGTCATGATTAAAAATTATATTTAGGAAACAACCCAAAATGCCAGAATCGCCATATTGGTTTCTAGCAAACCTGTCTACCAGCATTGAATCAATATCAACATTTTGCAACCGATGCTACAGTATAAATACCCCCGCCGCAGCAAACTCCAGACTAAGCGAATTTCCACTTGTCTGATTACATTTTTACTAAAATATTTCCATAAATAAGACATATTTATTCCCAATTTAAATAGCATTAGATTTAACGAGTGCTGAAGCCTCGTCCACACATGGCCCAAGGCCATGCCATTTTTTGTTTTAAGTGTGGTATGGATTTGTTGTCTGCGGAAACATTGTCTGCCGACTGTCTCCGGAGTGTTGCCATTTGTCTCCAGTAAGTCGGTCGACTGTCCGCCGACTGTTGACTGACAAATTTTGGTGTTTCTGGAGACAAAATACAGTGTTTTCTGTTTCCCGTTCCAATGGGAAACACGAGACAAGAGACAAAACTTGTGTCTCAAGTCTGCATGTGTGGACGTGTCTGGAGACAGGAGACTGGATACAAGCCGAAGGTGTTCAACATTCAGCCCATTTAGTTGGCTTGCAAAGCGGCCAATAATATGACATTTGTTGTGGCATTTGTAATATGACAATTTTTGGGTGGTATTAAAATAGCTGGATTGAGTTTCTTGAAAGTTGGAATTAGTTTTTAATAATTTATATTATTATATGACATTTTATCGAATTGTTCATCTCTTCAAGTTTTAAATTTTAGGACAACAAAGCCCAACAAAAGTTCAAAATCTTTTGAACCTAGCGAAGTTCCTAATTCCTTCACCTAATCTGAAGGTCTGATAGAAGATTGTGACGAACCTTGCTCGAGAAAATGTTGTCCAATGGGTCCATCATTGTCTATTCCTAGGTTCTTAGCACCATGGTTCTGAAGCCCACACAGGATATAATAACGTTCTCCTTGGTCGCCATACCAAGAAACACTGGCTGGCTAGTGTGGACGCAAAACACATCGGAAACTTGTATCCGAAACTGTGTTGACAGACGATCGGTCGACTGTCTGCCGACTCAGTCTTCATATGTGGACTAGGCTTTAGTTTGCAGCTACGGGGAAGGTAAAAAGTGTTTTTTGACCAAACGTCAATAGTATAGTATAAAATAAATAAATTTGCCAAAATTTATCAACATATATCCATAAACAAGTTAACTACAAGAGTTTTCTTTTTATCTATAAGAATAACATGGGAATTTTAAATTTAACAAAATCAAAATGCAAACTTTTATTAAGGTCAAAGCTATAAAACATTACAGGTAATAATGAAATATTAAGTATGCAATCAAAACTGAAATACATCGACTCCTGACCCTGACATAATAACATAAAATTGTGACTGAACTTAAAACCCCAAGTAACAAAATTTTTTATACACAACAAATATTCAATACATTTAACTCCTGACACCAACATAAACATGAATTTTAAATTAATTAAATCATTTAATGATTAATATTTCTTTGTGTTTAGTAAACATCGTTATGAAACTGAATTGTATGTCGTAGCAGTTACAGTAGTCAAACGCCTTTTGAAGTTCAGAATACAATTTAATTGTTTCATTATTACTGTTAAGTTTTAGTGGTTTTGAGATTTGGTTTTGACACATCACTAACCTCTTGAATCATGGATCATATAAAGTAATTTCTCAATCAATTATTGCTGCTGATGAGATTTATTTACATTGATGGCATGTTAAGTTAAGTAAGGTAATCCAAATATTGTAATAGTATTAACCTTATCAACTTCAAACCGTGGCATGCAAACAATCATCATTTATTCACACTTTGTAACTTACAAGAGAAAGAAAATGCTTTTGACTTTATATCTGTATGTCCCATTTTAAACATAATAAGAATTTTTTATTTTGGCTGTTTGACTTGGGATCAATAAATAGAGCTTTTGAATGGTAGGACCCTAATAAGCTTGGTCAAAAACATAGGAGTTAATTCAAGAATTAGATATTTGAACAATTATTTTCCAAATTTCTTAAAAAAAAATTATTATTTATTTAATTGTTTAGTAAAGTCTTAATTGTTTAAGAAAGTGTTTAGTTGTTGTTATATTCTTTTTGTTAAAATATCTCTGGATTGTATGGAAAGATTTAGGCCTATTATTTTTTTATTTTTTTTAAAGCAAAAAAAAGTAAAGGCTATTTTTATTAATAGTTATTAACTATATTGTTGTTAAATAAACAGTATCTGCATTCTGACACATACTTTCTCCCATAAGCTTGTCAACGTAAGCGCGGTTAGAGTAAATATGATATTTTATAGTTAAAAATCACAAAAGTTGCAATAACTTTTGAACCGCAATTGTTACAGCAATGGGGTGTTGTACTATTTTTTTAGAATTATAACCAGCTTTTCTCCAAAAATCAGTTTTTTTTTGTTAATTTAAGGTTTTTTATGGAAAAATAACATAAGTTACAATAACTGTTGAACCATATTTTTACAAAAATGGGAGTCATACCAGTTTGTTTTAAATTTAAAGAGCTACTACATACTAAATTTTTATCAAGATCGTTTGGGCCATTCTTTGGAAACTCAGATTTTTCTGTTATTTTATAGGAATCCAACATTAAAAATCAAAATTTCCAAAAAATGAAAAAAATGCCTGGAGATACCATGGATTAGAACCTACACAACAAATTTCATCAAAGGCGGACCACAGGTCCCTAGCTCTGTACACATCCAGACACACAGACATCACTTCCAAAAACCACTTTTTTGGGTCCCCCAGATATATCAACTCAAACTCAAAAATTTTGGCAAAAACACAATACTTTCTCCATATACAGTCTTTGGTATAGGGGGAGAAAGTAAAAAATATGTTCTTTTTTTTGTTATAATACCTTCATTTTACAAAAAATATATATTTTTTTGGTTTTTAATTTGTTTTAGAAGTACAGTTTGATTTAATTTAATTATTGCTGTTTGATATTTATTTAAGTGCTGATGACCAGGTACGCCAGCCGCAACAGACGGTCTTAATGATTGTTGTATGTAGTGCTAAGAAAGTCATTGTACTCACTTATTTTGAAAAAAATAGGACGTTTTCATTCATTCATAAATATTGTAATAGTTATATTACGTTACTAGTGGTGGATGGTCAAAACCAGAAATTTTGAATCTCAAAACCGAAACCCAAACTTTAAAAAATCGAATCGCGAATCTCAAAACCTACACGCAAAAACTTTTTACTTAGCTGGTTACAAAGGTAAAGGTTACAAAAAAATACACATAATAATAAAATGTTAAGTATGCAATCAAAACTGAAAGAGATCGACTCCTGACCGTGACATTACATAAATATGTGAATGTGACTGATAATCTTAAAACCCAATACAACATAATTATTCATAAAAAAAAAAAAAAAAAATTAATTAAACTTCCAACACCAACATAAACATGAATATTAGATTAATTAGAACATTTAGTGGTCAATATTTCTTTGTGTTTAGTAAATATTGATGTGAAACTGAATTGTACTAGTTATAGTATTTAAGATACCTTTTGAGGTTCAGAATAAACTTCAACTTCAACTTGTTTCATTACTGTTAACGGGGTACCCGGTGAAGTCCTCAAGAAGGTTTTGACTACCAACCCCTTGATCCTTTTGAGCATGTACAACGCCTGCCTGGTTGAAGGGGTTTTCCCCTTGTGCTGGAAGACAGCTAGGCTTGTGCTTGTTGGGAAGGGCAAGGGAGACCCAGATCTGCCATCCTCTTACAGACCTCTGTGTATGTTGGATACGGCTGGCAAAGTCCTCGAGAAATTGATCCGTTCCCGGCTAAATTCAGCCGTTGTCGCTGCGGGGGACCTCTCCCCTCGTCAGTATGGATTCAGGATGGGGCGATCAACGATTGATGCGATTGAGGAGGTGAAGCAAGCCGTGATGAGAGCTGAGGATTTTAACCACTACTCTCGCAGGGTTGTGCTGCTTGTAACGCTCGATGTGCGAAATGCATTTAATTCTGCGAGGTGGTGCGATATGCTGTACGCTCTGGAGAACACCTTCCACGTGCCGGCATACCTCATGCGCATCATAGAGGATTATCTCCGGTTTCGCCTCCTAACGTATGACACTGCGGAGGGCCCGCGGACAATGAGTGTCACTTCTGGTGCTGCCCAAGGTTCCATACTCGGCCCAGACCTCTGGAACGTCGCTTATGACAGCCTTCTGAGGTCTGAAATGCCTGAGGAAACGGTTTTGGTTGGGTACGCAGACGACGTTGCAGCTTTGATAGCTGCACGTAGCGTTGAGCTGGCTCAGCTAAAGCTAAACCGAGTTATGCGTACCATAAACGCATGGATGGCAGACCACGGTCTCTCGCTTGCTCTGAGCAAAACCGAGATCGTGATTTTAACAAAAAAACGGATTGACACCATCGTGCCGCCGTTGAGGGTGGGAGCCGTCAAGGTTCAAACTGTTCGTTCTGCCAAGTATCTTGGGGTCATGGTAGACAGCAAGCTTAGCTGGCGGGATCAGATCTTCCGTACAGCGGACAAGGCCGCTAGGGTGGTTTCTTCTCTTAGCCGGTTGATGGCCAATGTCGGAGGGCCTCGGTCCAGTCGTAGAAGGCTGTTAATGTCTTCGGTCCAGTCCGTACTCCTGTACGGTGCGGAGGTGTGGGCAGACGCACTAAATAAGCAGGCATATGAAGATATATTTAAAATCAATAACATTCTTAGTTTTCCTAGCCTGTACATCTATAATTTACTAATTTTTATGAAACAAAATCTCTCTAAATTTTCTGTTAGTTCAGACAACCACAATTATGACACCAGACACAAAGACTGCCTTTCATTTACCAAACACAAATCTTCTACCTTTGAACTTTTGCCCCACTACTCTGGTATTAAATTTTATAATAACCTGCCTGATTCCATTAAGTCTGCACCTTCCCTCATGTCATTTAAAAAAAACATTTATTTAAGTTGCTATGTAACATATGTTGCTATAAAGCTCAAAGATTTTTTGCGCTGACTTTTGTACAGCTTATATTTTATTTTTATTTTGGTATTCTTAATAATTGACACTATTCATGTATATTTTGTACAAAATGATTAAAGGATGATTTGATTTGATTTAACTGAACAATAACAAAATCCTTATACAACCCACTGACTAAAGGACTAACAATCACTACTCATAACCTCTAAGAGAGGTTATGTTTTTGTTTATCACCACTCGTTGCCAAATATAATCAGCTGGTTGGTGTCCGGTGAAACTCATCTCAGTACAGTAGTACGTTTGATTAAGGATTCAATCAGGATTAAATCCTTGTGTGGGAAGTTCTGTAGTGTTGTGTAAATACATTTCCAAGGCAGTTAAAATAAACTCCTTAAGAACCAAGAGATTTTTTAAAATTTTATTACTACAAATAAAATTATGAACATGAATAAGTAACTAAAACAAGGCTATTGATTTAAAAAAGTATACATGTATATATTAAATAATAAAGAAATAAATACTCTGAATATCAATATAAAATTAATTTATCACCATGAAACAATTAGAAACATTTATGGTCAGTACAATTGAAAACAAATATAAAATCAACAAATAATAATAATGTTAGACATACACAATTATTGTACCTATTGCATATTGAAATAACTATGAGATTAGACTAAAACTATTTAAACAGTATGAAATTATCGTCATATCAACATTTCTTCTTCAACAATTTACATTTAATCCTCTAGTAGCCTAGTATAAATATGTATATGTATTTACACACATAATTAACCATAGTAAAGACTACATAAAATTATAGTAAAAATTAAAAATAAATATAGGCGACCCTTTTATGACCGAAAACAAATTTCATAGCAGTTACAAAATTGCATAATCTAAACAAATTAACTAACCATAATTTTCAAAGAAAAACAATCACTTGCCCTACATAACATTTTAAGTAGCCGAAAATATCGTAAAAGATAACCTATACCTTAAATAATAATACCTGTTTCATGCAACATTTTTGACTAAGGATTCCTCTTGAAAGACTATATATAACCATGGTCTATAAAAGGGTGAGTAAAATTTATTACGATAATAATACACTGAGAATAAAAATTAATGTTATCACAAAATCAACCGAGTGAAGTGATGCGAGTTCAGTTGAACAGCACGGTACTGGGGTCCTCGTTGTCTATTTGCTTGATGTACCGCAACACATCTTTCTTGGTGATCACACCCAACAAGCGACTGAAACAGACCATGTAACATATCCAATGAATCTATAAAAACAGTTCTTTAGAACATTTGTAACAATACATACATTGAAAATACTAATCCACCCTTCGCCATGATCTTGGTGTACAGGGCAGGATCGATGGGTTTTAATACTTATAGATGATATTAGTTAAATTTCATAGGTTATTGTAAGAGCCAACAAATCAATAAATATGTTTGTAAAAGGTAGCAAATAAAATGGACACTAAATAAAGGTTATGCCTAAGGAGCATATACAATAGTTATTTGTGTTATTAAGCGCAAAATGGCACTTCGCTGCACATGACAGAAATGTTAATGGTAGAGCCGCAGGCGTGTGTGGGAAGCTTCTCGAGTGTGTCACGATACACATATTTTTCCTATAGTTACTTATAAACAATTAGTCTTTCAAACACTAAACATCACGTTTTTTTTAGGTTAGGTGAAATCCAAGCGCTGAACGAAAATAGAATGTTGACACGAAACAACAGGTTAAGTCGTAGTATCAATACTCAAAAGGCTGTGAAACACTGTACCAGCTGATCGTAGTCTCAGTATAATAAGTGTTGCCAACTTATTTTCAAGCGTACATGTATTACGTGCCTTAAAAAAGCACACTGTTTTGTTTTGTGTTGTGTGGTTGGAATACTGGACAGCGCCAAAACGTTTCTTACACGTATTGCGTGCCTTATAAAAAAACACTGTTTTGTTTTGTGTTGTTTGATTGGAATACTGGAGAGCGGCAAAGCAGAAAGTAAAGGCGGCAATAAGCTACTTGGCACTCTATGACTTACCTGTATGCATTTTTTCTACGGTGAGCTAATTGCTACCCCTTTATTGAACAAATTAAATTCTTGGCATAGAGGCTGTTTTTGCTATTATTGATGTCTTGCATAAAATTCTATTTTTGAAAAGTTATTGTAAACTAAAATAGCTAATTCCCTAAGAGGGGAGTTTACGGAGTAATTATAGACAAATTACCCCCCACCCCTTCACGCTTTGATAAGGGAAGTTTCTTTAGTTTGGTTGTTCTGAGGTGTCAAAGAGGGTTAATCCAGGCCTGTTGGCTACAAATTCATGCCACAAACCATAACAGTTTAGTGTTAGAAACTATTGAGAACCCCGGTTAACCGAAATAAGGGGGGGGGAGAGCTGTTTCGGATAACCAATTTTTCGGTCAACCTATAATATGCAAAAATTAGCCAATGAAGTGCCACGGTGCGCAGGAAAAATTAATTTAAGGCAATGCATAATTCAGTGTTTATTTTTAGCTATAAAAATGCTACAATGGGTTAGAAAATACTTCAAATTACGCAGTTTTCTTTTACATACCACTTTGCTGTATCACATCTACCGCATACTGCAAAGACTTGTAGCCTACTGTACACCAAATTTGGTTAGGTCTATACAAATTACTACTTAGTGAAGATCTAAAAACTCACCCATTATGAGTGACCAGAGTCTGCCGCAGTCCCAGTTTGCGGAACATGTCTATGACAGTCTCCATGGGTGTCTGGTCAGTGATGGCGATGGGTGCCATGTCCAGTATCCGTGCCAGTGGCAGCGGTGCCGGCGCTCCTGGTGCCAACCCTGGCGCTTCCGGCACAAACAGCACCAAAGAGTCTCCCCGTAGACCTTCCATTGTACGCTTAGCATTCTCTGTACACAGAGTCATGTTGTAACTAGATTGACTAAGTTATACAATTTTGTAAGATTTTGTGTTTGCCAGCTCTTTTTTATAAAACTTAACTACACTTAAGTATTAATCTAATTTGAATATAACTTAACTGCAACACTTACTGTTTAGTGTTTGGCAATTATTGATACAATGAACAAAAGTTACTAGGACAAAAGCAAAAGCACATACCGATGGCGAGATTGAGATCCCTCCTGAGCACAAAACCGACCAGGTACTGAGATTCTCGTGAGACTACGACAGGGAAGCCCTTGTGTTCTGTGTCTTTCAACAGAATTTCTACGTCTTCTACAGTCATTGAGTCCTGAGTCAGGATGCTGAGTGGCTCACTTCTCCTGCAAACACAAATGTGTCAGTGGAATATTTAATTAAGTTCAATATCAGCTTGTTATGTATAAAAACATAAAATCAATAATAAGCATTAAATAATATTAATTTGGAGACATTCAGTAAAAGTTTTAAAAGGAAAAATGTTGTATGTTTGGTCATAAATAATGGTTAATGGCATAGAATAACAATGAGCAAAATAAATGCTTGGATTTGTTGGTTTGAATGGTAAAATATCTTTTACATTTTGGAGAAAATACAGTTTTTTGGGTACAAAATATCCTGCAGCCTGATTTGACCGGTTAAAAAACTCATTCAAATAGATAATGGTTTACAAGATATATTGAATCCCAAGAAAATTGGAATTCCATCCCCATGTTAAAGTTTTTGTCAGGTTTTTGATCAAATGTGTCTTAGTTAATGTGAGCCACCTACAGATTGCACTGATATGAATTACTGATTTCTGCCAATTACAAGATGGTTTTTACCAAGTCAAACTGATGAAATGACTTATTATGAGCTATATTAACTTATGACCCAGTAACTATGTCAGTAACAAAAAATAAGGTACAAAATAGAGTTTTAGACACTAGAGCAATCTGTGACTGGCTCACACAACTACATTAGTTTTTAGTAAAAAATTGGCGACAGCTGTTCCATATTAATAGATAGGATTCTTCTTCTGTATCCAATAGTCAATGATATAGGTTACAGTGCATACAGAAGTGTACAAATAATATAATTTGATTGTTTGTTTTTTTTTCTGGGAACTATAAAACAAAAAAGTATAGTTAGTGGACGTATAATGGCTACTTCCCATTGAGGAAATTCACTATGAGTGAAACAAACAACAACTAATTTAACAGTAATTTCATCATAGGAAATTCTTAATTATGCTAACTACCAGTAAACACTGTAACAAAATTTTATGGCTACAGTTAAAATAATTGCAATAATAGGAAAAAAAATATATACATGACTAGTTTAAAATACTCAAGAATTGAGCGAGAAAAGTTCATACTTGGGTTGCATGACGTCAGCGGCTAGAGCAGTGTGAGCATACTCTTCCTTGCTGTCCAGGAAGGGATAGCCGTTGAGGTTGATGTGAGCGTCATAGACACCCTGACGGCCTAGAGCGTCACCTACCCACTTGCTGGCCATTGCTGCAGCCATGAGTGGCACGATGTAGCGGACTCCACCCGTCAATTCAAACATGATCACCACCAGCGACACTACACCACACAAAGTAAATGTTATAACACGACAATACAAATACTAATAGACATTACTTTAACAATGAAAAGGATTATGGTTACTCCCAATCGTCATACTAAAACCTTCCAACTGGATATGATGATTGGTAAAATTGATGTCAAAGATTACGAGCTTTAACAGTAATTCCTGTACACAGGACTAAGATAAATGTAGGTGTAGTAAAAATTCAAAATATTCTGTAAGTCAATGTTATGGTGAAATAATGTGCAAATTAAATAGTTTTCTAGTAGTTCTGAGTCTGACACCAGAATCATCCAAATGTAAAATTATTCTCGACAAACACTGATTAATTACTAATTAAATACTCAAATGCCTAACCATTATACACTTTGAAAGGTGACAAGCATTTAGTCACTGTAATTTTGCGTTCAAACCATTTATCAAGGCCATCGGTCCAATTTGTAGACAATAGACAGTTAGATTTCAAGATGTTTTTTCAATCTTTGTTAAACATCAAAGTTTTCTGATTCAAAAACATAGCATTAGGCTATATGGAACACGTATTAATTTAACAGCTTATAGTTGTATTGTTATTTCCTTGAGTTTTTTTGTTTGTTTATACTGTATTTTGTAAATAAAGCATAGTAATACTTTTCCAGAGACCATTGTATTTAACCACAGCGTGCTCTGTTGCTAGTAAATGACATAAAACTGACTACGAAGTAATGTAGTTTCAAATATTACTCGGTTACACAGATATTGTTTATTATTTAATTACAAAAGTAAATGCCTAAGTAAAAAACACACCTGTCATCCGGGTGACCCCTCCAAGTACTGCGGCTGCCCCGACCATAGCGTAGAGTCCGGGTGTGATACAGTCATCACCCGAGACACACTCTCCCCCAAACACCCAAATATGAGGGTAGTGATAGGCCAACTGTTGTACACAGATGCCCACTATCCGTCCAATGATACCTCCCAGACATAGGCTGGGTATGAACAATCCACACGGCACCTGCACACAAGCACAACAATACGTTTCATCATAGTGAAAAACATTTTAAAAACCATTTTGTTAATGGTCCTAAATTCATTAAATCATGATAAAAATAGTATTCTGATTTTACTTTTACTCGTTACTCATCACATTACTGAGGTGGAAAAAACATCTAAATTGTAAGGAGATAAACCAAATTAATAACCATTTGGGCTACAACATTAGATTTATCGGACACAGGACTAACTGAGCCAAACTTACATTGCAATTATTATCAATGCCATACGGCTGTAAACTACTAGCATTGACTATTGGATACTCATCATAAGTCATTCCCTAAGTTTGACTTGGTTAAAAAGATTGTGTATTCAGCAAAATATAAGGCCGGTATCCACAGTGCGAGGCAGCTCTCTGCGAATGCCTCGTTGCGAATGCTAGGCTTTGCCTCGGACTGTGGATACCGGGGTTGCTCGCTGTGAGGCGCTCGCGTCGCACAATGTGAGGCGAGCCGTGTACTTATCGGTCTCAGAGCAGTGCTCAAAGAAAGGTGCCTCGCTCCGAGCTGTGCGTCATCATGGATTGTCAAGACATGATCAGAGATTTAGTGAAGTGTTATGGAAAGCAAAGCGGGTGGTTCGCGTGCTCGCAGTGAGCATTCATGTTTACAAACTAGCTGCCAGCTAAAGAGCTCACCCTGAGGCAGATGGCACGAGGCATTTGCAGCGAGCAGCCTCACACTGTGGATATCGGCCTTTAGTAATTTAGATCAGCGCAATCTCCAATCTGTAGGTGGCTCACATCAACTGTGACGACTTTGAAAAAAAATTTGGCTACAAATTTAACATGGGGATGGAATATCTAGTTGTATTGATAGTCGAAGCTACTAGGTTCAAGTTTAAGAGCTAGGTTTAGGCTCGGTAGGCTGTTAAATCTGATCAATGGCCGAAGATCTAAGGAGTTGCAGACAGATGATTGAGGATTTAAATCTTATCACAGTGTACACTGTATAATTTTCAAATGGGGTCTCACAGACCAGGGGTTTCGGTTAACGTCAGCCTAGGTAGGGCTTCGGTATTAGTGTTAATGATAATCCAGCTGCTTTCAAACAGACCTACCTTCATGCCGAAAGTGAAGATGACAGTCACCAGTTTGAATATAAGGGCCAATATGAGTAGAATGACAGCATGGTAGACCCCTGATCCCGCTGAGGACTCTTCTACTGCTTGTGTCACATTGTTGCGCGTGTACACATAGTCACTGTCAAACATTTACAATCTTCAATTATTAATTATGTTCAAATAGTCCACTTCAAAGATATCTTCAATAGATATGTTTAAAGTATCTTGGTGTAATTGATGAACAATTATGCAATTTTTTTACACAATTACAGGCAAGCAATATCAAATTGAAGATGTTGGAGGTCTTTTTAGCCTTGAATTTGTTCATACACATTTCATACACATGGGTCTCATATGTCTGAGTGAAGAGTGTACCAAGCAAAGCAAGGGGCGAGCCTGTACAGTATGAAAATGAACTGTGGAAATTACAGTGATTTAAAATAGCACTAACTGGACGCAAACCCTGCCTTGGTATCACAGCTTATGGTACGGCTCGACTGACTGAGCCACTGACTCATAAATTAACTTTTTAAGGTAAACTGAAACTCCCTCAATTACTTTTTGTGGGTACCTTGACTAAAAGTTCCTGTAACAATACCTCATTTTAACTAAGAAAAAAGTCTGTTATCAATGGTCTTTTAATTAGGGGTCACTTTACAGTATAGTCTTTTTTTAGTCCTCCCATACATAGTATTTTTATAGAGGAAGTATTGTTTTCAAAAAAAATTTTGAGTTTGAGTTTTAAGTGGATATATTCTTTTTGGGTCCCCCTGAAATAAACCCAAAAAAGTGGTTTTGGAGGAGACGTCTGTCTATGTGTGTGGATGTGTACAGAGATACAGACCACACCTGTAGTCCGATTTTGATGAAATTTGGTATATAGACACTAACCCATCTCCAGGCATTTTTTTAATTTTTTTGCAATTTGGGGTTTAATGGTGGGTTTTCCATAAAAACCCATAAAATAATAAAACAATTGAATTTTCTAAAAAATGGCTGATCGATTTTGATAAAAATTTAGTCAGTTATATCCCTTTAAACTCTGAACTAAATGGTACATCCCATTTCTGTAAAAATTACCTACGGTTTAAAAGTTATTGTAACCTATGTTATTTACAAAAAAAACCCATAAAATGATGGAAAACCGGATAAAAAAAAAACAGTTTTAATTAAAATTAGTAGGTATGTTATGGCCCTTAAACTAAACAAAATAGTGCAATATACATTAGCCATTGCTGTAAAACTTTCATTTTCAAAGTTACCTATTGCAACTTTTGTGATTTTCCCTATAAAATATAAAAGTTACTCCTACCACATACCCAAGATAAAGGTTGTTGTTGACAAGCTAATGGGGACAAGTATGTGTCAGATTGCTGATACCATTTATTTTATTTAGCATAAGAACTAACATTTGATTTTATAAGTAAATTGGTAGTATTGCTATAAGTTTTTTCTATTTAAAGCAATAAAGATAATTCAGTGTGAGTTTAAGCATGTAAAGTATTGTACAGCAAAATGTCTTTGATTTTAAGAATTGTTGAGTGGAAAGGAAGCTTATCTAGAGAAGTAGTCCACTCTAGCACTAGAAACACAAAACTTTACACTATACACAAAATTGACAACATTTCATTGTCACAACAAATGATGTTTAATACATCTACTAACTCACAATTTTCTTGGTTGAAGCTCCTGTAACACTGAAATATTCTAATAATTGCAGGGCTGTGCGAATCCAGAAATTTTGGTTCGAATCCGAATCCGAATCATAGCTGTACAGATTTTATCGAATCCGAATATTTTAATTAATCCCGAGTCGAATCTGGGTCGAATCCGAATCTCAAATTTACAGCCATTATCGAACCTGGATCGAATCCGAATCTGAAATTTAAAGCTGTTATCGAATCCGAATATTTAAACGTGTTCAGAGTCGAATCCAAATCCGAGGAAAGTCAGCAGTACCAATTTTCACATTTTTAGACCACATTTTCTGGGGCTGAAATAACTTAGGGAATTGCTTAAAAAAATTCTTGAAATGGGCCAAATAAAAAAGTTATAAAATTTAGGCCTACCTATTTGAAGTTTTGAAACTAAAAAATTGGGCATAAGTTAGGCATACCACCTAGGCCTAAGTTACTCGCTAAAAGTGATGGACTACCAATTTGTGTAGTCTAAAACATAGGCCCAGCCTATTATACATCTCGGTGTTAATCCTCCACACAAGCCTATGTCTGCATTACTATTACAAGTAACATCTAACACTGTGAGGTTAAGTTTACTGATAGCCAAGATAGGGTTTAAATGCGACCTACACTAATGTGCCTAAAGCCTAACACCAAGTTGGTCAGGTTCCTAACATGAACCAGTCAACAGCAAATCGGAGTGCACAAGTAGTTTTTTAGTGTCTAAAAAATTATATTGAAAATTATATTCAATCAGAATCTAGTAAATTTGAATATCGAATCCCAACTCGGATCTATTTCCAAGAAATTCGAATATCGAATCCGAACCCGGATCTCTTACCAGTAAATTTGAATATCGATTCCGAATCCGAATCCAGTTAGAAACAGTAGATTCGTTCTCGAATCCGAATCGAATCTCTTAAAAGATTCGGATTAGATTCGTTTTTCGAACTATTCGCACAGCCCTGAATAATTGTGTAGGCCAATGCAGTTTTGTGTTTCTGTGCCAGAATAAACTCTTCCCCATTCTGGTAAGCCTACTAACTCGTAGGATAATAAAGATAATTCAGTTGATGTTGATATACCGGTCCCACAAATTGTCTAATACTATTCTCCTGTAGCACCCTTCCCACAACATTTACATGAGATCTGTGGTATTTGACTCACCAGAGGCCGTAAGAGTCACCCACCCCGCACTGACTGAACAACAGCAGTATCAGCTGACTGGTGCTCATGCGTGTGAATCTGTTGAGGTAGCCAACAACAGCTGTGATGGCCGTCACTATCAACACCTCCGTCACTGGGTACTGGCCCAGCCTAGACACCTTGCGGTACCGGCACCAGTACAGGTTGGCCTTGATGAATATGGTGGCTATCACACCCTGGAGAAAATTATGACATCACAGTTACAAATTGAAATATGACTAAAGTAAGCTGGAGTAGACATACTGTACTTCAATATTGAAAAACTATTTTATTAAATTTTAATTCACACGAAAGCAGTTTGGCTGGTTAACATTATTTTTAAAAGGAATAGATTTAAGCTAGATTACCTGAAACAATCAAGAGCTAATAAATAAAAATGGTGTGCAAGCCGCTTGATTTTTTGAGCTGAGCCGAGCCCAGCCTAAAAGTTTGAGATCGAATGCCAAGTCAGAAAATCAACCTCGAGACAAGCTTTTACGATCAGCCAAGATAGTGAGAAAGAAAATTTCACACTTCTGCCCTGACTGCTGTTGGAATGATGAGGATACATTTTCTGTGATTTTGGGAGACAATGATGTATTTTCCACGACCACGGGAGATTTCCAGGATTTTGCCGCAATGATTATTTTCCTGTTACTGCAGAAGATATTCAGGATTTGGCTGTGATTGTGTAATACGACTAATGATGTTTCTGCGACCATGAGGTATGTTCCATATTTTGCCCCGAATGGGGTAGGGGGGGGGGGGGAGGACAGTGATGTTATCTATACAGCCAAGTGAAATGTTCAGGATTTTGTGGCGATCACAGAAAACAATGTTGGTTTCTACACAAGTGCGGCAGATGTTCAGAATCACGGCAGAATCCTTGATATCTCCTCTATTCATCTAGACATCGCCATCGTGTCTTGCGATTATAGAAACGTTATAGACGTCATCCACAATTGCGAAAAAGCAGGAGCTTTTCAATCGCACGATCTTCGCAAAAGCTCGGCTAAACCTTCATTTTCTGACTGGTGCTTAATCTTTTGAACTTATAGGCAAGACCCGTAATGCATAATTCTTTTAATCACAAAAAGAATAATAAACTCATTCATTTAGGACAAATTGTTCTTGAACTTTCATATACACTGTATTTTTAAAATTACACTTATTTCTGTGTGGAGCTTACACCCCTCAGTTAAAATCAAACAATAAACTTGTAACAAACATTTGATAACCCTAAAAATCTTCAATATTACAGATACTGTAAAAAAAACTGTTATTACTTACACCAATAACTCCTAAGCCCACGAAAGGAACCAGTTCAAAGAACATGAACGGCTTGTTGTATTCAACGTAGAACAACACAGAATGCTCGTTGCCGAAGGGGTTGATGGAACGAAGGACAAAAGCGGCGACCAGAGCACAGAAGAAGGATCTCCACAGAGTCTTCAGAGGAAAGTAGTAACTCACCTGCAGAGAATGAGTGGTTTTTTTTTTATATCACATAAAATTCGCATGTACAATCAAATCTATAGCCTATGAGGCTTATTAGCCTCACTTAAAGCACTTCACTACTACAAACATCCACAATGTTGATGGAAGCTGACTTCGAGGGACAGTAGGATTTCATAAGCAACTCCTTTCCAGATGGGAATAGATTTTTTTACATTTAACCCCACAACTTCCTCGGAAGCAACAGACTTGCCTCAGTTATCAGATTGTTGCCGTAGAGCTTTACATTATGGAGCTCATAGTCAATACCTAGGCATCAATTGCTTACTGCCTATAATTTAGGTAGCTCTTTGATTTTTTTAAATATGCATAACATTTATGTCATTTATTTATACCCATTTATAAACATCCTCACTTTAAGACGGTACACTGAAAAGATTTCAAAATGTACTATGACAGCTCTATAATATTCTACATTAATAAAGAATAACTTTAACCTACTATACATTGTAAAGAAAACACACACTCATTGAATAGGGTTTCATTGAATAGGATATATAGGATATTTTAAAATTTATGATTGTTTAACTGTGACGCATAGCGGCACGCTACATTTTGTATAGTGTCAGCAGTTTGCGAGTCAGGGCTTCATGTTGAGCTCGTCAGCCCACCGCAAATGCTTCCCCCCACCAATTCTCTCCCCACTTCTCTACTCCTCGGAAAACGTTGAACACGCAATCTAATCGTCTAGAAAGAATCCTTCAGAAAATGGATGAGTATTTATTTATGTTAATTATAGGTTTAGATACCAAGGCTAGTTAGCAAACCAAAGGGGGAGACCTCCAAGGGTCGCCCCAACATTGGTTATGTATACTCCTTGCCACCCTAACTTGAGGCAGCCCAAGGCCGCACTAGCTATACGGCGTGCGGCCTTGTGCTGCCTCAAGTTAGGGTGGCAAGGACTATAGGAATTAAATAATTGCCGGTTGAGGCCTTCAGCCTAGACCATTTCCAACATGAAAAAAGGAACACGTTTTTCCCAGTAGGCTTCCACAGTTTATCTGAGTTTCCGATTTAAGTACCCTAGTTCATTTCCAACCAAATTATCTTGCACATTGTCATTTTCTAGGTCACCGGTTTTTTGGAAGGATAAAACAGTAAATTAATTCTATAAAGGTAAACCAAAGCTGGCTAGCTAGCTTCCGGTCTAGGTAAAAGATCTCCGTCCTCTGGTCCCCAACTCGTCTTTCATGTAAATTATTTGGTAGCAGATTCAGCAAGCTTAAGTTAGTCTCAGAAGTATCACACATTTCCAAATTACACACTCACACACACACCCCAAGCCATCGCTAGGCCTACATAATTGTTGTGGTTCTATGTGCATAAAAATTTATTAAACCAGTAGATTTAATGATGAGGTTTGATTAGTAAAATTATGATAACCTTTACAAATTGAGATTTTACTAGGCCTATTATTGAAAATATGAATCAGGGAATACAAATGCAAATTATATTTAACATGGTGCTTGAAAATATATCTATGTACAAACTGATTTTGTGATAAATACATATTTGAGGTTGTGTAAAAATTAATTGAATGGACAGGTGGAAAATCCATATCAAAATGAGACAAACAAGTTTTTGGTAGCAGATTGGAAAATTAAACCAATTATTTATTCTAAACCGTGCCTATGTCAACAAATTAAAATAACATTGACAAACAAGAGCCCAATTTACTGAGACAGACTGTTTCATCTTGTATATATAATTTGCAATTAGGTATCTAAACTATAAAATATTTTCCTTTTTTGTATAGGTCCCTTTATTATAAAAACATAAGTTCAACACATTATTTGATTTTAACCTTCCTTTATCACCAGTGTAAGGAGAATTAACACTCAGTTATTAATTGCCTCAAACAAATATTCAACTTACTTCTTCAAGACTGAAAAGCACTCCTCCAATCGGAGCTCCGAAAGCAACAGACACCCCAGCTGCGGCGGCAGCTGACAAAATCTCTCGCTTTTTAGCTTCATTTTTCCCATACTTTGGGAAGAGATAGGATAAAATGTTACCTATAAATAGAGTAAAAAATAATATAATGTAAACCTACTTGAAAATGTAACAGCACTATAAATAAGTATGCTAAGCACACACAAAAGGGTTTGACTGAACTAAGTCGATTATACTGGGGGTAATGTAAGAATAGTAGTTGGTAGGCATACTCTTCTGTTATACTGACCACACCAGGGTTTTGCTGTTCTATCCACCCCAAAAAGTTAAGTTGTAAATTTAAAAATTGACTTTCATTTAAAATATTTTGTTACTAACCTAACCTACTGGTGTGGTCGGTTTAACAAAACAGTACGGAATAACTTGTAAGGTGATTTTTACAAATTTGAAATTTACATGAAAACTCAAGATCTTTTATATAACAAAAAAAAGTCAAAATGACAACTGTCTTTAAATTCTGATCTAGGGTTTCCAATCCATCACAAAATATTTATAGTTTAGCTCACAAAACGTTCTTAAAACACGTTAATTGGGTGTTAGTTTTGACTGACCTATACAGCAGGCGATGTGCACCATAGGGCCCTCCTTGCCCAGGCTGAGGCCGGCAGACACTGCCAACATGATGCCTACAGACTTTATGATCAATGTCCACTTGCCCAGATACCCTCTGATGATAAACCCACTCAGAATCGTCTTGATCTACAACCAACAAAGTAATTATATAGACTACTAGTAAATCAAAGTTTTGCCTCTGTGTGCGACAACCATTCAACACTTTGGATGTGTCTGAAATTTTTGCAAAAACAACTCAATATTAAGCAGATTAAAACAGATCAATTAGTTTTTGTTAAATCCAGGAATTACAGGTAGCATTACATTGACTGGGAAGGTGGTGAAGTCCTGTAATCCAGCTACTAGGTCACGGATTGTGGATATTTATAGGCATGCACTGTGAATGCAATACTCCCCGGTGAGGATTAACGTTTGCACTAGTGAGTACTACGACAATCCGCAGTAGTATCCTGATAATTAGACAAATTGGTTAATTACTAGGCAAAAATGTGGTTCGGATTCCACTGTAAACTGTAGGTGACCCCCTAGTTGCCATTGGCTATGGGCTATTAATTAACAGCTGTGTATTGATAACTGTGTAGGTTAACTGTGCATTACATTTGGTATTGAGTTATATGTAGCTACAAGTAATCAAAATTTACAAAGTATTCTAATCCTTCAAAAAAGGGCAATAAGAATCATGTTAAATCTGGATGATGAAGAATCGGCCAAAAAATATTTTTATTTTATATATATTGCACACTATATATATATAAAATACATGCATGTGAGGGCTTCTGAAGACAAGGTGCCACTGCTGGGGGATAATCATAGATATAATACTAGGCATAAAAATTATCCATCCGTAACACAACACAAACTGGAGTTTTATAACAAGAAACCAACAGCTGCAGGAATTGAGTTTTTGTACCATCTACTAAAAGAAATATTTGATATAAAAAAACATTACGTCTTTAAAAAAAAAAACTTAAATTGTTACTAATTGATAGAGCATTTTACTCATTTGAAGAGTTTTACAACATGTAATTACATTAATTAAATTGTCCTGTTTTATTTAGTATAACCAAGTATTTTTAATTAGTAATAAGCTGTTTTGACGCCATTTAGTATTTATTTATGCATATATTTCATGTATATAATGTATAAATCTTGAATAAAGCTTTTCTGATTCTGATTCTGTGTCTGAGGAACATGTCAGCCTTAGCCCCTAACAAGACTACAAGACTTCATTCTACACTCATCTCCATTCATACTTGGCTTAAAATACCTACAATTGTATGGTCACCATTTAAGATTAAAGCATTGAAGTATTAAAGTAAAGTACATATATACCGAACCTTTGAAAATATCAATAAGGCTTATTTACCTCAGGAATACCAGAGCCACAAGCGTAAGGGGCGAACATCCTAACTAGGGATGCGGCCAGTAGAGCAAACAGCAATGCCCACAACACGTAGAAGATGTACTGTATGATGTAGGCTCCAGCACCAATCTTTGTATCAGCTATCAGCTCTGACCAAGTAAGCCACTGAAACATTCACATTTCTCGGTAATTTTTATATTCTATTTAACCACCTACTATTTATTTTTGCTATTCTTGGTGTGCAAAAATTGATCTAGGTGTAAGTGGAACTTTTGACTACGGAACAGGCCATTGTATTCCCGTGTTAAAGTTGTAAGAACAAAATTTGTGATAGTTCAATTGTGTTTTTGACAGAATGCAGAAAAGAATTTTTACTGAGGAGACAAAACTGAATTCTAGATCAGTAAGTAGACCTACCTGAGAGCAGTTTCCTTTGTCGTCAAACGAGGTTTCATTGGAAGACCAGCAGCATTGCTCCTCGTTGAGCCAGAACGCTTGGGGACACAGGCCATACTTGAGGTCTGACATCCATGTAGCTCCTATGTCTATGACACCAGCCACACAACCAGTGACTAGACCTACCAGCAGCACACACAACCAGCCAGACCAGGCGTCATGGGCCCCTCTCACCTACACAAATAATAATTTTATCATAGATTGGGAGGAGTTTGCAGGACCGATTTATTTTACTTCAAGTAAGATTGTTTTGGAAAGTATTAATTTAAATAAAATTAATATTAACTGTTGTAGACCTACTACAAGGGTTTATATATAACTTTTGTACATGATCTCCCACATATTGCAGTAAAATCGCACATCTTCTGCAGTCTTGACGAAATCATTAACATCTTCTGCAGTCACAGCGAAATCATACATGTCTATGATCACGTGGGTGATCTATGCAAAATTGAGAGTATCTTCTGTGGTCACAGTACACTTGTGAACGTATTCTACCATCACAACAACATAATCTTCATTAAACTGTGAACTTCCCATGTGATTGTTGATTTTTGAAAGTGCATCTTCGCAGACGCTTTCTACGATCGCAAAAATTAACATTCCGCCTGAAAATTGTTTCCAGCTCAAACCAATTCCTGAGGCCAACTGTTGACTCGACCCAACCCGAAAATATCAGGGGCAGTTTTCTATAGCCCATTTTGGTCTTCGGACCATCAGAATGAACAAATCTAAATTCATATTGCGTGTGTGGTTAAATCTAAATGAAGAATAATTTTTAATAAAAAATTTTCTGTCAACAGAAAATGGGCTATCCGAACCAGCTCTCTTTATCTTGGTTAGTCATGGTTTTACTATACATACTACAGCATTTCAACTAATCATTCAACAACTACTAAATTCATTCTCAATGTGAATGAAAACATTTTTTAAATAAACATCTTACCAAATCAAAGATGGAGTTTTGCTTTCGCTTGACGATGTACCTATGGCGCATTCTATCTCTGGCGATGTCTCTCTGCCAATCGATGGTGTGGAAGTCCTCATACTGACCAATGCCCGGAATGTCATCTGTATCTAGAACAGTGCAATACATGTAGTACTAAAACATGTAGGGAAATAGTTTCACTGATAAATAATCTAGTATATGGTGATATTATGTTTCCTAATAATAAAGAAGAGCATTGCACAAGTGTTATTTTGCTGTTGCATAGAATTTACATCAGAGATTGAACCGCACTCAAAAAATGTTTATTTAATAGAATCATGTGTTTTGTTTGTACAAACGTTTTTGGTACAATTGAATGTGGATTGAAATGCAGACTTCAGCAAGAAAGTGATTTCATAGTTACCTGTACATAGTGTGACATTTGTACATTATGAGCTACAAATATAATTCTAGTAATTATTGTTATTCCTGTCAAACAGAAACAGTGGGAAATGATTCACATGGAGACAAAAATCTAAGCAAATTTTTTTTTCTTTAGTTAAGAAATGTTTTGTTATGAAACTATTTTTATTTAATGAGAAACAAATCTATATAAATAGTATCTCATAAGTGAGTAAGCATCTAATATATAAAGTTAAATCAACATATAAAATATACTTTACAGGGTTATGTATAGTGATATGATTTTTTTGTGTGGTAATTTTATGATAAAAAAACAGAAACTGAAAATTAGAATGAATCATGATTGCTGTTAAAACTGTAAGCTACAGACTACAAAGGTACATTGTATGATAGAGCATGGCAATGTTGCTCAACAGAGTAAACTCAAGGTCAAAACCAGATTGCAGCTCTTGTATATCCTGTATTGAAACTCTTCATTTGAAACTACCTTTGGCCTTCTAAATCTATTTAATAAAACTGGTTGATGTCAGTCCAAACACAGTCCAAGTCTTAGTATTTTATATATTTACGAAACGGTATCAATTTTTCCTGAATGAAAATGTACAGTTCCACAGTTCCAAAGTTATTATATAATAATTTTTATGGGCAGTGTGGCTACAAAAATCAGTTTGAGCCAACAACTAAACAACAAAGAAATTTCGCTTTACTAATGTTGGGGTTTTTTAACACGTAGAGTGCGGCCGTTCCCGATCGGGTACGGCGCTTGGCCCCCGTACGGTGCGTCCGGACCCCATCGGGAACGCTCGGTAATGCCTTTTGTATGTCTTCGTTTTTGCTCTAGCGTCGGCCGAAAGCGGACCTATACGACGTTAGCGTGTAGTATGTGACTTGCATTTTGTTGTGGTGTAGGTTGGTAGTAAATTTCCCCGTAAAATTCCCGTCTGGCAATCTCAAAAGTCTTCTTTTTGTCCCGTCTTTTCCCCTCCATTTGGCAATACAATTCCAATGGGACCGGCTACGTTCCAAGCAGTGCTGCTATCTGTGGGTGTTTAGCGAACTACATCGACTCTCGTTGTAAAGCAGGACATCCCCTCACGTTATTTGCTATTCGTCAGACCAAAATTGAAAAGGCCAATCACACGCGGCAATCGGGTTTACTCGACGCTGAGGGCTGCGCCGCACTGGGGATACGCCCGCTATTTGACGTGCCGCAGCGAACGTGTTAAGTAGATGTACTGAATAGATAAAAAAACTGTTTTTGATGGATTGGTCGTTACTTTGGGTTGTAATAATGGGTTGTAACATAATAATTTTACTAAAAAATCTTAAAATTTAGAATAATTTAAAAACAAACTTAAACTGATTTGTGGTACAATAATTGAATCCGTCTGTCTCTTGAACCATACAAATTTGATATGTTCTGGATTTTGGTAATTATCAAGTGATACGAAACACGAATAAAAAATTATCAGTTTAATTTAAATTATAACTAATTTTAACCTCACCGGTAAAAGATATTGCCTTGATTTGCAGGATTACAAATTGTTATGATAGTTACCATGAGTGGTAGCGTCTTGGGCCAAAACCGATAGCATGTATATTATGACTACAATCAACAATGGTAAGGACACCCATATCAAATCAGCACTGATTACATCCATGCACATATAAATGACTCTTGTGATAGGATATTGATTATGTTAGAGCATTTTAAAGTTTCAAGATCCACTTACATTGAGACGAAACAAACTCGTCCTGGAAAGCTTGGTTAGACATTCCTGTAGTGATGTCGATCATGTCGTCGTCTGAACTTCCGGCAAAATGTGTTTGTTTGTCTCCGTTAGATATCTGAAAAGAGGGAAATGAGATGTTAAACTAGTCAAATTCTGCAATCAATCAAAAAATCTTTAAAAAAAAATGGTTAACAGAAAAAAGTACATGTGTTCAAATTAGGATTCAATGTGGAGTAACTTTCATTAGCCATGACATGACGTGAAATAAGATTTAAGTCAACAGTGCATAATTTATCGTCAAGCTAGGGAACCGGTAAAGTAAATAAGCAGGTTTTCATATACACCTTACTATGTACTCAAATTTTAAATAATTTAAAATGCTTTTATAAGTAGTATCCATAGTTCACATGAGATATTTTACATAATCTATAGAACGAATTGGCCTACAACTGTCTAATTTTTTAAAGTTAATTAATCAAATAACAAAATGGTCATGAGAAACCAACATTGCATTCAGTAAAAGAACTCGGCTATGATAGGTTTCCCAAGATCCTTTTCCCCAGCACAAAAAGGGAATAAAACATTTACAACATGTTAAACTTCAATTGTTATACAATTTAAAATATTTTAAACTATCCAATTTGCAACGACAAAACATAAGCAGAATATAAACAAATTACCAAAAACCCCTTTGATTATACAAGTGACTAAGTTGATTTTTTGTGTAGCAAAAATTCATACAAAAATATTTTAAATATTCTGAGCGTTATTTTTTCAGCTAGACTACAAAAGAAGTTTCAACTCCCTACTATAAGTTAATGTAAATCACCAAGAATCTCCTATCTCAAAGCATTAAAAATGTAAACTTTATAACCTTTGTTTTTTTTTTGTTTTTTTTTTAGTTAGTAAACCTGCTCATTCACTTACTCGGACGTAAACACCCCGGTTGTGAGAGCCACTACAAAACCTTAAGTGCCACTTGACTGGGATCAGCCTCATAACCCTTGAACAAATTAAAAACCAAAAATGCAATGACTGACAGAAAATAAGCTCACTCACACGCAATGGAGCAGTGCAAAAAAAAATCCTACCAAAGCACAGGCCAAAAAAAATTCCTCCAAAACACCATATAAGCCAAACAAAGAATATAAAAAAAATTCAGACAAATAAAGAGCATTTGTGACCAAACTTTGTGTAAAAAAAAGAAATTTGTCAAGGTGAAAGAACAACATTGTAGTGAAATGAATAGGTAGGCCTAGCTAATTTAGAGTTTCATTTGAGTGAAAATCATATGTTTGACCAGGTACACATTGGTTTGCAAAATCACAAATAAATAATGTTCTGACAGTTTCGTTACAATAAGATAACTCATAGCGCATTCTTTCATAAAATAATGTTTTTCTAGCCAAATTAAAAGTTGCATGGTTCTTCTCAATTAATTAAGAGTGGCTAAATATTTGAGGATATAAGGTAAAATTATTATTATTATTTTGGTACTTTCTTTCAATGTATAACTGATTAAGCCTTTTATAATCTTATATTACTTACTTGATTCTTGTAAAATGACATGTTACCAACATTTACCACACTATTAAAAGATCCTAAGCCTCAATATCTGTTAGCAAATTATTTGAAAATTTAAACTACTTTGCTTTACACTTTTATGCTATATGCCTTCTAAGCATCTAGCTGACAATAGTAACAACCATCTGTTTAAGATTAAGGAACTATAAGTGTACCAGAATAGACCTAGAAATTACAAAATCAATAATCTGCTACAAATAGAAATTACTCAATACCTGTTTGCGCTGTTTTTCAGAGGTCTGTGGCCCATAAAATACTACCAAGTTGGGCTGAAATAGAACAGAACACAAAATGGTTTGAATGCATTAAATTATAAATAATTGTAAACATGCTGCAAAATGAATACAAAAAAAAATCAGTACTTGTGGTTCTAAAACAGGTGCAAAGACAAACACCGGTATGATTCTGATTGTATTAACAAAAAAATGCAGCAATTGCACAAATGCCAATAATATATTGTCTACAAACTAACAGATTCTTCAACAGAAAAAAATGACAAAGAAAAATTAGAGAGTTTGTTGTCAAAAGAATGTGTTGCATTCACAAAAAATCCATTCAATAGGCCCACATGCAGATTTGTCAACATACTAAATCAGACACTTATACTGTATCTGAAGCCTCTTATTGATGTACCAAAGGGTTGTTACAACAAATAAAAAATACAGCATCCATTTTGATCATAAAATTTTAATTCAGCTGCAGCAAGTATACAGAAAAACTGCTGCAAAAAGTGCATTAAGTCCCAAAGTTGGTAAATATTTTTTTGCCTAGATACTTTGTAGGTTGATGGTTTCACTAGTAAGGAATAAAGGTCACAAATCTTTTTAAATATATGAAACCATATAAATTGTGGTTTACATCAAAATAAATAAATTTTTTACATCAAACTTCATACTAACAAGCTTCAAAATGTTTTTCTAACAAAATAAAAGGAGTTTGCAACCACAACATCTCTGCAAATCATAGACAAAGTTTATTAGATTGTGATACATATTCAATACAAATTATAAATCACACAAGAAACCAATATGTTTATACCTTAGATCCCTCAAATTAAAGTTTTTAAAATATCTATTTTTACCTAGACTCATCAATGTGGTGGCTTAGATACAAACACACATTCACGCTACATAGTCAACAGGTTCAGTATCCTCTAGGTGAATTTACCATTTACTCATTCATCAAATCATATCGAGTAGGACTAAGTGTACACTAATCAGTAACTGTACACAAATCACAATTGTACGCATAAAATTCACAAACTTCACAGTACATTCACAACACCTGGTAGCAATTGTATAGCATCAACACCATCACACCGTAGTGCCAGGCGGTATTGGCTTGTATTACAAGTGATAAGATAAATATGACCTGGTAAATATCTCTCTCGCTCTCACACGCACACACATTCACAACACATATACACACTCTGTTGTATGTTACAGATTGATTCAAAATATCCAAATACTTTTGAGTCATTACTGAATCATTCTATGAAAAAAAAACGCATTTAATGTATCTAAAGGGTAATAGATTACATAAAATGTGAGTAAAATAGTATTTAAGATGATGTGTAAGGAGTATAGAAAGAGGTTTGTAATTAAAGATAAATGTTTTTTAACCTTTAAAGAGGCTCACAAGGCTTGTCTGCAACTATAATAATAATAAAAATATAATAACTATAATAAACAAAAGTACCAAAATTCCTTTAGCCAGAAACTTACTTCCCCCCAAAAAAATCCTCAAATATGGCCAGATTGGTCAAGTTGATACAATTTATAATATATGTTTATGACCTGCAAAACAACAAATTTTGAATACCATACACTAGCACGCACAGTTACTTTACCATTAATACATACAGTAGACCCCCTCTTAACCGACCCTAATGGGACCGGACTTAGGTCGGATAACTCAAAAGGTCGGTTAAAACGGGCAATCCCTAAAATCATAACATAATGAAGTGCTATTCATTTGGAATTATATAATCATTATTTTGAAGTCATACTTGTATTATTTATAAAATAAACTACTCTTATCTCCTTTTTCATATTGATAGAAAAGTCACAAATAAACACAACACGGTTAAGTCAAATATATAGGCCTACTTTCAGTGGAATATATTATGATACGAGGCAAGAGTAAAAAAAAATTCCTATTTTAATAACTTTAGTACTGTAATGTATTAATTGAAGCTTTCCAAATCCATCGTAATACAGTACAGAACCTTTTGTCGAAATTAAAGATACAAGCAACCATTTTGTTACAAGACAGGATGTTCATTTATAGCCTCTCACTGGAGGCTCGAGGCACAAAAACTACCTTGACCTTGGAGTTGTTAACCCCCCTTCCCTGCCCTCCCTACAAGTTGCGCTATTTTATTTGTTTACTCCAGCGATAAGATAATCGGTTCTCAAAATCTTAACGCACTTTATGATGTTACAAATTTGCCGCACAGATAACAAATCAGATCAGATATGCTCGAACGATGATGACAAACTGACAATAGGTTATGCTATATTTTTTGTGATCAATACAAAATAACTTATTCTTAGTCATATCCTGTGGAGATAAGCGTATGGTTCAGTTCCCATAGCCGAGCGTGGGAGCGGAAATGCCGAGATTCCTAGAAAGCGGCGGTTAAACCGAGCTGCTCTCAAAGCAAGGTCGGTTAAAACAAACTGTATTATTTTACGATCGAAGGCGGATAATCCGATTATCGGTTAATACAAGGACGGTTAAGAGGGGGTCTACTGTAGTCCTACACATGGTCCTACACAATGTCAGATTAGAATCGTGCAAATAAGAAGTTATTTGGTAATAAATCAACACTCAAATAATTTTACTTCTCAATATTACTTCATGCAAAGAGTTGTGATGATAAAGATTAGTTTGTATCATTTTTACAGAACCTTAAACAATTTCCAAGAGAAAAAAATAATTAAATATTTTTTCTTAGGTTCTAAAAAACAATCCCCATGATAATTCTACTAATTATTCAAATTATAACAAAATAACGTAAGAGTTTTGAAATTTCAGTGAGGTAAATTGCAGCATTCTCAAATGTTAAACAGTTACATTAAAGAAGTAGTCTTAAATTAAAAAACAACAGAACGCATCCAAAGTAAAAACTAGCATCTAAATTTTTTTGCAAGCCATAACGTTATTGTGTATTGTGTATAGTGTGTATTGACTTTATGGTTGGAATTGCCTAATATTACCAACCTCTAACTGCTATAAATCGACAATCATTAAAGAGGCTATATATATATATATATATATATATAGAGCCTCTTTAATGATTCAACACCTTCAACTTCTTTAATGATGAAAAGTTTCTATGATATAAGGTTTAAGGTTTTTTTTTAAATGTATATATATATATATAAATAAAAAAAAAAACTTAAACCTTATATCATAGAAACTTTTTTAAATGTAAAGATCAATAAGTGGGATATAAGGAGTAGGGCCAGTTATAAATTATTTCACAAGTAATTTAGCCAAAATGGGGTATGATACCTACTACTGTTTTAATACTATATTTGCCCGGTAATGATTTTGAAAGCTACCTATTTTTGGGAGAAAAATGTGTAGGAAAGCAAAATAATAATATTAGCGACAACGGTAAAGCGTTTAATGCACACTACTGCAACCAAAGCACAACCTGTGACTGCTAATACCACCACAACCAAAAGCGAAACCGAACAAGCTGTGCAGATGAAAAGCTAGTGTGAACAATACTCGTTAGCGACTTACTTTCTCACCAACAGATTGATAAGTCGGTTTTGGAGGAACGGTCAATGGAATGGATGAACCATTCTCTCTTAGAGGTTGTTTTTCCATATTTCCCATTCAAAGACTAGCTGAAACCACATTCACGATCAATCATGCAACTCCTCAGCAAAATAGTTCTCAAAAAGTTAATTTTTGACTGCGGCATTGTAGCAATTTAAAGGGGTAAAGGGAACATTTTTTATTGAACCAAGGACAGTTGTGTTAGAAAAAGGTAGAAATTTTTATTGTAGGCCTATTTTCTATTTTGTGCACATTACCAATTAGAACTTTTCACGCTTTTCAACAGAGAAGGTATAAACCATCTGTGATTATTCAACACCAATCTGTTATTTGAAAGCATCATTAATAAACAGCCCAGGGACAAATGGGTAGGTACATGATTAATCTTTGTTAGGACCAAACCTTAGAGCTTGAAGGCAAGTCCTTTAAATTACTAAGGTTCCCATTCAACACTTTGCTATTGGTCTAAATATGATGCTTTCTAACAACAGGCTTTGGATCATTCCCCAACAAAATGCATAAAATTGACACACTTTGATGAACACAAAAATTAATTAAAATGCCTAGTTACAATTTTCTAAGAACAGCTTATATAAAAATGTGAACAAATAAATGAAGGGTGAAAATTTAAGAGTATCCACTTAAATTGAAAATTACAAGGTATTGTTTTAAAATCAATTTACAAGGTCGATACAACTAACAAAGTTGCAGGCTTACAGCATTAGGAAGTTGGTTTTAACTAAAAATTTTACTTCATGGCACATATTTTTGTCAAGAAATTAGTTTTCATAAATTTAATTATTTAGTAAAAGCATGACCGGGGATGAATATAGGTAAACCCATGACTCTTACAATAAATCATCGCTCTAATGTCATGTTTTCCTCATTGCTGATAATGCTACGCTTGCCTATGGTGGCATGTTGTATTCCGCGTAACTTACCATATGGTTCTTATAAAAATGTCTCTTGTAGTTACAAATTATGTTACAAAACTAGCATGCGGTAAAAATGTTTCAAGGATTAATTAAAATAAGGTAATGTAACATATTTATTCCCTGAATTCATTACATTATCTAGATATGCCTGCTTATACCCCACAAGTTTTAATGAAATTTAGTAACCTAAGGAAGATTTATCAATATATCTTGGACTAATAGTATACTTTGTGTAAAATAATTTATTAATCAAATTTCACAATTTTTTTGAGTGGAGGGTTAAAAAGACAAGTAGTTAAACATGTGTAACTGGATAATCAATGTCATGGGTTCTAAATTGTTGTCAACAAGTTTTATGGTAAGAATACTTATTTTTTGCGTCATCGGTATTGAACTAAACAATGTCCGAATTGCATACTCAGCATTACACAATATGACAATACATAACAAAATTGATCCCCCACGAACTTACACAACAAATAGAGGTATCATGCATTGTTTAATAAATATAATGTTTATGTTTTATAATATTGCAAACAAATTCATATTCTTGTTACATTCTATTTTACTTACACGTCAACGCTTCAATGTTCATCTAATTTTTAAAACTAACGGGTGTGTCACATAGAGGTTTACGATCTTGAATTTTCTTCAAAATTAAACAACGCTATTGGCAAAAATTACAACAAAATAATTCACTGATGTGCATCAGCTTAACTATTTTTTTTTTCTAAAGGAGAAAATTTATTTTTACACACTATGATAGTTTATTGGAACATTATAAAAGGATTATGAAGTTTTAGTTAACTTGCCCTTACAATCTGGCATGATGAAATAACCCTGCAGCAGCAAACTTGCAGACTACCGTTTCAAGCAATTCCTATTGCCGGATTGAATTTTACTAAAATTATTTCCTTAAATGAGTCGGGTTCAATCCCTATTTAAATAACGTTAAATTTCATGAGTTCCTAGGTTTGTTGCTGCAGGAAAGGACATTTTTTTTGTAAAATGTTAACAGGCCTAGTAGAGAGTATGGAATAATATATTGCAAAATTTGTACAAAATATATCCATTAAGCAAACTATAAAAGTTTACTTTTCACCATAAAAATAACATGGAAATTTTAAATATACAGTACCTACACAGTTTTTTGGAATTTTTTTAGTAACCTTTAGACCTACAACAACACTTTAATGTACAAAATTACCGATTTCTTTTGTTTTGATATCTCCAGGGACCAAAAACACCATCCGTTCAAATTCTTATAGGCCTATGTATGTGTCCAAACCTAAGGTAGGTACCATGTCTGCACAGCATAAAGTAAATTCAACCGATTTTTATTAAATTTGGTACAAACGTGTAAATTTCCGTTTTTTTTTCTTCATTGAATTCATTAAACAACTAGCATGATTGGACAATGGGAAGGGAGTTTTATGTGCCCGTTTTAATGCGGTAAATATTTGTTTTCCCATTTTTGACCTTCAAACATAACATGTTGCAATTTCTTTCTAAAAACCAGTTTGTAGAACTTGAAAAAAAATTATTATTATATTATTATTATTATTACACCATTGAGTATAGGCCTACACATTTTTTTTTTGTGTATACTCGATGTATACACTAAAGCATTATTTAAACGTAGGTATACTGGTTACAGAGAAAATTTAAAAAAAAATGACAATTTAAAACTCCTAGATTATTCTAACGGGGAATAAATATAAACTATTGTAGTTTGCTTGTTTATGGATATATTTTGATCAAATTTTTAAAATTTTTATTTTATAATAAGCTATAGCCTACCTATTACATTTTACTAAAACTACTTTATTACCTTACCTTTCCTGTAGCAGAAGTCCTAAGCACTCGTTAAACCAAATGTTAGCCTAACTTATTTAAATATGGAATGGAAATTAATATTTTGGTGAAAATCCAATCAAGGCAAATATAAATTCAGTCACTTAGTTTGCGACAGGGGGTACATTTATTTTACACATAAGTTTATGTCTGCACATAAGTTAAATGCACAGGTGACTTAATCTTCAAACATATTTGGTTCAATATTACGAGAAAGAGGACCCTGCACAGTCCCAAAATGCAATAGCCCACACAAAAACACATAATGTTAACGAATAGCAAGCATAAGTTACCAACAACTGTTTCTTCAAAAAAGAAAAATTAGATAGCCTACTAAACCTGGAATTGATGTTAAATAGGCCAACTTACAAGAAAATAAAATAAAGAAAATGATGGCTGTGAAATCTATTTAGCAAGTAAAGGAAAATAGTTTTTAGAGCAAAAAAAAAAAAAAAAAAAAAAAAAACAATTGCCTACCCAGGTCCGGCTAGTGGGTGTGGCAGGGGGGGGCCAGAGCCCCAGGGCTCTCAAGGGGGGCCTGACCCGGTCAAATGTAAAATCTTTTCTGTAGCCTACATGTAATCTGCTAAGTCAAAAATTTTAGTATGGTTTTCCAGTTAACTAAGTAAATTTTGACTAGAATTGTTTATTTCAAGTCTTGACTGTGAGCACGAGAATTAGGGTAATCAAACATTTTAGGCTAAATAATGTATTGTTATTTGTGTAACAAAACGGCACGTAGACGGCTGGACACTAAATCAGGAAAATAGAGGTCCCGGGATTGCTCAGCCCAGGGGCCTGGGACCGTTCTCACCGGCCCTGTGTCTACCAAAGAATAATCAATTATATATGCAACTTAAAAACATGATAACTTAAGTTACACCACTATTTTAGATGAATATAGAATTTGCACTAGACAACGACTGATGCTTGACACAACTTAGGATGTACCTAAGGACATTTATAGACCTAAGTTATAGAAGCTTGGCCTGAGTTTGTTTATCGGGCTTGTCCATCTCCGTTATTTAGGGATCTGGTTTCTTTACAAAATTTAAATATAAGCTAACTTATGTCCAAATCAATTAGGAATGTAGGCCTAACTTGTATTAAGGCTTGATTTAGCCAATATCAAGGATAATTCTAAATTCTCCTTCCCGGTGTTTATTCATTGAAGCGTAAACAGGCGTTTCTTATGTACTAGGCTTAGTTGGCCTTTGATCAAAATATGGCTGATTAAATTCATAACAAGTAACAAAGGTAAGTACGTCTAGGCTAAATTCAGGACGGTACTTACGTATTATACGGAGGCCACTTATTTTACAGCGCGCTGCGGCGGTTGGGTTATCATAAATATGTTTGTAGAACTTTCCTAGTTTCGTTATGAATCGAACTATACGAGATGAGTCATAAAAACTTATGATAACCCAACCTAACCTAACCGCCGCAGCGCGCTGTAAAATAAGTGGCCTCCGTATAATACGTAAGTACCTTCAGGACTAGCCTAGGCCTAATTGTTTTAAAATCCCTTTGTTAGGTTATGTTTTAAACTGTGAATAAACAACAGTTAGGCCTAAGTTGACAAGAAATACTCATATTGAATAAGCTTACCTCAAAATACTTTAATGAACGATACAAATGTTATATAAAACATTGATTCCAAAACTTTGTAAGGTCCAATCTGGATAAATTCGTCAAAATGTCAATGTTATTATAGGTACTAGGGCCAAACTGGCCAAAGAATGCACATCAGGATGTTCTGCTCTGCAGCAGACCAAGACCTACTGTCAAAATTGAAGTTTTGATTAATTTGACAGAGTTGAAACTAGCCTAAGGGATATTTAAAGAGTTGATCTGTTCATATAACTTACCATTTTGAAAATGTGTATATTATGTAACAAAACTGGAATGTAAGACAAATCCTCTACAACGCGTAGCCTTAAAAAAAGGCAATATTTTTGGCACTGGCACTGGCACTGACACTAGCACCTAGCACCTGACCTCACCTTCTTACAAACAAACACATTCGTTCTGTCATTCGGCATAGAATATAACCTAAACCACAAGTGTTTGTTTTCATATGTATAATACACGAAACATTTGACACCGTTGATTATTTATCTAGTGCTATGTGGTATCCATCAAAGACAAAGGCCCCCACAAAATTGATTGAAATTATAAGGTCTGTGGTTGACTGGTTGTTAAATAAATCCAAACCTCATTTAAAAGATTTTGAAATAGAGATAACTTAACATTAACTTTATTAACAAGAATTCCGATCTCTGTGGGTGTCATTTCTTGTTAGCTAGCTGGATAAAATATATCCTGAATCCACATGTTATTGACAGCTGTAAAGCCCCCCACACACTACCAGACCAGACCTCCAGACCAGACCGTCTGGTCTGGCGTCTGGCACTTGTCTTATCGTGTGTGGGGCTGTCTGCAGACCGATTTTCTCGGACCAGACTGTCTGCGTGTCTGATGGTTGAACCCTCAGACCACAGACGGTCTGAGGTTCCCCCACCACTATTTTCGTCTGGTCTGTGAGTGTGTAGCGCTGTCTGTCAGACGGCCGACCATCGTGACAGTCTTCATCCATTTGTTGGAGTTCTCACCACGGTCTCTCAATTACGAATGTTAGACCGTCTGGTCTGGGAGTGTGTAGAGCCGTCCAAGACGGTCTGGTTGCAGCCAGACGGTCTGGTCTGGAGGTCTGGTCTGGTAGTGTGTGGGGGGCTTAACGTTTGGAACCTTTCTTCTCGGCAAACCGGGCAAACTCTGCATATAGCTCTAAATCGAGCAATTGCAAAGAAGTTAAGTAGTTATTTAAACACAAATAAAAGTCATCATAATTTCCATAATTTCCGAGGAGTTTAAAAGACTTTGAATTGAAAAATAAATAGCAATTAACTTATACAGTAGCAATTAACTTATACAGCTGATCAAAATGAAAACAATTAGGTTCTTCATAAGGATAACATGGGAACTTTAACAGCCACTGGGGCAGAGCCCAAGGGACTTTAAAAAAAATGTATTGTAAGGTCAGTTTGCAAATCTACGTGACACGCTCTTTCCAATGAGACGTCAATGAATAAAATCGGTTAAGAAATGGCGGAGGAGTTCAACCGACAAAGTTTCATAGTACCGGTAGCGTATTAATTATATAGAAGATCATTCTGGTGGTGTAGCATACTCCAAATAATAAAATAAATAATCGGATTTGATTGCTTTCACTAACTTGTGAGTGTTTCTTATCTTTCGACAATTGCTATGGAGAGGAAAACAATACGCTAATGGTGTACACAAGATCAAACATCTTGAGCTACTACAGTAACTCGTGGAATGTGTGACCTGGTTACGAGTGCATCACTGAACACGCTATAATTATTATTCGTGGTGATTATACTATAGCATCAGTTAGCGTGAGCTGAATGTGAAAGGGAATGTTTGTGGCTGAGTGGTTATAGTGATAGCGTAAAGTGGATTATGGACAGGGTAGAAACAGCAAGTTTTAGACGAATTAGGTTACTTACTTAGCCAGATGCATTTTATTCATCGTATATTTACCTTGTCTAATGAGGAATTTTTCTTGGTAAGTATGCAGTGAGTAAATACAGCTTGTCAACGCTCCTTTAATTCCCGTCTACGATCAATAGCCAGTGTAGCAGTCAACAGATGGCCGTAAAAGTCGGACATAGCTTCTTTGGCTGTTCGAAACCGGACTCAGCTACCCTAGATCTGCTTGAAGGGTGTTTCAGACAAAGTGCAACCAGCAGTCACAGTTGTCCTGACTCTCAATCATGAACTCACAATCAGATTCAATGGGCATCACACCAAGATGTACCAGGTGTATCATATTCTAACGTGGGCAGTGGAAGAACGTGTGGTGTTCCGCCTTCCGTGTCGTCGGGAAGGCTTGACAGTATTATATTCAACCGGGGAAATAGGATTTTACTATCAAGTGCAGTTATGACTAAAACTATCAGTTACTTACAAGAACCACGTGAAAAGGTCGTCCAACTCAACTAACCATATGCCACAACCGCTCCACCCACGGTTGGACCTCTGGCAGTCCATCGTCCTCGTGTCTTCTCTTCCAGTCATAACCATAATTGGTAGAGTAAAGTATAAAGAATACTTTATAGCAGGAACCATCCCTCACCCTGCATAATTTAGAGGGGATGATTTGTTTCTTTAATGTTACCTATATTCTTTAGGGAGTATATTTTAGAGCTTAATCAAATTTAAATATAGCTTTCCTCGCCCACCGCACCCAACATTTTGGCTAAGCAAATGTTCACGTGCCTGATGAGATTTTTACTAAAATATTACTTTAAACATGCAGCCTTATCCCCTATTTAAATAAAATTAGAAGTTTAACATGCGATTACTTGACCATACTAGCTGGTACATAATGTGTTTTTTTTTTTAGTAGTTAACATTTAATAATTCTTTAAATAATTTATGGTCATCTTGATTTGACCTAGGGTGTCTTACGCGGAGGGAAGAGTTGTCTATGCTGTTGATGGGCCTAAGAACATTTTCATTAAGATTTTAGTGTTGATGATCCAACTCTCGTGAGATGATCATTTCACATCCATGATTTTTTTAAGGTTAGCGGTAAATAATGACAGCTTCATCTTCTACGTAGTATTTTACGCGTATATGGTTGGATTTGGGATGTAATAAATAACATGAACAATAGCAACGTGGCATATGCGTTGGACGTTGGACAATTTATCAGAATTAGCTTTTGTACATGGTTTGGCCACGCGAATCGCGAAGCAGCTCCTTGTCCACGGAACTCCTCTGTCCGTCGTCATCTATAACTACAATCACAGACAAAGTCTATGGAAAAGTATTAAAGTATGCTACAATCTAAACATATAAAATGCAAAGCCCTCATTGACTTACTGAGTGACTGACTCACTCACTCATCACTAATTCTCCTACTGCTCATTTACATAGGACGCTGAAATTTGGTACACTGAATCTTTAGGAATTAAATACCAACAGGATGCAGCAATGTTAACTTTTTGTTTGAATTTATGATAACAGATCATTTGAATCGTTTATTTCAAAACCCTATAACTAACATTTTTCCGATTTTAAATTTTTAGTATATTAATGGTGACGTTCAAATTGATACATCGTTAGTGCAGAAATCACACAACTGCGAAAAATGTTGGTTATGGGGTTTTTGCAATATTCAAATGAACTAATCAGCAGCAAGCTGTGATGCACAATGAGAACTGTCAAATTAGGATTGTTTAAAGTTATGTTTATGTTTTTAATTTAATAAATAATTTGTGGTATTGAGTGAGTGGGCGATTTATTTAATGTGCATAATTAACCTACTTATTGGCTTTATTTTCCCAAAGGTTTTATAAATAAGTATTGTGTTTGTTTTTACCCAAAGAATTTCTGGGAAATAGATGTGCGTGTTAATAATTTTAGTGCATTACTGATCAAGTCAATGACTTGGACAGAAGGAAATAATGTTATATATAAATGTTTGGAGTATGTCAATAACGTAGCGTGAAAACTACTTGACCAATTGAGATGATTTCTTCCCATGAGTAGAGTCAATATAACCACAGGCTAATAGGACATAAATCTTTTATTTCAATACTCTACTAGGGCTCTGCCCTGGCAGCTTTAAGTCCAGTGTTGTTCTTGAAAGTAACCGTAAAAAGCCTTTCGGAATGCCACCCAAAACTGGTACGGCAATCAATAATTTATGTAATACCTATGAAGTCAAATGGGTAATAGCTAGTTCAATATAAATAGTACGTAATAGCACAGACAATAGCAATACCTTGTTCATAGTATGATTAACTCATTTCATTTAATCCGGACTATAATTATCTTTTCCCGGACCATGGAATCCCAATATTTCCGGATTTAATGTGGGCTATCGTATTAAAAATTACTTTCCTTATGAATACTTATTACATAAGAATGTATATATTGCATAGTTATGTAAAACTAGCTGTGTGCCCGTTCTACGCACGGGGATCTTATAGTAGTCAGTTGAAACCTTCTTATATTAAGATTAAGAACAGCAGTTAGTTTGCATATTTGCAGATATGCTGGCAAAACTATTATATATAAACCTTCGCAAATACAGTATCTGACAGTTCAAGCCAAAATAAATGCTTCGCAATTAAATGTCACCCGGATCGTTATGGTCCATATGTCCAATTATTAAACTAAAAAATGTTTTATAGATCCATGAAGCGTAGCCCTAAAGTAGGCCTATAATTGAAAGTTACTTTCCACATCGGTTAACTTAAACGTATTTAAAGTACTACCTCAACCTCGCCATTTAACACTTTATTCCGGTTGACATTTTCAGTATCAAAGGTGCTCTTGTCCATTCCGTGAAACACTGAGAAATAAGGACATTAATGCGTTACCAACAGACATACACACAACAATCCAAAAAAGGCCACGAACTATTGATACATAAACAATATAAAGGCGTAAACAATTCATGATGGTTTGCCCTACAAATGTTTTACTCAAATAGGTTATCATTTTCTTAGCATACCGGGTAAGCTAAGATTTGGAATCCAGACAGAAAAAGCAAAACTTATACAGAGTTAAGACATCACTTAAATTGAATACGGACGGCTCTAATAAATAAGGTGCAACACCAACGATAACTAATTTGTAAACTACAGTGATGGGTTGGTACCTACGTAAAAATGATTCTAGCAGCTACCAACGGTTCTAAGGGAAAGAACCAGTACCTACGTAAGAACCTACCTAAGAACTATAGTACATCCGACCAATTAAATACATTAATATCTAGTCCCGAGGTTATTGATCTCTTGCTTTTGGATTTTCTCGTAAAAAGTTATAGCGTAAACTTATCGGTGTCAGTTTGAAGAAAAAACAACCTTACCCAAACAACTTTTTGTTATTTAATAGATTACGCATTCTCTAAACAATGATTAGTATATCTATTAACATTAGAAGGAAATGTGACGAAAATCACACAATGTTGGGGTTTTGGTCATTTGTAATTATATTTCTTAAGTAGGTAGGCCATGTATTCTATGGAAAAGTACCGGTATCAAGGATCGTCGTCAAAAAGGTTGTTATGAATAAATATGTAGGCTTACGTACCCAAGATTATGAGCTATGGGCCTATTGGCTGTATGGTCCAGCGATTGCATCACCCGGTGAGTAGAAACAGAAAGTGACACATTGGAAAAGCGAGTTTAGCACTTCCTCTGTTAAACCTCTGTTACAATCACCCACTGCAGTTGTGATTTTTTACTTTACACTTTTCACAACCGCCATTGAAGCGCCGTCAATGAGTGGAAACCTTTTTTGTAAGCTATTGGCGACGATCATTTCAGTGTCCCAGCCCTATACAACAATGATTCAAGGTCTTCTTTCTGGTTGTCAAAACTCAAGAAACATTTTATACTCAAAGAATTTCTGGTTCCGATTTGGACGATGTCTAGTTATTTAATTTCATTTACGGTTACACTATTAGACTATATTATTGCACTTGCGATTAATTAAATCTGTTATGTAAGAAAAACGTTTTTAATCTCACTTGGTTGGGATTTGCTTTCAAAACGTGATTCGAAATGGTTGCGGTATTTGTAAACAACATTTGTAAACATATCATTGACAGCTAGAAAAAATAATCTTGATCCGAACAGCTGTTCGTTATTTCATAGACGATTATGTGATAGAACGAAAATTTGGCAAAAATTGCACAAAACTGCATTTTTGAACGTCCGTAATTTTATTTACAAAGTAGTGAGGCTATATTTAAATCACTAAAGACACTCTCGCCAATCCAGTGAATACATAAAAATGACTTGGATCTTGATAGGTACTCTGGTTTTCACGGAGAAGATTGCGTAAAATGCCATCTTGAGTGTTACAGACAAAGGGAAAGACAGACAGACAGACAGACAGAAATAGAGATAAGACTCGTTTCTGCTTCTTTAATGTATAAAACGTAAAAATAACCTAAAAGTATATAATTCTGAGCAAAGTACAGACAAAACTCTAATTTTATTTATATAGATATACTTATGAACAATTTTTTATTAAAAAACAAAATGTGTACAAATTTAATTGTTAAAATATGGAAATTATTAATGTTTCTACGATTTTATCATCCCCGGTGATCAATAACTATGTTTATCGAACGCGACCTAAATCCCTGTGACCAGCATAATAGCTTTATGACCTGATTTCGCCTCATTTAATGGCGAGTTAATTTATTTAGGCCAGGTTTTTATAGAGTTAAAAATACTAAAGGCGAGAGTGGGGAGGCCAGCTCGGAACAGTCGAGCTGTGCGACCTGTGGAGTATTGGTGACTGACGCTACAAACTCTCCTCAACTCAGGTATGGTCATAGCTTAAGGTTGGCTTCCGATTGGAATACATTACCCCAAACGTTGCCAAAGTTGGGAGCCAAGAGCGCGATGTTTGACGACGATGTAACATTCGACATTCCATCACCTAATATCCAACGCGAGCTAAATCCGGCGGGATTGGGAAACAGCGGCGTTAATGGCGGCAAAATCTGTTCATTAGTCTTCAAGAGTAGACGGGGTACTTCATGTAACAAGACTAACATACATTAGGAACATCCACTGTATCAAATTCAAAATTATACATCTTTGTAATGTAAAAATGGAAAATATATACACATCGTTAATCGTTCATTAGTTTGATTCGATCTTTACCACGAATATTTTTATGAAGGGTTGGTATAGCAGTCGTCTTTGATCACTAAATAGGTAACTAACTGTGAAAAAGTGTTTTAGCTTTAGTAAAGTAATATGAAAAAGACATGTAGATTTATTTAATTTGTCTTTGTTAATATGTTTCAGTTCATCATTTACTCATCGTATTCTGACTACACAGTATCATGAATTGTATAAATTATTCTAAATAGACTCAGCCGCTTACTTTGATGTGTATAATAAAACTAAATGATTTAGTTCACAATGAAGAGTATTTGTAACATACAAGATATTCTAATAGACGAAAAATTGAAACAAGTAGTACAGTTGTATCAAATAATTAGCATGGTATTAAACATTTTTGGGCCACATTGTAAAACATTTCGTAGGTATAAACAATATTCAGTTTATAACTTGGTACAGTCAATGTTATATTAATAAGAACTTCGCTCAATAAATGCAGTTAAATCAAACATTTTACACAGACAAATATTTAATCACACTAATGTTTAGGGAAATTAAACACGAAACCCAGGAAAGGAATGTTTTCCTTCAGCGTAGTTAGGTAGGTAAACATTTATTTTACACTCGTCTCAAGTAAAAGAAGGTGGACAATTTTTCGCTTACAAAAATACACCTTAAATCAATACCTTAGATGCAAATACGGTAGACCTATGCATATCGATGTCTAGGTATTCATCTGATTCGGTTCAACCTGACTGTCTGTATTAAAGTTACCACATAAAATAGCTGCCTATGATTTCTTCTTTATGTTTACAAAGCCATCTTGGCAAATTGTAGGAGTGGATCTGAATAAAATCTATGTCTGGGTAAAAAGAATTTTCTTGATGTAAACTAATTTCCATTCTTCAAACAAAGTAACTAAATTTCCACTAAACCAACACAGTATATTTTATCATTGACTATTTTAACACTATTTAGTGATACCAAAGATTACATATGCTACGCAAAAACTATTTATAGTGTTTATAATAGTCATATGGTTTTATCTATGATTATACTGAAACTAGAAGGTAGGCTCTTCTATAGTCAAAGTACACTGTCGAATATTGGTATTTTGGGGGATGACAACGTCAAGAAATTGGCGAAAAATTGTCCAACGTTTGTGATGCTTTACAGCAATCCATCTATAATCTGTATGGTGGATCCTGTCTCCTCACCCTCCATCAACCTGGAGACTCGCCAATAGTTTGAATGCACTAGTACTCGAAAGGTCAGTATTTTTCTAGTATTGGTGGTTCCATCATACAGACCACAGGGGACAAGCTATGATAGGTTAACTAGTTGAACTACATTTCCAATTAGGTTTAATTTATGTGACTTATGTTCATCCAAGGAATTGCTTCATCGCATTCGAATCCTCTGTCAGTAAAATCAAAATTGCTCAGTATTTTTTCCTTACGCGGTCATCTTCCCAAGGTCAACAATCTTCTATAAATTTTTACGCATAAAAATAAATAAATTCCAGCTGTGCTTATTATAAACACCGAAAGTTCATAGTGAGAAAATAATTAAGAAAATAGTTCCAGACGTAAGTAAAACAATAGCAAAAACATCTATTTGGTTAATATTTAAGTTGAGAATTTTGTGTTGAAAAAATACTTAATTTACAGGAAATAAGTCGCGCGAATCGTTTTGGAATGATAATGCACTTTGAATTCATAAATCTCCGTTGATTCATTTCCACTGAAATAAACGATCGTCTGGTGTTCAGACTAACTACCGATTGTTCCAGTACTGTAATGGGCTGCATCATGTGACTGTTTAAGCTCATACCCACATAATGGCTATGTGCGACTACTGACTAAGCGCTGGATATAGCTAAAACTGATACACAGCTGATTGGAATGCCTACGAGGGTTTTCATAAAGTCTTGCCTGAACGTCGACAATCCTAGGTACATCAGCCGGATCAGCCTGCCATAGTTCCAAAACACCTTATGTTAGATTAGATACCATTAAAGTAGGATGGTAAAGTATTCATATTTGTCCAGTAGACGTCGACACTAATGATGTAGTGATTTAAAAAGGAAACATATTTAGACATACACATATTAATACATACTGTTCACGGAGCAATTTGAAAGCTTATGATTCAAACACGCAGTTTTCATACATTTATACACAGTAGGGTCTGGTATTGTGATAACTAAACAGATTAGACAGTATAATAACTAGACAGTAGCACAGAAAACATACTACAGTACTATAACCACAGTAGTAAATAGGCAACAAGCTACCCCGATAAAAAAAAACAAACTAGAAGATATTAATAAATTGGAATCATTCCATCGCAAAGTAGGCTACTTGTCATTTACAACTAAAAATGTAAATAACTTCTAACAATGGTAAAACAAAGAATGAAATAGGGTCAATGGAGCAAGTTTTGTTGAGAAACGTTATATAGGCTACGTGACAAATTGATTCAGAGAATATATATTTCCGGGACAGATACTGTAATATTACAAAATAATAACTTCCTTATAGATTCGATTATTTACAAATCGATAGCAATAAACATACATAGATAAATATCTCAAGATCAACTAGTTTTTGTTATTTGTCCATTTTTTTACTTGACCGCCTTTAGTTATTTGTGCAACTAGTGAGCAAAGTAAGCAATTGCCTCACTCGAGAGAAATCCTTAACGAGCCAGAGGCGGATGAGGAATGGTTTCTCGAGTGAGGCAATTGCACTTTGCACTCGAGTTACACATTATATTTTTCCTACAGTTACCATAAAACAAATAAATTGGTAAAGAAACGTAACATATTTTTACACAGAAGTGAACTTTTAAATGGCATTTAATGTGAACAGTACAACAGCTGACCAGCTGATTTACAGCCAGTGCTGCCAACGTATTTCGCGCGCATACGACCTTGTCTGTATGTTACGCGCTCACTATTTCGTGCCTTCACGTTGCAAATCTGGAGTGAGACAAAGTAATTAGAGTGAGACAATGTTAACATTGTCAGTGTTAACGTTAACTGTAGGAAAAAACTACTTTTCCTACATTTACCTAACAATGTACATGTTCTCTCACTGATTTGAGAAAGCAAAGTGGCCAATTCGCTCATCAGTGAGACAATGTTAACAGATTTGCAACGTGAAGGCATTAAATGTCATACAGTATTAAAAGTTCCCTTCTGTGTAAAAATATGTTACGTTTCTAACAAATTACTTGTTTAATTGTAAGTGTAGGAAAAATATAATATGCAACTCGAGTGCAAAGTGCAATTGCCTCACTCGATTAACCATTGAGTAAGTATTTCTCTCGAGTGAGTCAATTGCTCACTTTGCTCACTAGTTGCATAAATAACTATTGATGCTACTTCCCACATAAACAAACAAAATATCTAACATTATGACATAAATCCATTTCAAAATCAGCTGACAACGTTGTTGAACAGCTGCATGATGAATTCAGAGTTGATGATACGTTGCCATCGTATACGTGTTTTGGCGTAGGCCTATACTTGTGCTTGTGATAAGGTAGAAGAGAGATATTTAGTAATGGTTTTATGGTTGTATGGTTTAAAAATATTTTTAGTTTTATGCTGCTCCAAACGGTGTTAGGCTTGATTAAACCACAGAAACCATTACCATGACAGTTTTTGGAGTATTCTATTTATTTTTGCCTGCAACATCGGTCGAGCTAAAAAATGGTCTCACTATATGTGCAGTAAACATTTTGACCTTTACCTTAAAATCAATTAAACGAGCTCAAAACATAAGCAATAAATTAGAAAACTTTTTAAGTCTCTGCTATCACATAGTAACCCCAACGTCAGTAGCACACGTTTCAACTGTACTCAGAATGATCAATTTTCATCTAGAAACATTTACCCAAACTATTTTGTGGGTCAAATACTTTAACCCAACCTTGTACTCATTTGATAATAATTAATATGGCCAGCCAGCAGAGGGCTCTGCCAAGCCAAATCTCAAGACAAAGACTTCTCTGGTACAAACGTCTTACTCACCTCCTCGCATCGTGCTTACTTTAATCTATTTCAGGGCTCTGCTCGTCTATTCTCAGCATCAAATGAACCTCGTCTATCAGGCCTATTGGGTTTCACAACATTCTGATAGAGCCGTTAAAGATATCAAAATTTAGTTTTTAATGGGGTTTTGCAAGAGATCCTCGAAGGTCTTTAAATTTGTCTATAAACTTTGAAAATAAACAATACCAACCACACTATAACAAATGCCAGCTTTGCCTACTCTAACCCTAACAAACCTACATGAAAAATACCCAAGATAATTTAAGGCGTTAAAAATTTACATACTGAATAAGTAAACGAAACAATTTCAGAAAACCCATTAAACTGGAAGAAACGACATTGAAACGAGTTAGTTTATGACGAAACGTACGCTTACTATAATAACTGATTAGTTACTCTAGGACTACTACTAGCACATTGCCTATGTAATCAAGCTTTGGCACATAACTGATTTATTGGGGTGTCAAGTGGAGAGATCATCTGCATAATATGACCTAGAATGATAACAAATGAACTTTTTGAGCAGGGTATTTGTGGGTTTAATTAATCATGCTTCATGCTTCCGCTGAGTATTTGGGAAAATCTACCATTTAGGAAAGCGTGTATCAATTACAGTATATTAAAACTCTACCTACTACCAGGCCTATTTACAGTAGGACTAATGTCAGGTCTACAGTTTTTGAGTTTCCGAAAACCAGAAGCAGTAGTAATTCAGGTGCATGACATTGGGGGGGGGGGGGGGGGGTAACAGTTGGCTAACCGTAGTCACAGTAGCGCTTTTAATAAATTTAGAGTTCAAAACCAAATTGATCTGACTAACGGGACTATATTTATTTAGCGGGTGACTGAAGGTTTTGCGGTCAGAAACTAATTAGATTAAACAAATGTTATAGATTTTCAGAAAATAAGTTGAGTCAAGGATGAGTAAATCTGCAAACGACATGTCTCGCAGAATTAGGTGCAGTCCTCTGCCAATTCAATTGAAAATACATTCAACACGTTTTGGATAGTACATACTCAGGGTTTGGACCGTTCCCTTAACCCGTTAGAATGTGCCAATGTCTAAGAGAGACAATAACGTGACATACTTAAATATGTCTGCTTTTTAATAAACTGCTTATATGTTTACTTGAATATACTGCAACCGCTTTTTTGTTCCTCTCAACGATTAGATTAAACTAACGTAATGTGTACATCAGTACATAAAATATTTTAAGCCAATGAGAGAATATACAGTTTTGACAATGTTATACCGGTACCTGAATTTAAAAGACAAACTACAAAAAGAAATACTTGTAAAAACACGATTGCTTGAAATAAGTGACCAGTATAAAATTGTATTTTTTTACAGTCCTCCAACAAAGTGTGCTTCCTCGAACTGATTATAGTACAGAAGGCTGCTAATTGCTGCATTTACTTACTTTGCCGCACACTTTTTACTTTGTCGCACAGTTTTTACTTTGTCGCACACCAGTATTCCACTATACCAGGCACCAGTATTACCTTGAGGCACACATCCTGAAATTAAATGATCAACGATTCATTAAAATTTTGTCATTGGTTTTTTCAATTTTGAAAACAGGCTCCCCAAAATATTTCAAATCCGATTTTAAATTTGTGTCTCAGGGTAGTTCACGAATGTCTCGTTATTCTTCGATCACATTGCGTATACCTCATCATGTGACCACAGCTTATGGCAGGGCTTTTGTTGTTACCACTTGTCGTCTGTGGAACGGCCTACCCCTACAAGACCCTTGAAAAACGTTCCCAGTTTGTGGCGGCACTGAAAAAGCTCTATTTTGAGAAGATGGTCTCGGCTGGCGTGTCCTAGGGCTGCTGTTATCTTGCGCGTTTGCTGATGCGTGTATGCGAGAGTGTGTGAATGTGTTTTTCTATTTGTAAAATTTTTTTTTTTAGATATGTAGGTACTTGAATTGTTAAATATTTTATGTTTAATCGGATTAAGTTATTCCAATGTCACATTATTTTTGTTATATTTTTAATGTCAGGTTAAGTGTAAGAAAGGGCCATGTGGCCCTAACTTTGCCTGAAAAAATAAAGATTTTTTCAGCAAATTAAAGGATAAAGGTGAGCCGTGACTATTTCCACGGGGCGAATGTCACGACTCATGATCAATGGTTCAAGTGTTTTTTTTATAGTAGGCTAGTTCAGTGTTTCTCACTCCACGACCCCGAACAAGGCTGTGGGTTTTGTTCTTATTACTCCCACCGCCGACGATTCAGAGGCTCCGAGACTTTCGTTAGCGCTGCATCGGCATAAATTTTGCATCGTCTTTCATCTTAATTTTGTAGTATGTTTGCGTTGTATTTTTGCCTTTTCCTTACTTGTGTGAAGATATTCTCTACTATGCAGTAAATTAAGAGCGCCCAGCGCGCTTGATGGGGCCCGTGAGGAGGAACATGGAGTACCGGTAGTCTGCATCAGCCTTGGCGGAGTGGGAATTACAACTCTTGGCCACCCCTGGATCTTGGCCCCCCTCTTCCGTCATGCCTGCTTCCCCTCCGGTGCTGCTCGCCCAGAAACATGAACTAGTACCGCAAATTCCGCAAGTTTTAGGCCTAATTAATTATTGCTAACCACCGTCCTGGACTTGGAGATTTCGTTACCTATTTGTTAATTTGTGCACAGAGATTTATTAATTGTTTTTCTTTTTAAATTTTAAATTCTTTAGCCTAGGCTACTTGTTGATCTTTTTTAAATTTTATAATTTTATTAAATATTCTATTGAATTCTAATTTGGGGCCCCTAAAGTTTCTATAGTTACCAGATGAAATGAATTTATTAAAAGAGTCATTATATATATCATGTTGTAATTTGTTAATTTAAAGTTTTTTGAAAGGTAAAAGCTAGTAAGATTTATTTTTGAAATTTAGCCTATTTGAAAATGATTAATGAAATAATTGTAAGTTAGTAGGGTAAACGGGTATCAAATTTTTTAAAGTTTAATTGAGAGTATTTAATTCATGTATTATTGTTAATTATTGTTGTTGATGTTATTGTTGTGTTATTTTTTTAAATGGTTAATTACAGCTCGTTTCTCTCAAATGGCGTGTTGTTCTTGAGCCTCCATCCATGGTTCTCATTTTGTTATGTAAAGTTTTGTGAGCCGCTCCTCGGGCCTGCGCATGGATCACGCTTCCTTTTCGTTAGTCTGGGTGCAGGCGCGAGGGCATGGTTCATCTGGTAGCAGAGCGTGGTTAGTGGGTTGCGTCCTGGGTGCCTTGTCGTGAAACTTGGTTTCACGACTCGGATACTTAGAGATGCGATCACTGTCCGCGTTCTGTTTTTTGTTTTGTTTTGAAGAGCCGTGGATGGATTGGTTTCTTGGAAATGTTCTGGCCTGGCAGTTTTGGAAAAAGGTCTTGTTGTTGTTGTGGTGGGGCGTAAACACATTTTTATTAGGAGCTCGCCCTTTGGCCGAGGCACCGGGTGGAATCGGTGGTAATGACTTGCATCCTTCGGGAGCAAGAGTGTCAAAAGCATGGTCATGTGTCAAAAAAAAAAAAAAAAAAAAAAAAAAAGGTTTGTGTGTACCCCCCATCACACAAGTGTTAGGTGTTGTCTAGTGTATGTATCGGTGTATGTTTGTGTGTGTGTACGTTCGTGGGTCATTTGTTGTTGTTTTTTCTTGCGGTACTTGCGGTATGAATGGGCAGGTTCTTCTTTTGGGCCCCATCGGGTGCGTAGGCATCAACGTCCAGAAGCCTTAGGAATTAAATTTCTGTGTTTGTTTTGTGAAAAAATTTTGTTGGCTGTTATTTTGAGTCAAGTGCTGGTTGAGACTCGGTATGGCGTCAATTGTGCCGGAATATTTGAGGAAGCCGGAGCTGGTGTACGAGGTGCGGTCCCGGGGGGAGACTCCTGGAACTGATGTACGCACTTTGCGTACACAGTTCAGACAAATTGCTAGCATGCCTCAAGCTTGGGTTGAGTCGCTCAGTTTGGATGAGGAACTGGAGGCATGTAAAGAGAGGATGGAAGAGCTAAGTGGGGAAATTGATAGTTGGAGTAGTTTGCCTATGGGCTCAGCTAAGAGTTCGGCTATCACACAGCTGACGCACTGGCGTAAGCGTCTGCTCTTGGTTTCAGGGCAACCTGAAATCCAAGATGAGGACAAGAGCTGGGTGGAAGCCAGAATTCTTAAGCTGGAAGGAATTTTGGAGAGTATTAAGGCAGGAAAGTCTGTCAAGGAGAAAGTTGAAATTTTTGAAGACAACCGTTCTTCGGAAACTTCAAACGAAGTACCAAGGTCAGTTGATGTGGCTCCAGTGGGTACCCCCCAGGCTCCGCCTACGCCAAGTACACTGCTCCAGTTGCCTGCAAATGTTCAAATGTCAAATGCAAATGTCACACCGTCCCCCTCTCACACGCCCACCTTGGCTGCGGCCACGCTGAATGTCCAGTCCCCATCTCCCTTTCCTTCTCAAGTTCATAGTTCCCCTTCCATCTCTAACTCCTTTGGCAAACTTCCCCATCCCCTTGCCTCTGTCCTGAGTGGTTTCCGGCCGGTGGACGGGTTAGATGTGAATGGTCTTTGTTTTTTTCTGGAGAGTGTTTTGCGCATGCGTGAATACCCTGGCATGTCAGACGCAACTTTGATGGAACTCATTGCTCCATACTGTCTGAAACCGTTGGGGGACAGATTGCTTGATTGTTTGCGCAGAGGCGTCACCTTTGATGTTTTCCATAAAGAAGTTTTGGAGCTTTTCATGCCCCGTCGGGTCATGGAGAAGCTGAAAGTTGAGAGAGTTTTTCGTCCTCAGCAGCCAGCCGAGTCTCTCAGCCAGTACGTGGGGGACATTCGCACGGTGGAAAGGGTCTTGCGTTTGGGGATCAGTGAGCTTGAGCTCATTGACATTGTGCTTCAGGGGTTGAAGCCTGAGGAACGCTCCCGTCTGGTTTTTGCACCACGGCCTGCATCTTTTGCGGATCTGGACAGACTTTCCATCCTTTCGAGATCTGTCCAGGACGCTGATTTTCAGAGAGACCAAGCGGCGGGGCATCTTCCCCTAGCTGGTCATCATGCTGTCGTAGCACCCGTGGGAGTGTTGGGTCCTGAACCGCCGCAGTGGCAGAGGCAACCTGTTGTTTGTTTTGGTTGTGGGCAACCAGGTCACATTCGGCGGCATTGCCGTCAAGGTGGAAATTTTGGACGTGGTCCAAAAAACTAGTTTGCTCACAGGAGGAAAATTTGCCCAATCCTTCCTGTGAGGTTGTTGATGATAATGTAAAGGGCAATAATTTGAATGTTTTTTCAAGTAAGTCAAAGTCTAAGTTAAAGTCAGTTTATGTTTCTGTTGCCTCCCCTTCTGGGAGTGTTGTGCCTGTGACCGAGCCTCTGCTGCGGGGGATTGCGGGCCTTGCTACCATGGGCGTGAAAGCGGCGCGCTCAACTTGCCCACGTCTCAACATCTTCATAGGTTCCACGGTGCAGAAGGCCCTAGTGGATTCTGGGTCAGCCCGTTGCCTCATTTCCTTGTCCCTTTTTGAAAAACTTGAATCGTCTGGGCTTATCAAGCAAGTTGAGCGAAAAACCCCTATCTGCTGGACTGCGTCAAATTCACCCCTTCCCATCATCTATGAAGCCCGTTTCAAGTTCAAAATTGAACATTTTTCTTGGGTTTGGAGTTTTTGGGTGGCTAAGGACCTTTGTTTCCCTGTCATTTTAGGAGCGGATTTTATCAAGCACACTGGCCTAATTTTGGATTTAGGCAGAGGTCAGTGTTTTTTCCGATTTGCGAGGCGGGTATTAATATCTTTTGCTGATGAAATTGGTGGTGGTGCTGCGGTAGTCGAGCCTGAGATACCCAGCAAGCCAACAATTGATCCGTTAGGGCATCTGACTACTTGCGAGGCTGAAGCCATCAGAACCTTGTGTTCTCGTTTCCCAGATGTGCTGACGCCAAAGCTTGGAGTCACTAACCTGTTGGAGTACGAGATTCGTCTACAGATACCCGTCCCGTTCGCTCTCACCCATACAAATTAGCTCCACCCAAAATGGAAACTCTCAGAAAAATCATTGACGAACTTCTGGAAAATGGTGTCATTGAACCTTCCCGTTCGAGCTACGCTAGTCCAGCCTTTCTCGTCCCAAAACCCAATGGCAAGTCCCGAATGGTTTTGGACTATCGCAAATTGAATGCGCAAATTGAAATCGACTCTGTGCCTCTCCCCGATTTGCATTCTGCGTTTGATTGGTTCGGTAAGGCCAAGTATTTTTCTGTTTTTGATCTGAATCAGGCCTATCATCAGATTCCTTTGAAACCTGAGTCTCGACCTCTCACTGCTTTCTGCGTTCCGTGGAATTTGTATCAGTTCACAAGAGTTCCGATGGGTCTTGCTGTGGGGGCCCAGACTCTCACCAGACTCCTTGATTCCATCTTTCATGATGTCAAGTTCAAGTTTGTGTTCAATTACCTCGACGATCTCTTGGTGTACAGTGAGAGCTTCGAAGATCACCTGATTCATCTTGAAGAAGTCATGAGTAGATTGAATAGGGCTGGCCTTACCGTGAATCCTGACAAGGTTAGTTTTGCAAAGCCGGAAATTTCGTTCCTTGGTCATCTTATCTCTCATAGAGGCGTCTGCATCGACCCCGCTAGAACCCAGGCTATCAGGGAGTTTCCTCCTCCCAGAGATGTCAAGGGTATTGCTAGGTTCATCGGCATGGTAGGTTTTTACCGACGCTTCATCCCCAATGTTGCTGAATTGGCGGCTCCTCTCAATGAGCTTCGGAAGAAGGGCGCCAAGTTTGTCTGGGGTGAAGCGCAGCAGACGTCTTTTGATCTTCTCAAGGAGGCTATCATGCAGCCCCCTGTTTTGGCGATGCCGGATTTCAATCAAAACTTTGTCTTGCAAACAGATGCTTCCTCCGTCGCAATTGCGGCTGTGTTGTCACAAGAGGTGGATGGTGTTAGGCAGCCAATTGCGTACGCCTCACGCACTTTGAGTCCCTGCGAAAAGAAAAGCTCTTCGGTGTATGAACTCGAGTGTTTGGCTGTCGTGTTTGGAGTCAATAAATTCAGACGCTTTTTGGAGCACAAGGAGTTTTTATTGGAAACCGACAACCAGGCACTCTCGTGGCTTCTTGCACATCCACGCCAGCTTGGGAAAATTGGTCGTTGGGTTGTCCAAATATCGTCCCTTAAGTTCCAAGTGCAACACGTTCGAGGCACTCAGAATGTGATTGCTGACACACTATCTAGGATGTACCATTCACCCGACGATCATCCTTCTGACCAAGAGCAACCGGGTTGTGCCGTGCTCTTGGAGTTTCCACTCGCCTTTTCTGATTTCATTCCCCATCAGCTGAAGGATCCTGAGCTGGCAAAGATCATTGGTGAGCTTCAAAATGGGGGAGCCCACCCCCCATATTTTCTGTCCCAGGGTGCCCTTTGCTGTCGCGCTCGGCAGCGAGGTAAACCTAAAGTTGTGCTGCCTAGTCTTCTAATCCCTATGGTCTTTGAGTATTTTCATTCGTCTCCTGTGGGTGGGCATCTAGGTATCCACAAGACCATTGCGAAGGTTAGGGAAATGTTCATCTGGAAGGGTATGGATCGGGATCTTGCTGCTAGGGTGCGTTCTTGTCAAACGTGCTCACTGAGCAAGCCCGCTCAAAACTCTAAGTTTGGTTTGTTGTCATCTGAGGTGGCGGAAAGACCTTTGGAGAAGGTTTTCATTGACTATGTAGGGCCTCTCCCGCGTAGCAAGTCAGGAAATAAGTTCCTACTTGTTTGTGTGGATGCCTTCTCCAAATTTTGTTGGCTTTTCCCCTTAAGGAATGCCACTGCACAGCTCACCGTGCAGGTACTTCGAACTCACCTTTTCCAACATTTTGGAATACCCGCCACCATTGTTTCCGACAACGGAACACAGTTTGTTTCCCATCTGTTCAAAAGAATGTGCTTTGGGCACGGAATCCGCCATGTGACTACTTCCCCTTACTATCCACAGCCTTCTCATGCTGAAAGGTTCATTCGCAATCTTCGCTCCGCTCTCATAGCTTTCCATGCTGACAAGCAGACCACCTGGGATCAGGAACTCCCTTGGCTTCAGTTTGCTTTCAATACTGCTCACCATGAGAGTCACAAGGCGGTCCCTTTCGAGCTGTTTCTAGGCTATCCGCCTAACAACCCGTTAGCGAATGTGTGGGGAATTGGCGACCTTCTGCCACCTCCTGGTGCGGCTGATGTCAAGGCAACTTGGCAAGCGGCCAGGAGAAACTTGATCAGAGCTAGGGAATTGGTCCGGAGGAAGCACAATCGTGGTAGAGTTGACAACCCTTTCCAGGTGGGGGATTTGGTGTTTTGTAAAGCTCATCCAGCCAGTTCGGCTGTGGACAAGAGAGCTGCAAAGTTGTGTCATCGGTGGTCAGGTCCCAACCGCATCCTGAGGTTTTTGACGCCTGTCACGGCGGAGCTTGGAGATCCGCGGACTGGAAAAGTTTTCCGGAGGGCGCACATTTCTCATCTCAAGCCCTTCCGCGGAACTCTTCCGTAGGCAATTTTCTTTCCTCTTGTGTCTGGGTGGGAAGTGCACTGGGCCAGAGAACCTGATCACTTCTCCTGTCCCCTGTGTTCTGCGAAGGAATTTCCCTCACAAAATTTTCCAGCTCTGGCCAGAGCAAACCCTGGGGGTGAGTTTTCCCCCCAGTTTGGAAGTCCCTTGGCGTTCCCCACCACAGACACTTGAGTTGTCTTTCAGGTCATTCTCTTTTCAGGAAGTGGGGGAGAGGCTTGTTTGTTTGTCCCTTTTGGAGAGGAGTGTCCTCTTTTGGGGAGGGAGGTTGAGCCGTGACTATTTCCACCGGGCGAATGTCACGACTCATGATCAATGGTTCAAGTGTTTTTTTTATAGTAGGCTAGTTCAGTGTTTCTCACTCCACGACCCCGAACAAGGCTGTGGGTTTTGTTCTTATTACTCCCACCGCCGACGATTCAGAGGCTCCGAGACTTTCGTTAGCGCTGCATCGGCATAAATTTTGCATCGTCTTTCATCTTAATTTTGTAGTATGTTTGCGTTGTATTTTTGCCTTTTCCTTACTTGTGTGAAGATATTCTCTACTATGCAGTAAATTAAGAGCGCCCAGCGCGCTTGATGGGGCCCGTGAGGAGGAACATGGAGTACCGGTAGTCTGCATCAGCCTTGGCGGAGTGGGAATTACAACTCTTGGCCACCCCTGGATCTTGGCCCCCCTCTTCCGTCATGCCTGCTTCCCCTCCGGTGCTGCTCGCCCAGAAACATGAACTAGTACCGCAAATTCCGCAAGTTTTAGGCCTAATTAATTATTGCTAACCACCGTCCTGGACTTGGAGATTTCGTTACCTATTTGTTAATTTGTGCACAGAGATTTATTAATTGTTTTTCTTTTTAAATTTTAAATTCTTTAGCCTAGGCTACTTGTTGATCTTTTTTAAATTTTATAATTTTATTAAATATTCTATTGAATTCTAATTTGGGGCCCCTAAAGTTTCTATAGTTACCAGATGAAATGAATTTATTAAAAGAGTCATTATATATATCATGTTGTAATTTGTTAATTTAAAGTTTTTTGAAAGGTAAAAGCTAGTAAGATTTATTTTTGAAATTTAGCCTATTTGAAAATGATTAATGAAATAATTGTAAGTTAGTAGGGTAAACGGGTATCAAATTTTTTAAAGTTTAATTGAGAGTATTTAATTCATGTATTATTGTTAATTATTGTTGTTGATGTTATTGTTGTGTTATTTTTTTAAATGGTTAATTACAGCTCGTTTCTCTCAAATGGCGTGTTGTTCTTGAGCCTCCATCCATGGTTCTCATTTTGTTATGTAAAGTTTTGTGAGCCGCTCCTCGGGCCTGCGCATGGATCACGCTTCCTTTTCGTTAGTCTGGGTGCAGGCGCGAGGGCATGGTTCAAAGGGTTATGTGGAAACTGCACTTGGATATACAAAACTTATAGCTTGTAAAACTTAACGTGTGAAACTATGAATTTTTACATTTTACTGTACTATAATTTAGCTTTTGAAGTTCTGTAACCTAGCACGATGTCCCGAGGACGTCTCTGAGTTGAGTATACCAATCATACATCTTTTTCAGTGACACTAGTAGTAAATCATGTAAATCGGGGATATGTCGGTCAGTAAGTCACTGGGGTCGGTGTAAAATTACCGTAAGATGAGGTCAGGCAGCGCTCGCTCTAAATCTGTTTCTGGCAAACATCTTCTATTATTCTCTTACACTTGGTCCAAAGTCGATTATTTCTGATTTTAAAGGTCAATGACACTGATTAGTGTTTATTTGCGTGGCGAATTTACAACACTAGGGCATGTTTGAGCTCGTTGGGGCCATAAAATCGCGGAAGTGTTGTAAGTTACAGTTTCCTTAAAGTTGGACCTCCTTGGAGTTTGGACTATGGAGTGTGTAAAATATAACAGAACTTACACAAAGACAATGTTGGTAAAATTCTCCCCATCCCCACCTCTAAAACACAAAAATATAATTTTTTAATACAACACCATGGCACGATCTATTTTTTGTGCCCCCTTCACATCGCAGGACGTCGGCTCTAGTCTGGAACAGTTGTTTTACACAAGAATATTAGAACAGACGTGCGTTTTACTATAAATAGTCAATGGTCTTACCACGTTTTACACGTTTTTCTAGTGGGGCCTTAATTCATGACCCAACTGATTATTGCGTCACTTAATTTCCCAATAAGTTGTGTAAAACATTAATTGGGATCTATATTTATGTACTGTACTTTTGTATTTTTCGTTTTTTATCAGCTGAAGAGATTCTTGAAATAATAGAGATCGATGGTTGTAATCAAAACACACTCTACACACTTGATAGTAACATACCTAAAATTTGTCGAATATTCATCTTCGGGTGACAAAGATTTCACAGGCTACTTTAACCATGGTAGTCAATCATCAACATCAAGATACTTAAAATCATCTTCAGATCATCCAAAAGGATGTAAAATCCTTAGAGGAGCTTATTTACCCTTTGCTTTAATGCAGATTACAATCATCTCGACGAATTTGAACGAGGTTTATTCATTTTATACACAACAAACCCATTTCACGACTTGATTTTAGTTACGTAAGCATCCCTTCCCACGCTGATAGGGTAGTAAACAACAGCTGCCAAACAGAAGCATGTAAAACATAAGAAGCTGCCAGATTTGACGGTTCTGGTGACGCCGAGACACGTGCGTCAAAGGCAGCCTGCCAGACAAAGTGATCGTCTACTTGACCGGCTGGTTACATCGACGACAAAGTACAGTAGAATATGAAAATTCACAATTCCTGATGTCAAGATTTTCGAATTAACTTACAGTTAACTAAATATTACAGTTACACTTTATTCCTGGTGTTCATACATCGAGTAACATCAAAACTTCACTTTTACAAGGGAGAAATATTTCAAGCACAAAAAAACTTGGAATTGGAACCATGGAAATTTAAGGGTGATGCCTGATATATACCAAGCACGATTGAAGTGTATTTTAAGTGTATTTGAACGATCTGGATTGGTTGATTGAAGTATCTTCTTCATTTGTAGGCTAAATGAAAATAATTGTTGACTTTGTCATAGCACTCTTTACCACCGAGTTCAGTGCCGCTAAACTCACACAAATCTTTTAGAAAAAAATATAGAATCAGTATTATTTTGACATTCAGGTTTTGAAATACGAGCTAAGGGAATTGAAGCCGGGGATGTTTAGCACTCCTAGTTCGAATATTTTATAAACGACACAATGCTGTATTATGAGGTTTTAAACATTATATTTACTTACTACTTCTTTAACACTTTACTGATGTCTGTTATCATAATTTTCTTCAGACATTTTCTGTATACATACTATGAACATGAAAATTTAAAGATCTTCATTCTACTTAACAATTAGTTCAATTTTTGCATGGAAAATGTAGACATTTCTAAAATATAACAGATATGATTGATCAAAAACCATACAAAGCGCGAACCTCTCATATACTTACAAAGGTAAGACTAAATTACATTTATTAGAGTTCTACTTGGCTGACCTTATTTTCTCATGTTCCAGACAAGATGGCCAGCAGATGGAGACGACCCCGGACCAAGGTGTACGACTGCAACTTCAACGTGGCAGAACGTTACTACAAACCCGTCATGGACAGCCTGGACCGCAAACACGGACACTCCAGCCTGGACCCCGTGTCTCCACTGGACGAGCGGGACTCCACCCCGGCGTCCCGGGTATCTAGACTGATGGACAGGGAGTCGTCGACCGGTAGAGAGTCGGTGGGCGCCAGAGCTACCAGAATGATGGCGGAGTTCGAAAACGGATTCGAGTCATCACACAAGAACAGAGCATCACAGTTGAGGGACGACGAAGACGCCGACGCGGAGTTCGAAGCCACCATGAAGAAGATCAGAAACGCCAGGAAAGCGAGGAACGCAGAGTTAGAAGAAGAGTTCGACAGCATCGCTTCTTCCTCCAGGAAGAACAAGATCAATCTCGCAGACCAACTTTTGGACAGCGTCGGACTCAATAGCAAAACTCAAAGGTCTATTGAGGAGGATGTGTATTCCAAACACAAGAGGGCAGCGAAGAAATTCTTCGAGGAGGATGATGACTCGATGACCAAGTGGACGGTGGTGAACCCGGCGGCGAAGGCGTTGAAGGATGCGGAGGACGCTTCTAACGAGTCTTCAGCAACCGCGAGGGCCAGGAAGTCCAGGGCGAGGTTACAGGATATTGATGCAGAGCTGGAGGAGCTCGATAGGAAGAGCGCAGCTCGACAGAAGAGGATAGCTGACCTGAAGGTTCTGATGGCTGAGAACGACTCTCAAGACTCGTCATCAGCATCTTCTGTCAAAGTCACTAAGAGGATCACTGTCAAACAGTCCTCGGAGAAGAAACAGGTGTCTTTCTAAACTGTGTGATTTTAAAACGTGTTTTTAATTGTAATGGAAGCTCACACATTTTTTATATGAATTTATTCAAGCTTTCAATGAAATTTACATGTTTAGTAAGTTTTAGACCATTATGTAAAAACGTGTATATTTGCTATGTATGGATGTCTAGAAAGTATGTGCATTTGTATAAAAGATAGTAAAGTAAATCGATTGTAAATATGTTGTTTGGCGTGTTTAAGTTATTTTACATTGTGTTTTATTTTTGCTTTAATGCCGAGTATTTCCCTTCATACTGATGCAAAAAGGGCATTTTTAATAGTTCTGTGGAGCTAAAATAATAAGTTGTATTCAAAGGACAGAAATTTGATCAAAAATGAAAAATATTCACTCCAAGGTATTCTGTTTTGTGATTGACCAATAAATGCTGTTTGAGTTGATGAAATCGGCAATTAACAAAATTAAAAGTGGAGTAAAAGTTTACATAAAGCCCGAATTTATGATCTACTGTTTCTACACAATTAGTTGTTTGTACTTCTTAACTTTTATGGGATTAGCAATTCGTCATATAAAGGACACCCATGGTACTAATTAATTGAGACACCTATACCTTCGTCTAGAGGCCATAGAGTCTCTGCAGTTATTGTTAAAACGAAATTATATGCTTTTTCTTATCACAAACAAACAAAATAATACAACTTTGTCGTCGTCACTGTACGTGATTCACAATTAATAGTGATATCACGGACGATATTAAATTAAGAAATGACAAAATGCTAGATTAAATTTAGCAGAATAAAACTGAGCTTGTGTTCTTTACTAAACAAAACAACAAACTAAACTTTATTTACATTTTGAAACAAATTAACACATGACTATAAATTTCAATTGACAAACAGTATTTCAGAAATAATTCAAAACCAGACCTTCAGCTAAGGTTATTTTAAATAGATTTTGAGGTTTTAAAACTAATAACCAGTTAGGCATAATACGACACCTTGTTTTAACATATTGATAAACGAGTGAAAACACGTAATTTAATAGTAATAATAATTTGATTTAGTTGATAAATACTAATTTATTATTTTACTGGATTATTATCATTAAGAGAGATTACCTAAATTAAACCAGACAAAAAGGTAAAGGATGTTACACGAAAATGTGTTTTGCTGTGTCAGGTTTTCTTATAGTATTGATAGATTTTTTTACTCTTATAAAAATGCTTGATAAAATTACATTTTTCTAAAGACAGCCTCACAGTATATATTTTCTTAAATGTTGTCTTCTACAATCAAAACAAAAATATTATGTATAATAGCAGGAATAACCTTGAAGATTGTAATGCGGTGAAATGTGCATATCGTAAGTTAGTTGACTATTAGTATTCAAAAAGTTTGGCAATCAAGGCCAAAAATTTATTCGGATAGCATGCGGTTCTCAAAATGGGCAAAACAATCAATTTGGAATAGTAAGGTTGTCAAGATTGCGACAAAATAAATACGACTTTAACCACACTAAATAAATGAAATCAAACTATTCTACAATGTAAAGTAGATTCCACTACTACACACGAAGTACTAGGGATGTCTAGATTGTCTACAGTAATGGTCTACAAGACTTTAAGTCACAGAAAGGCAGGTAGGTTCTATTCTTGTAGTATTTTTAGCAGACTCCGAAGTGTATTTGCAGCCTGTCGAGGCGCTCCTCTTTGCGCCTCCTTGTTTTGGCCAAGCACCAACTTAGCTACCAGCAAAACCACAACCGCAACAATGAGTGGAATTTGTAAACTGAGTACCTATGAATAGCGGTTATTGACAATATAAAACTTCTAGAGTCTTTGTAATAAACGAGCACACTATAAATTCCAACTTGACTACAGTACCAGCAAAACCACAAACTTAACAATGAATGGAATTTGTAAACCTATGGATTATGGGTATTGTAAGAGGGCAACAAATTAGAAGCTCCAACTAAGTAACAATGTTATTTAATGTAGTTAACGTTAATTCAATAATCTTTATTGACTAGATGAATCACCTAAAGCTATTGCAATTAGGGAACCCTATAAAATCCAGTGTAATTTATAACAATCGCATGCTGACTTATATACCATGCTTTGAGAAATTATCATAGGTATACAGTGGTGGTTCCAAGAGGACTGGTCACAGAGCTCAAACCCCACATTGGACTTTAGGAACATAAATTTAAACATACATTTCGTCCAACAAATGTAATGGAGGTTTTGAGTACAGTTTTAGACATTAAAAATGGCTATAGAAAGTCATCAAACGGCGTGTTTCTAAAACACCAAATTCTCCAAGAAAGGGACCCCTGAACCCCCCCCCCCTCTTTTCTTGGGATGTGTGGGACATCCTCGGCAGCCTCCCTGACAAGGTCCTGGAACCGCCAAAAACTATTATTATTATTGTAGGTAAACTATTTATCCTTTATTCTTTATTGACGGACAACCCGTTTCATACTTGCAGTAGCATTCAATGTTTGGTGTTCTAGGACTACAGCCTTCTTATAATCTAGAATGACCAACAAATAAGAAAAAAACTATAAAGAAAACAAGATAAGCTGTGCGACTCAACAAGAACAAAAATAAATAACAGACAATAAACTTGTTGTTATTAAATTAATTTTAAGTGAGGTACAGCTTTGTTTATTATTGGTTTGTTTACTAATGAAATATTGTTTTCCTACAGTCACCCGACAAAGTTGGCTTCCTTGTACTGTTTATAGTACAGAAAGCTGCTAATTGCTGCATATTTATACTTTGCCGTACGGTTTATACTTTTTCGTACGGTTTATACTTTGCCGCACATCAGGATTCCAACGCAACAACACAAAACAGCGAGGTTCTATTATGCACGTAATCCGTGTACGCTTGGAAATAGGTTGGCAACACTTAAAGATAATAATACTATGAGCAGCTGATTGACTATTATAACTACGATTTAACCTGTCATTTCGTGTTTATAGTTTCGGTATTTCTGAACTTTCTGGATTTTTTTAAAAATGTTTTTAAAAAATTCCTACGATCTTAATAAACAAGAAAATACCTTTAAAGCATTTTTTTGGCACGGAAACCACTTCAAATTACAAAAACATACGGAACTATATTATCAAAACACGGAGCTCATTTCTTGCCGAGGAAAAATAGCGGAGTGATACGGACCGCTGGTACTACTTTCTCTAGGGCACCATTTGTGTTGCCAGCTGAACCTAAAAACGTGTTGTATAGTGTTTGAAAGACTAATTATTTATATGCTTTATAGTGACTGTAGGAAAAATACAATGTGTAACACGAGTGCAAAACTTTGCCCACTAGTTACACAAATAACTATTTCACCACACTATGATTTTATTAGTTGTTTTACATACGTTGATTAGAGGCTGAAAGTTACGTTTTGTTGGCCATGCCAGCTGTAATCGTCATTTGGGGACCGAGCAGGTTTTTACATCCCTAGGGCCGCAATATCAGCTGCCCGCTTGCTCATTAGTGTCTCGAACTTAAAAACTATCTCGAGCCGGCAAAACTTAATTTTCGGCCCTAGGTACGAAATATACTATTTCAGGGAGGTACAGCTGTGTTTATTATTGATTTGTTTACTAATGAAATATTGTTTACGAGAGCTTACCCCGTGGTCGAAAACTCGACCAAAAGTATGTATTGTGCAAACTTCTCTATTTTCAGCCCACACTGTAAATAAAACATGTGATTGGAATATCTTTAATCGGTTTTGATTTTCTGTTTATAATTTGTTGTTATTTCGTCACCAACATAACTCATAAGGTTATGTTATGTTAAGGTCATGTCAACCCATAAGGCCCGTGTTAATTTTTTTTAAGTTTTAATTTCATTTTTTGTGCTTATTTTTTAGCCTATTTTAATTTATAAAGGGATTCTGCAAATCTACAGGAAAATATCTTTCATTTGGTACCAACCACGTGTAATTCGGTTCAGTAGTATGGTCAGGCTAGCAGTAATAAGTTTTGCAAAAGTGTTTTAGTATAAAGATATAAAGGAATAGTAAACTTTTCAGGCACATGTGAAAATAGAGTGAAAATAGAGTTAATTACCTTTCATTTAACACAACCTGCATGTAAATCAGTCCAATATAACTGCAGATCTCACTCTTAATAAACTAAAAATTTTACCCCATTTTAAATTGTTAATAGATATTTTAATTTCCGTTTTTATAACATTTAGTCAATATATTCGTTTGGAAGAACCTTTAAATAGTATTAAAATCGTATTGGTGGATCTTTTGTAGTTAAACACTTCGGTGATTTCATCAGTGTAATGCAGATTAATCTATGATTTTATTTGAAAAAAAAATCTGTTGGTAACACACGTTCTATCTTCAAAGGGAGGTATATACGTTACAGTGTAAGTTTGATTTTCCTTCGTCACATCGCGTCAGTTCATATCGTACTTCTGTGCCAATGAATAACCCTCTAGTACAGTTTTGAGGAATCGGTTGTGGGGTTACTGGTAAAGCTGTAATTTCTTGACATGGGGGATGTCAGTCTGGTGTCTCAGTCTTATCAATTACATAAAGTTGTCAATATAAGCTACATAGATTTTCTTAGGCTGCTGCTCAGTGCACTTTAAGAATATATATTTTAGAGATAAATTAAATTGTTTTTGTTGCTGGGTAGTGCTAGTAAACATGCACAACCCTTTTCGTTAGTCTAATAACATTCAACGGCTCTCTAAGAGTTCAAGTTCCTGTGTATTATGTGTTCACTACGCTGAATGAATACATCAAAGTTACCTCTCTGAAAAGTCTGCAGTATATTGCAGTTTTCCAGCTTAATGACTTTCTAAATCATGCAAGTAGTGGCAATATGATGGTCCTATGACACTTTAGGCACGTTTTCCCCATAAGAATAACATGGTGAGCTTTTTTTGACCACTTTTTTAAAAATCCAGCTCTCGGCCTATACAAGCCTATATAAATGTTCAATACCATTGTACAACACTATTACTATTTCAAATCCACATCCATTCACAAAATCGAGCGAGGTTTGCACGCGAACTCGTGTGCGCTCCCCCATATAAAATGCATGCTACCCATATAAAATAATGTTAAATTTTTTTCTTACTTTTTGATTTTTTTATGTTGTAATATTGTTTATAATCAAAAGTTGACACCCACTACGTTTGCCAGAATTTCAACCGTTTTGCCGTATCTCAAGCCGTTTTCGAGATATAAGCGTTTTTAGATAGTTTTACGGACTTAGACGATTTTTCATGGTAAATTTTATTTGTACCCATATAAAATAATGTTAAATTTTTTTCTTACTTTTTGATTTTTTTATGTTGTAATATTGTTTATAATCAAAAGTTGACACCCACTACGTTTGCCAGAATTTCAACCGTTTTGCCGTATCTCAAGCCGTTTTCGAGATATAAGCGTTTTTAGATAGTTTTACGGACTTAGACGATTTTTCATGGTAAATTTTATTTGTACCCATATAAAATAATGTAAAATTTTTTTCTTACTTTTTGATTTTTTTATGTTGTAATATTGTTTATAATCAAAAGTTGACACCCACTACGTTTGCCAGAATTTCAACCGTTTTGCCGTATCTCAAGCCGTTTTCGAGATATAAGCGTTTTTAGGCAGTTTTACGGACTTAGACGATTTTTCATGGTAAATTTTATTTGTACCCATATAAAATAATGTTAAATTTTTTTCTTACTTTTTGATTTTTTTATGTTGTAATATTGTTTATAATCAAAAGTTGACACCCACTACGTTTGCCAGAATTTCAACCGTTTTGCCGTATCTCAAGCCGTTTTCGAGATATAAGCGTTTTTAGATAGTTTTACGGACTTAGACGATTTTTCATGGTAAATTTTATTTGTACCCATATAAAATAATGTTAAATTTTTTTCTTACTTTTTGATTTTTTTATGTTGTAATATTGTTTATAATCAAAAGTTGACACCCACTACGTTTGCCAGAATTTCAACCGTTTTGCCGTATCTCAAGCCGTTTTCGAGATATAAGCGTTTTTAGATAGTTTTACGGACTTAGACGATTTTTCATGGTAAATTTTATTTGTACCCATATAAAATAATGTTAAATTTTTTTCTTACTTTTTGATTTTTTTATGTTGTAATATTGTTTATAATCAAAAGTTGACACCCACTACGTTTGCCAGAATTTCAACCGTTTTGCCGTATCTCAAGCCGTTTTCGAGATATAAGCGTTTTTAGATAGTTTTACGGACTTAGACGATTTTTCATGGTAAATTTTATTTGTACCCATATAAAATAATGTTAAATTTTTTTCTTACTTTTTGATTTTTTTATGTTGTAATATTGTTTATAATCAAAAGTTGACACCCACTACGTTTGCCAGAATTTCAACCGTTTTGCCGTATCTCAAGCCGTTTTCGAGATATAAGCGTTTTTAGATAGTTTTACGGACTTAGACGATTTTTCATGGTAAATTTTATTTGTACCCATATAAAATAATGTTAAATTTTTTTCTTACTTTTTGATTTTTTTATGTTGTAATATTGTTTATAATCAAAAGTTGACACCCACTACGTTTGCCAGAATTTCAACCGTTTTGCCGTATCTCAAGCCGTTTTCGAGATATAAGCGTTTTTAGATAGTTTTACGGACTTAGACGATTTTTCATGGTAAATTTTATTTGTACCCATATAAAATAATGTTAAATTTTTTTCTTACTTTTTGATTTTTTTATGTTGTAATATTGTTTATAATCAAAAGTTGACACCCACTACGTTTGCCAGAATTTCAACCGTTTTGCCGTATCTCAAGCCGTTTTCGAGATATAAGCGTTTTTAGATAGTTTTACGGACTTAGACGATTTTTCATGGTAAATTTTATTTGTACCCATATAAAATAATGTTAAATTTTTTTCTTACTTTTTGATTTTTTTATGTTGTAATATTGTTTATAATCAAAAGTTGACACCCACTACGTTTGCCAGAATTTCAACCGTTTTGCCGTATCTCAAGCCGTTTTCGAGATATAAGCGTTTTTAGATAGTTTTACGGACTTAGACGATTTTTCATGGTAAATTTTATTTGTACCCATATAAAATAATGTTAAATTTTTTTCTTACTTTTTGATTTTTTTATGTTGTAATATTGTTTATAATCAAAAGTTGACACCCACTACGTTTGCCAGAATTTCAACCGTTTTGCCGTATCTCAAGCCGTTTTCGAGATATAAGCGTTTTTAGATAGTTTTACGGACTTAGACGATTTTTCATGGTAAATTTTATTTGTACCCATATAAAATAATGTTAAATTTTTTTCTTACTTTTTGATTTTTTTATGTTGTAATATTGTTTATAATCAAAAGTTGACACCCACTACGTTTGCCAGAATTTCAACCGTTTTGCCGTATCTCAAGCCGTTTTCGAGATATAAGCGTTTTTAGATAGTTTTACGGACTTAGACGATTTTTCATGGTAAATTTTATTTGTACCCATATAAAATAATGTTAAATTTTTTTCTTACTTTTTGATTTTTTTATGTTGTAATATTGTTTATAATCAAAAGTTGACACCCACTACGTTTGCCAGAATTTCAACCGTTTTGCCGTATCTCAAGCCGTTTTCGAGATATAAGCGTTTTTAGATAGTTTTACGGGCACTGTCACAAGGGCCAAGTGAAGCGGTCATGCGACTGGGGAATCCCCAGGTTGTGACGTCACCGGGGATGAGCCTATATATAGAAGTGGCATCTGGGTGATATTTCATTCTCGTGCGTGATGCCGACCTGTCAACACTGCTCCGCCTCGCTGTCCAAGAAGAGCAATTTGGTCCGCCACTACAAGCTAGTACATCAAATGAAGGTGAAACTGTGCAAGGTATGTGATTTAATCTGTGATGATAATGTGGTTCTAAAATCGCATATATTACAAAGTCATAAGAATTGTAATTTTTGTAAGAAAAATGTGGTTGGTCATTTTAAAAGACATGTCAATTCTTGCAATAATTGTCCATATACAATGATTGAATTTGTTGGTGAATCGATTAGAACTGAACTTAAAAATACTCTTCAGTCTTGTCCTCTTCCGATAAAATGGACTTTAGTAAGGAGAATTAAATTTATAAAATATTCAATGGATCAAAATGGGCAATTAGTTAATGAAAAAGAATGTATTGCAGATTTTAGAAGCCTTACCACCTTAACTATTGAGAAAAGAGATTTAATACACCAAATTGAAAATGCACTTTTAAAGATTGATGCATCCATGCACAAATATCAAGCCCAAGGCAGTGGATGGATATATGATCATACTAAATATTGGCAACTGCATGTTTATAAGTATAAGCCCCTAACTCCAAAGTCATATATCCCCACACCAGAAAGTATTAAATTGACAAAAGCAGTTCTAAATATAAAAAAATCAGACAATAAATGCTTCCTTTGGTCAATTTTAGCAGCTTTATATCCAATGAATAATACACATCAAAATGTTAAAAGAGTCTCTAGCTATGCACCCTATGAAACACAGTTGAATATGACAAATATAAAATATCCCGTAAAAATATCTGATATAGATAAATTCGAAAGACAGAATAATATAAGTGTTAATGTATTTGGAGTTGAAGACCAGAAATGTATATATCCATTAAGAACGACCAAACTAAATAGTAATACTCATATAGATTTATTATTATTACAAGAAGGTCGTACATCACATTACTGTTTAATTTGTGATTTTAATAAGTTAATGTTCCACTCTACAAAACATATGAATAAGAAACATTTTTGCAAGTTGTGTTTGCAACATTTTTACACTAATGATAAATTAGAACGTCATATAACATATTGTAAAAACTTTGATGCCCAACGAGTGGAAATGTCGAAACAAGATACATTACAATTTAAAAATTATAAATATCAACTTAAAGCCCCATTTGTAATTTATGCTGATTTTGAGTGCTTTATAAACTCTAACAACCATATTCCATCTGGATTTGCATTTGTTGTAGTGAGAGATTCTAAGATTATTTCTGAAGAGTTATATAGTGGTGCAAATGTTATGGATGTATTTTTCAAAAGGTTATTTGAGACTTATGACTTCATTAAACGTCAAATGTCGATATATATTCCTCTTGTAATGACTCCTGAACAAGAGGCATCTTTCCAAAACTCAACGCATTGTCATATTTGTGAAAAACCCCTATATTTTGATAGGGTGCGAGATCATTGTCATTCATCTGGCCGATACCGTGGAGCTGCCCACAATGATTGTAATTTAAACTATAAAGTAACAAAGAAAATCCCAGTATTCTTCCATAACTTGAAAAATTACGATGGACATTTAATAATGCAACACTTGGGAAAATATGATCGTAAATTAAATTGCATAGCCAAAGATATGGAAAAGTACATTTCATTCTCTGTTGATGATTTAATATTTTTAGATTCCTATAACTTTCTGTCACTTCCATTATATAAATTGGCTTCCAATTTAAATACATTTAGATTCATAGACAATCCTCTACTACAGCGTAAAGGTGTATTTCCCTATGAATATATGACGGGACCAGATAAGTTTGCTGAGTCTCTACCCCCAATTGAAGCATTTTACAGTACTCTAACTAAAGAACATATCTCTCCCATTGAATATGAACATGCTAAAAATGTCTGGACCCATTTTAATATAAATAATTTACAAGAATATCATGATTTATATCTTAAAACAGATGTATTGCTACTGGCTGATGTCTTTGAGACTTTTAGAGACCTGTGTTTAAAGGATTATAAACTTGACCCCGTACATATGTATTCACTTCCTGGATTAACATGGGAGGCCTGTCTTAGAATGACTGGTATAAAATTACAATTATTTCAAGATATTGACATGCATTTGTTCATAGAAAGTGCAATCAGAGGAGGAGTCAGTATGATTTCCACACGTTATGCTAAAGCCAATAATAGATATATGGGTGAACACTATGATCCCAATCAAGAGAGTGTGTATTTAATATATTTAGATTGTAACTCGCTATACTCTACAGCAATGTGCGAGCCACTGCCTGTGGATGAATTCCGTTGGACTAATGAGATAGACTACAAATACAATCAAAATTATGAGTTTGGTTACATTTTAGAAGTTGATTTAAAATATGATAAAAGCTTACATGATTTACATAATGACTATCCATTGGCACCAGAGAAAATGAATGGGAAATTAATACCAAATTTAAATGACAAAACTAAATATATTTTACATTATAAAGCATTACAAAAATATGAGGAATTGGGGTTGGTTGTTACAAAATACCATAGAGTTTTAAAATTTAGACAATCAAAATGGCTTGCACCCTATATTAATTTTAATATTGAAAAACGAAAAAGTGCTAATAATGATTTCGAAAAAGACTTTTACAAATTGTTAAATAATAGTCTCTTTGGTCGAACAATTATGAATCAACGAAAGTTTCGTGATATATATCTCAAGGATGAGTCACTATTAACAAAATATGTCACTAATCCAAGGTTTGATTGTAGCAAAAAGTTTGATAACAATTTACATGCTATACATTTAAATAAATTAGTTGTAAAGTTTAATAAACCAATATATTTGGGAATGACCATTTTGGATATTAGTAAAGTAATAATGTATGATTTCCACTATAATTATATGTCAAAATTTAAGAATAAAAGATTTCTAATGACAGATACAGATTCTTTAATGTATGCTATAGTTACAGAGGACTTTTACAAGGAAATAGAATGTGACTTGCACTATTTTGATACCTCTGGATATAGTAAAGACCATTTCTTATACTCTGATAAAAATAAAAAAGTCACTGGAAAGTTTAAAGACGAATTGGATGGTCATATTATGTATGAATATTGTGGTTTAAGACCAAAGTTATACTCTTACATTCCTCTAAAATGGTTATATGAAGAAGACAAGCAAGCTTTAGAGGTGAAGAAAGCTAAGGGAGCTGATGGTGCTACAGTAAAACATCTCCTCAGACATCAACATTATTTGAACTGTCTTGCAACTGGGCAAGATTACTACGAGAATGTGACGAGAATTAAATCTACAAATCATCATCTTCAAACCTTGACCATGAACAAGAAAGTACTATCATTTGACGATGACAAGAGGTTTATTCTGGAAGATGGCATCAATACTCTTGCTCTTGGTCATTATAAAATTGATCAAACATAAATTGTATGTGTAGATATAAAATAAATGCAAATGTTAAAAAACTTTCATAGATAAAAGTCTTTTATTTATTTACCCTTACCATCCTCTTGATAGAATTGGTCAAACATAAATCTATATTTGCCATTATTCTTTGACCTTTCTTTGTCTATTACGAAAAAGCCATATTTAGTTTTATCCCAACATTGATGACAGAGATTTTTAAATTGGTCAAATGAAAAGTCATTACCAACATGATTGTGATATACATGTTTTAAATTTAAATCATCTTGTTTGAATAATATTAGGAAATTTACATTATCACGTAAATGTTTGTGTACTTTGCTGTAAGATTGACACAAGTAAAAACAGTTAATATTTTTGTGTCGACCCATTGAGAAAAATTGTGTAATATTTGGACTATTTATGTCATCAAATACAACAACTGACTGTGATTTTACATCATTTGGTGTGATTTCACAGTCAGTAAACGTGTGTAATTTCACTTCGTCACACAAACTAAATATTTCAATTATTTTTTTATATTTTTCTTGTTCTAAAGATTTAGATATTAAATATAAGTTTGTAAATTTTAATCCTTCCTTTCTTACAATTAAATTGTAAATTACAACCGTCTTCCCACTTCCACTTGGACCACAAATAACACATCGAATATTGGTAGGAAATAGACCCAACTTCTTTGGTATATTTTCCTTAGTATGTACTATTTTAAATTTATGTTTTTGTTGAATAAAAGACATTTTTTATATAATAAAAATGGTAAAAAATGATAATAAGAAAACATGTAAAAAGGGCAAAGGTTTATTCCTAAAGCCTTACAGGGGTCGAGGGTTATTGAATACTCTTATAAATAACCTTCCATTCCCACTTCACATACCATCATATCAGTACTGGACCTGGAACGAATATACGTGGGAATCTAGCCAAAAATGTACCTCCAAAAAATAAACTAGACTCTTATTGTAAAGAGCATGACATATTCTACATGAATAATCCCGATACCGCTGCTCGGAACAAAGCAGACATGAGATTAGCAGACTTAGCTTGGACTAGAGTTACGGCCAAGGACGCAAGTCTTGCTGAAAAAGCTGCTGCTTATGCCGTGACAAATTTGATGAAGGCAAAAGCAAAAATGGGAATGGGATTAAAATTTAATAAAAAAGATGGACAACTACCAGCTGTTAGAGGCCGCAAAAGACGTGCCTCACTTCAGGGGGGTGTACCTAAAAAACGAGCTAAAAAATCTAAAACCAAGAGTAAAAGAGTGCGGAATAGTTAATTTAGATAGCTCATCTGGCACACATTGGACAGCATATCGTAAAAATAAAGATATTGTAATTTATTTTGACCCATTTGGAATCCAACCTCCAAAAGAAGTAATTAAATATTTTGAGGGATATAAAATCTTCTATACAACCGATCAAATACAAGATTTAAATAGTTCTATTTGTGGAATTTTATGTTTATCATTCATAAAAAAATTTTGTTTATAAAAATGGATTCATTTACTATAACATTTTCGGGTACAGAGCCAGAGCTTAAGTCAGTGTTCTTTCCTCCCATAGAATTAAATGATGATTATGTAATTGGATTAGTAGATTTTCAAAGTTATAATTCTATATTTAATGTTAAAAAACCTCTAAATACTTTAACATATTATAAAGTAGAGAAAAAAACATTACCAAAAGGAGATATCTCAGTTGATGATTTAAACCAGTTATTAGATGGTAAACTTAAAGTTATAATAGATAAAAATGGAGACGCATTAATTAATACTAAATCCAAACTTTTATTCAAAGGGCTTATTCCAAAATTAAATCAACTTAAAGGCAACAAATTAACCATTGGAGAAGGTGATGATGTTTTCTATTATGATCACAATGCTCCAGTTACAATAGAAATTTCTGAAGGAACATATGAGGTGGTTGAGCTTGCAAAGGAAATTCAAAAGCAAATCCCAGACTTTTTCCTTACAGCTAATAATAAAACTATGAAAGCGACATTACTTTCTAGCCATGTGTTTGATTTTACAAAACCATGTTTAGGGTCTGTCTTATTGGGATTTAAAGGTGTTTCTACTCCTGGTGTTCAGTTTGAATCTACAAATAAAATAAACATTAATAATGTAAATGTGATTAGAGTAAAATGTAATATTGCAAACGGGTCCTATTTAAATGGCAACAAATCACACACCATACATAGCTTTTATCCAGAAGCTCCTCCTGGCTACAAAATTATTGAAGTTCCAAGAAATATTATATATTTTCCTGTAAATAAGAGAAGTTTAGATGTTGTCAGTATTACATTTGCCGATCAACATGACAAGGCAATTGACTTTAACGGAGAAGAAACTACAATTACTTGTCATATAAAAAAGATATGAGAATTTATAAGAATTTATCTATAAGTGTACAAAATGCTAGGTTCCTAAAGTCAATAGGACTAAAGTTAAAATTTTCTATTAATAAAAATGGAAGATTTTCTAGACGTTACAGGGAAATCCCAATTCGACGATAGTGTGGTTAAAATTACAAATCACTCCTATGTTCCCCACAACACTTTGGCAATAAATAATTCTGATGAAATTCGAATATGTATTAATAATCAAGATTTGCTAACTCTCCCATGTAGGAGTTATCTGTATATTAAGGGAGAAATTGAAAATCATGATAAAGGTCATTTTATAAATAATGCATTTGCGTTCTTATTTGATGAAATTAGATACGAAGTTGCAGGTAAAGAAATAGACATTGTAAGAAACCCAGGAATTTCTAGTCTTATGAAAATATTGAGCTCTTACAATAAAACTACTAAATTGTCAAATGTAGCATTTGATTCTGACACGAATTTAAAAGAGTTCCATAAAGGTGGCAAGTTCAGTACTTGTTTGCCATTAGAGTTGTTAATGGGTGTATTCGAGGATTTTAATAAGGTATTAGTAAATGTCAAACAAGAATTGGTGTTGAAAAGATCCAAAAATGATTTGAATTGTATATTAACAACCACTAGTGCTCCAGCCAGTGGCACTGCTGATACAATTCCCAAAATTACACTTAACTCTATTCAATGGGTCATGCCACATGTGATACCATCAGATGGGGAGAAGTTACAATTACAAAAGATGTTATTGCAAAATAAAAATTTGCAAATTGCATTTAGAAGTTTAGAGTTGCATGAACTTCCATCATATCCCAATACCACAAGACATACATGGTCAGTAAAGACATCTTCAAGTTTGGAGAAGCCTAGGTATATTATATTTGGTTTCCAAACAGCTAGGGATAATAGTGCACGAAAAAGAACTGACGAATTTGATCACTGTAAATTAAAAAATCTCAAAGTATTTCTAAACTCTGAATATTATCCTTATAGTGATTTAAATCTTGACTTTGAAAATGGAGATGTCTCTAAAGCTTATGAGATGTTTATGAGGTTTAGAGAGACTTACTATAATACTATCCCAGATCCTATGATTAGTAGGGCTGAGTTTATGAAGAAATATCCACTAATTATAATAGACTGTTCTAGACAGAATGAAACAGTGAAGGAAGGAATTGTTGATATTAAATTAGAGATTGAAACTGCAGACAATGTGCCAGCAAATACATCTGCATATTGTTTGATAATACATGATAAAGTGTTTGAGTACAATCCTTTGTCAAATGAGATAAATAAAATGTAAATAAAAGATGAAAAACATTCAACAAGAATTGATTGACTCTGCAAATCAAATACGAGAGAAATATAGAGCTTTAAAACGTGGCAAGTTTCTAGAGGCTGAAGAGAGGTTCCAAACATTCCAACCTTTAATAGAGCCATTACAAGAATTAAAAAAAATCACAGCTATTGGCAAAACAGAGAGGCCTCAAATGGAGATACTCCCAATGACTCCATCTAGAATATCAATGATACCAAGATTACAACCATTACAACCATTACAGCAATCCACTCCACAGAAATTAGATTTTGGTCTTTTAGCATCAGACTATTTAGGAAATTACCTCAGTAAAAGTAGTATGACAGACACTACATATGGTATTAGACGAGAAGCAAATAAATTTTTTATTGGAAATAAGGAAGTTGATATTGCCAATGATGATGTCACAGTTGCAAATAAAACCTACAAGGGGACAAAAGGCTTGTGGCAGTTGTTAACTTTAAAAGAACCTGAGGATTATACTCAGGTTGATTTGCAAAATTATAAAGAGATTTTGGAAGCCACAAATGGACATTTAAAGAGTTACAAAGATGGTGCACCAATTTCAAGTAATAGACATACTAAATATCTTAATATAATTAAACCTCTTTTTAAATCTGTTGGTGAAGGTTTGAGACAAGTGACTGGTAATAAAATAGACTATATTTATTGGGATGATCCTAATGAGCTTGTAGATAGGTTAAGACTTCTTTGGCTAAGTCGCCAAGCCGGTAACTCAGGAGTGGATAATGAAATAGATTCCATTATTGAGGAATTAAGAGAAAGTGGAATTATTTATTAAATAAAAATATGTTTATAGATAAATTTTATCGTTTATATAATCCATATAATAAGCCTACAGAACCCAGGGCTAGTAATGAACCTACTTTAAATTTACAAGACGATAGTTGGAATTGTTTAAACCGTAAAATTGGTAATGTTAAAGATGGGGAGTTTGTAGATGATGTATCAACTTTGGGTCAGACATTAACTAGAAAAGGTGATGTATTTTTACAAGGTAAAACTAAATATGAGTTTTTAGAATCTAAGAATAAAAATTGGAATGCTAAAAAACAGAAAATTACTAATGTGGAAAAGGGTGAAAGTTTAGATGATGTGCCCACTTTACAACAGACTTTAATACGAACAGATGGTGGTACATTTGTACAAGACAATAAAAATTATGAATTTTTAGAATCAGAGAATGGTGTTTGGAATGCTAAGAAACGGAAAATTACTAATGTAGAAAAGGGTGAAAGTTTAAATGATGTGCCCACTTTACAACAGACTTTAATACGAAAAGAAGATGGTAAATTTGTACAAGACGATAATAATTATGAATTTTTAGAATCAGAGAATGGTGTTTGGAATGCTAAGAAACAGAAACTTAGCAATTTGATAGAAGGTACAGATAGTAAGGATGCTGTGAATGTTTCACAAGTTCCAAAAATGGAAGCAGGCTATTGGGATTTTAATAATAAAAGGTTAGTACGTGTTAAACCTGCCGTTGATGACACTGACTGTGTTACAAAAGAACAGACTATAACTTTTGATAAAAAAGAAAAATGTTGGGATGCCAAAAAACAATATATAAGAAATCTGCCAATGGGGGAATATTTAGATGATATTTGTTTAATGTCACAAGCTATGTATTATGATGGATCAAAATTTGTATATGGAGGAAGAAAATTTAATTTGATGGAATACAATCCTGATTTATTAGTTGCCGACCCCACATCTTTGAGTGGATTTAAGTATATAGATAATAGACCATATATACCAGAAAACTATGTATTTAAAAGAATGGAAGATAATCTATTGATTGGGGCTAATGGTAATATATTTACAGTACAAGGAAAGAGTGATGTTATAAAAAATGAATGAAATTGCATACGAACTTCATAAGCCTGCAAGAAAGAATTTCATTAGAAGGTCTTTTAAAGTATTAGGTATAAACGAAACTGTACAAATAGATTTAATTGATATGCAAAACTATGCTAGAGAGAATTCTGGCAATAAATATATTTTAACTTTAATAGATACATTTTCTAAAAAAGCTTATGCTGCTCCGCTAAAGAATAAGACGGGTTTGGTGGTTACAGAAGCCATTAAAACCATTCTACCAAAGGGGGTTAAAAACATTCAATCTGACAATGGAAAAGAATTTTTTAATCAATATTTTAGCAAACTAATGAAACAATTAAATATTAATCACTATCACACATTTTCTACAACTAAGGCTGCAATTGTGGAGAGGTTTCAGAGAACTTTAAAGAATTGGTTATATAGGGAATTTAGTGCTCAGGGGAGTTATAAATGGTTGGATTTACTTCCAAAGTTAATTCGAAAATATAATAATAAGGTGCATAGATCTATAGGAATGAAGCCTAACCAAGTGAATATTAAGAACAGTAAATATGTGCATGAGAGGTTGACTTCTAAAGTAGTGCAAGTTAAAAAGCCAAGATATAAGGTAGGTGATAGTGTGAGAATTTCCAAGTATAAACATGTTTTTAGTAAAGGATATACCCCGAATTGGACAGGGGAGCTATTTACAATAGCAGAAGTAAAGAATACAAAGCCTGTGACTTATATCTTGAAAGATGAAAATGGTAATATAATCAGGGGAGGCTTCTATACAGAGGAATTGTTAAAGACCAAATATAAAGACATGTATTTGATAGAAAAGGTTATTAGGAGAAAAGGTGATTTATTATATGTCAAATGGCTTGGGTTCCCAAGTAGCCAGAACTCATGGATTTCCACTAAGGATGTCCAAGGGAGCATGCCATGAGCCGGGAGCGCGCACGAGTTCGCGTGCAAACCTCGCTCGATTTTGTGAATGGATGTGGATTTGAAATAGTAATAGTGTTGTACAATGGTATTGAACATTTATATAGGCTTGTATAGGCCGAGAGCTGGATTTTTAAAAAAGTGGTCAAAAAAAGCTCACCATGTTATTCTTATGGGGAAAACGTGCCTAAAGTGTCATAGGACCATCATATTGCCACTACTCATGCACATATTTCTACGTAAATATTGTAAAATGTTTTATCCAGTTACTATAAACCACTATTAATTTTACAAAATATGGCAAAATATGGACACAGCTCAAATCCGGGCACCGTGGCCTTCTGCACTTGTATTGTTTTGTATTGTATTACACAATAGAAGATTTTTCCAATGATTGAAAACATGTATGACAATAATCTCATGAACCTATGATGATCTTATGTCTAAAATAATATGATAAAATATAGGCAAAAGTGATGAAAAAGGCTGACCAACCTGTAAAATATACAGGGTGGCTGAAAAGTAACTTGCACCCCCCCCCCCTTAACTTTTCAACCATTTAAGATATTTGAAATCGGTTTGCGGCAACCTTCTTAGATATGAGGGGCTACAATAATTATGGTCATGTTTGAAAATTTAGCCCTTAGGGGTAGCGGGGGTAGGGGGTAACTCAAAATTTTCAAAAGACAAGTATAGTCGAGTTTGGTATCATTTTACAGGTATTGACAAAACATAACAATTAACATAAAGGAAGTAGAAATCGGAACATTAATAACAAAATGGCAGTTCAAAATTACTTTCAATAACCATTGTCTCAATCATTTTTAGCTGCCATTTTGTTATTAATGGGCCGATTTCTACTTCCTTTATGTTAATTGTTATGTTTCGTCAAGACCTACAAAATGATACCAAACTCGACTGTACTTGCTATTTGAAGATTTTGAGCTACCCCCTACCCCCGCTACCCCTAAGGGCAAAAATTTTCAAAACTTACCATAATTATTGTAGCCCTTCATATCCAAACAAGTTGCTGCAAACCGATTTCAAATATCTCAATTAGTTAAAAAGTTAAAGAGGGTGCAAGTTAATTTTTTTGCCACCCTCATGGTTATTTGGATTTGAAACGTTATAGGGTGCCATTTTGTTATTAGTGAGCCGATTTTGGTTTTCTTTATGTCAATTTTTATGTTTCGTCAAGACCTGTAAAATGATGCCAAACTCGACAATACTTGTCATTTGAAAATTTTGAGCTACCCCTTATCCCCGCTACCCCTAAGGGCAAAATTTTCAAAATTGACCATAATTATTGTAGCCCTTCTGATCTAAGAAGGTTGCCGCAAACCAATTTCAAATATCTCAAATGGTTGAAAAGTTAAGGGGGGTGCAAGTCACTTTTCAGCCACCCTATATACAAGATAGTTCAATAAGAAATAATTGTAAGAGTTACTGTGATAAAAGAATTTTCCACAGATTTCGTAATGTAACGTTATATTGCAAAACATGACATGATAGAAGAAAATACATTTTTCCTACAGTCACCCGACAAAGTTGGCTTCCTTGTACTGTTTATAGTACAGAAAGATGCTAATTGCTGCATATTTATACTTTGCCGTACGGTTTATACTTTGCCGTATGGTTTATACTTTGCCGCACATCAGGATTCCAACGAAACAACACAAAACAGCGTGGTTCTATTATGCACGTAATCCGTGTATGCTTGGAAATAGGTTGGCAACACTTAAAGATAATAATACTATGAGCAGCTGATTGACTATTATAACTACGATTTAACCTGTCATTTCATGTTTATAGTTTCGGTATTTCTGAACTTTTCTTTTAAATGTTTTTAAAACATTCCTACGATCTTAATAAACAAGAAAATACCTTTAAAGCATTTTTTTGGCGCGGAAACTACTTCAAATTACAAAAACATACGGAACTATATTCTCAAAACGCGGAGCACATTTCTTGCCGTGGAAAAATAGCGGAGTGATACGGACCGCGGGCACTACTTTCTCTAGGGCACCATTTGTGTTGCCAGCTGAACCTAAAAACGTGTTTTATAGTGTTTGAAAGACTAATTATTTTATATGCTTTATAGTGACTGTAGGAAAAATATAATATGTAACACGAGTGAAAAAGGCCTTTGCTGCACTCGAGATCAGTAAACATTGCTGTCGTGTGTAGCAAAGTGCCACTTTCACCACTAGTTACACAAATAACTATTAAAATCAGAAAATAACATTGCAAATATTTTTTTTTGACAATAGTAACTCCCAATAAATGTGTGTTGTTTAAAATACAATTAAAAATTAACAGCGGTTTCATTAAAAGGTATTATCCACGTGGCCAAAATGTAAACAAATCTGTGGAGGGATCTTTAAAGGCTTCTGGGGCAAAACCCTAAGGGAATTTACTTCGTTTTTATTTTGATAACTCATCTACAGACCAAGACCTTTCTTTGGACACCTCTACCAAGTTTCTACGCACAGCCGTTCTCAAATTAGTGGAGACAACATTTCCAATTAAATTTTTAGATTCCCCCATGTTAATCTTATGGGAGAAAATCCAACTTTGATTGAAGATCCTGCCCAAACTAACAGCGTTGGTAGAACAAGGTTACCACTCAAGTTAGATTCCTTTAGAAACACTCCCAGTCTCTAGCGTATGGTTTTGACTTTGTGTTGAAAGATGGACACGGCACAGGAGTGTAGTTCACACCTTCAATTCGGCTTATCAATCATTAACTAGTGTACCTGTTGCTCAAATTCGAGCAATTGCTAAGTATTACTGCTTTATTTTAAAACGAATAACAGTCATAATTTCTGATGACTTTAAAATATTCGACTCAAATATTATGGAAATACTAAATATGTACATAATAGATCGATATAATCAATATTTATTGTAAATAGTGTTTTCTACAAAAATAGCCTTACTCATAGCTGCATTGGGTTTCCAGACACATTGTGTGTCCAAAAGCCAGCACGACTCCCTTCCCCATACCGCCCTGAGCAATAGGGATCATTGAGATTCGCTCTAACCTTTCCTCTCCCCTTTATGAGCAAGTTTTCATCCCTTTTCTTTCTTAGTGTTGTTTGTTTATTTTTAAAATTTTAATGCCTGTATGTATCCTTTGTCTTTTCCTATTTCCCTAGCTACTTTACTAAACGTCTCAATTGCTTCCTTGTCACTCATCATGTTTTATTTTCTCATCCCTAGGCCTATCTTATCCAAGACTTACTCCTGTTCTCACCTATTTGTCCCCTGAAATGAGCAATTTATAAATACGTGACTCGTGGTTTTTATTTCTCCACATCTACATACTTCCTCTTCCACCATGTCAAAAAAGCCACAAAATCGCCTTGAAATTTTCAATGTCCTGCGACAAACTGCGTTTCATAATGGCCCATCTCCCAATCTTGTTCCAGCCTCTTTCTGATTTTAGGTAGGCTATATATACGAACGTTTACCTCTAAAACGTTAACATAGAACACTCTGCTCCCAACGCATTTGCCACTCATCTAATATCTCCTCTCTTCTGTTTTCAAATTAGTCCTACCCTACTCCTTGTCTTCCAAAATCAACAGCTTATGCAGCGATCATCCAACAGTCCTAAATTGAATGTGAAATCTTCAAGCGACTGTTGGAGAGCACACTTAAACCCAGCACGGAAGGATGCTTGCTGTATTCGGCTATCAACGACAATAGTATTTGTATTTCGTTCGCGTCTACCAGTTAAAGTTCGTCGGCCTCCTCCTATTGGCCGTCCTAGCCAACGTCTTATAGTCTCCATTATGTCGAACGTTTTTTGGTTATGTTTTGATTTTGTGCAACATTTTAGTATAACCATCTGTTTCAAATATTAGTGTTAATTTCAAAGTATTCATCTGTTCAAATATAAACAAACATTTTCTCCCTAAGAATAACATGGGAACTTTGAAGGCCACTGGGGCAGAGCCCTGATGGAATTCCAAAGTTTTTTTGTTTGATGGCAAAACTACATGCTAAGACTTTTCTATCGACACCTTGAACATAGTGATCGGTAGCACCACCACTCCAAAACAATTATGACAAAAATATGCCTAGCGTATTAAATATAATCTCTACGATTATATTAGTATATCTATTGTCAAATTCCAAGCTGTTATGCCACAGCTTCAAATTTCTGGATCGAGCTCAGCCCGTTTGAACAAAATTTTTCATACAAGGTCCATTCGACTTGCGTTTATAATTGACAAGCATCATCAACTTCAAATTCAATAAATGCCTCGAATTCATTTAAGGTTAAATGGTCTTTTGGTTTTAATTTTTCCTACATAAAGGATTTTCAATTTCCTTTCAAATTCACATTTGAGAACACAACCTTCCTAATAATCCATTATACTATTTCTGTCTAACTTATTCCAGACTTATACAAGTTATTTTAACACTCATACATCACCAGGAAGAGTTGAGTTGTCAATATATTGTCAATATTGGATCAGTATCAAGGACGATTGTTTCCTCGCCTGTAACCGAAGGCTTGACACCAGGCTTGACACCGGGCCAGTGACTTCTCTGGCATCTTCTACAGTTTGCAACAAATCTCTACTTGTGGTTGCTTTGGATCTCGCGAATGTACAACTCTCCATGTATGTCACATCTATGTCTCAGATGAAAGACAATGGTCAAAAATGTCTTACTTCAAAACGAGTAAAAATTTAAATACCGCCGCAGCAAACCTTCAGACTAAGCGAATTCCCATTTGCCCGGTTTTAATTTCCACAAATACGTCTCCTTAACATGATATACTGATCACCATTAACAGAACATTAATTTAACGAGTACTTAGCTTTTCCGCTACAGGGAATTCAATATACTATAATAATAACATTGAATTCGATATACTACACCCTATATTTAAATGTAAATTTTATTTTAATGTTTTCTCCATGTATCGTATTTTGGTGGCCATTTTGTGGGATCAAAATAATGAGGTCAAACTATATTTTAAGTTGCAGATGTAGTTTCTCCACCCTTGTAAACATTAAAAACGATATACTACACCCTATATCTAGCAATAATGTTTTTAACTATTTTTTTCTGGGAGAAATTATTATTTTAATTTAAATACCCTAATATCAGGTACTTCTCCAAGTCAGATTTCGGTAGAGGTTTTTTGTGTTGTGAGGAGGTATAAAAGTAATGAAATCCGCTGAGAAACCTTTTGAAAAAATGTTGTTGAACTTCCACTACTCAATGACTAAATTAACTAGCTGACAATGACTACTTAGCTTTTCCGCTACAGAGAAGGTTATATGGTGTGGTTTTTTAATTAAAATTTCGACTAAGCAAATTTGCCAAATGACATAAAAATGTGTTGATTGTTCATAAACAAGCAAACTGTTTACTTATAGTCTCCACTCATGGGAATTTTAAATTTACAGTTTTTTTTTATTTTCTCCTTAATAATTAACAAATAATCTAGTATATTTATATGGGCTAATACTAAATTATTTGTTTTTTGAACCCTACGGAATAGTTTAGGAAATAGCAAAATTTTATTTTTATAGAGTCAAAAATGGGAAAACTCAATCTTTACCCCATAAACTCAAAATCAACCTCTGTTTCTATGGCCCAATCATACTGGTTCTTGAACTAGTTTGAATAAATCTAGGTTTACACATTTTTACCAAACTGCATGGAAATCGGTCGATAGTTTTCGCTCGAGTTATCGAGCTAACGAACATGCATATGAACTTGAACGGATGGTGTTTTTTGGCCTCTAGGGACCTCAAAACGAAAAAGTAAATCAGTCTCGCGCCCAGGTCTTACCATGAGACATACGGTAATAGCGTATTCTCTCTATATTGAAAACTCGCTAGGAAAAGACGTGACTACTATTATTAACACCTACTACAGTTTACAATTCTACAATTTTTACACCTTTTAGCGAATTTCCCTATAGGGAAGTAGCTATTACCGTAGGTCTCATGGTAAGACCTAGGCCCGGGGCCGTTTACTTTTTCATTTTGATGTCCCCAGAGGCCAAAAACACCATTCGTTCAAATTTTTATATATCTATATATACAGGGTGACAAAAAAGTCTGGAAACGGCTTAATATCTTTTTAACTAAATCCGTTAGAAAAGTCAAACTTTTAACATCAACTTACATGTATAAAAACTACTTTTTCCAAACATTTTCATGTTTTTACCTCCACCAGGGGACGACCCGTAAGGAGTAGGTACAAAATCTTTAATGTAAGCATAGGTTGATATGCACACCATTTTAAAGGTCTGGTCAAGTGGAGTTTATTGCCGGAAACCGCATCTCAAAAGGTTCATTCGTTACAAAATGGCGGCATTTCAAAGTTCTTGTGGAATATACCTTTACAGGCCTTAATATTGGTAAATACTCGTATTAAACATTATCTTGAGAGCTAAAATTGTATTTTAAAGTCAACTAGCCCATAGACTAAGTTTATTCAATCTTCAAAACAAATTTAAACGGGTTTCAGATTTCCCAGCTAATTTTGACTATGAGTATTTACCATTACTAAGGCCTCTGCAGGTATATTCCGCAAGAACTTTGAAATGCCACCATTTAGTAACGAATGAACCTTTTTTGACGCGGTTTCCGGCAATAAACTCCACTTGACCAGACCTTTAAAATGATGTGCATATCAACCTATGCTTACATTAAAGATTGTGTACCTACTCCTCGTGGGCCGTCCCCTGGTGAAGGTAAAAAAATGGTAATACTTGCAAAAAGTAGTTTTCATACATATAAGTTGATGTGAAAGGTTTGAATTTTCTAACGAATTTAGTTAAAAAGATATCAAGCCGTTTCCAGACTTTTTTGTCACCCTGTATATATATATTAAATATTTAAGTAAATAAGTACAACTGAGCACCCTGTATATTATATTTTATAAAAAGAAGTGACATGTTTGGGACATAATGTATAATGTATTTTGAAGTTTGAAAATGGACTAATGTCCGAAACATGTCACTTCTTTTTATAAAATATAATATACAGGGTGCTCAGTTGTACTTATTTACTTAAATATTTAATATATCAGCAGCCCTTACGTGAACACATAAATTAATATATATATTAATATACATATATATATATATATATATATATATATGTGTCCATCCGCACGATAACTTGAGTAATTTTTGTCAGATTTTGATAAAATTTGGTTTGAAGGTGTAAGGCGGGATAAACTTGAATGAGTTCGCGAACCAGCATGATCGAACTATGGGAACGAGGGTTTATGGGGGGTTTTATGGGGTAAAAATAGGTTTTTCCGATTTTTGACCCTAAAAACACAAAATTTCACAATTTCTTTTTAAACCATTTTGTAGAGCTTAAAAAACAAATAATTTAGTATATTGAAGCGTTATTATGCGCCTAATTGTTACGGAGAAAATTCAAAAAAATTTTAATTTTAAAATTCCCATGTTATTCTTATGGAAAATAAGTCAACTTTTGTAGTTTGCTTGTTTATGAACATATTTTGATCATATTTGGAAAATACATTAATTTCTTACTAAACCACAGTACCTTGTAACATTTTACATAAAAAAAACTTTTTTAAAAACCTAAGTACTCATTAAACTAATTAATGTTTAAATAGGGAATAAATGTGATATTTTTAAGGAGACATTTTAGTTTAAATCCAATCAGGCAAATCGCTAAGTCTGCAGGTTTGCTGCGGCGGGGGTATTGTATCAAGTTTTGAATAAATCTTACCCGTTACTTGTTTTTAATCAGTTGTCTGGTAAAATAAGAGTGTAAACAGCTTATAACGTGAATATTTCAGTGACAGTTAGGAGATTTTTCTCTAAAAAACTTATTGTTATTTGATGGATTTCGTATGTACCTAGTTAAATTCGGAGAAAATGTGGCGAATAACCAAGGCCACACTAGTGTTGCCTTGCAATAACGCACAAAACTGTGTTCTTAATTTTATTTACAAATTAGTTATGCCAGAGATTAATAGCCTGAGAAATTGAGAAAAAGGGCGAATACAGGAAAATAGTGCAAATTTTGTGCATTTTAATGCTCTAGCTTTCCCGGAATAGAGATGAATTTTCATCAATTACATCGCCGACAACCACATAAATAGACAAACGGATCAAGTGGGGCCTTGATCAGACAGGAAAAACTTATATAAAACTTGTTTTGTTTTTCTCAGGCTATAAAATGTGTTTCGATTCTACGAAAAGCACAGACTAAACTTTTAATACTTTCAATTGAAAGTGTAACCATACGAATGTAGGTGCTGTATTTTATGCATGGATATGAGTGTAGGATTAGTGACGCGATCTTGTAATCTTGTTACTGACTAAGGCTGACATGTTCCTTAGAGAGGACTGTTAATTAATCACTTATTATTACTATCAATTATTATGAATTGTTTTGTGGATGCTTTGTAGTATAAAGTACATACGTTTTAAATCCGAGCAAAGCATTCGTCATTGTAAAATGGAATACCATAAACAAGGTTCTGTAAAAAATACTTTTCTTTTGTAGACTTCGTACGTGACTTTGGTTGCGATGTTTCTGCTTTGTCAGTTCTCTATGCATATGATTCTATTCTACATTTGAACACGCTGGTATAGGGCATCTTTTCAAACATGCTTTTTCTTTGTAAATATAATATTAATTAATAATATTAATATTAATAATATACGTTAATATTATAAGAAACCACATATATATATAACAATTATCATAATTAGGTTTAAACAAACTTGCAAAATTTAATGTAATATTATTCTTTGTTCTACAGCAGACTACAATGTGTAGTAAGATTTCAATTTTTTAAATAAATTTGAATTTATATATTGAATACTGTTGTAATGTACTGTTAAAACCTTAGTAACCATATTACCATCATATAACTACATTTTAGTTTAAACAGTTATAAAATGGTAATAGGATACCTATTACGTTACTAGTCCTGAAAATAGGTGTTTACCGGATGAGTGTGGTCTGGATTACCATACGAGTCCGGTAAACACATTTTGGACGAGTGACGTACGATATTTTACGCCATACTATTCTAAGCTAACTTAACAATAAAAAATCCTTATAGTTACCCACCGACTTAAGGACCAACAAATACTACTCATAACCTCTAAAAGAGGTTATGTTTTTTTATAACCACTCATTGCCAAATATAATCAGCTGGTTGGTGTCCGGTAAAAACTCATTACAGTACTGTACTACTGTAACAGTAGTACGTAATGAAACCCCATATGATTAAGCTGGGGGCGAACAGCTGTTTTCTGGACTAAATCCTTGAGAGGGAAGTTCGTTAAAATATTTTGACTATTTTGACGAACTTCCCATGCAAGGATTTAGTCCAGAAAACAGCTGTTTGCCGCCAGCTTAATCAAATGGGGTTTCATTGCGTACTACTGTACTGTAATGAGTAATGGGATTACCATACGAGTCCGTAATATTATTTTCAGGACTAGTAACGTAATATACTATAATACTTTAATACACGCTTTTCATTAACAGTGTATTATGGAGTAAAAATAGTTATAATGCACTAGTAGCCTATATATTTAAATTGTAAGCTCTCAACGTGTCAAAATACGTGTTTAAGCCTTTGTCAATTGGTAATTTTGCATTTAATTAGTGTAGGTACTTGTGCTTTATACTGACACCCGAATACGATTTTTAGATGGCAAAAATGCTTTTGCATGAAAAAAGAAATTCGTCAAGGGTATGTCTGGGCTGCAATCATCTGATTCCTATCTTAAGAAGGTTGTCTACGATTTTGATACAACAACACATGCTTGTACTTTAAATTTATTCTAGTAATCTTCATGGAACATGGAAACATTGAAAACTGGAAAATGCGATTCTGAATTTAAAACTCGTGGTTCTTGTTTCAATTTCCCAACGGTTCAATTACAACGATTTCCGCTTCATTGTTCGCTCTTCGTAAATCGGATTACAAAACAAAGGGACCAGCAATCATCAGCAGGAACAGCATCAACTCGACTGTATGAGTTATGTAGTTTTATTTCACTTTCTTCTCAACGCTTTCAGGTATGCATCATTTTTACATTATTAGTCGTTAAACGTTGTTAGATTGCTGGGTTCTGAGGGGCATGGGCATCTATCAATGTGGGCAAGGGGGTCCCGGCCCCCTTTATTAATTCACCATAATGTGCTTTTGATTACTGACACCCGTTGTATGTACGCATGTTACTTTCCACCAAGCCAAAATGAAAGATCATCTTACCCGAGAATGTGAGGAATACTGTAATAGCTGACATCAACGCAACCGACCATTCCCGGTCGGTATAAAAATATACCTTAACATTTTCTTCACATTTCCAACACGATGATAACTCTATAAGTATATAATCAACAGTTTGATTTCTTAGGCCCAAGAATTGTATAGCTAGAACCTCGACATTTTCAACAGATAATAATGCTTTTGGTGGTGTTGAACGGAGTTGAACGTAAAGTTGAAAACAATGTACAAAAACGGAGGTCCATAGAAAAGAAACACTCTGTTATTTGATTATTTTTTCTTATATTTATATTTTAATTTAGTAGTAGAGTGATTACGGTTGGAATAACAATACTGAAACACTTCATAAAATATGTCCTAATCTTGTTAAAAATCACACGACAGGAAAACAATTAGCTATTTATGAAGTTCTAAGAGTAAACCAAATATAGTTAATGAACTATGACTTATTGTTCAAAACAACAAGTAGGCTATAAGTCAACTCAATATGGTCCGATTGTACATCTATTATTCTATAAACCTGACAACCACACATTTTCATGCTTCCTAGCCGAAGCATTTGGTAAAATACTACCATCATTCACCTCTAAGGACGGCCTGAACCAAAGATTCCTCTTTTTAGCCAAAATCCCCAACAGTGCTACGTTTGGGCAATAAGCTCGGCTAAAATTAACAAGCCACGAGATCAGTAGTTAGGCCATTCTCAAGCCGAACACATCGCTTCCGTGGATTGGTTTGATTTTGACAAAATTAAAAATAGGTAAGGGATCGACCTTCGGGCGGCAACTCAGGCAGCGAGTGTCAAAGTTTGGGCCAAGACTTAATTAGCTCAAAGCCTGCAGTTGCTAGGAATGCTACTTGATGCCTGGTGGGGTCTGCGAAGGTCCGATTAGCAGCCTTGGCATAGACGTTTAAACTAGCGGCTGCTACTTGTAGACGGATCCTCCGTTAGTCTTTGGTCTGAGAGAGGAGTCTGCTGCGAGGTAGGTAACTAGTCCAATGTCAATATTTATTGCTACCAATTTGTTGTGACGCTTTAAGATTGTGAATTCCTTTTTAAGGATTTATGAATCTGAAATTTGTAACAATAAAAATAAAAGCGTATTGTATTTTTTAAGCGGGTGTTGGAGTTTTAAACTAAAACAAGTCTGTAAACAAAGTTTTTGGATTAATAGTTTTAAAAAGTTTTGTATTTGTTTACTAATAAACATACAGATAAAAACAATATACATGATATGGTAAATATAAGTTACGTGTACCACAACCTAGAACTTTCCAAAATGGTATTTGCATATACTCACTACATACTCTCATACCAAAGTGTTCTAATTAATTTTAGTTGTGTAAATTAATCTGGGATATGTTAGTGACAAATACACAGTTAACCTGGGTAATTTAATATCTTTGTTTTGAGTCGGGTTTTGGTGTTTTAACCATGGCATAGAAGAATTGTAAAAAAAACTTTGTGAGAGCGTAACAAACGTGACTTGTTTGTTGGTATTGGATAGTACTGTAATATCATAATAAAGACTCTATTATGACCATTGACGTACTATTCATTTTTATGACTAGTATACAATGAATAATTTTAATTGTTTTTACATTAATTTTAACTTAGCATAATTTTGAAACAAAAGAATACCTACAGCTTTAAGATTATGTGAAGAAATATTTTCAGGAATCAGCAAAAATAATAAATAAATAGTTTCTAAGCCGTGGTGATAATAAAACAAGTTTATTACAATGCTATGGATAACGACTGTGTATTTAATATGCATTAATGTTTTAAGAAAATATCAAAATAAGCGAACAGCTGATTTTCGGCCCTAGGGATGTACAAACCTGCTCGGCCCCCAAATGACGATGCAGCTGGCATCGACAGCAGTAGCTTTCGGCCTCCAATAATCGTTTGTAAAACGGCTAAAAACATCGTAGTGAGGTGAAAAAATTATTTAACGGTAGTAAAAATGTTGATATCTTCCAACACCCAATTAATTGAACTTAATACATAACTAAGATAGGTGTAGTTAAAATGTAGGCCTATGTCAAAATTATAAACATGATACTGTAAAATTAAATGTTGATATAATTGGTTTACAATCTAAAAATTCATCACCTTTCACTTTAATTTTATTCTACTAGCTGTTGTACCCTTGATTTTCAACGGGAAGAAGACACGAAATAGAAACATTTTGATCTTTACATCTATTGTAAAAAATAGTTACACATCCACCAACGCTTTTAGAAACAAAATTCAACCTTTTGGGCCTTTATAGGAACATGTATGGCTTTTAAATCTGGTAAGTAGTGTAAACCACAATTTTTGTTTTGATTTGATTAATTTTAAATCCTGTGTAGGCTGAAATGTGAAAATCTTACCAAAATTTCAAATCACATTCACAATTCACATACATTATTTATTTACCTCCATCTCCCTTATTTAAATATTATATTTTTCTTTATTTTTGTCATTTTAAATTTCAATCTTGAAGTTGCTAACCTAAACTAAAATTAACAACATCAGCAGTTATAAACTTAAGAAATATTGTTTGCCTTATCAATAAAAGGCTTTGTCTTTTGAAATATTAAAGAAATGATATCTATACTATAGAAAGTTGTAAATTATTAATTTAGCATTAAAGACGGCAGACAAAACTAATATGATTATCAAAACATCGAGGAATAAAAAATGCAATAGTATATACAGTATAATATACTTAGAATCAGAGTGATAATATGTGTCATTGCATCTCTGATTTTACTCTACAAAAATATGAACGAACAACATAATATACAAACAAGTTATTTTATTCAGTTCCATAGTCCATTGCCTTTAGATTTTTACACTTACCATTGATTAAGTTAACATATCAATAGATATTTCACTGTTTTTAGAAACAAAAGAACACTGTGTAGTGTGTATAGCTTAGTGTTATGATATTTTCCTTAGTTTAATTTAATCAGCGGTGTAGCAAAACACAAATAATAAATTTATCGAAATGCAATAAAGTAATTATTGTGAACTGCAAGCTATAGTAAGATCAAATAAGAGTATTTTGTACTGCCATTTTTTTAAATTAAATGTATAGTTACAAATCTACCACAGATTTCAGAACACAAAAATCAACGGTGTACAATTTAGTTATTTATGATATTCTTTAGTTTACTTTACGCATAGGTGTAACAACACACAATTACATTTACCTAAATATAAAAAAGTCAACGTAAAGTGCAAGTTATGTTACATTAATTAATTACATGTTAAGCAGTTGAATTTATAAAGAAATCCTCCAAATTCATACAAAACATCTATACATTGTAGTTTTCATACTGTTTCCATGAAATACAGTGTGTAAATTAAGTATTGAAACAAATCTGTATTTTTTAAACCAAAATAGATAGAAATATTCTGTTTGTGGGAATAATTGTTAACAAAGGTTCCGCAATTTTTTATATCAAATATATTTTTTAACCCGCCTAACTAGTGAGGGAGGTGACTCATTTTTTTCAAAAAGCAACTCCTATTGAGTGACCCCTCATTTTGAAGGGGTTGTTAAAAGAAAAACAATGACGCAAACCCGAGGTAGATATTTCAACCCTAGCCTAAATGGCGGGTATTCCAAAATTTAATTTTTGTAAAAAAGCACCCATTTTGGAATATCCACCATTTTGGCTAGGGGTGAGATATCCACCTCGGGTTTCTTTTGACAAATCCTTCAAAATGAGGGGTCACTCAGTAGGGGTTGCTATTTGAAAAAAATAAGTCACCCCTACCCCCTACCCTGTTAAGGGGGTTAGAAAATATTTTTGATGTAAAAATTGTGGAACCTTTGTTAACAATTATTGCCACAAACAGAATATTTCTATCTATTTCGGTTTTAAAAATACAGATTTGATTCAATACTTAATTTACCACTGTATATCAATCACTTTATTTTCAAACTTAGGCACTTTTAAAAATCCAAAGCAGAGGCTGGGTTGATAGAGCAACAGTTATAGAACCTTTTTTATTTATATAACCATTGACATAGTTTAGAAAGAAATATTCTTTATATATATATTTTTTTTTATCAGCTGCCTGAAATTGTGAAATAAGCAATTTGGCAGCTCTTCTTGTTTACATTGAAATGTCAAAGCAAATGTTAACATTATGATTGTTCTCATTACAGCCATACAAATCAATATTTACTTTTAAAATCCTCACCTCAGAACTTTTAATGCCAAATTGAAGTGTGAATCGTCTTATGACCATCCTTGGTGTGGTAGCTATATTTTTGTAGAATTTAATCCCAGTCAGTTCACTAGTTTTTGTGTTAAATAGTAATACACATACAGACAGACAGACACCATTATATCTGTATATAATAGTATAGATTTGTATTGATGTAAAGTAAGACTCAGTTAAAGTTTTTTAATGCAAATAAATAGGTTTCAATTAAGTTTTCCAGTAAAATTATTAAGTTTTCTTATGCTGAACATTGTGTTTGAAGCTTGAATTAAAACAAATACATAATTTTGTTGTTATAGTCTTAACACATCTTGTTAAAAATGTTATGCTAATAATTTAAGCTAATAAAGTCTACTGTTTAGTTAGTTTTTTTATCAAAATAAATCATGGTAGATCAAATTTAATAGGAGCAGTACAAGTGTAAACAAGATGATAAATGCAGGTAAAATGAACAGTATCAGCAATCTGACACATACTTTCTTCCATTACCTCTGTTCAACAACCTTTGTCATGGGTAGGCGGTGAGGACATATGTTATGGGAGAAATCACAAAAGTTGCATTTACTTTTAAACCGTAATTTTCACAGCAATGGGGGTTGCACTATTTTGATTAGAATTAGAAGGACCATAGTATAGAAATATAATTTAAAACCGGGGTTTTTTGGAAAGTCCGATTTCCCGTTATTTTATGGGTTTTTATGGGAAAATAAATAACGATAGTTATAATAACTTTTGAACAGTAATTTTACAAGAATAGAATAATTAGTAAAATTTTGTTCAGAATTTAAAGGGGTATACAGTACTAAAGTTTTATCAAAACCGTTCGGGCCGTTTTCGAGAAAATTCAATTATTTTTCTGTTATTTTATGGAGTTTTATGGGAAAATCACCGTAAAACCCCGAAAATTAAAAAACCTCATCGGAATACCATGAATTGGTACATACATACCAAATTTCATCGAAATCGGACCACAGGTGTGGTCTGTAGCTTTGTACACATCCACACATACAGACAATCCACACACACGGACAGACATCACTTCGAAAAGCTCTTTTTTGAAAACACAAAACGGTCACGGATATATTCACTCAAAACTCAATCCATTGTCTGTGCTCAAACTAGAAAATTTTGATGAAAACGATACTTTATCCATATACTATGTATAGGAAGAAAGTATAATTAGAATTTAAAAAATCCTAATACGACTGTTTATGTTGCAAAAGCAAAATAATATTTCGTATGGATAGCAAATATTTAATGCAACAGACTGGATGCATGGGCCAAATTAAACAATTTGCATGGAATTCGGTACCACCTGTGACATAATTACATAAGTGTTGCATCAATTAATTTAATAAGAAACTATTGTTACCACTAAATTATGAATATTAATATTATTTTTTCTTTATATGTTTTTATTTTTTTATGTTTTATTTCACATTTTGAGCGTAACTAACTATTGAATTAATAGAGTAGGGTAAGAAGGCGAAATTATACGCAAGTTACTCATTCTTTCCACTTAATTTGGAATTAATCAGTTAAACTAACCATTTAGTTGTACTGTAAGTGTGAGCTGGGAGGTATACCACACAAGCGTCTACAGCCTGATAATTTCACACAATATCGCAGCAAGGACTCTTAACTTATAGATGCTAATTGATTTTTTTTATTCAAGAGATGGCTGAGGCAGAAGCAGCACCCCCCGTCGAGGCGGCACCGGAACCTGAACCTGCACCTGTGGAACACTTCCCACCACCCCCGCCAAAGGTAACACTCCCCACCAACCCCGCCACAGTTAAGACTTTCCCACCACCCCGGCAAAAGGTAACACTTTCACACCACCCCCTCCAAAGGTAACACTTTTCACCACCCCCGCCTAAGGTAACACTTCCCACCACCCTCGCCTAAGGTAACACTTCCCACCACCCTCGCCTAAGGTAATACTATCACACCACCCCCGCCTAAGGTAACACTTCCCACCACCTTCGCCTGAGGTAACACTTCCCACCACCCTTGCCTAAGGTAATACTTTCACACCACCCCCGCTTAAGATAACACTTCCCACCACCTTCGCCTGAGGTAACACTTCCCACCACCCCCGCCTAAGGTAACACTTCCCACCACCTTCGCCTGAGGTAACACTTCCCACCACCCTTGCCTAAGGTAATACTTTCACACCACCCCCGCTTAAGATAACACTTCCCACCACCTTCGCCTGAGGTAACACTTCCCACCACCCCCGCCTAAGGTAACACTTCCCACCACCCTCGCCTAAGGTAACACTTCCCACCACCCTCGCCTGAGGTAACACTTCCCACCACCCTCGCCTAAGGTAATACTTCCCACCACCCTCGCCTGAGGTAACACTTCCCACCACCCTCGCCTAAGGTAACACTTCCCACCACCCTCGCCTAAGGTAACACTTCCCACCACCCTCGCCTAAGGTAACACTTCCCACCACCCTCGCCTGAGGTAACACTTCCCACCACCCTCGCCTAAGGTAACACTTCCCACCACCCTCGCCTAAGGTAACACTTCCCACCACCCTCGCCTAAGGTAACACTTCCCACCACCCTCGCCTAAGGTAATACTATCACACCACCCCCGCCTAAGGTAACACTTCCCACCACCTTCGCCTGAGGTAACACTTCCCACCACCCTTGCCTAAGGTAATACTTTCACACCACCCCCGCTTAAGGTAACACTTCCCACTACCCTCGCCTAAGGTTTCACACCACCCCTGCCTAAGGTAACACTTCCCACTACCCTCGCCTAAGGTAATACTTTCACACCACCCCCATTTATGTTTTATTTGTGTCTTTGACTATAAATATTCAACTTGATTCTTTAATTCATTGAATATTTAATGCAATATTTATGCATTCCATTCAGACAACTTAAGGCATGAACAACTTGATCGTTTTCAACAATGCCTGATCCACCAATAATGCATGAAATGGGTTCTTCTGGAGATTTCTTCAAAATGTAGACATTTTGAGGGCCAGAATAAAAAATTACACTTGATGTAATATTTATTTATTTCCTGGTTTAATATTGACACGTACAGTTTGCAAACATACTTCAGTGTGTGCATTGTTAGCTAAGTTACTTTCACAAGGTATGTACAACATTAGGTACATGGTACATCATATTTATCTTGAGCTTTGTTACACATTTTGCATGTCGATCATTATAAAGAGAGCAGTTCAATCGGACATGACACTTTTTACTGACATGGCCATACTTTGTGCAACGATGACATCTGTTTTCTGACAACAAGTTTACCTCGGAATGTGTCAGGTCTCTACAGCTCTAACAGTTTTCTATACAATCTTTTGCACCACAAGGAATATTTTTCATAGGGGATTTATTAACCTTTTGATTTGGGAGACCAGTTACAGTGTGTATTGATTCTTTTATCTTACTAATGAAAGGTTTGGATGACCAACCCACTTAATTGTCTCTTTGAGTCTCCGATACCTGAGGTAACAACGAGCTGTTACCTTTTCTTTATAATTAACTGGTTCCATTAAATTAAATGGAGAAATATGTTTACATAGGCAATCCCCACTATCTTGCCTGTGTGATTTCGGTACACCTCAGTCCTCAGTCAAGGATGCAATTAAGATAATTCTGTGGTTGACCTGGAAAAATTAAAATTTATCCTCGGATTACTTTATATAGCGTTGTTGCCAGTAAGAACAAGAACTAGCTGAGCCATTTTTATAGGGAGAGTTACAAGCATTAAAAAACAGTAAATGGACGTTATGTGCTCTACTCGTATGATGAAGTATTGTATTGATCATTAAACGTTTTTATGGAAGTCTGTTTTTAAATTCAAATTTTATTTACAATAAAAGATTATTTCTTAACTATTTTGTTCACTCCGCTCCATTGGCGGACCTGAGACTGCACACCTAGTAGGTAATACCTCCAAATTGAGTTTTAAAACTCTATATTGTTCTCTGATGCAACAGCTATCTACATTTAGTTTTGCCTTAGAATGTTGGATAGTAGCCTGAACTAATTAGTGGAACTCATCAACATCGTCAATAGAGAGATCTTATATTCTCTAAAATATTCCCCCTAAAAGGAAACCATTCTTTAAGATTTATACTAAATTAACAAGTTGAATTTTGGAAAGTCTAAGTTTGATCTCTAAATTTCCACTTTTCACCTTTTTTTATGACCTTTTTTCATGTTTTTTATGTTGTGTATATCTACGCCTTTGACATTTTTCTCATTTTTTCTAATCGGATGGTCTAAACCTTGGTCTTGTTCTTATTTAACGTCAACATTTTGTTGTTAAGTATCATTAACTGAAGGCCCAATGTGGGTCTGAAAACGATCTTGCTTCGTATCGAATCACCGACTGTCATTTTTGAAAGTGAGAACTATAAAAGTGCTATAGAACAAAATATTATCAAACAACACTTAAAAACACTTAAAATCCAATAAGCTTTAATAGTCAAACCGAAGCGTCTGACTCACCGTCTCATTATCTTCAGCTTTACAAACAAGACATTTATTAAAAGTCTTCAGGAAGATCAAATGAAACGAGTTCTTTGACACCTTCACTGTCAGAGACTTTTCACACTATCACATTATTGTAAAAGTAGTAGAGAACGTGACAGTTTGTTGGCAAGCGTCTGTCGCTGCAGGTGTTACTTTGTACTGACTGACAAGAGACGTTCTCACTGACAGAGTACCCGACCTAGGCGGCTATGGCAGGCGCGTTTGTCAGGGACTACAACGAGGTCATCGTAAGTAAAATTTGACAAAATATGGCTAGTCTAACCAGGTGTTTCAAGTAATAACATACAGTATAACTACGATTAATGTCTCAGGGTATTAGGGAAACTGTCTTGTTATCAAGGCGCTCTTCTTTTACAGTTCTTAATTTAGGTTGAGCTCATTTCGGGTGGTAGTGTGTTATCAAGGTTGTTGAAAGCACTATGAGTATCTTTAGGAGTGCATTTTAGAGCAAATGCTTATGATAACAAGTTTATTTTCAAAATGTTAGATCAAAAGTATGTTATTGTGTAAAAGTTTAAAATTGGTTAGATAATAAAATCTTCGTTGAGTAAAAGACATAAACGATTAGTTTATGTGTTATAAAGTGGGATGGAGTGGTTTTAAGTTTAGACTTGTTCTAGTAATAACCTGAGTCAGAATTGACGCTAAAATGCTTAAAAACATCCGTTCCGGTGAATTCTTGGGGGAATTGTTCAATACATTTACATTGAGTTATGTTATAAGGTTGACTTCTCTAAATGACTTGTTATGGGCTCTGAGTTAGATGGTGAAGAAAGGAGTGATAACTTATTGAGGTTGTTTTTTTTAAAGAAATTGTGGTTTTACTGCAGAGGTAATGTATGGTAATTGTACATTCAAAGGGATTTGAAAAGTGCTCTTGTAATTGAGGTTGTTGTGTAAACTATGTTCTACTGTACAGTATCATGAGGTACTATGAAACCTTACTTATGGACTTTACTTACTTTTGGATGGCATTGGTGCACTAGAAGACTAGACAATCATCCTTATAATCACAATTTCCACCTGCGGCTTTAGTAATAGGTGTTATATTATATGTAATCAATTCCTCGATAAGCTTTCTTTCAAAATCACCATTATGCGATCAACCAATTTCGAATTCGATCATTACTTATTTTAGATACGCCCGTCAAATTTTTATATAGTTTTCCCAAGAAAAATTAGAATCGTCTCAAGATGGGTTTCTAACATTATTTTTAAACAATAGGTCTACTAAGCTTTGTTATTTAGTGATTTCTGCGCTTCGTGATGCATATTGTTTGAACATTTAGTTCTAGTAATTCCTAGTTAGATGTTTACCATAATTATTGGTTATTTGTTTTTATTTAGTATTTTTTAGTAGTTACATAAACAACTTTCTTATAAGTTTTATCGGCTTGAAGCTTGTAGATTGGAATCCATTTTACTAAATATTGGTCGAATGTGACCTATTGTTTTATCCAAAATACCAATCTTGAGGGAAGCTTGGCAGGCACCTTTGTCAGGGACTATGAGATGATTTTAGAATACATTTATTTCCTTTACATATTATTTCCTGGCTAAAAATGAATATAAAACCATATTTTTATCTAATTTTGTATACCATCGGACCATCCACACATTTATGATTAAGTTCCTTTAATGAATGACATTAGTTATTAAACATTGTGGTGAACCATACTATATCTAGCAGATGGGCATTTGTAGTTTTTTCTAAACCAAGATACGATGTGTCTACAGGAGCCAAGAAGGAAGCTGGTTTTCAGGCACTGGATTCGACCAACATTCCTTAACTACCACTACATCTATGACTACAGACACAACTACTACGATGATGTCATTGACTACCTGGATCGCAGGTTTGTGAATATTATTACATTGTAATAATAGGTTAAGTATTAGGTTGTAATAGATACCCATTACACCTAAACCTATTTGGTATTAGGTTTTATCGATATTGTAGTTACCATGCTTGTAGATTTAAATACTTTTGATTTAAAAGTTAATTCTAGCTGCAGAATAGGTTGAGCTATTGATAGTGTTCAGAGGGTAAATAGAGATAAATAACTAAAAAAATCATTTCAGTTTGTATCAATTGTAAAGTGATTTGGACTTTAGTTAAAAATAGTAAATTGTAGTAACAAGCTTAAAGTCAAAAGTAACGGAGCATTTTCTCAGGTCTTGATGTTTTTAGGGCAGCTAGTATCGCAGATATTATCATTTAAAATACATGGTAACTTATCGACTGGAGTATGGAGATACTGCATGGTGATTGTGTGTGTAATAAAGTATACTTACTTACTACTAGGGTGTCACAAATCTCAGTCTATTTTTTCCTCGTAGATTAGCCTCCAGATTCTCTGCCATCGTGGTTTCTCCTCTCCTCTGCATGGGATAACATCTTTCTTGACTTGGCCTTTCTTAAGGTCTGCCTGTTGGACGTCTCATATAGGTCCACAAGCCTCCTTCAGTCGCATTCCTGTCTACAAAGTACATGACTTAACTAACCCTTTTGGCTTTTATAAGCGCTATTATATCAGGCTTAATTCACGTAGCTCCCTATATTTTCTAATGCCCCAAACTGCTTTTTCATAAACTGAGGCGAATATTTTCCAAAGTATTTAATTTTCCAAAAGTATTAAACGTCCTTTGTCTCACTTCTGTACAGTAACTTCGGCTGTATAATGGTCTTGTATAGTATACTAGGAACCTAATTTTTCTCTACATCAGATATTCCAAAGATGATTTGTTTCCAGACAACACGGGTTGACAAGAGAAATGCCTCGCGCTCAAACATGGGCGGAGAGAGCGTTACGAACCTACACCTTCAAACCCAACCCTAACCAGTATGTGTACTACACGGCGTTCAAGAAGGAACGTCACTACAGCTACAAGGTGGCTCACACCTACAGGGCTGAGCACACAGAGGACTTCTTTAGAAGGAAGTACAAGTCAGTACTGTATCATTGAGTAACATCACTTACAAGGTAAATACACAATACAGCATGGAGAAGGGAGATCCCTCAGCATGAACTGTGACGTCCAGGTCCCTTCAAGACGGAAGAGCATGCAACAGCATGACTGGTTGGGTTTTTTTCAACATGTATTTGTTTGGGTGGCGAAACTTTTTGATGGTTGAGTGGTAGTGTGGGGTTTCAGTTCCAGAAGTACCAGGTTCAAATCCCTTCAATTACCAATGGTTTTTATGTGATAATGCTGTGAACCTCAATGGCTAATGTAATGTGAAATTGGTTCTGTGGGAGTCTACAATGTGACGGTAGAACATGAAATGCAAGAGGTATTTAAAGATGTCTCTAGCTGTTAAAGGTCATTATCATTCCAGACCTATAGGTACAAAAGTAAGTTTTTTCTACAGTAAATTCTTAAATAATTTATTTTTATATGTTACATGGAACCAAAGATAAGAAAATGCTGAGAATATACACACAAAAAAAACTCAAAACATAATTTGAAAATTTAGATAACTACACCATTGTAAGTCGTTAATTTTGTAACGTGCTTTGTTGATAGGAAATTTTGTAAATTATTTCTTAATTGTTTAGTAGTCTCAGCGGTAGTAAAATATACATTTTTCTTAAAATACTTCAGAAGAGTTTCCAGTTCGGTAAGTCTTTGTACAGAATGTTCCAGATTCTTCCAGAATATTAATAATCTTGTTAACCAACAAAATTTAATTGTTTTACACATACTGTTCTCTCACTCTGTTAGTAATAAAGTAAATTAGAAGGATTAATTTGTTTTCTTCGCATATTATTTGATGGTTTATTGAGCGTATGGTAGCAGTTGCCAACCGTGTATAGATAAAAACATCTTTGGTCGAGTGGCCTGTGTTATAGACTAACAAAGTTTGAAAACATGTTGGTTTAATAAAATCACGCTCTCTCTCATCCACAGGATAAAGTTTTTAAAAGGCAATCATTTTCTGCATGACTCATCATAGACCTGACCATGCTTGAATTTCCTGCATTTGATGGCTTTTTATCTTACAAAGTCTAAGAAATATTTTGCTTAGTCCTACCGTATGCAAATGTAGCACTTGACATTTATTTTCCCTCAGGGGTTTTCCAATATGTTCTCAGCTTGTTAATCATCATACTTTTGTCAGGACATTATTGTATATAGTTTGGTTTGTTGGTGAAACTTTGGTTTTTTTCACAAAAAAGTTAGTTGAGTACTGTATGCGACTTGTGCAGAACATATTTTTTTGGCTTTGTTGCTATACTTAAATAAGGATTAAGGTGAATTGTTGATCTCTGAGGGTAGATGACTAAGAAGAACCTAATCAAGAGTGCAATCGAAAACTGTCCGTAGCTTCAGGTCTCCATTGAGTTCTGGTCGCAGCTAAGCGAGATGATTCAAATTATAAACCGACGTAATTTGTTTACTTCATCCACTATAATTCTAGCCATACTAGGTAGGAGCGTAGATTTTCCCTCACATTGTTTTTGGCTAATGATGCTAATACTTTACTTTACTTTGAAATGGCGACCATACGAATGTAAGTATTTAAAGCCAAGTATTAACAGATGAGTGGCGCGATCTTGTAGTCTTGTTGGTGACTAAGGCCGACATATTCCTTTGACACAGCTGTTAATTAATAGCCAAATAACCAATGGCAACTAGGGGACCTATATCCACAATTCGTGACCTCCTAGTAGCTGTATTACAGGACGACGCCACTGTCTCAGTCTTGGGTAGAATAGTGGTGGATGAAGTAACTCGACCTTGGTCTCAAGCTCTATTAGCTGTAACAGAAGTTGAATGGAAACTTTCATATACAAATAGCTATCGTATATTATTAAAGGGTTTTAAGAGTTACATTTGGGATCCTAAAATTTGTTTACAAATTGCCATTTAGTAAATAAAAAAAATATACTTTAACATTCACAATATGATCTCTTTTAAGGTAGTGTTTTGTAATGGTAGCGTTTAAAATGGACAGTTTGATTTATTGTTAACAAATTTACGTTTTATCTTACAGGAAAATTGAAAGATCGCTCACCACGGGAGTGATTGAACCGCTCTGCACAAGCATTTCACCTTCCTCGTCTCCGCTCGGCCCCCAGTGAACCCTCAGAAAAGTTTCTCCGGAGAAAAACTTTTTTTGATTAGACTAGAAAAATATTGATGTTTTGACTAAATTTTTACAAGGCCAAGAACTAATAAAGTGCACAATCTATTAAAGGCCTTTAAGTAACACGGATAAAAAATTTACTTTCAATAAGCATGTATTAGATCTAATACTTGAAATAAATATTTATTTTTTTTCAAGAGTACTTATTCGATATCCTTAAAGTTGAGTGACATTGATAAAAAACCTACTTTTAAAATAAAAAAAAAATTCATTTTAAAGTAAAATAAAATTACATTAGAGTCCTGCAAACTCGGCGTAATGTGGACTGGAAGGCTTGCAGAGTTTGTGAAATTCCAGCTTATCGGGAACTATTGTTAAATATTAGAGCAATACAATGTTTAAGCTTTTCAACCACCTTTTTTAAATATTTATATATTACAAGTCAGTATTAAGTCATCAGATATAGTAAAACAAATCCTTGGTGCCTTAGGAAATACAAAAATTTATACTGTACGTACATATTTAACTCGAAAAATCACAAATTTTCTGACCCAGGTGATGGCCGAGTTATCCAGACTGCCGGGTCATCGAGTACCGAGTTTGCGGGACTCTTCTACTAAAATGAAAATTAATCTCTTTTCTGTAAGAGGTATAATGCTGTAAGTGGTAATAAAACATTTAATTATTATAACACCTTCATTAGTAGGTAATGCAATCCTTATATATAATACGTGGAGGCGTTTTTCACAAAACACTACTCCTCCGTTAATTATGGACGGATTTTTACAAACAATGTGTCAAAATTAAGGATTTTTTTGTGTAGACGCCCCCTTTCACCAACTCCTGTAATAAAAGTCCTTGGGCTTTGCCCCACAGGCTATCAAAATCCCAATGTATTTCTTATGATGAAAAGATGTTGTTTACTTAAACAGACGAATAATATTTATTAGTTACAGCTGTTCATAGTAAACACATGATACACACAAGAGTGTTCGTGTTAGTTTTCAGTTTCGATAACTGGAGTGGAGTGATTGATTACATTATCTTTGAGTTGACTCTTTTAAGTCATCGGAAATTATGACTGTTATTCGTTTTGAAATAACGCCTGTAATACTTTGCAATTGCTCGAATTCGAGCAACAGTTGCACTAGATTCAAATAAACTACCAAAAAAGAATGGATACTGTATTTAAATAGAAATATGTATTAAACATTTTGCCATAAACTATTTATGCTAACATAGAAAGTCCCGGTGGTTCTATAATTAATGTCCATATAAATTTATGGTTTTGAAGCATTAAATAGTTACCAGTTTGTATACAAAAACAGTTCTTGAGTTTTCAAAATTAAACATTGTACATATTAATCTCGAGCCTGAACAAAAAAATTGGAGTACTCTTGAAATCTTGGTTAACTTTTTTCAATATAGTTGGCTTACGGTGGGACAGTATACTCTTTTGCTTTTTTATGCTGCCGGTATGATATTATAAATTGAAATATTTTTACTCTTAGGTCTTAAAATCTCTGTAATGTTAATAGTTTCAAATATACAATTGCAGCTCCCTCAAAATCTTATGAATGAGCTAAAAAATAAATGAATATTCTTTAGGCGACTAAAAGTTTACAACGCCTGGTATCACCTGGTATTGGTCAAATCAGATTACATGATAAAATTAACAGGTTTTATACTAAAAGAAAACACAAACAATTTTGCGCAACACTTTTAATGCACTGTAAGGTAAAAATCCAGCAATTTATAAATTAATTAATTACTTCCAATCTCCAAACATTAGAAAATAAGGTTTTAAAACATGTCGACAGCAGAATTAACAAAAAAGGTAAAAAAATAGAGTATTTCACCAGAAAATTCTAAGAGGAAAGTGAGGAACAGGTAAAAAATAACAGTATTTTGTGCTGGGTGTCAAAACTAGAAATAGAAATGAAACAAACATGCAACATGCTTTTAAATAATAAGTGATAAAAGTGAACGACTAGCATTAAGGTTTAGTTTTATTAAAAAAGAAAATCACAAATAGAAACAATAATCAAGATTCTGCTGAAACTGTTGTTTTCCATAAGAAATAATAAATCAATGAGTAAATAAATCTCATAGAACAATTATTTGGTAACACATTTTGTATGTGGCTGAAATACAACGTACTTAGTAACATGTTACTTGAAGGTCTAAAAGCTTAATGTTGAGCAAAACATTACTGTAATTCACCTAAGAGTACAACAGTGTTATAAATGTGACTATATAGAGATGTTAACACAACAATTTAAAACGGTTACAAGTTCAAATTCATCGTGATATAGATTCTACTATGTAATACATTTTAAAGCCTAATAGTTAAATTACAAACAGAGATGGAAGAAAGTGTACATTCGATGCAAAAGGGCAGTTCTTATAACTCCTATAATGCCTCAATAAAGTCTGATTACATCATAAAATTAAACGGCTAAGAGTATAGGGAGACAAATTGATCTTGGACTTATATTGGGTTATATTAGGTGATTTATATCAGTTCACCAACAAAAGGCAATAGCAAAATTAGTTCTGTGATGTTGTGAAACTATTAATTAAAAAGAACATACATTACAAAATAAAAAGCTCATGATACAAAAATGGCTTCAATGATGGAAGGAAAATAAAACTGCAAAGCAAAATTATATACTTATGAAACCAAATGGAGTATGAGAATTAAGCTATTGATCAAAAACTTTAAATATTTTAAGTCATTCTGTAATCACAAAAATAAGAGATCCATGCACTCAAAAAGGTAGACAAAAATTCATATATTCTAAACGAATATATCTCACGAAATCATAAAACCGTTAATTGAACCATCAGAAAATCTTAGAGTGAAAATACAAACAGTGATTACCCTTTATAATACTTGTTTAAATTATTTTTCCTAATCAACAACACATTAAGGCAGAAACAGCAGACTATAACCAATGACTGAAAACCCCAAAGCGAATAAAATTAATAATAGTTGAACAGTACTTTTCACATTTAATTTGTTATACCATAAAAACAAGAAATGGTAAAAAGGAAACAACCGAATTTCACTACTTTAACACTGAGTTATAAGATATAAAAATGCATACGACTTGTTACTAACAGAATAAAATACTGTAACTATTTTTAGTATGATGGTTAACAGTTTTTATTCAAAGAAAAATGTTCAATCTGTTTGCTTTGGAGTTTGCATTTGACTAAAAATTATCTATGGAGCTATACACAAAAAATAAATGTGATGATACAATGAGGGAATAATCTCTTTTATAAAGAGCAATAAATAATATTCAAATCCAGTCAAATAAAGTGTGAAGTATCTGAACATTCAATGCAATGAACACTCAACTGACTTCATTCACTGTCTAGAGAATGTAGCAATAACAAGAAGCTAAGTGAAGATGTCAACTGTGTGGGGGTTTATCTAAATGCATGCAAAATTTAACTCTTAATAGTACAACTACATCAAGATATTGTAATTACTATATATATTTCTGAAGGGCAATATATATAGAACACACCAAAATCTTAATGGAGTAAACAATTATTTAAAAAATGGTGCATTTAGAAAAGAAATACTGCAAAAGGTTCTGGTAGTTTACGAGTAGACTACAAAAACTAAGACGACATGATTTACTGTTCTATACACCCTGTAAATGAGTCTTAGCACCCTGAACGATTCAAAGTATAAAAAATGTTGGGTAGGTGAAAGATGACAGTGAGAAAACCTAAAACTACTTTAAAATAGAAAACCTCAGGATCAACAATAGGGCTTACTTAACTTCAAAAATCAATGGACTCGGTACCATTTACAAAATAAATATTTTGCGCTAACATTTAACAATGTTAATAATTATTTCAAATCTGCTATTAATTTTTAATTTATCACATTTTTCAAGTGAACATGAACAAGCCTATTTACATTATGTTACAATCCGTGAAGACGTGACCAGTGCTACAAACCGTTTGGAGAGTTCTAGTCTAGACGAAGATCGGATCATATACAAGATATCAACATGCAGACACCGAGTGTCGAAGTAGAAAACGGTTAATAAGTGGTTCTAGAACAGCTAACACCTTTAACAATCAACAACGAGATAGAATTACGGAAAGTATTTGATATGGCCAGCGCTAACTGAAGAGTATTTCAGAGCTTACGATAAACATTGAAGTGCGACGTGACTAGAAAATGGACTAACCCGGTGTGGTGGCTCATTACAAAGTTAGAATTAAATAAGGTCACTTCAATCTCATACGGAAACACATTTCAATCAAACTTATCTTATTTCATATCTATTATTCCAAAACTCTCAATTTCACCATAAATAATACTAAAAAAAGAAGTTACAAAAGTATAATTATTTGGATTAGTAAATATAAGAACATTTTAAAACAAAAACACTATTAAATAATGTATAACAGAAAATAAATCTCCCTCGACAACAGATCTATACTACAATGAAAAGCCTATGAAATACTCTTAGTTAATAGAAACACCAATTTAACTGATTCGCTGAAGCACTGAAACAAACGTGATAGCACCCGGGCACGAACGAGTCTAGATACAAACAGTCAACTTGAACTGTAATTGACGTAACACCCTCGTTACAAAACTCTAACTCATAGGATATCTTCGTTAAAAAATAGCACTACATTAACTCTAAACAATGTACATAGCACTCAAAACAACAAACGAAATCGGATATTATACAATTAATAACACAAAACTGACAAAATGCGCACGAATCGTGGAAAGTCTATCCTGATATGAGCGAAGCTACGCTACAACCACATTACATCCCGACGTCCTTCTGAGGAAGACTGAGATATGACCACCAAACTATTCTCCACTACTTAGAAAAAAATATTTTTACTTTATTTTACAAATTTACATAAAAACATTTTTAAGTGAGAAATTTCACATGAGATTGCTCTTGAAATGCAGATTCTCTCGTCTTTGACGTTTTTCTTATCTTCAGAACCGATCCAATGTGATTGTAACCGATCGTGCTTTTCAATTTAAGTCGAACAAACTATTTAGTTTAATAAATTAATTTGTACGTTTGTATTAATATGATAATGTTGATTATTGGGCCTGAGGGTCGCACTGTAGCAACCTAACGATGGATGGGTCGCTTTTGGCTCCTTCTATGAACTCTTCCAGAGACAACTTTCCGTCCTGGTTCTTGTCCATTTGTCGGAAAATCTTGTCCGTTCTCTTCTCTGGGGTGGATTCGTCTTCGGGCATTTTCATGACTGAACCCACCATCTTGTAAATTGCCTAGGTGAAGTAAACATTGTATTAAAACACTTTTTACTACGCAGAAGAACTCTTTCACTTTTTACTACAGAGAAAATGCCTTAGACAGAAGATTTATTATATAATATAATATACAAATATACACATTAGGCATAGAACAATAGACTAGCAAATTTCATGGTTAATAAAAAAATCCTTACTAAAAAAAATTGTTCCTTTAGCTGGTAGCAATGGATAAACACCATATTTTCCATTACAACAATGTTATAAAATTTTCATTTTAATTCCACAGAGATAAATAAAAAATCGGGATCAGGTTTTGTACAAGCTTACACAGTGTTTAATGGATATCCAACAATTGATCAGGAGAGTTTACAATGAGACAAACCAGTAATTACAATTTTACTGCACTTAAAAAAATGAAACAAATGATCTTTTCTTTAATGTACACATTTATAGTAACTTTACTGTAAAATAACATTTTATGAATTTGTGTTCACCATAAGGAAATATACACTGGGAAAAATATACCCAGGTCCGCTTTCATAAACGGGCAGTAAAACTACTGCCCGCCCGCACTAGGAAAAAGGGGGGGGGGGCGCTGATTTTGAGTTTGCTATGGGGTCCACATATCTGAAGGTTTTGTTTTCAAATACTATAAATTTCTTTTCTGTTTATTTTTTACTTATAATCCAATTTTTTGATCCATACAGGGGAACTGGTTATTGCCTTATATATTTTGAGTTTGGTGATGTTCAATACCATTTTTCTTGTATGGTTGATAAGAACGTTTGTCACATTTTTAAGTGCTTCAATACTATGTCATCTGCAAATGCTAGAATATTTATATTTGTAATCCATACCTCTGTCCTTCTGACTTCTTGAAGAGCTATTTCCATAGCTAAATTGCAGGGCTCTACTGACCCTTAAAGCGGCCCTGAATGTACGTACAAATTTCAAGATAGGTAAAAGTCAAAGATGTCTAGGTGGAATACAGCTACTGCACAATCACCCATTTCAATATAAAAATGTCAATACACTACAGAGTCCTGACAACTTACGGTAACGATCTCGAGCATCTCTTGTCGTGAGATGTAGCCATTGCCGTCCAGGTCGTACATGCTGAAGGCCCACTTGAGCTTCTGCTCCAGTTTGCCACGGGACGTCACGGACAATGCACACAGGAACTCCCGGAAGTCGATGGTACCGTCTCCGTTGGCATCGAACGTCCGGAACACATGTTCGGCAAACTGAAATAATGTTTCCACCGGTTAAGTACGGGACAAATATTGAAAAGTTTATTTTTTTGAAAATATGACTTGGTGGTAGGCTACATTTGGTGTCCGATCAGTCAAAATCTTTTAAGAAGGTTCTTACTGGGGTAACACAACGTTCAGTCCTGGGCTTAGATTGTCGTGATCGCATTCACGATCACAATTTATTTAGATTGCGATACCATACTAACTGCAATTGACATGTGTGTTTGTAAGGAAACTCTATTGATAATGTGATATAATCCTATTAATGAGAAACTGTATCCCGCCAATTTTTTGTTTGGTTTAAACTAACCATCTAAAATTAAGTATAAGTAAAACAGAAATGATATTTGCTTTGAGACAAATTGAACAATATAATATGACCATGTCAGTAAAGCTTCTTGGCATCTCTCTTGGCCAAAAACTACAAAGCCAAGAGCATACAAATAACTTTATTAATAAATTGGATGGAGTTGCTTTTTACTGAAGATGACTACAAGCCTGAGTACTGATTGGTCAAAAAGTAATAACATTATTAAGAGGGTAATAAGAATCCTGTTTGGTTTAGAGTTGAGGGATTGTGGTAAGAGTTACTGGTACTTCTCAGCATAATGACTGTTCCATGCGTTTCCTTTTCTCAACATTTAATTTATGTTAAGGATAGAGGTAACATTGCAGATTTTTGTTGTTTAAACAACTTTCATAATCAACAAACAAGAAATGGGGGAGGGGGAACTGGTAAGAATTCATTTCCTACTACTGGAACGTAGTGATGGGAACAACTGATTGAAAACAACCGATTCAATCGATTAGTCGGTTGTTCTCCCGGATATGATTGAAACTAGTTACTTCATACTCCCGGTCCTACGGCAACTGGAACCAGTCAACCAATCGTTTGAATAACTGGAAACAGTCAAACGTCGGTGATTGAAACTAGTCGTAAGGACCACTGACTGTTGTTTAGACTGACTGGTGTGGAGAATGAAAACGGTTGTAGATAAACTCGTACTATACACGTGTTGTGAACAGTGTTTAGGTAATTAAAATAATGTAATTATGTGTATTTTTTATGTAGATGTTTAATTTATAAGTCACTGTTTTTTTAAGTACTCATGATTTAGTTGTACTGTTAAATGACTAATACAGTAATATCTGCTTCAAAAACCATAATCAGGTAATACACAAATAGAAACATTTGTTTTACCTCAGTAAAAGAAATATTCCTATTTGTTTTATTTGTTTGGTTTGATATAGTAGGACTACTGAATAATTTATAACTTGACCTGTATAAACTAAATGTTATTAAGTAATAATACACATAACATTTCAAGACAAAACACATCAAATAATGAATCAACAACAAAAGCTCAAACGTTATTTCCTCCGATTATATTCCTTACAATGACTGAAACATGCTGAAACCGTCGCGCCGATTGAATACCAGTTGTAGTGGAATTCACTCGGTTTTTCATTCGACTGAAAAAACCGACTGGTTTTAAAAACAACTGATTGACTAGTCGATTGTTTTTTCCAGTCGGTTGTCCCATCACTACTGGAACGTTAAACATTACTATGAATTAAAAAAACAGAGTTGAACTGATCAAAGTGATCAGGTTCAAGAGGTTTGATTTTTCAAATTGGTACCACAGTAACAAATATTGCCATACCACCATAAATATATTTTGTAAATTAAATTTTACTTGACATGAAGGTAAGCTATTCAGTGCTCAATATCATTTACCTTAGAAGCGTCGCCGTAGGGAAAGAAGTTTCCGTATATTTTCTTGAACTCGTCCACACTGAGGTGGCCACTGGGGCAGTCTTTCAAGAAACCTTTATACCACTCTTGTATCTCAGCATCTAGCAAAACAAAGCAAAAGTAGATCCAAATCCTAAATAAACAATTATAATTATAGTATATTTTACTATTTTTTGTCCTGACAGTGACCCATTTCAGGAAAAAGATAGTGGTTTACACATAAAAAACTTTTAATCAAGATATTGGTTGTTTAGTAACAGGGTATACTAGTGAGTAAAAGCTGAGTGACGAATACAGCTATCAAGTCCCGAAATGATGAATGTCTTTTTGTGACGAAGATTGAAAAATTTTCATCAGAGTGTAAATAATCACACAAACCTTCTTGGTTTTAAATCCTTATATATAATACGTGAAGGCGATTTCTACGAAACACTAGTCTCCGTTAATAATGGACGGATTTTTACAAATGATGTGTCAAAATTAAGATTTTTTTGTATAGACTTTCACCAATTCCTGTAATAGAAGTCCTCGGGCTTTACCCCACAGGCCATCAAAATTCCAATGTATTTCTTATGAAGAAAGGATTTTGTTTACTTAAACAGATGTATAATTTGTATTAATTACAGCTGTTCATAGTAAACACATGACACACAAGAGCGTTCGTTTTCAGTTTCGATAACTGGAGTGGAGTGATTGATGGCATTATCTTTGAGTGGATTCTTTTAAGTCATCGGAAATTATGACTGTTTGTTTTGAAATAACGCCTGTAATACTTTGCAATAGCTCAAATTCTAGCAACATGTGCACTAGTAAAAAATATTATTTGATAGTATTGAAATTCTCTTTTAAAATTAACATGTTTGAACAATAATTCAGATTATAAAATAATACATACATTAGAGCTCCTGTTGAGCTCAGCAGGAACTTTGGTTGCAAGGAACAGGAAAAGTATCCTATATTATAACACGAGTAAAGTTTGAATAATTGTTACTTCGATCTGGTAATCGGCTCTAACAAAAACGTTTATATTTACGGAATAACTAAGTTCTGGGTCAAAAATAAGTTCTAGACCAGTGGTATAGCCAGGAAAAATCTATTTTCGCGGTGATATGAGTACAAACTTTTGAAAATTTAACATGGGCCTCATGAGAAAACATTCTGCCATTATTGTCATTTGTTTACATTTTAAGACATAACTCGACGTTCTGTAACCACGGGCACCTCAGCTTGCGGATGCGCAGAAAGCTCTTGAAGCACTTTCTTCCGAGGTAACTGTTGTACTTCTGACGTGTATTAGCTTCTGACATACAATTTTGTCAACTTGAGACAGAGAGAAAGAGGACGACTCGACTTTGCTCCAGTTCATTAAATTGTTTGATGTATAAGAATTTGTATTACATTATAAAACTTTCCAGAGTAATAAGTTTTGAATCCATTAAAAAACTATTCTTACATTATCCTCAGCTTTATTACTGTTTATTTAATAATTTTGCCAATATAAACGAGCGATATATTTTATTTTTTATTAATTTTAATGCTTTTAATAATAATTATCATCACTAAATTACTCTTTTTGTTGGTTGTCAAGTCAAGTCGTTGTCAATAATGTCGTCTGATTCTGACTGATGTCAGATGTTACACTGAATCGGTCACAGGGATAATAATTAATTGTAACCTACAACTAGCTTACCAACAAGTTTGAGTGTTGCTATTAGCAGTGTGGGATGTTGGCACTGGACAATTTAGCTATCTATTTCAGAAAAATAAAGTTTAAAATAAATCAAACCCTAGGATCTGTTCTTAAGTTTTGGCCGTTTTGAGATGTCGTAATATACAGTAATGTGACATTGCACAACCATAGAGGTTATTGACGTCGTAATATACAGTACTGTGACTGTGACATTGCCCAACCATACAGGTTATTGACGTCATAATATACAATACTGTGACATTGCCTAACCATACAGAATATTGACGTCGTAATATACAGTACTGTGACATTGCCCAACCATACAGGTTATTTTTTTTCAAATCAAACCAAATCAAATATGCTTTATTCATAAAGTACAGTTTTGTACATTGAATGGCGTCAACATAATAAATTAAGAGTAAATTAATAAGTCGTAATATACAGTACTGTGTCATTGCCCAGCCATACAGGTTATTGATGTCGTAATATACAGTACTGTGACATTGCACAACCATAGAGGTTATTGGCGTCGTAATATACAGTACTGTGACATTGAGTAAAGAAATCTGGAAAAATCGGTTTTTTACATGGATACAGACAGCTTTGTGCTACTAAAAAAAATCGGGGAAAATCGGAAAAAATCGGATCCATCAAAACCGGATCCAGCCCAAGATCCGGAATTTTTTGGATCCGATCCGGTGCTGGTTCTAGCTTGGATCTGGCGGATCCGGTAGTCCGATATTTGGTTCCGACCATCACTAATAAATTGGAAATCAAAAATTTTATTAAAGCTCAGCTGTACAGAAATGGGCGATTTTCTTATACAGAGTGAGTTTTAACGACCCAGAAAAATGTTTCCAAGAAATACTGTTTATAAAATGTTAAATCTATATATTCCTGGAAAATGTTTTACAAGGACTTCTTCGGTGTAAATGATTTCTTTTGAATCTTAAATATCTTTTTGGCATGGCATGAATTTTCCAGTTAATTATTGATTTTTAAATAATTATAAATGCACAACAATTATTGTACATCAATAAATTTACCACAATATTGTCACAACTAACTTGTTGCTTAACTTTCAGTGCCTTGCTGCATAATTCCACAAGAACACATTTGAATCGGGTTTTACGAATATGTATATAAGGAGTATGTGTTTTAAAATATAGGCCTAATAAAGTGAGACAAACTAAAATAATTAATCTAGAAGTGGCCAACTGGTTTTTTAACCAATCACTGTCAAAAATAGTGATCAACTTTACCTGAAAACTCTGTGTTTTGCCTAAGATCTTCAAGTACTTCTGGCTTGAGTTTACTGTTCTGCTTTCCCATTATCTAATATCACACTAGCACGCCAATGATTGCAGATTAGTTCAGGTGGAACCTAAAAAAGAGAGAAAAGTTGAAAAAGACAATCTACACAGTGCTATATTAACAAAAACTGTCTAACTTGATAAATTTATACATTTGGTAAATTTTATTTTGCCAAGTGTTTGGTCACACGTCCAAAGATTTAAATTTAAACTGTGATAAATATAATATTTTTACCAGTCCGGAGAATTCTTGTCGTAGATTGCTTTGGTGTTACCTGGAACTAAATAACATTATTATAAATTGAACTTAAAACTTGTCAATTTCAATTACTAGAAGTAAAAATTAGTATAAAATAAAACTCTTTTTAATTTTTTTCTTTCATTCTTTCAAACACACAGGTATTACAGCATTATCATACTAGTATGAACAATCACAAGTTTTCATCTTTGGCTAAGTTCATAAGTTCTACTGCACATTTCATTTTTCTGAGTAAATATTTCAATTCCTCTGGAATGTATAATTGATCTTTGAGTCTCTCAAACTTTCTTATTCTTATTCATTTTGCTAAATTAATTGCAGCAGTGAGTAAAATCTCCATTGTGAATTTAGGCTCATATTTATAAAAACCCAATATTATGTTGTATATGGATCAACTATCTTCTAAACAGAGAAAAATATCAAAACATAACAAAAGTGTCGACTAACTGTAGGAACTCCAGTTAGGAGATTAATTATCACTACTGAAATACGAGTAATCCAGATGTACCATTTTTGGGGTTTATCCATTGCGAGGTAGGAAGTTTTCAGTAGTTTGGTAAGTTACCAGGCGAAGAATCAAGTTCTTTCAAAAACATCTACATACCCTACCATGATAATTTTACATACTAAGCATATTGGCTGGTCTCCTATTGGATTTCCTAATTGAGTACCTTTAACCTAAAACTATTTCTTCTCTTTCTCTCAACCTCAATAACCTTGCAATGATACTCAAAATCATGGTTTAGATCCGGTCAGATCTATTAAAAATAACTATTAAATAAATTGTAATCTGTTTAAATATTTGTACGCTTGAAAATGATTTTATAATACACCAAGCTTATTTTCCCAAACATTTATGGTTAGAGTACGGATAAAACGTGGTGGAATTAGTAAAACAAGCACATTTAAACATCAAAATCTTATTGTAAGATTGCCATCATGTCACAATATACACTTCAGGATCCAAACCAAATTTACAATAAAATTCACATTGGGAGAAGGAACACAAAAATGGGCACAATTAAATACAGATACATAAAAATATATATAAATAGTTACAGTTTATACATATGTGCATAAGAAATATAAGTACAAAAATATAAAAGTGTGCAGAAAATTGTGCCTTCGCAAGGACCCTACATAACCAGTGGGAGAAGTACGAGACCGTCACGAGCTAGTTGCTGACCTATACTGACCGAACGCCACATTCACTGACAACTGTTTAGTTTTTATATTTACTGGTTTATTTTAGATACAAACAACAATAATATCTGTTATAACAATTTCTGATTAAAACTAAAGTGTGTGAGGAAAAAGCAAAGTGAGTTTTACTTTCGCCTCACATCGTGATTGTCCTGCTTGAAATTGCCAGGAGTTTAGTTTGTCTAATCTTCTAATCGTTTTAGTTATATTTCATCTAACAACTCAATTTCTGAATGGAATGTTTTTAAATTTCAAAAGGAAAATGTGTCTGTAACAGTTCCAAGACGCATTAGATTGTAATGTGTTTTTATTGAACATATCAAAAACATTTTAACTTACAAATAGCACAGCAAAATTGTGTTTAACACTAGGTACAGTTGAAAAATAAGCGTTACCAGAAAAGTGAAAACTGCAACACAAAGTACATTTTAAGAATAAATAAAAACACTTTTTGTTGTTTTAGTTTAACTTGATTTAAAAAATATACAGGGTGTTTTTAAAAGAATGCCGCGAATTAAAACTGTAATTGCTTGGATACTATTCAAGGTACCGGTAACGAAACATTTGTTACGTCAAATTAAAGCTAAAATAACTTAAGTTTTGTTTCCCATGTAGCAAGGGAGGAAACTTTGATCTTGGCATGCACAAAACAGGTGCGGGGTGATAGGCCACTATTGCAACTAACTCGCATGACGCCAGTCGCCAGTACGATGTTTGCGGCACAACAGAAGACACTGAGTGTAATCTGTGGTTCACAGAGTTTATATCGATTGTTAAATTAAGCCAAATATAAATAAACTTGATGATAAAGAAATTTGACGCTGGTTGAATGAGTTTTTTGGCACCGTAGTGTTTTGAAAAGACATTCACCTAGCCGGCTAAAAACAAGCGATGGCATCGTCGAAGAAATGCAACAGTTCTGCATCAGAAGCCCCCAAAAAATTGAATGCCCGACAAAGTCTTCAGTTGAACATACCTAAATCAACACTTTATGATGTTTAAAAGATAGTCTTTGTGCCTAAAATTTTCAGTTAAGATATCATATAAACTCGTCAATCGCCATAATCGTACAGACTTTGCCAGTTTTATGCTTATATAAGATCGATGAAAATCTGAATTTAATTCAATTATTCTGAATTGTATCAAAATACGAGAAAAACTTTGTTCTTTTTCCTTCAATTTGACATTTAAATAATTTCATTATCTTGACTAATTCCCGAGCAACGACCGTTTAAAATCTCGGCATTCTTTTATAAACACCCTGCACCCTGCTAATTAAAATAGTGTTCATATTTTTAAATAAATTATAAAATACTTAACATGAAGTGTCAGAAAATTTCTCAATTTACTATATTAATTTGAGCACAATGGGTGATTTCCAAACTAAATCAGTTTTACATCAGTTGTGAAGGTTGCCTTCTATTAACAATATGTTGTGCCATAAAAACAACCTCTAAATAACATAATTAAATAAACAACAATCATTTAGTTAACCTATAAATAAGTACTGGTATGAATACTTAGCTAAACTTAATCAAAGCAGCCGTACAGCTTCTAAATAATTTGCAATATTTACAATTACAAGCAGTATTGCATAAAAAATCATTGATTTTTGCACATGTACAAGTATGTCATGATTTGCTTTATACTTCTTTGATTGCATTTACTATACCAGTGCGTAATATAAGATTACCTAAAAGCAAACATTATAAGTGATTTAACTATATAATAAGCAATAAATAGGAAGTAAATGTACATAAATTTACAAAAAGGGTTAAGTTTTCTTAAATTATTTCAATAATTAATAATCAAACATTGTATTAAATATTTGTTTCGGCTCACTTTCTTTACCACCGCAGATTTCAATTAGCTTTAAATTCGTAATCCTAGTTCAACAGAAAAGTTGCAATATTTTCACTTAGTCGATTTCAAAGCAAATATATTTTTAAGTCATCCTGAGAAATAAATACAAACATGGCACAAAATATGGCAACTGTTGATCCATCTTGATAACAGATCTTTGCTATCTTAGAATATGTGGTAAAATTGTTTCATTGGATGGTATTATAACTAATCCATTAAACATTATCTGTATTAACAACACTATTAAAACAACGATTACAAAATTTCTTATATGATTAATTGACTTTTGTTTTAAGACATGTCAATTCCGTTTTAAGAAGGTTTAGCATTTGTAAAATACCTAAACTTAACAAAAGGTGATACATAATCCCCTTAAAATGTTATATTTAAACAAAACTTGACAGAGAGATAATATACTAATTTAATAGACAATAATACTAATGGTAACGCCAATGCAAAGCTGAAAAAAGGAATTTAATACAGTATCACATTTTAGGCTTTTGGATATGTGTACCCATATCATCCAGGTTTTTAGAGGTAAAAATAACAGCAAACTTTAGTCATTTTTTAATATTATTTTTCTGTTGTATGTGTATCTCTCTACATATTTAAATTGAAAAATAAATGCAATAATTATAGTTTTGTTGGCTTTCAATTTGTAAGTGACATTTGAAATTCTGAGATCATAAGTAACATAGTTTATATACAATGATTATACTAAATATTTTAACCTTTTTAAATGTACTCAGTTTGAACTATTTGCTATATAGTTTTATTTAAAATTTAATTATTTTTTGTCAAGCATATTCGATCTTAAAATCACACAAAGCTAAAACATTCATTTCTACACTTATCTTCATACTGAGTAACAGAACATACATGTTTTTAAAAATTAAACAGGGTGACTAGCAAGTAGTAGTTTATTAAAAAACTATTTCAAAAAGTGACACAATAATCATGTAATCTTAATGATGCTTTAATATGTTACTTTTAAGTCACGACTTTATAAAAATATAGAAAACATCTTTAAGTATACAGAAAAAAACTGCATCCCCAACTGAAATAATTGTTCGGCAGTTCAGTTTCCTTAAGGCGTTAACTGACAGCCGAGCCAATGGGCGTAAGCGTGATTGAGTTTCAAAACAAAATCCATTTTCAAATAAATCTTCTACTTTTCAATAAGGATTAACAACAATACTATTTCACAAAAACATCTCATAAAACCTAGAACCTAAGAAACTAATGGTTTGCAAGTAATCCTAGTGTTAAAGATGATTTCTATTGTGATTTTAGTAATTTAAACTACAAGCTATAATTTTATTTGGTCCATTTAAATGGCAAACAAATTATGGTCGTTAGACTTAGAGTTTTAACACCGAAATTTTTATGGTTCCAAGTTTCATCAACCCTCCATCATTAAGCCTAGAAATGTGACAATCTAAATCGTAACTCTAACATGAGTAAGGTTACGAACCAGCAAATGGCAAATGGCTTGACACTCCAGCAAGTTTCTAAGGTAACTGGATGGACCTATTTGTGTTTCCCTTACAAAACTGAATTACACAGTACCTCAGTGGTAGCTAAAAACAATCAATCCCAAACTTATCATGACTTCATACTCATGGGAACTTTCAGTCAGCCTACGGAGTTGAGATTTTTGCTTTTGTTTAATGAAGTTGTAACTCATCACTCCTACTTGTCTTTGTACTATCAGGTAACGAAATAGAGGTTGACCTATATAACTAAGGTTCCATACAAACGTTTTTTTTCAAATTTCATTTACAATATTTTAAGCAAACTACAATATTTCATTCAGGTTAAAAAGACAGAATCTAAAAAAGTCATTGAAATGAGTATGTTTTAAAATCAAATAAATCATGTATGTTGGTTTTAATAAATCATCTGAAATCCTGAATTTTACTACTCCTTATTTTCTAACCTAACCTAACCTAACCAAACTTCTATATGCGAATTAGGGCCAGAGGTGGCCTGTTCTCCGTTTCCCCAATATGAAATAGCGAAAAACCAATTTTACATATCTCCAATTTCAAGTATTTTAAACTAGGAAAATGTATATTTTTCAAACAGTATAATATTGAAGTGTTTACAAAATATGAATATTTAGGCCATTTATTTAAGACAATTAAAAAATATTAAAGATTTGATATATTATCTACAATGTATGAAAATATGGAAGTCATCATCCTATTTGATACTTAAGACAAAGTTAACATTATTTGGCACACCCCAATAAATTAGTGCTGAAAAAAAAACAAAAATAAAAAAAGTGCAATAGAAAATTAAAAGAACATTTTTTGGGTCCTCAATAGCGTTGGAAAATAATAAACTAATTAATAGCATTTTAAGTGATATTAAAAATTAACCGTGTATTAATAAGTCATAGAATGCTGTAAAAAACTCTTATAACACACAAACGATTTGAAAAATAATTAATTTTCTTAAAATTTACACCTACAAAGTTAAAATTTAAACTCAAAATCTTTAAAATTAATAATATAGCTACCACTGAAGTACTCTCATTCTGTCCTACTAACTTAACATTATAAGATAGAACATTAGAAAGGTAATATGTATATGTATGTATATCTTTTTACAAAACTACTACATCTGGTCCTACGTGATGTGTAAGCCCAAATCACCTCTCAACCGTGTCATTTAACCTTCTGCGATCTAAAACGCTAGCGAGGATAGAGGCTTGGTGTACAAAGTCTAAAATCTGAGTCATGACAAAGGATTTCATTCAAAAGATGAACGGAGAAAGATCGAAGTAAGAGTCCGACAATATATCAGACAATGGAATGTAATGATTTTTAAATCGCATAACATCTAAACTGTAAACAAATACTTATCGAGAACAAAACAAAATACCCCGTCTGGGGTAGTTCGGTGTTTAATTGTTCGACAAACATTTGGCAAGCAAGCACCGAATCTTCGTGGAAAACTCATCAAACAGCAAACATTCAAAACAAACCGAATTTGAGTCCTGGAACCCTTGAAGCCGGTAGCTCGGCCAATCAAAACGGAACAGATCCCGATTCTTGGATGCGATCTATATCACTACACCCATTCCAAAAAATTAAGAAGAAGATGATTCCCAAAGAATGGAAACGAGTTTATTATGGTGCAAGCATTTTCGATAACTCTTCGTCTTGGAGACAGCCTTTGAGGAACTCGTCTTGCGTCAGCTGACCATCGTTGTTTTCGTCCATTTTGGCAAAGATGTTCTTGGCTCGTTCTTCCGCTGAATCGGCCGGTCGGTTAGAAGAACATGCTCCGAGCATGTCGTATATCGCCTGTCACCAAACAAGGTTGATCAATTAACAAAATTAAAACAATCGCAAACAAACTTACACACCTATGTGAAATGATCTTGAAGGATGGTGTGTAACTTAACCCCTAACTTAAACCCTAATAATTAACATAACTAATACATTGTTTTTGCTGTGCAAAGAGATCAATTGACAACTGCTCACATGTCAATGTATTCTTGATAACTACAAATTGTAGGTTTTGAATGCAAGAATAACCTGTTTAAAGGATGAGAGGGAAAGCAACACTGAACACTGAGCAATACACAACAGAATAGATCTACCCCCAATGAAAGTATAAATCATTGTTTCATACATTTGAAACAATGATTTATACTTTCTTTAAGGTATTCCTGTTTTACATTTCTTTAGTAGTGCTTACCACAATCCTGTTACTAAATTCCCTTTTCTAATTTCAAATCCCCTTCATCAGAATTTATGCAATTTATTTTTCAAACAGTCATGAGCCCAATAGCGTAGCAAGTAAACCAACTTACTGTGTCCATTAGAGACAATATTACAATTTTAATCACAATAGCAGTTACATATAGGTTCACCTGAACAATTTTGGTCATTTCTTGTATGTCTATTACGCCGTTTCCGTCGACATCGTACATTCTAAACGCCCATTTGAGCTTCTCCTCTGGGGTTCCTGACGATGTTACGTCGATGGCCAGAAGGAATTCCTGAAAAAAAGGCTCGTCTCAGAAATGTATGTAAAGTGGGGCATGCGTGTATAGTAGAAAAACTAACTGCTGTACTACAAGTTTATTTTTTGACAAAGTACACAAGGGAACACCCATACTTTCTCAAAATATCATGATGATGCAATGATATCATAAGGTGAAAAAAAAACCATTGACATTGAACTAGATATTTCTAAAAATATCACTAGTCAACAAATCTAAGCCTTTGCCAGCCATCTTTTACAAACAAGTTTTCTGAAATTGTCATTTATTTATTTTATTTTTGGTAACGGAGAGAAATAGCCTTGCAACTAATTTTCACACCTTCCTGTGAAGGAACTGGACTGTAAAAAATGCAAAATAGTTGAAATGTAAATTTATAAACTAAAATACTTCAGTTATATTTTTCTCTTCAATGTATCATAAAATGCTCGAGCAGTTAATTTATAATGCGGTGATACCTTTCATACATAAACTGTTTAAAAAAATCAATCTCAAAACTATATCCAGATGTAGCTCAATGTAATTTAAGACAGTTGGTTTATTTAATAATTTATCATATAATTCAATAAATCCAGAAGGTAAAAAGGTCTAATATCTAAATTGTCCTATGTTGTCAGAGAATTGTAACGAATGCATTAAAACTTATTTGTGTTTAATATAAACATGCTTATCATTGTGTTTGTAAATTGTAATTTGTCCTGAAAACACAAAAAAATCCTTTGTTATGATACCTGATGGCAATGAATGACAAATCACTTTATCACACTTTTCACCAATTGTAGGATAATGTAAAATAACATGTATCCATTTCATCTCATTTCAGCAATCCGATTATTAGAATAAATTTCAGCAATCCCTAAACGTGAATGCATTTATTAATTTGTTGAACCTACAAAACATGTTTCACATTATTTAGAGACATATTCGCAAAACCCATGATACAGAATCAAATGGAAAAAGTGGCCATAGCATATAGTCCACTTCCTTTGTTAACATAAAGAAGATCAAACCATCAATACATTAAATATTATAAATTACATACAAAAACAACAATATTGTACAAGTAAATAACAATAATTGAACAAACGAAAATAATTAGTTTCAATTCAGGTTACAAAATAATGTTATGTCTTCCTAAGCAAAATCGTCAATTAAGTCCTTGAAGGATTCAAAACTATCCTGACTTGGTTGCTAAGCCGTTAACAACCAGATTGGTGTACCGAAGCTTTAAAGTAACCAATATCAATTACGTAAGCAAATCGGGTCAACTACAATGCAAGGAGAGCGCAGCCTGGTACCCACCATTGATTTTACAAATCCTTCAATAGATTGCATGGCTCATCAATATACATAAGAGAGCTTCGACTTGGATGCAAAAACAACTACTTTTGTCGCAAATACTTGGATGCGCTTTAAATAAATTCTTTAAAAAAACCTTCCTTTATAAATCCACTGGTAATTACACTTAATAAAATAATAATAAACTAAGGGAATAAATAGCATCGTTTAGAGGAAGACGGTTTTTTTGGAGTATCAATCAAAATATGACTAAAGATATTTTACAAAATATTGTATTTAAGGATAGACAAATAGTTCAATGCTATTTGTTCGATTAGCACTGTGTTCTTGATACTTTACATGTGAATCTAGAAATATTCATTGGAATCTTGTTTCATTTTTCAGTACTAGTACGATACAATACTCAAACTAATAATAATTAATGAACCAAACTAATAATTAACTTAAGCCGGTTCTTCCATACTGAAGGTAAGAAAATTTATAAACTTTTGAAGCTTGGAACAAATGAAACTGTTCGTTTGGCCTGTATGAAGGAAGTGTTTTAGATTAAAAAAGAAAAACATGGAGTAAAAACTTCATTTAAAAAAAAAACGAGAATTTGTACATTTTGATTTAAAATGACAGAAAATAGTCTTTATCCAGACAGTTTAAAACGCTTGTACCAAGAAACCAAAGCGTCTTTTGTAGGACGGCATTATTACACGAATGTAAACATTTGCACAGTTCTTCAAAGTGAGCCGAGATTCGAGGACGTTGAAATCTTTGTAACAAAATGTTTGTGGTTTACACGAACGTTTACATCTAATGTTATTTGGATGGAAAGTAAAGGAAGTTGGAAAAAATATTTTTATAGCTTAGTAGATTAGGTACTTAAGTTTTAAAATGAACTTAATAATAATAATAATCTTTATTTGTCATAAGGATACATTAGATCACCGACAAAGTCAAAATCATGATTATACATCAATCGTCAAACAAAACAAAATAAAAAACACATCCAATATTTTGACAAAACAATGGGGCTTAATAACTAAAATATGTACATATGACTAAACAAACAACAATATAAGGACCTGATAAAGCAACAGGTTAGCAGCAGGGTTATACAATCAAAGATTTATTTGGCCAGATTTGAACAAATCGTCCAGGCTATAAGAAGGGTTGTCTAATAGCCAATTATAAAACAAGGACTTGAATTTTTCTTGCGGATAAGCATCAATATTGTGTTTTAAAAGGTTATATACTTTAGTCGATAACACTATGTGGCTCTTGCTAGTCTTACTCAGACGATGTGATTCTAACAAGGCACTATTTTTAAATCTGGTATTGTGATTATGATTATTGAATTTTAGGTGATGGGGTTTTTTTAAGATATAGTTTTAATAGTAGGGTTTAGGGTTTTAATAGTAACATAGTTTAGAAGATTATATTACGAACACAGTAGAGTATTTCATAAGTATTTCCAAATAATTAATATAATACAAGATTTGAAAAAAAGTAATTCAAATAAATTTAAATCAATAAAAATCTAAATGAAATATGAATCTAAATTAATAATTTCTTAAAAAAAAAGTAAAGAATGTTTGTTGTCAAAATTAGCAGTACTAAAATTTAACAATTTATATTCCAATGTAAAAATATGATTCAAATAATTTCCACACATTTTAAAATCATAAGAAAATATTAAATTAGCTACCGGTATTTCAATACCATTTAGGGGATGAAAATTAAAATTTCAATACACAAAGATTTTGAAACTATTTACCATAGATTACCAATCAAACTGTACTGCGAGTAAAAAACATTCTACAAAGTGAAACGTTTTGACAGAAAAGAGAGTCAATGTAGTGCAAACATGTAATCAAGCATGAAATGATGATAAGAAGTGTCTGAAGGGCTGTGCTGTACTGTGCAGCAAATACAGAAGGGGGTCAGTCAATAGCCGCGGGAGATGAAGCTGATAAACAAGTTGGTTTTATGAAGGTGCTGGCCTGGTTTTTAATCTCATGCAACGACCCTGATAATCAAAGCAGCCAGTGAACACGACAGGGTTACGTCAATGCTCTCACTCTCGTTAGACGACCCAAAGTTAGTTTTCCTAGAAGAAAGACCTTCCTCCTGTAGGAGATTCTTTTTTTGAAAGTGAAAATTGTTTATACAGTAGAATCTTGATAACAAGACTCTCATGGGGATTATAAAATTAGTCTGGTTAACAAGGTTGACTTCTTATTGAGGTTTGCAATAACATGTGATTAGAGGTAAAATAAATTGAAGGGGATTTGAAAAATACACTTGTTATCAAGAGTGACCTGTTATTGAGGGTCTTCTTATCGAGGTTCCACTATTGATTAATTTTGTTACTCAAAGCAAAGAGATCACGACAAGGTTACGTTGACCCTAGCTCTCATTGAAGCTACCAAGTTAGTTTTCGAAGAAGTAAGATGTTTGTCAAGTAGTTACCTACAAAGAGGCTATTTGTTAAAAGTAAGAACAGTATTGTATTGCATTGTTTTACAATCAGAAATGGTAGTTACCATGGTAGAGTTGTGTACAATCTCACTCTCGTCGACATAGGAGTTTGTTTTCCTAGAGGAAAGATTTTCACTTTACAAAGTTTGATAACATTTTAGCATTGATTTTTCTATTGTAAGATCTACCAGTGATTGTTTGGTCCTAGAGGAAAGATTTCGTTTGAGTGGGTCTTTATAGGGGAGTTATTGATTGAAAGTGAGAAAGGTTTAGAATATATTTTTGTTTACCTCTCGTCCAGGCAACATTATTTTAGATAAAGAAATAGGGAGTTGGCTATCCAAAAGATTTACGTTTTTTCCTAGAAGATAAAGGTTGTTTTTCTATCGAGAAAATGGAATAGGGTTTTCCAGAGGGTATATACTTTGTTTTCCTTCAAAGGATAGTTTATTTCCTAGAGAAAAGATGGTGTTTGTTTTCCTAGGGAGGGGAAAAGTTAGTTTACCTAAGATAATATTTACTTTTTTTGTTTGTTGGGGAGTTTTCATAAAGTAGTTGTGGAAACTGTTTAGGATAACTGTTATTTTCCACACGCAGAAGTGTTTACATAATTCAGCAAGTGAAATCCTGTCAATTTATTGATACATAATTTTAAAAGGTTTGACGACTGAAATAATGTTTATTTAATCTGTAAACTATTTTTAAAATCATATTATTACTACTACAATACTTTTTTAATATAAGAATCTTGATGTGTTTAACAATTTTTACGGATCTATCATATTAATTCACCACCATTAATTGTATCTCCTAAGGAATAAGGTAGTTAAAATGTATTTTCTTAAGCTAATTAACATACGAGCAATTTTAAAGTTAGAATGTAATTAATTATAAATCAAATCTATATTACCATCATTTTATTACATACAAAGTTTTTGTTTCTTTTATCAACCAAACACTTTTTTGTCGGATATAAAAAAAACCCAAACATTCAAAAAGCTATAAATTACGCACAGAGCTGAATTTTCAGGGTTTTGCAACAAGATAAATAACTCTGACGGAGGTGGAGTTTAAAGAAAACACAGTGATGAAGGTGAGGCAAGGAGGCGAGGGTGGAAAGAGTCGAAGTAACAAGTGATGCCCATTAGCAGCCCTTGCCTCAAGTGAGCCGAGCTTGTCTCAGCCCCTACACAGAGCTCTGTACACCACAGTGAGAAACATCTCTACACGAGTCTGATCTTACAAAACTACCTCCTACATCATGACTCTGCAAAAGATAGTCAACAGAGGTACTACTTCAGGATAGTTAGTTTGATAAGATTTCAAAAACTACCCCTACACCACTATACACCATGAAACATAGGCTATCTCTACACGAGTCTGATCTTACAAAACTACCCCTACATCAATCTACAGCAAAAAGAGTCAACAGAGATACTACTTCAGGACATTTAGTTTGACATTTAGTAAGAGACTTAAAAAACTACCTCTACACCTATTATACACCCTGACACATAAGGTATCTCTGCACTAGTCTGATCTTACAAAACTACCTCCTACATCATGACTCTGCAAAAGAGACTCGACAGAGATACTACTTCAGGACAGTTAGTTTGATGAGACTTCAAAAACTACCCCTAAACCCCATTATACACACTGATATATATCCCTATACAATACGGATCTGTACAACACTGGTTATTAATTCAGGACAGTTTAGTTTGATTAGATTTTAAAAACTACCCCTACGTGTTGAAATGAAATCAAGATTTTAGGCAAATAATATTAAACTAAATCATGTATAAATTCCCTTTGAATCTTGCAACAGTTTCCAATCAATTTTAATGGACCCTTTTTTTGTACACAAATAAAATAACAGGTTAATTGTTAATGTAATTATAACAAACAAAATTCCAAATTCAAATTAAAGTATTTTAGTAAACAAAAACGGACACAACACAAAGTGCTTTCTTGTGTAAGTTGGTTTAGGATATATTTACACATTGAAACTAGTAAGCTTACCTTAAAATCAATATAACCGTTTTTATCCATGTCGAATGTTCGAAAAACGTGGTCGCAGAATTCTTCTGCATTCCCACTTGGAAAGAACATCTTGTACATGTCGACGAACTTGGCTGGCGTTAACCTCCCGTTAGGACAGTCTTGCTGTGAAAAAAACAATCAATCAACATTTGACCAAACTATTTAAAAAAACATTTTAAAATCAGTTTAGTACGGCATATGGATTAAAAAAGTGTCCTTCATATCTAGAGTAGGATGCCATAGAAAGAATAGAAAGATTATTGACTAAAATTCTCAGGGACAATGGAGGAGAGGACCAAAGGAGGAAGAAAACCTGAAGAAACAACTGAAAAGTGAGAAAGAGCTGGCGGGAGATGAAGGCATTTATCATCATCATTATCATCAATAATTGATATGGGGACGCTTCATAGGTGCTAGTTCCGTAGTTTATCCCAAAATATAAGTGAAGTTTGAGTGTTTTATTACTAATTAAATGGGCTGTTTCATAAGTCAGGATCATCGAGCGGAGCGAAGCGAAGCTCTATTTGACTGGCTTCAATAGAAACTTTCGAACACTATCACTCAATAACGGCTGAACATCTTGTAGCCAAACTTACCAAGGATTGTTTTGAAAAACTTTTTTCAGGTTCAAGACGAAACATTTTTCAATTTTATCATTTGGACTTATTGGTTGTCATGATAGTTTCACAACGGAATGTGGTAACAACATTAAACATCATTTATCTCTATTTTTAGTATAAGAGGAAGGTAGGTGAGTGAGATAACATTTCAACCTGACAACCAATACAGAGGTGGGCTACAATGTTCTATATTGTTTTAACATGAAAACTGCTGCATTTGGTCTGCAAATTGTTCTACAGTGGAACATTGATAAGAAGTGGCCACTCAATAACAAGTGGCCCTTGATAACAAGTGTCATTTTTAAATACCCATGATTTTATATTGCCCTTTAATGCATGTTATTGCAAACCTCTATAAGGAGTCAACCTTGATAACAAGTCATATTTGATCATCCCCATAAGAGTCTTCTTATCAAGGTTCTACTGTAGTATATATGCATGTACAGTACATTTAGCAAGTGTTTAATTTAAAAACACATTATAACAAAAAAAGTAAGAACTGTCTTCTGTCACGAAAATAGTTCAAATTTATAACAGATATAACAGTACCATGATAAGTTCAGGATTAATTTTAAAAGATAACTTACTCTAGGGATAAGCAGAATAAACTTACAAATAACAATGCTGCTGTAATGGAAGAAATTTTAATGCTAGTCCACAAGGGAATTTAATTAATCAACTGTTATGATGTTTAAAACTGGGTTTTATAATATTTTAGCTTGGCAATCCTTAAGGACAGATCAGCGACCTCAGAACTGTGGTCGCTGGGAGAGATACAACATCTGCTAATTATTGTCATTAGTTAATACAAATTTATAGATATTTTTACAATCCTTAACAATCTATATAAATAAAATTAGAGTTTTGTCTGTACATTGCTTAGAATAATGAACTTTTTGGTTATTTTTACATTTCATAGGTCAGAGAAACCGAATCAAACCTTATCTCAATTTCTGTCTGTCTGTCTGTCTGTCTGTCTGTCTGTCTATCTGTCATTCTCTTGGTAACGCTAAAATACGCACTTTATTACAACTACTCCTCAATAACTATAGCACTGTCCCGCCTGAAACTTATTTTCCAAATACTATACATATATGAGATGGTTTTAGACGTATTTCATCGAATATGAGACAGTTAGATATTTAACAGTAAACCCTTGAAAATCAAGTTTTTGTCGATTTTTGACGTGGAATTTCTGGAAGCCCATGTTAACCTTATGAGAAATGAAATTATTGAATCTTAACAGCTGTTTCAATTAAACAAGTTGGTTCTGTTCTGTGATGTTCAATAGCATTAAAGTTACAAGGATTACCAACAGGGTGCAGCACTAGCACTATTATTTCTTTTACATTTATGACAACAGCTAATTTGCAACATGGAGGCGAGTGAGCGTAGCGAACGAGCTAACCTGAAGGCAAGTGAGCGTAGCGAACGAGCTAACCTGAAGGAAAGTGAGCGCAGCGAACGAGCTCCAACATACAGGTGAGTGAGCGTAGCGAACGAACTTCAACCAGGACGTGATTGAGCCATGCAAACGAGATCAGATAGTAAAAATAAAAGTAAGCCTACCGTTATAGGATCGACCGGCAGACACAGAGGTAATTTAACCTTTTATTGATTGTCATACCGATCCGGAACAACAAAAAACAACATAAAATGAAGCTATGTATAATAGTTTGGCCAGCATATCTTAAAATATGCAAACCAACTGCTGTTCTTTATATAAGAAGGTTTCAACTGAATATTATAAGATCCCCGTGCGTAGAACGGGTACACAGCTAGTAACTTATAAAAATTAAATATGAATTAAGGTTAAAATAGGAAAATCCAGAACCACTGGGGCGGAGCCTGAAAGGATTTTTTAAATAAGAAAATGCATATATGTTAATTGGGAATGTGAGCTACCATCATGCCAAATTTCAGCCCAATCCGACCAGTAGATAACGCATGATTGAACTTTAAAGAAACAAACAAAGACACAAAAGGTCCTCTTATAGATAAGTATATTTAATATATGAATTATAACATTATTGTAGATGGTAATAATTAAATACCCCCGCCGCAGCAAACCTGCCGACTAAGCGAATTTCCATTTGTCTGAATTGATTTTCAATTAAATATATTTTAATAACATTAGGTTTGACGAGTACCTAGGTTTGCTGCTACAAGAAACCTAATAAAGTGTGTTTTTGAGTAAAATATTGATAGCTTAGTACAAAATAAATAAATTTGCCAAGTTTGATCAAAATATATCCATAAACAAGCAAATTACAACATTTGACAATATTCTCCATAAGAATAACATGGGAATTTTAAATTTACAATTTTTTTAATTTTCTCCGTTACTAATAATCGAACAAAAATACTTTTATATACTAAATTATTTGTTTTTTTAAGGCCTTTAAAAAGGTCTAAAAAGAAATTGGGAAATTTTGTGTTTTGAGGGTCAAAAGTGAGAAAAACCAATTTTTACCCCATAAAACCCCCCCTAAAGCCCCGTTCCCATGGTCCGAGTAATGCTGGTTCGCGAACTCATTCAAGTTTATCTCGCTTTACACCTTTAAACCAAATTTCATCAAAATCGGACCAAAATTACTCAAGTTATCGCGTTCACGGACGTATATATATATATATATATAAATCTATATATATATATATATATATATATATACATATATAAAAATTTGAACGAATGGTGTTTTTGGCCTCTGGGGACATCAAAATGAAAAAATAAATCGGTCCCAGGTCTAGGTCTTACCGTGCCACCTACGGTAATAGCTACTTCCCTATAGGGAAATTCGCTAAAAATTAACAAACAGTAAGTAATTGGTAGCTTTGTTCGAAAGGCACAATACCAATTACGTGTTTTTGTAATAGAAAGGCAATTAAGGCACCTAAATGAGTGACGCTTGCAAATGAAATGACAATAATTGATATACCTGATATAGTGTTGTTTGCAGTAAAATGACAATCAGTAGACATTTAGTGTATTGTGTGCAGAGTAGCTTCTAATGAAATAACATCAAATGGGGATGGAAATATTTTTCTCACTATAGTTTGTAGTTTAACGAGAATTGGGATACATTAGGCAGTGTTGCCAGTAATGAAATGAGAATTGGAGTTTGTTGGTCATGCAAATTAAACGTCAACTAGGAACCACAATTAAGGCTAACCTCAGAGCAATTCAAATCTTCTGGTTAATGGTTGTGATACAATAAACTTCAACTAAGTGAATTATGGCCTCTGAAAAGCACTGGTGGATTGTAATAATTAAATGACAATAATGGTCATGATAAATAGTAATAATTAAAAGCTGTTCCTGCTCCTTGGACTTAATTGTTTCCTAACAAAAATATTTAATAAAAGCCACAGACATGGATAGATACAATAAATAAATAAACAATTCTGTGTTGCCGATTTGTTATTACTGCTTCTGGTCATGTCTGATAAGTAAAACATATATACATTCCACTAATATTGGTGGGGTATTACTAAAAATATAGAAAAATAAATTATAATTTTGTATTTTACATATTTTTTGTGTATCAGAAACAAGTACTATTTTATATTAACTAGAGGTCGTCCAGTAGTAAAAAACTATACCAAAAATAAGTTATGACCAGACTTCTCTATTTTTATACCTGACTGTAAATAAAACAAAGTTGGAATTTCATTCATTTGTTTTGATTTTCAGTTTATATTTTGTTGTTATTTCATCACCAGCATAGTAATCTAAAAATCCCATGTAATTGTTTTTTTTATTTTAAACTCATTTGGTGTGCTTATTTTTTAGCCTATTTTAATTTATAAAAGGGATTTTGCAAATCTACAGGAAGATATCTTTTTAACAGTATGTGTAGATTTTCCCTGCGATGCACACGAGCTGAGAAAAAAGGCTTTCAACAAACATGCTTGCCTATTAATGGTAATCACAACTCAGAATGAGCCACTGCTTTAATAGTGGTTATAGCGATGGTTTTCTGCCTGAAGGCCCTTGTTCAAATCCTGTCGGTCACCAATATGATTGTAACTGTGGTTCAGATGCCATCTTAGACCAATTGACCAATTAAGAAACAAAAAAAGATTATTTTTTTAGACAAAATTAAATGTATCTTCGTTGATGAACTCACTCCAATATAATCTTCAAGATCATCTCAATTTTCATTCCTTGGAAGTCAATATTGCAATGTGCCAGTACTACTCGGTAAAGATACAGACAATCCTCGAGCCCACAATACACATTTTTATTGTATGGGTTCGGGCAAGATCAGATTTTTATGTCACTCCAATGTAGAACCATCGGAGCGAACAAGATCTTAACTATTGTCCATTGACCTGGAAACTCGAGACTTGATTATAATGAAGGCGGACAAGAAACAGAATCTGATCTTCAATGGGCAGGAAAACAATCTTTGCTGAGGTCGCATAACCATTTATAATACAGTATATACAGTTTATTTATGTCCCACCTTCACATCCTAAAGCCTTGTTCCCACTACGCGTGGTAGGGCCATACCACAGATGTTCTTGATCAGTGATCGGATCAGTGAATATTCAAACATTTAAAGACGTTCCCACTACGCGTGTTGGATTGTACATTTCAATATCCACCGATGGGATGGGAACAGTGCAGAGTGCACCTCCCCCCTGCACCGAATATGAGCCACAGTCCTTTGATGTTTCATAAGTTTACCGATTTCAGGCGAAAGCGATCCTGACCCAAACAAACCCCCTCGGACCGCTACACGGACCACAGACGTGCTGTTCCCACGACGCATATTGATACAAGCTCTTGCTCAAATCCATCTGTGGAATCGCCCCACCTGGCGTCATAGGAACGAGACTTAAAATGCTACGATTCCGCCCGGAAAAATTTTACACATTACTTTTGACTAGTCCTAGAGGGTTGCATCATTATCACAAAGATAAAATCCATTGGTGGCGGAATTTGAACCTGGGACCTAGAGACCCAAAGCCCCAAACCCCACGCTCTACCACTAGACCAGCTCGCTCCCCATAATTATATACAGTAGTTACTACCCTAGAGGTAAAGACTAACATGTACAGTCTAACTACTAAGAAATAATAGCCTATAAGGTATAAGACCAGATAGGTTCCTTCGTACAACATAAATCACTCATCAGGTAGGTTATTGACTCATCAGTTAAAAGCATGTGAGCTCTAAGCATATCAAGCGGCTTGTTTCAACAAAGGGGATAAAGAACAGCAGCACATTCTTTGAAGTGGTTACATGAAAACCTGCATTGAATGTTTGTCTGCCACTGAAATTCAGATTACAACTTTAAACCTAAAAGTAAACTAGTTTTTTTTATACTGATCTTACTGGTGACATGCATAAGGTTTTATATTTTTACTATTTAATCGCTATATGCTTGATAATAAAAAAAATATATAAAATTACTTAAAAGGGAGTGTGTCATATAAAATCAATAAAATAACAATGAATTAAATATTTAATTACAATTTACAGTTAATTGCAATTATATGTTATTGAGTTTCACATTTATTAAAAAAATATGAAAAAACAGATACCCAACATGTATGTAAATCCAATATATTAGCTAAGATCTTCTTAACGCCTCCTAGATATTTTGAATTTATTTCAGTACTTTTAAACCTCTACCTAAAGTTAGTAGGTTTCCAGTTTAATTCTGAAAACATAATTTTAGACACAGTTGCTTTTCATCACTAAATGAAGATTCCTCACAGTAACTTTATTGAAGACGGCAAAATGAATCAGAATGTGACTAGAGACACAGAAATAGTTGTAAGAAACAGGAGGTTCTATGTGCAGATTGTATCCTGTTTATGACCTAAAAAATACCAAACAAACTTAAAATTAACCTTAGTATTATTAGAGGATATTATAAAAATCTAAAATGGCAAAACGGACACTAACCTTAAAACCTTTATACCATTCTTTTATGGTGGCTTCGTCGTATCTTGTATGAGACTTGAGGAAGTCCATGTCTTCTTTGGACAGCTTGTCCTTGCTGCCAAAACACCCCATTTCTGAAAACGAGTAAAACAATTAGTTTCGATGCAAATACAGTAACAATTGTACAGTAGTAAAACTAATTTCCTACATCATGTGTTTACATTTTCAGTAGATTGACTAATTTTATTCCTAGATATTTTATACATAATATTTTAACATATTATAGACAAAAAACACGGATAAATTATCAGTATATTTGTGATTTTCTATTAATTTTTAATTATTAAATTAATGTTAAAAAAGGAAAGAAAATTGGAAATTCGATATCCACATTAATGAATGGACATGACTAATTGTATTTACTTTTCATGAAACCAAATAAATTATCCCCAATTGTTTTCAAAACTACAATATTCAATTTGAAAATTTATTTTAATATGCAAAACGAGCTAAAAAAAACAATACAATTGTAAAATAAATGTAAATTTGTTTCCACGATCAACAGAAAGGGTAATTGATGGATTATTGTTGATAAATTTAAATTCTGTTATGAATACCAAGAACATGCATGTCAAATCTTTGCTTTGAACAGCTATAAGATGTTACAAGAAGCACGTTAAACATTGTAAAGAGTAGTCCGACTCTGAGAGACTTAAAACATTAAATATCACGAGTAATAATTAAAAAAAAACAATTAATAAGATTTTACCCTATTTAAAATAGTCAAATACATTTGTTTCAATTATTAAATAATACCCTTGCCCATTAATCTTTTAAATATATGTACTCGTATTTTACATGGTAAAACATATAGTGGAGTTATCATAATGTTTTTGTATTATTAAATTATTTCAAGGTTAGATTAATATTAGTCATTGGAGGCTATCGGTCATCTTGGATAATTTGAAACAGCTGCTGAAGAGTTTATCTATCGTCCAAAAATATTTTTTCCAACACCAACGTGTTTATAATTTAAATATCTAGTATACTGTGGGATTATAAATATTCTTTGTAGCTTTTAATTGTTCTCCAAAAGAGTCCATGGAAGCTAACGGCCATCTCGGATTTGCCTGTCATAAGATCAATGTTAATTTCATCACAAAATATTTTTTCAAACACCAGAGTGATTTTAATATCTAGTATACTGTGAGATTATACATTTTCTTTGTAGTTCTTTAATTGTTTTACGAGTTAAAACATTCAACTCCAAGAACTCTTAAGAGAATCACAAATCATTTGCAAGGTTTCGTATTAGAAATAATCATGCATTTTTACGAAACCCCTATAGACGATTCCGTAACATCTCTTTGGATCATTTCCCCAACTTATTGACTATACGATATTTATTTTTCAATTTACCACATAAAAGTAAGGCACAAACTAAAACTGCATTTTTTTTACCAAAAAATGACGAAAATCTTGTAACATCTCGAAATCATGAAACAAACACATATCACTTCACAACAAAAGTCAGCCAAGTTTGTAGCAAGAACTTCATCACGAGACTTGCGACATAAAATGTTTAACAGCCTATCCTGCTTTACGGCTGTGTAAATATCACTGAGCTAGGGCTGAAATGAGGTTATACTCTTAATATCGACCTTTTACACCACATCATTTTTTTACATTGGCTTTTGCAAAGTTTACAGAACACTAAACAATCGAAGTTGGCGAATTTTATGAGTCTTAATATACTATAGAGGTTTGATGTGAGTTTTTTAGTTCAGCAAACTCTTTCTTAAAAAATATTTTTACAATTTCTTACTTTATTGATTTGTTCAGTTTTATGCTTGATGTTGAGGGTTTATAGTAGGCCTACATTGACTACGGATAATGCGGCTCTAATAACAGAAAATGGTGCAAATAATACAAAATTCGTACATACCCAATTTACCCTCTATCAATTTCCAAGAGGAATAAAATAGGTACATTTTTCTTATTTGTTTACAATACCCTAAGTCTAAAGTAGAATTTATATTAAAAATCAAACCTTATTATAAATTAAATATATTCCTCTAAATATTTATTGTTTGAACCAGCTAAATTGTTGGTTCCATCCCTGGTTCATGCGGGTGTCTTTTTATTTCCTATTAATTTCTTTATATTTCACTCTCCCGCTTCTTTAACAGAATGAAACGATCTAATAATAAACCACAGCTCATCCACTAGTTTTTAAACCAGATGCTTAATCATGAAATCAAAACCAAAATAAGATAAAAACAATTAACAGCAATCACCGTCACCAACAATAAATACATAAAGGCTTCAGATTCATTTAAAGGACAAGAGAACCTGTACTATTCTTAAGCAATGACTGTAATTATTACCAAGTACTTAAACAAAACTAAAAGGTAAAATTATTGAGGGAAATACTCTAATGGATATCGTAGCACAAGTTTTACAAGATGGAATCAAGTCTACTCCCAACTACAATATTTCAACACTCGTTTGCGTCGGGGACAAGAAGTGAATAAAAACGACGTCACATCGGTGTTTGGTCACCCCTTCCGCTCCCCAAGCTACTTGACAGGTATTGACTAATACATTTACATTCAAATCGCGAACATGGGGTTGAGGCGCGTGAGGTTAGAAAGCGGCCAGTGGACGTGTTGAGACGTGTTCAAAATGGCCGTCGTTCAGCGGCACGTGGGCGCATGATGAAGTCCGATGTGACAAGCAATGACACATTTAACAGGTAACATTGGTATTGTTGAAATGCTCGCCTTCAAATATGAAGGTTGCTGGTTGGATAGTGGGTGGGATTTGGACATAGGTGCTATTTGTCATTGGGCTACAGTTAATGATGAGTTGAAAGAAAGTTTCAAGGTTAGGTATCGAAACAATTGGGCAGTTACCCCTTAAACTCGTAAAAATGCCATTGGCGGAGGAATCTTTGAAAATGAACATTATTTGTTTGTAGAGAACTTCAACTGATAGTTGTTACAATCGACTACTTTACTAACTAGACGAATTTTAAGTTGAGGAACCATAATATAACTCATTATGTAGGCCTACGTTAGTACAACAAAGTAAAACTGTTATTTGCAATAAAAATGCTTAGAAGTGAATTGACTCATGGTAATAGAGTGAACATTCGCATAAACAATTACCACTGCAGTATACCCAATCTATATGGGCTCGTTTTGGCCAGTTTTTTCCATACAACATCAAACATCGGTATTTAATCTTTGATTGTCTCTCATGGAGAGATCAACTAATCGTTACTATCCATACTCATAGGTATGCGAAGTAATCTAAAGATCACAGTTATGGTATATAATTTACATGGACAAGCCAGAGGTGACAGTGCCAAAGACGTTGCCGTGGTTTTAAAGTTTGCCATAAAGTTATATTTTCTCCTTAGGTTTATATTGCTCTGATATTGCATGTGGGCATAACATATCATACAGTTCAGCATGATTTTATTTTTATTTTGGAACGATTAATAAGACGGCGTAAAGACAACTTTGTTTTAACTGATAACAGTTTACTAAGTACTCAGATTCTTCGTTACCTTATGTTACTCACACCTACTTGCAGATCAGACTGTTGAAATAACAAAAACCCCGCCACGTTCCGAGTCCTCCGTTCCATTGTTTGTAAATACACCGCGTTCCACGTTCTCGCGTTCCTATGCCAATCTCGGAATGATAATAAGGAATACCAATTCTTTGATTGGGTTCCGAGTAGACACACCATATACACTCAATTACTATGTGACTAGAATCAAAGAAGCAGCTTGAGACCGCAGTCATCGGGAACAAAGCCCGACTGTAGTGTAGTTTTCAATTTGTACAAACGTCTGCAAATTTCCGTATTTTCACTATTCAAAGTATCTTGTTATGGAAAAAAATCAGTACACAAAATATTATTGTTAGCACATCAGTTTCAGAAGCTACTAAGTATTAACAAGTACAATATAATATCTGTCTCCAATATAATATGACGAAACAGCGAATTCCATTTAGTTTGTAGATTCTTTAACCAAGTGCAGTGTGAATATTATAAATGAAATTGCACCCATTCTTTGTCATCATTTAAACCTGTAATTCGATTCTGTACAAATATTTTATCACTTAAATTCAAGATCCTCCCAGATCAAAACAAATTATTTCGTAAATTCTAAATCTTTCTCTGTAAATATATTTTGGCTCGGAAATAAAAACACATGCAAAATATATCACTTAAATTCAAAATTCTCCACTTTTAGGACATAATTTTACGTTCTAAATCCTTCTGTCATAAAAAATCGTCATATTAATTCAAAAAAGTGTCTGTCAATACATATTATCACGTGAATTCAAAGTCTTTCTCTATCAAAACAAAATGTCACGTAAATTTAAATTCTCTTCGATCAACACAAATTTCCACCTAAATTTAACAGCCTCCCCTGTCAAACAACTTTCACTTATAAATTCAAACTCCTTATCTCTCAACCTAAACCACAAAATAAATCACCTTCGAACCCTTACAAAAACCGGACGAAACAATACGGACATCTTGAGGCTGTAACACTGACACGCAATAATTGGTTAGGAAGGTTAGTTTCAAATCAACAAGTTGGTGCAACTACACAACCCACTATTGTCCGCTAAATGATGTACGAGAGTTGGCGACGTGTTGGCTATACGCTTTACACGCGTGTAAGGCGTGTTGGCGTGTCGCGTATAAATGTTTTACTTCGCACGCCACCACCACTGGGTCAATAGTGTTACGGTGTTATGCTCTCAAGCAACACTGACCATATGTAGCACAGTGTTCAAACAAGCACGATGGATACTCTTAATTTGTGATACACACTGGAAATATAATTAATAGAGTAATATAAAAGTATAAAGTATAGTATTGTATTAATTTATTTTCAGCTAAAATTTATGTGGTACCATAATATAAAGTGTAGTATTTTTATGAGCATTTCATTTCAGGTAACATGCTCAGTGTACTAATGTCTACTATTATAATACTGTATATACATAATTTATTTTAAGTTGGATTTTGCCAATCATTGCTCATTGTTTACTTTTCATTGAGTTAAAATAGTTGTAAAGATTATATTAAATGAATAATTAACATTCTATTGCCCTCTCCATCCTAATGGACCAAACTATAAGTATTCTTGTTTATTATATTATACTGTACCTGTCTTGGTTACAAATTGGTTAGCATTTCACAATTTCAATTTTGAAATACTCACTATAATTAATTAATTGAGATCACTATTTTTGTGATACAATATTTTACATTACAATATTTTAACACTTTTGATGGTTTGTTCAGAGTAAATTTAAATTATAGTTAATCACGGAATATTCATGTATTTATCTTGACACAAATCATAAGGTACGTTAATAATTCTATCTAAACATATAAATGATTTTAAATACATGTCTTATGAAATTGCAAAAACCATGTAAAAAACGCGCAAGCAAAAACATTGTGTATAAAAAAAATTATGCACGCAAAAAAATCAATTTACAAAATGCTAAAGTCAATTAGAAGAAGAAAAAATGCTAGACAAAATAGTAGCATCACGTATAACACTCAGCAACAATGGATATAATTAATATAGAAGTTGTAAGTGGTTTCACCCTCCATATGATACAAGTAATACAAAAGACAGCTTGCAACAATGAGCAAATCCGATTATTGGTTTCTCGATGGCCTTTCCCGATTATTAGTTGAGTTTTCATTATACATTTGTTTAATGTATGCTTCACTTTTGTGTTCATTATTTTATAATAATGATGATACTACAACACAGATGTTTAAGTAAATTTTTACAGGCAGGTTTAAATGCTTAACATTATCAGTTAATATAAATGTATACAAACTTCCCACGGTGAAAATGTTAAATAGGTTAATGCATTTAATACACCTTCGAAACGTAAACATACATAGGGATGCAAAAGCAGGTGTAAAGAAACAAAAAAGTAAACAAAACTAAGTTTATTAAAAAAACTATTTAACCTTATTAGATTGCCAAATAAAGACTAAACCACTTGTTAAAGTGTTGTAATCAAATTAGTAGTAAAAACTGGCTAAATATTTTACTGGATTTATTTTAACAATGTAGAAATTTAATAATTGTACGTCGTATAAAGTGTAGGATAGTGGATTCATAGATGTTTATTCATTAACAATATTAATTTTTTCAACAGTTTCCATTTGATTCTGAAAGTAATATTCACCGTCACGATTTCATTTCTGTTATACATACTGTCAGACTTAAAAATACCTTTCATGTTTACTCGAAATTAGAAACATCCTTTCAACTGTCTTTAGGTTCCTACATTTACCGTATTGAGATAATTTTCTCCAGCAACTAAAATAATCAGCACGATCTGAATACAAATGCAGCACAAACTTCCAAAACAAACACGAAGTAAAAAGTCCACTGGGGAAAACACTATCCAGCACAGAGCCATAACAGAGAGAGAAAATAAAAATTGCTAAATTTAGGCTGGACTTGTGACAAGACCAGGATTGGATTGTCCAGTCGAGATGCTTTCAAAGTCTCATCGGGGATTCCATTGGACTCATCTCGTTTTATTAGAAGAAAAGTCAAGAGGCTTTAGACATAGACATAGACATAGACATATTTTATTCATGAATTGGGTACAAATTATACAATGTACATCTCAATCGTCAAATACATTATATGGTCTAGTAGCATTTAAATCAAAACAAAAAATAATTAGTTAAATCTATTTTATTCTAAAGATTTAAACAAATAAGTAAAATAAAAATGCCATGTTGAATGAGATCAGGCAGACAGGAACTCTTCGGTACTGTAAAACTCACCTTCCACCAAATAATTTTTTAGTAGTTTCCCAAAACCATTAGAACCCAACCTTGAACTGCACTGCTTTACTTCTTCAGGAAGCCTATTAAAGAAAAATGGGCCCGAAAAATTTGCATTCCTTTCAGAAAGGGTCAGACGATGACATCGAGTACGAAGATCTCCTCCATGCCTAGTGGGGTATCTATGACATTGACCAACCGATGGAATATCCTTCAGATGATTTACTGCAGACATTATTGCTCTGTAGATGAATATAGAAGGCAAAGTTAAAATGTTGTTCTCCCGGAAAACTTCTCTGCATGAATGGAGTGGTGGTAAGCAATTGAGGATACGCACTGCCCTTTTTTGTACGGTAAAGACCTTATCACCATGGGAAGAACCACCCCAGACTTCAATACCATAAGTCATGACTGAGAAAAAACAACCATAGTAGACTGCAACTAACATTTCCCAGTCAAGAAGAGGTTGCAACGTCCTAAGTGCGTGGCAGATGCGGTTCAACTTGCAACAAAGCTGTGATACATGATTGGACCATGACAACATTTTATCCACAATTAGACCTAAAAATTTCACAACAGAGCACTCTTCTATCTCGAACTTATTCAACGAGACGGATTCAGGGATCTTATTGAGAGTTAGGAATTGCATGAAAACGGACTTATCGGAGTTTAGTCTAAGATTGTTCAGCGATAACCAACTTAAAAGTGAACTAACTGACTCTTCAACTCGAGATTGCAAATTGGAACATGGACCTCCAAACAGTAAGGTTGTGTCATTCGCATAGAAGATTGATTTAGCTGAATGAAGATGTGCTGATAGATCATTAATATACACGATAAAAAGCAATGGTCCGAGAATACTACCCTGAGGAACCCCGAACTTGCATTCAGCGAGATGCGACCGAAATCCTGAAATCTCAACAAATTGCATTCTATTTGAAAGATACGATCGGAACCAAGCTAGTGGAACTCCTCGAACACCATATTTTTCCAGTTTCTCACAAAGAATATTGTGATTAACTGTATCGAAAGCTTTCGAAAGATCACAGAATACACTCAGTGCTGGTTTGCGCTGTTCAAGGTTGGATAATACATCCTGAACAAACTCAACAATTGCTTGAGTGGTTGAGCGACCCGCTTTGAAGCCATATTGGTTTTGTATGAGAATGTTATTCATGTCTAGATGATTCATTAACCTGGAATACATAACCTTCTCCATTACCTTTGATAAAGTGCAAAGAAGAGCAACAGGCCTATAGTTGTTAACATCGCATTTGTCACCTTTCTTGAAGACCGGGACAATCTTTGCTGTTTTGTAAATATCGGGGAAAATACCTGATGACATGGAAGCATTAAACAGATAAACTAAAGGGTCTAAAATGGATGTGTACATTTGCTTTAAAAGAGAGCTGGATATTTCGTCAGAGCCTGTAGATGTTTTTGATTTAAGCGATTGAATTGCTTGCTCTATCTCTCTGGAAGTAACTGGAGACAAAAACAAAGAATGCATTGGAGGGGACTGCTGGACAAGATTGACTGCAGTAGACGATTCACCGAATGTAGATCCAACAAAAGAACCTGAGAAATGTTTCGAATAATTTATTTTTGTAAAAAAAAAACAACCGACTTCAAACGCTCTAAAAAGAATGAAATAATTTCAATAAAGTAAACTTTTGTATTAGGCAAGCTCACGTATTTTAAGTCGGCGCGGCTCTATGATGATTTTTGATACAAAATTGAAAGAGGGTGTCCATATTGCAGGTGACTATCTATAACTAAAGGTGTTAATTTGCATGTCTTTTCATAGTTATGCGTTAAGTGTTATTTTATTACCGTAATCAGTGATCGGCATTATAGTGGTATTAACGAGTATCTTTAAAAAGATTATAACACATTTAAATGTTTCTAACTTGGAAAAGTAACGTTTTAATACTAAACTAGCTTCTTTTCCCTGTAATAATATCAAACTAAATTATTTTCCTATTCATATAGAACATTTGTGTGTGTTATTTTCATAATGCATTTATTCTGAAGTAAACATAAAATACAAGAAAATATTACCTTTAATATATGAACAAAACAGTTCAGTATGTTTTTTATATATTTATGTTATCCAGCTACAATTTATTGATTTTCAAAATACACACACAATATTTTATTTCAATCATATTTGCAGTTTGAGCCGCGCCGACTTGAAATACGTGAGCTTGCCTAATACAAAAGTTTACTTTATTGAAATTATTTCATTCTTTTTAGAGCGTTTGAAGTCGGTTGTATTTTTTTACAAAAATAAATTATTTCATGATTTTTAGTGACTGTATAATTTTTTATATATTAATTACTTGAGGATTTTTGATAAGCAAAACTGTTTGAAACAATCAACAGTTCCAAAGAACAATCATTATTTTAAATCTGCTTGAGTCACCTGTTGAGGTTACATAATCAATGGGTATGAAAATAAACATCTTTAGATATTCCTTAAGAAAGAAAGAGTTGTCCATTACATTAGGCCTAATGAAAAACTAATTGTCTTTTCTAGATACATTGAAATGTCAGACATCATCGTTTCCTGCAATCGGTGTACTTCTACATTATAAAAAGAAATACAGTAACGTCTCAAGCCTTTTGGAACAATATGAAAGTTATTCCTCAGCTACCAGCGACTAAAAAATCTCTCAAAAGTGGAAAATTGGTCGTTAACACCATAGTACCTTTCGTATAGTACCTTTGGAAAATATTATATGAGAGATTGGTTCAGCTAAAAGTGGTGTAAGTCATGTAGGGGGTTTTGTTTGCTCAAGATATAGCCTAGTCGAAATTGCAAGTCATCTTCCTCTAGGACTTTCCGAAGCAGGCATAATAGTATTGACATGTTTTAGTAACTGGGTAGAGAATATTAATAAACATGCCACATCTGCAAATGAAATATGTATATGAAAGATTGGTTCAGCTAAAAGTGGTGCAAGCCATGTAGGTGGTTTTGTTTGATCAAGATATAATAGCCTAGTCGAAATTGCAAATCATCTTCTTCTAGGACTTTCCGAAGCAGGCATAATAGTATTGATATGATATAGTAACTGGGTAGAGAATATCAATAAACATTCCACATCTGCAAATCCATGTTTAGTAATAAAAATATTTAACACTTTTAAGACAATTGACGATTATGCACTGTCACACTTCTTAGGTCGTGTAAGGAATAATAATTGCATTTGATTTATATTTAGACCTGTTTTACGAATGCTTTGGTTTTCACAATACACCTTTATTTGTCAATATTATACAGCTATTCACTGAAACATATGTTTTTGTAAGTCAGAATATTCAATACTAAAAACAGAATTACTGTATACACAAATCAGGTCAAACGTTGAAATACATTTTTTATAGTAACCAAAACAAAATGCATTTTTCTCAATGTAATTAATTTAGGCTCCATGGCAAGAAATATTTTATTAATCAATATGAAGCAACTGTTTCATGAAGAATTGTCTGTAGCTTCATTTAAATGGTTTCAACTAACAGCTGTAGGAATTTTATTATTATTTATTGCCTTCTCTGCACAAATGTAAACAATCTGCACAAATGTAAACAAAATAAATGTTGAATATTTAAGTTTTTCGGAATTTTTCACAGAAACGAATATTATACTTAAACATAATATATAAGGTACCAAATAGAAACTCTCCTGGTTATTTTGGTGGTGGAACCACGCTGATCGGTAAAAGAATCACAGAGAAATTGGTGAACATACATAGAAAAAAAAAACATCGCCACAAACAAATTGAGAACCTCCTCCTTTTGTTGGTAGTGGGGAAGTCGGTTAAAAAAGATTTACTACTTCAGAAGGTGACTGAACCAATGAATCCTGGGATTTTAAGATGGGTAAAGAAGAAGGTTTCAACTCACAGGTCTCTCTACGAACAATATGCCAAAGGGCCTTTTGCATGCAGTTAGCTTTCCCTAATTCACATGAGATATCTGTACGTTTGGGAGCTTTATAAGCTTTATACAATTCAACTAGTTGTGTTAGCCTACATATTACAACACGACCTTGATAGGAATCCTTAGTGTGAAAGAGAAAGTTCTTCAAATATTTTTGATTGCGATTAGGCGAGAACATAAAGTATAATTACAGTGGAACCTTGATAAGAAGACCCTCGATAACAAGTCGCCCTTGATAACAAGGGTCATTTTCAAAAACCCTTAACATTATTTTACCCCTAATCACATATTATTACAAACCTCGATAAGAAGTCAACCTTGATAACAAGTCTTATAACAATCCCCATGAGGGTCTTGTTATCAAGGTTCTACTGTAATAGTTTTGTGTTATAAAACATTACTGATCCGAACACTTCAAAGGGTTTAGGTAAAATTCATTTTGAAAGAACTTATTATTTAAAGTTGGTATTCTTCGCCCTAACTATGTTTTGTAACAATGTTTTTTTATAAGTAAAATCCTGCTGATGTTTCAGTTTCAATACAAACATTTTCAATGCTTGGCTTTTGATTATGCGTTTATAACTGCATATTATAACTGAACATTAAATTCTCAAGTAAAAAATATGACAGGTTTTATAAACGCATTACCGTGGTTATATTAGCCTCCACAGAGTGTGATGTTAGGGTTGTCACTGATTTCTGTGTTGAATTTTGTTAAGTAAGCTAAACTTTCATCGTTCAACAATAAAAGTAAGTTCAACGAAATGACTAAATAGCTTATTCAACCTCCTTTCTCATAATTTCCATCCATCTGTGAGTAATATTCAATATCTCTTCAAATCACTGTTCGTCTCAAAACTACTTATTTTCAAATATAACTGTAAATTCTAAACTATAAACTTATTTATATTTGATAAACACAAAATTACCATTCGAATAAATCATTGTATGTTCCTCGAGCCTAACAAACATAACAGCTCAGAGTCCAAAGTTCATTCTGTGCTTATGTTTGTACTTAAGTCATGCCGATTACACAGACTAGCTTGCTTTAGAATACACCAAAAAGAGAAAACAGTACATGCTACCTTTGACTATTACACTACTAAAAATATGAAAACGCGTAAAAACTAAATAGTAGTTACACGCTTCCAACAATATTATATGACAATACGTATTATTTAAGTCTACTTATAAATGAATCTGTAGGTTTTTAATTATCATCATGGCTGGCTAATCAAGAGCCTCGCTACATAATACATCACACAGTGCATTCTATCTCATACTTGGCAGGAAATACGCCTAGAGGATATCAACGTAGCTGCGACGTCTTTTAGATTTATGTATCTCACATAACTCATGACTTTTAGAATTATTTTTTGTGATTTGGTGACTTAGTCAGTTGTGCGACGGACTGATAAGAAACAAATGATTTGGCTTCGCATCTCTCTGCAACAACATAAAATTTACCAGTATACCAGCGTATATTTGCCTGATAAGTCACACGCACAGGGCCAAATACATATACAATACACCAATACAAATACAAGCTACGATATATTGCAGCGATCTGATTGCACCAACAAATCGTTGCGATAAATTGAACATTGATGTTTCGCAATTTGCTGGTCTTTTCTCAGTTATGATCAACATGGAAGAGATGCTGTTGTGGTCCGTGTATGTAATTTGTTTGACGGGAGTAGCGAGAAAGAGACGACGCATACCAAGAAGTAAAGCTAGGTGCCCACCGGGCAACTCAGCGGGTGACGCGGTGCGGCGCGACGCCGTGGAAAAAAGTTGCCACGTATCCGTGCCATGTTACCTTATGGACTGACGCCCACCTAGCAACCCAGCGGGTGGCGCAACGCGGCGCGGAAAAAAAACTTCTTCTCGAATCCGGTAGTGAGAATTCGGTGGAGAATTTCTTCCTCTCGTGTTGCCGCGCCTCCGTTGAGTTGCCTGGTGGGCGCGGGGTAGAGGCACGGAAACGGCGTCTGCCCCTCGTCTGCCGCTCATTCGGGTGTTTTCGGAAAGTATCGCGAGCCCTTCGGGAGTGTTCGGGTCCGAATCGAAGTGCACTGTGCATCCCCTGAAAAAGAATAATTCTCCGCGCTGCCCCGCGCTTCCGCCAGAGTTGCTTGGTGGGCGCGAACCCTGGAGAAGCGGACGGAAGTTTTTCTCCGCGCCGCGTCACCCGCTGGGTTGCCCGGTGGGCGCCTAGCTTAAGGGGTGTCGTTCTTGGCTTCTCATGAGAGATAAGTTTTCGCATGTGAGACTATTGAGAGAGTTGAGAGATGAACCGATCGACTGGCGCAACTATTTGAGAAAGACAGAAGTCTCATACGTGGAATTGTTAAACTTAGTTACTCCTCTGATAAAGAGACAGGATACAGTTATTTGGAAATCAGTAGATGATAGCAGCGATAAGTGGAAGCGATGTCTACACGTTCCAACCAGTTCCAACATACAACATCGTTGCCAATCGTCGCCAGAAAAATAAAAAAAAATCCAACCCTGATACATCGCAGCGATCTTCCGTCCACACGCTCCGATTATCGTAACGATATGGTTGGCAACGGTCAGATCGCTGCGACATATCGTAGCATGTAGACGGGCCTTAAAAGAGGTCACCGATTTTACAGACCATGTATACAGTACATGCATCGCATGTAAACAGCGACATAGTCTAGACTGACAAAAAAAATGATACCTTGTACGCGTTTCCTCACATTACCGCGACAAAATTATGTCAAACGGAGATGTTTGAGGGAGAAAGCAATAGTTATCAAGAGGCATTCCAAATGGGCGTGGCTGTTTGAAAGGGCAAGTCCGCTATAAATGCCAAACACCGACGGTGTTATCAAACGAGGGCTTAAACTCTTCAACGCACGGAAACTAAACATCCTTCCAACTTGTGCGTTTAAACTGACCGTTTACTTTGAATCCATAGTATTTATGGAGTAATATATGGGCTGCAGAAGAAACTTTTTACGATTTCACTGTACTCTCTTGTGTTGTTATGGTGTTTTGGTTTGTTGTACATAGGGGTCTGGAGAGAAAGATCAAATTTCACTAATGAAAACACCCTTGGTAATACCACCAAGCTATTCAGATCTAATTTAAAATTTTCACACGATTTAGTCAAGAAGAAACAACGCAGCTTTATGCTAGATTATCTTTTACAATGTCATAGCTTATTAGTAATAGCACAAACACTGATAACACATATAATTTCATATAATTATTTCATACAAGTATAAGGGTATTTCCCTATAAGAGTTTTAATACTGAGATCAAGTTGTAAAAGTGAATTCAACATTGCAGTTGGCAAATACATATTTTGCCAGGAAATGTAGCGCTGACTGATCAAACCGATAGACTTCGCAACGTGGACAGGATTAATATTCCTGCAAATAGTTTATTTTTTGAAAGTTTTAAGACCTGAGGTATTCAATTTCCCGGATACGCATCAAGCTCTCTAAATAATTTACAGTAAACTCTCAATGTAAATACTACAGTAAATATGTAAATATGTAATATGTACATGTAAATATGTTCTACTCTACAGTGTAGAACAGAAATATATAGCATTTCGAATAGAAAACCCCAAAGGGGAAACCCACCCGATACAATTGTGAAAAAAGCTCAAGAGATAATTGAATGTTCTGCTTTTTCTTCAGATTGGCAAAACAGATCGATCCCAATGGAAGGTCTGTGTATGGCCGTGGGTGGGGGAGGGCGGGGGGTTCGAATCTGTTGGTCACTCGGTGGAACAGGTGATTGATTGGGTGGGGTTAGGTGAGGATGGAATTGGAAGGTTCAACTGTTAGGTTTGGTTACGGGGAGATTCATGGTTACATCCCAACCACATTGCGTTAGACAATACCAAAGTGTTCCATGAATTTATTTCATAGGTATTGCGTTTTTAAACGCCGAAAAAGCAACAAAATCCTCATATTTTATTAGAATTAATTGTTAGGCGTGATATTATAGTAATTCACTAGAAACTAATAAGTTTACCTTAAGAATCAGCTGAAGAACGACTTAAAGGTATATTCGCAATGCATCAAACAAGGCAATGTTCAATGTTCACTATTCACTTGAACGTAATTTTTGTTAACAATATACATTAACATATGCCAAGTTAACGGTATGTATGAACGGTTCATTTCAAGTTTACGTATAATATCAAACCTTTTGTGTCGTTTTAAAGTAATCAGTAGTATTTGGAAATATTGTATTACTATAACATATTATGCATTAACTTTGTTCAAAGAATTTAACTAAATAAAAAAACAAAAACAATTTACTACTAGTGTGTAAAAGTCGCGTTAACACACACTAAGTCAACTATTTTAATTGACGATTCGCGTTAACGTTTATTTCAACCGATGACGGACGTTGACTATATACGCTAATATATCTCTGTTTTAACTATTTTTTCAACGTTTGAACTTTACTTATAGTGTTTAACGTTCTATGAGTTAACTACTTGTGTAAAGAATCCACGTTAAAATAGTTTGAGTTAACTATTTGTGTACTAAATGTTGACGTCTACGAAGTCTAGACTCGGTATTTAATCAACGTCTATTTTCGTCAGGTCGATAGCAGAGTAGCTGCTACATCAGCAAGGTAAGGCGAGCCTTTCATTACCATTGATTAGGCGAATACCTCCTTAATTTACCAATTAACACATTGAAATAGTATCACTTTTCATTGAGAATTTATTGAAAGTGGTTCTTTTTCAATCTAGTCTTCATAGAATATTCCAACTGTAGTTACATGTACGATTTAGTAAAGATATAAACCATATATTTAGCAACAAGTAAACACCTTAAGGTAAACGAACGATAGGTAAACACGTCTCTGACGGTTGTATGGGGCGGATAAATTCTTAAAAATACCAGTGACGCCGCCCTGAAACTTTAATCGCCGTGGACACCTGTGGATATCTCTTGCCAAATTTATCGAGAACAAGTCGCTTGTTTGCAGTCAAAACAACCCTTAATGGCGCCTTCGTCACGGGCTGTCGAAAACACAATCCTTGTAAAACATTGCTAAAGATACGTTGAACTTCTGTCGAGTACCCGTAGTGTAAAATAGTATTATTATTTAAGTGTAACACATAATTTAGAAAATCTTATACACATTACGCTTCTACATTTTAATGCTTCACGATTAAGTTTGAGCAATTCATTCAATTGCTTGGTTTGAAAAAATAATCAATAATTATACGAATATACTGAAAACTTTATACATTTGCTTTACAGTTTAGACTCCAAGAGAATTTTCTACCTACGTGGACTTTAAAATCCCCGACAGTATTTTTTTTATTGTCCCCAAAAAATAAAGACCTAAAGGTAAAGGTTAGGTATTCCTTACTATCATTGCGATTTCAACTATGCAACTAGGCGTATTGTAAGTCAAGTTTAACTAAAATGCGAGTATTGGGAGTATGTTCAATCTACTGTATTGTACTGCATTTTATATTGTATCTATAAATAAAATCTTTCAAATAAAATTTACAACAAGCTGTCAGTGATAATTATTGCAAAATCCTTCTATCTTGATAACACCCTGTATTTCACTGAGCTATAATCACTTTTGTGACTATTTCATTGTTTATAGTGTTTAGAATTAGCCTACCACTAGTGGCCTGTAGGGGCCATAGCCCCTAATTTATACTACAATAAAAAAACCATATATAAAAAGACAAATATTCTAAATATGTTTGTAAAATTAATTATCAATTTTATGTTACTTAAAATTAACAGTGTTTCTTGTTTTATATCTTGGTTTTCCTTCCGTTGGAGTCGTATATTAGTTGCTTCTGATGTGTCAATGAAATACAATTGTAAAATAATGATTAAATCAATAACACAACATATTAACAAATGGAATTGTGCACACGGTTTGGCCTGAGCCCGGAGAACGACGAATCAGAGCTGAAATCATACAGCCAAACATTGCACATCTTTTCTAGTTTAAAATTTGAAGATTTGTTTTGTAATCTTACGAATTCTGTTATAGTTTCCATTTTGAGAACCACATGTAAAGGTCAAAATTATTATTATTTATTATGAAGGAAACTCCCCATTTCGTGGTAGTAAGTCAGAAATATATCTATGAATTTGTCCCTGAATTTTAAGACAGTAAGGCCCATTTCCCGGAATCTCTTTTTGTGTAGCGGAAAGCGACGCACAGGCCATTGCACTGTTGTATTGCCTTATGTTTTTTATGAAGTTGGAATCATGTAAAAACAGTTCTTTTAGTTCGTCATTTACTTGTGGTTGGGGCATGTCCATTGTGGCAGCATGCGTTGAAATATCCATTTGTGGCCTCCTCTGCGAAGTTAAATGCGCCACAATGCATGCAAGTGCTAAGAGGACCTAGATTGTGAGAAACAACACTCAACTCATTTTCCAGCGTTCTTCTAAAGACAGGTTGTAAAACAGCTTCTGGATTTCTTTCACAGTTAGGCCCTACATGACGTTCTCGTTTGCATTTCTTAAGTCTGTTGAATTCATTCCTGGACACTCTTCCACGTCTTGCAGGTCTTCCCCTACCCTGTCTAGTTACTGCACTCATTATAAAAACGGAAAACAAAAAAATTAAACACAATTCATTTTGAAGCATTATTTACCAACATTGACTTTCGGAATATATGTAAACATTGCAAATAAATAAGTAACAGCTGATAGAATGCAGACGTTTTTCAGTCCCCATGCATTTCTTATGGTGGATATTTTACGTTATATCTCGTTTTCTGGTAACTTTATGGGAATTCTACTATTTTTCCCGAGTCCCTGTGGTCAAGACCTTTAATTTAAGACCCCTCCCACTTTTCTGCGACTTACCAGACGTCCACAATTTTCTGGTAAAAATTTGGTCTTACAGAATTATATATATAGATTGTTGTCGAATATGGTCACTGCCTACTAAGTTCTTCAGTCAAGTCTTGACTGAAGAACTTGGTGACTGAAGAACTTATCGTTATGACCACATTGGCATCATAACCAGTTCTCATCTTTGGAAACCATAAAACCTAAATCAACATTGCAAGAATGTATTTTTTAAACAACAAATAAATAATGTGTTTGAAACTGCCTGAAAAAATTAGAGTTATAAACATATACATTGAGTTAACTAGTAGGAGGAAAACTATTCTTGTACAGAATTATGTCTAGTTCAATCACAAATCAGTATAAAACTTACTGAGATAAGGTATTTGTAGTATTTGTTTCATTACCAGTTCCACGGCAAACGTTTCCACGCGAATGGCGCAAACAACGAACGAGATAACACAAATGACAGGGCCGCTATTTCCTAAAGGTTCTAAATGTGTTTCTTCCAATGTTCCCCTCTTTCAGTTTACTTTTATTGACGTTAGCATGAATGAAAAAACAATTGCATCATTACATACATTATTTGTGGATTATGACAATAATTTTGTTTAGTATAATAAACATTTTTATAACCAAATCATGCCTTTGTGTAAAGGTACATTCTGTTTGTTTTTTAAATAATTAAATGAATTGTTTCGCACTTCTTAAACATGTAGCAGTGCATCCCAAAATGTCACTGGCATCTTTGTAACTTTCAAATCTCTTAAAAGACACGATCACACCCCAAATTTACACTTAAACAAACGTATGAGTATTGCAATGTACGTGAATTAATAAAGCAGTCAAATGAAATGAATACACTGTTTTCCATTATACATGGTCATTTTCTAAATTGACCGCGTTTAGACATAACAACGTAGCGTGCAACTTAGTAATTAGCATACTAAAACTTTCTAAACATAGGATTTCATCGACGATTAGAGAGTACAGAGCTTATTCCTTTGAGATTTCATCAACAAAGGAACTGTAATCAGTGTTAGTGGTACGACTATATGAAACGATATCTGAGAACTTACCTTCTATAAGCTAAGCTTGGCCACCATAATTTCAATTTACCATGATGAGGACACAAGACAAGTATCGTGGCAGAGCTTTACACTTTATTTTGCCTTAGGAAATGGCATTTATGGTAAGCGAATCACAAACGCTACACACCCAGGTATTTCATATCCCACATACCAAGAATGTTCACTACATTGACAAACAATTATGAGGCCAAACTGAGATATCATGGTTAGCTTACCACATTTTGCGAGCAAAGCTTGGCCATCACTAAATTACCAGTGACGAGATGGGCCAAAATAGTGAGATGTTTTTACTAAGTATTACAAGCACCCTTGGGTTAGCCAAGCTCCACCACCACTACACTAACCATTTTAACGTCATAACATTAGTCTAGTCTTCACGCAGCCAAGCTCGGCCACCACATTGATTTACCTAGAGGAGGTCAAAGGTGAGATATCGTAGTTGGTTATCAGCCTTGTCTGGATTTATGGCAACGTCGATAGCGGTAATATACTGGCACAACATGAACTCTGATGAAAACAACCTAGACCTCGCTTTCACGGGAAAACTCGTAGCGTTCACTTGCAGAGCTACATGAATATCTCTCACAACACTGGGTGGACAGATTAAGCTGTATCTCTAGTCCTCGTAAAATTCTGAGTACATTGTTTTAAGTGGTTTATACGTCTGGGATTAATCGTAGTGTTAGGGATGCCATATTTTTGTAGTACAAACCTTTAGTGCCTATATAATAAAAATCCATAGTACTGTACACTATGCCTATAGTAGAAGGAGTATGTTTTATCTATGGTAGAAGCAAATTACTTAACTTACAGATTAGTATCGATGCCTTTCTAACGAAGTACCACACGGGTACATATTACATACAACAATCAACATATTACTAAAGTTACACTTTATTGCAATATAATGTACACGATGTGCTATTTTAATATATACTGATGCCACGTGATTTAGTTGTACGTCAAGATAATCAAATAATTTTATAGTTTAATGAAGAAACCTAGGATGATGAATGGCCAAACATCATTGAATCGTAAAAATCTACTTACCCAAATATGTGAGTAAATCTTTTAATCTTTTACAAATCTCCCACAATTCTTGTAAGTTCGATTTTATTCCTCACGCTGTGTTTCGTTAAGTTTCACTGTGTGTGACTTGAGAGTGACCATAGATCAAAGAGTAGACAGTAGTCTATAACGTATAGTGTAAGTAATGTCTTCTTATAATGTATATAAGAAATACCCCCGCCGCAGCAAACCTGCAGACTAAGCGAATTTCCATTTGACTGATTGGATTTACACTGAAATGTCTACTTAAAAATATAACATTTATTCTCTATTTAAATAGAATTAGTTTAACTAGTACTTAGGTTTGCTGCATCAGGGAGGGTAAAACTGTTTTTTTTTGTAAAACGTTAATAGTTAGTAAGAAATAAAAACATTTTCCAAATTTGATCAAAATATGTTCATAAACAAGCAAACTACAACAATATACTTATTCTCCATAAGAATAACATGGGAATTTTAAATTTACAATTTTTTGGAATTTTCTCCGTAACCATTAGGCGCATAATAACGCTTCAATATACTAAATTATTTGTTTTTTTAAGCTCTACAAAATGGTTTGGAAAGAAATTGCTAAATTTTATGTTTTTTGGGTCAAAAATGGGAAAAACCTATTTTTACCCCATAAAACCCCCCGTAAACCACCGTTCCCATGGTCCGATCATGCTGGATCGCGAACTCGTTCGAATAAACGTAGGTTTACACGTTTGTACCAAATTTCATCAAAATCGGATCATTTTTGCTCGAGTTATCGTGCTAACGGACACACATATATATATATATATATATATATATATATATATATAAATATATAAATATATAAATATATAAATATATATATATATATGAATTTGAACGGATGGTGTTTTTGGCCTCTAGGGACCTCAAAATGAAAAAAAAAATCGGCCCCGCGTCCAGGTCTTACCATGAGTACTACGGTAATAGCTTATTCCCTATATGGGAAATTCGCTAAAAGTTAGTTTACCTTAATGTTTATTTTTTTACATATAATACAGTCCACTACTGCAGTAATAGTATACAAAACAGCCGTGACACTCGCCCAGTAGGACAAGTGCAGCAGCGCCGAGGTTGTAAATAAACGAGTGTGACCCAGATAACAAAACTTATTAACTTTCCCTCTGCATTATACCTTGATTAGTGATTATGTTAGTCTTTCAAAACTAAAATGCTGTGCTACTCCAACTAAGACACTTCAGTCGGCAAATATATTTTAGATGGGTATTTTACAACATTCTACAACATTGTTTGTGAAGACTTTGAAACGTAATCTTTTTAAATTAATAACGTAGACGTCCCATCTATATGGACCAGCTGTCGCAAATTTTTTACTAAAAAGAACGTAGTTATGTGAGCCAGTCACAGAATGCGATAAAAATGTGTCTAAAATTTTATATTTATACTTTTTTTTACCAAGTTGATGGGTCATAACAGTTGCTATAGCTCCCCATAAGTCATTCCCTAAGTTGGACTTGGTACAAAAGTTTGTGTACTCGACAGGATTCAGTAATTTAGATCAGCGCAATCTGTAGGTGGCTCACATCAACTACGACATATTTGATCAAAAACCTGGCTACAAATTTAACATGGGATGGAATGTCTAGTTGTATTTTTGAAAGTTTGAATCACAAAACATCCATGTCATATAATAAAAATTATTGGAATACGCCAAAAAGCTACAACTTAGATCCACCTTCAATCTAATTTATATTTTCCTTTCACACATTTTTAAATGACTCAATGAAAATACAACAACCACTTATGTTTCATTGGGTAGGTACAATTTAAAGACTGTATAATGCATTTGTAGCTACATTATAAACATGGCTGGGTGAGTGTTTATAAGTGCATCTAATAATGACAAGATGAACTGCAAGTCAGTAGCTTGTTAATATATCAAAACTGGGCCCAGAGTACTTATATTACTGGCGTAAAATGAACAGCTGGTATTATCCAGTAACAGAACTGCATAACGTATATCACTCCATTCAATAGTAGCCTATACCATCGATCTCTATTACTACAACGTTCTAGTAGAGATCGATGGCCTATACACATTCATCAACTGTCTTACAATAAATAGTCGTATACACAATATTATGTTCTTGTCGCAATTTAATGAAACTAGTAATGATATGCTTACAATTTAAAAACGTGGATGGAGTTAGCCGGTTTTAAAACTATTTGTATTGCATTATGCGTTTTCACCAATCGAAACCAAACATATATAAGTTATTAACTTGACTGTGGGAATGTTAAAAGTTATTCTAGTCTGATATCCAAGACCTGCGGTGGTTCTCACGTCTTTGTATTCTCTGTCAACTGAGATGGGCATTTCATTGTTGCTTCACTGTCCGCGGACTAAAATAAACATAACAGTTACTTCAGCAGCTGGCTCTAACGTTGGCGGAGGAAAATTATGTATATAAAAACTGCCATCGTTTTGAGTTTTTAATGCGTAAATTTGTTGAAACCTTTTCCTAATTAATAATTATGTCGGTAAACCTCTAATAAACAAACGAAGGTTACGATTAAATTACTTTTCCTACAGTCACCCGACAAAGTTGGCTTCCTTGTACTGTTTTTAGTACAGAAAGCTGCTAATTGCTGCATATTTATACTTTTCCTACAGTAACCTAACAATGTATATGTTCTCTCACTGATTTGAGAAAGCAAAGTGGCCAATTCGCTCATCAGTGAGACAATGCTAACATTGTCTCACTCTAATTACTTTGTCTCACTCCAGATTTGCAACGTGAAGGCACGAAATAGTGAGCGCGTAACATGCAGTCAACGTCGTATGCGCGCGAAATACGTTGGCAGCACTGGCTGTAAATCAGCTGGTCAGCTGTTGTACTGTTGTATTTGTCACTTCACGTTAAATGTTATATTAAAAGTTCACTTCTGTGTAAAAATAGGTTATGTTCCTTTACCAATTTATTTGTTTTATGGTAACTGTAGGAAAAGTATAATGTGCAACTCGATACAAATAACAATTGCCTCACTCGAGAAACCATTCCTCACTCGCCTACGGCTCGTGAGTAAGGATTTCTCTCGAGTGAGTCCAATTGCTCACTTTTCTCACTAGTTTCACAAATAACTATTGTCGTACGGTTTATACTTTGCCGCACATCAGGACTCCAACGAAACAACACAAAACAGCGTGGTGTTCTATTATGCACGTAATCCGTGTACGCTTGGAAATAGGTTGGCAACACTTAAAGTTAATAATACTATGAGCAGCTGATTGACTATTATAACTACGATTTAACCTGTCATTTCGTGTTTAGTTTCGGTATTTCTGAACTTTCTGGACTTTTCTTTAAAACGTTTTTAAAACATTCCTACGATCTTAATAAACAAGAAAATACCTTTAAAGCATTTTTTTAGGCGCGGAAACCACTTCAAATTACAAAAACGTACGGAACTATATTCTCAAAACGCGGAGCACATTTCTTGCCGAAGAAAAATAGCGGAGTGATACGGACCGCGGGTACTACTTTCTCTAGGGCACCATTTGTGTTGCCAGATGAACCTAAAAACGTGTTGTATAGTGTTTCAAAGACTGTTTATTTATATGCTTTATAGTGACTGTAGGAAAAATATAGTGTGTAAAACGAGTGCAAAAGGCCTTTGCTGCACTCGAGATCATTCCGCACTCGCCTGCGGCTCGTTCGTAAACATTGCTCTCGTGTGCAGCAAAGTGCCACTTTGCCCACTAGTTACACAAAAAACTATTACCATTTAAGTATCTACCTGATATTTTCTTGTTTACTGATACCAGTTATTTAACAACTAATTTAAAGTAAATTGCGATGTTTTAATGTCAAGTAGAAAAAATATAACTATATATAACGCCCAATTTGACCTTTTCTTCAAACTTAGCTTTTAAATCGATTGAAACCCCTATTTATGCATCTCTAGATAAATTCAATTCAACTAAGTGGATTGAAGTGTCATTGGAGTCTTCCCAATAATGTTGAAAAATAAGCCAAATAAGTATTGACAGCTCAATTTTTGCATTTCTATAAAGGTAGATCCCTTTAGACAGTTCTATTGGATCGCTAGTCGCGTTACCATAACCATGGACAAAAAGAATTAAATATAGACCGTCAGCTAAGCTGCGCCAGAACCTATGGTAACCACCGTAGCCGCAGCACGGCTGACAGTCCATATTTAGTTATTAATTTCTATACCTTAACATAGAAACCTGCCTTTAAATTTACCTTTACTGTTGACTATTCTTTACCATTGTCAGGATTTGAACCCAGGACCTATAGCCAAAGACCGTGCTAGACCAACACAAGTCGATGTATCAATGCTAATGCAGCCTACACCTACAACCCCTTAACGGCTTGAAAATAGCATACTGTTCCTCAAATAGCTTGGCATACGAACAATTGTTATTTTTATCACAACACAACCATATGTTCTACTTCAACATCCCAGGTTGGCATCAGGAAACGTTTAACCGTAGATTAAATACACTGTTATAGATTTTTCATAGGTAGCTTTCTGATCATTAGGCATGCACAATGACGTAAGCAACCGAGAGGTTACCTAATAAGCCTAATAAGCGTATTCCCAAATGATTTATAGTTATGTTTGACCAGAATTATTGTGAGTTACAATAATAGTAGTTGCACACTTAAACGTCAACAATCGTTTAAGTAACTCTTTCGTTACCGTTGTTTTACCACACTTGTAACATGGTTATTATGTCATGGAGTGTTGTGATGAGTTTTTAATTTCTATAATTAGATTTTTTTACTTATTAAATTTATTAATGTTAAAACTATGAACTATTTGTTCAAACTACTGGTTTTCTTTCGAACTAAAGGCCGACGTTGGAACAAGACCAACGTTTGGACCAATTCTTTACAATTATCGGGGGAAAATAATGACATTAAAATACATTGAAAAAACCTTAAAAAGCTTTAGATTTTACAATGGATTAAGAATCTATTTGCACTATCGTAATCGAAGGGTTAACTTACAGAAATCATAATCTTTTAACTTTTCAAAACATCATCTTGACAAACTCAAACCGTAACATGGACAATATGTTGAGTCAACACATTTATTGAATGTAGGTGTATTTCAGACAGAATTAGATTCGAGTTTCTAAATAAACATTTCGGAACAGCTCAATTAGGGATCGCGTTTCCAAACAAGCAATTACGTTTGACGAGCTATAAAAAGAACTTGAATGGGAACGATTACCTAAACGTAAGGTGGGAAACAGAACAATATTTCAAGTGATATGATTTTACGGGGGCACTGTACAACATTAAATTATGCATTTATGGTAATTATTTTAAACACATTATGCAACATATTATGCAAAGTGTTCTCAGTTGAAATCTTTTTACGTATTTAATACCTAGGGAAAAACATACACGGAACCATGGACCAAAAAATTTCCCTAACATTTTCTTATAAGTATAATACATTTTAGGTAGTTCTGCTCGGTCTATTAAAAGGGCATTTGGTTATTTATTATTTGCTGCTAGTTATTTAACCAACTTCTATTTGTAAACTATTGGTTGTCGTTTGGTACTTAGCCGAAGAGTAAAGCACAAATCGTAAAATCTATTCTAAAATATGAGAGCATTCAGTCAACATCAGTTTAAACGTCACCAACATTTACACACTTAAAACAGGCTCTGGATTTCACGATCTGATGAGAAGTTTACTTGCTATAAGTCCATAATGGAACACATGACTGACAAAAATATAAGGTCATGACATTTAATGTGGACACTGCAAGTGATTTGTCATTTTGTAGTACAACCCGAAGCTTTTATGTAGGTTCCATGTCTGACAATACTAAAATTTCTCTCTTATTCGGTACGTTTTACTAATGTGGTCGGTCTAATTGGCTATAATACCAGGTTAAGACAAGTACAGTAGATGTTTACGAATCCTCTATTAGGTCAAAATCATGTTTAAATTAAAACAATACATAAAAGATATACAGAAGAAGACTGTTTTAAGTTTGACTCTTAAAAAACTTACTGCTGAGGTGATATACTTGTTGAAGTTTGAACTTGAACTATAAAGATGGTAAAGCTATTACTTTTTTGTCCTAGGACGTTAGGCACGAACCCGGAAATGTTTTTCACGTTACTTCAGGCTAGACTTAGGGGCTGAGGCATTATCACTTAGATAAAATCCATTAATAATTTGGCGGGATTTGAACCCAAGACCTCGGCGACCGAAGTCCCGCGTTTTAACCAATAGCCCAGCTCGCTCTCTCGATAAAGCTATTACTGAGTGCGTATAATCACAGACAATAGACCATCCATAAATAATCCATGGATAATAGATGGAATAGAATAGTCCATAAATGGTCTATTCTCTGTGGTATAATATACGGATTGGTCCAATCATGAATGATTGCATGTGGCGATATTGTTAAAGTTACGTTTACTTTAATGAAGTCATATTAGTACACACAAGTAACACCACTACATTATCTGGTTATGAATTTAATACAATTAAGCAGTTCTGTATAATGATATACAAAAACATAAAGTGACAGGTATATTTGCATTTAATAAAAAATATAATTATAAAATAGCAAAACTAATATTCAACTAATATTTTACTAACGTTTCATAAACCATATGTACTCCATATTATGTATCTTTATAATACAAGTTCTAAATAATTGCTCTAAATGAGAGCATTCAGACGTATTGAATGGCGAACAATTCCAACAAGCCGAGCCATGAATATGCTGATTTCTCCACCGAGGTACCTAGTCTAATCGTGCTATCCAACTTAGTAATTGGACAAATTTAGAATCAGCATTGGCTATTGGCCTTTACAGGGCTTTATAACGATGATCCAATATTTACTTGAATTTTTGCTGCATCAATCAATCGCTCAACATTCCTACTAGGTATATTGATTAAACAATCAAAAGGACCAAACAAGGTTAACACATTATAATCGTACGTGGCTGTTACAGTATGTATACAAAATTTTTATTTATTGGTTGACGGACAACCATACATTTTAATAGTACATTTCCTATAATAGTAAGAAACCGTAATGTACTAGATATATAACTAAAAAATGTGTTCAGGATGCTGTACAACAATAAGATCTTGGGTTACATGAAATATGTGATAAATAAGAAAACGATTCAAAGATGTTTTTTAAGGTGAATAAAATCATAAAACTGAACCGGTTTGAGGTTACTAAGACAAGGTGCAGGTTAAATTTTTAACGATTAGCATCTAGCATCACAAATTAATTTTTAGGTGGGTTACAACTACAAAACCTAAAATGTCATACTATCTATTAGTGGCGGTCCCAGGATTTCATTTCGGAGAAGGGGGAATGACCACCTGGTTCTGGGGGGTATGAAATATCCCATAGAAAAAGGGGGTTCCGGGGGACAAAATGTGGAATTTTAAGCCTAAAAACGAATTTTTGTACGGATTTGAGCTCTAAAATATGCTCAATCTAATAGTATTAATGTTAGATAATAAAATATAAAATATTTCGGGGGGAATATATCCCTCCCCCTGGGACCGCTATTGCTATCCATACAGATGGGCATACGTCTAAATGTAAACTGCGAAAAGTACTCCTATCTTGATAAAAAAGTTAGTTCGATCAGTTAGAAAAGTCACTAACTTTTGATTGTTCGAAATTGAACATACCCTTTACAAGGGAAATACTTAGTTGGTCCTGATCAATAAAACGTTCAGGCCGACCATTCAACACTATGTGTTTAGTAATATTTTTCTTAAAACACTCCCCTGTGTTACTAAAAAATTACAAATCCACATATTTGGACAGGTAGTACACCTAATATTGTACATGTGTTTGGCGTGGAATTGATTCCATCTTGAACCGTTTAACAGCATAATCGTATATCCAAACCTCACAGATCAGCGGGATTTGAACCGAATTCTCTCGTACTCAAGTTCTTCTCTGAACAATAAATAACCAACATTATTGTCCAACACAGTTCTACAAACTCATTGAACGTCACAATTACACTCGTTGCAAATATAAATCCACAAAGGCGTTGTGAGTCATAATGAATCAGTAGGGTAAATAGGCCGGACTCAGGTAGAAGCGCTATTCGTATAACAATGAGAGTGTGGGTGCCAAATGTCCATGATGTCCTAGATACACTCTCGGCTGTATAGGCCATTGGCCACTCACTGGACGCAGTGGGTGATGTTGTAGTAGAGCAAGTGATATGGTTATCTCACCTGATACAAAGACGTAGGAAATACGTTTCAAAATGATTAAATTGAAATTAATTGGAGACCCGGTACAAGTGGGTAGGGAAGTACAAAATTGTTCGGAAATACAGTTTAACTTATTATTTGAATGATTAAATGGTTATAATTAGATAAAATAATAATACCGTACGTCATTTGGTCATTGTACGTGTGATCGACGGTTTGACGATAAGAACAGGGGTTTTATAGGGGAATTTTGTGGGGCAAAAAGTAATTAGTCCAAATTTTATTCCTCAAATCGTTGAATTTTCTAATTCTTTCTAAATAAATATTTACGAAAAAATTAATTGTAAATTTAAAATTTCCACGTAATTTTTATATAGGATATTGAAATTTTACTAAAACACCCCTTATTGTCTTCCCTGTATTCGCTAACCTACTCGTTCAACCTAATTTTATTTAGTAGGGAATGAATATGACTTAAAAATAAATATTCAAGTGAAAATCTAATGAGGATGGAAATTGTTTGTATATTATTTCGTGAATAAACGCGGAATGTAACACGTTTGTGTAGAGAAGCCGTAGAACCTTGGTCTTGTAATTCTAATAACTTTTGTAAGAAAGTAACATAATTGTAAAGCTACCCAGCATTTGACTTCCGATAGAGTCGGACTAGCAGCGTGTAGATATGATGACGAGCACACTTGTGACAAAAAAAGGTTGTAGGTATTTTTTGTGCTTTCAGGTAAAAAAAGGTTGTGTCAGGTGTTCGAAAGACAATATGCATCGAATATATATAAAACACATAATTACATTTTCATTAACAAACGTTTCTACAAAATCAGGACGAACAGAATATGAAAAACAGTACTTGCATTTAAATGTGTACATATTTTGTTAAAATATCTAAACAAGTAATATAACGATCAATAAAATGTTTAAACCCTCTAAAACACGGCCATTTAGCATGTAATGAGCAGAACGGCGAACCGCAGAGTACAAGCGAGGTTAACACATCCGGGCTGGAGAATATAAAATTCCCTTTGGGCTGGGTTCCAAAATCCATTTCCACCGCCAACACGGGCTTTTAACAATCAACTGCTAACACGAGTTCCAATTTATTATTTAAGTGTAGAACTAGTGCTAACCAGGCTACAGCAAAATAAATGTTCTAAATCGATGTTTATTTATATAGGTGTTCGAGCACAATGAAATGAGCAAATGTTAACGTAAAGCAATTTTTGGTTGAATTTTGAATTAGAAACCTGTTAGTGTGAAGGGCCAAAATACATTAAAATTCAAACAATCCTCTAATTTCAGGAAAGTTACAAATGCAATGGGCATCGTCAACAAAAAATACAATTGTCAATATATACAATCATTGCAAAAACTTAACCTAAGAAAAACCAAGCAAACACAGCACGCAAAAAAAGGCTTAGTCCACATAAATAAAGTATTGATAATACAGTAACTTATCGTTCTTGTAAATAGGTATATAATAAAACATAAAATAATTTTCTGACGACTAATTTCCAAAATCTTTTACTCATCCGCCTATCTACACTTGCAATATGTCAGTTTGTTCTAATGTATGTAATTTGTGTAAATTGAAAGTTTTGACACCTTCAATCCCTCTTCGGTAAAAGATGATGATATGGTAATAAGGTAATAAAGTAAAACAATTTGCAAAAAATGTTGTAAACATTTCGAAACAAAAAAAAATTTAATTAAAATTTTCACTAAGAGCATGTTTAATTGAGGACATACAAAAAATGAGGTATAAATCAAATTGTATCTATTGAGGAATGTAAAATTTTAATCATACTTTTCATTCAAGTTACTTTAAACCACTTTGAATTCTCGCCATTGCAGGATATTATAAATATTTTGTACAAAATAGAACATCTTAAAGTCAGCAAGAGCTGTGTTAGGCACGTGTAATAGTTATATTGAGGTTCAACGCCTCTAGGCGGGGCAGTTGCCGCCTTGAATGTCTCAGGTTGTAAATCGTTGCCCACTGGTTTGGTTGGGTTTGGCTACTACCCTGTCTCCAGTCGTTATCGTATCTTATAGCTGGTATACCTAATATTTGGGTATTGATATTTTTATAGATGTTTTAAATTACTGCTATGTTTTTATTACTATGATTGCTTTATTGTGGCAGTATGGCTTTATTTCTGTACAATATTTGACATGAACAAGAATTATACTAGGTGATTCACTTTTTGTACTTTTTTACTGGTTCGAACCCGGTACTTCTGGTATGAAGACCCTTAGTTTGTCTGCATTTTTTGTACTTTAGCCGTGATAGGGCTGTGTGCATTGGTTAGGATATCCCACCATAATTAAGCAGTAGTGAGCCATCTAAAAACATCCAAACCTCTCTTAGGTAAGAATATTTTTACCTGTGACAAAAATTTCTATAACGAAGACCATACGGCAGTTTGTAAACTACTGAACAAACGAAGAATATACTTATTCAACGGATTATTGTCTTCTGTAACTGGTGCCGATGAAAAAAACCAAACACTTGTTGTTGGGAAAGGGTTACTCTTTTAAGTACTTGGTGGTCACGTAAAACATTGTATTTTTTAAATTGTTTAAATTTTTCAACGTCAAACATAACCACAATGTTGTTGCATTCGCTTTCCAATACTCGTTCAAAACTTCGGTTAAAATTTAAATAAAAAAAAAGTCTCTTGAATTGTAAAAACAATAGCTCAATCCTGATGACGCATAATGAAGCAATGTTAACAGTGTCTGTTGAGGAGTCTTGCAAGAACCTCAATACACAGCGAGGACAATTTAATTAATTGTTAGACCAATGATCAATGACATCCTTGTTGGAGCAATATTACAACCTGATTGTATTGTAGTGGGGAATACGTGGATTAATAATTGCAGATATATCGATCTCAGCACTAATCGCCTTTGGATTTAGATTAGATTAAGGTTTTACAAATCTGACACATTAGGATACGTCTTTTAAGGTGAAGAATTGTTCAATGAAAGAGATGACAGCTTAGTCATTGACTGCAAGATCAGTCAGGTCCAGTTTCAAACCATCCAAAGATTTTTGACTTTTCTCAGGATCGACCCCAACAACCTTTAGATTACAACGCAAAGAATTAAAAACGAATAAAATCCAAATACACGATGTACCAAGTATTTAGGTTTACAAGAAGTTAAAACAATTAAGTAACAATAAGTGAAGAGTAATGAAAACCACTAATAAAATAATGTAGTTAAAATGGAGATCAAGACATGCATATTTAAATTTATTTCGGGAGTTCGCTTAGAAATTAAATTTTACGTTCATGATATTTGCTATGGCATGTAGCCTTATATTTTTTCATATTTTTATGCATTCGTATATTTTTCAAGGAGTAAAGTGTAAAACTGATAACAAACGCATTAGTAATTCAGTACTTACATTTTATATCTTTCCATCTAGGATAAAATTAATACGAATAACACAAAAGCCAAAACATTCGCCATAGCTTCAATTGAAAAAAATCCTATACACTATCGAAATCTGTATCGATAAATGATCCAATTGCATCGCCTTATCAAACAGATATTGTCATCTTCAATATTGCAAAAGTATCAATAAAATTGAAAGAATAAGTACTCCTATACTTCTCAATTTCACGATATCACATTTGAACATAAAAGACCAATATAAATGTGTTTTAAAGGATATGATTGCTGTATTCTAGCCGACCTCAGTTGGTGTTACATTTTTTATCAGGCAATCAGCTGTTTCAATTGCATTGTCGTCGTGGACATTTTGTTTCGAATGAGCTTAATTTGTATAATTAATGCAATATCCTATATATAATACGAGTAAAGTTTGAATACTTGTCAACTCGATCCGGGAATCGGCCCTAACAAAATCGTTTACATTTACGGAATAACTAAGTTCTGTGTCAAAAATAAGTTCTAGACCAGTGGTATAGCCAGGAAAAATCTATTTTTGCCATAATATGAGTACAAACCTTTGAAAATTTAACATGGGCCTTATGAGAAAACATTCCGCCATTGTTGTCATTTTGTTTACATTTTAAGACATAACGTGACGTTCTGTACCCAAGGGCACCTCAGCTTGCGCATGCGCAGAAGTTCTCTATCCACAGTATACTGGCAAAACAAAATACAGTACAAAAGGAAAAACATCAGTTGTTACTATTAAGCAAAGATTAAACTGAACTCGATACATAGTAGTCAAGGGTAGCAGTATGGAGTGTGGGATCTGTTTATGACGATTAGATTACGGTATCTGAAATTTTAAAATGCAATGTAAAGGGAGGGAAACAGGTCCGTGACGTAGGAAGTGGTGAAGGAAGTAGTCAAGGCGAGTAGTCCGGAGTGTGGGAACTGTTTATGACAATTAGATTAAGGTATCTGCAATCTTAAAATGATATGGGAAGGGAGGGAAACAGGTCCGCGACATAGGAAGTGGCGAAGGAAGTTGTGAAGGTGAGTAGTCCGGAGTGTGGGCACTGTTTTTGAAGATAAGATTAAGGTATCTGCAATCTTAAATTCTATGGAATGGGAGGGAAACAGGTCCGCGACGTAGGAAGTGGTGAAGGAAGTAGTCAAGGTGAGTAGTCCGGAGTGTGGGAACTGTTTTAGAAGATTAGATTAAGGTATCTGCAATCTTAAAATGATATGGGAAGGGAGGGAAACAGGTCCGCGACGTAGGAAGTGGTGAAGGATTTAGTAAATGCGAGTAGTTCGGAGTGTGTGAACTGTTTATGACGATTAATTTGAGATATTTGCAATCTTAAAATGCTATGGGGAGGGGGGAAACAAGTTCGCGACGTAGGAAGTGGTGAAGGAAGTAGTCAATGTGAGTAGTCCGGAGTGTGGGAACTGTTTTTGAAGATTAGATTAAGGTATCTGCAATCTTAAAATGATATGGGGAGGGAGGTAAACAGGGCCGCGACGTAGGAAGTGGTGAAGGAAGTAGTCAAAGCGAGTAGTCTGGAGTGTGGGATCTGTTTATGACGATTAGATTAAGGTTTCTGCAATCTCAAAATGCTATGAGAAGGGAGGGAAAAAGGTCCGCGACGTAGGAAGTGGTTAAGGAAGTAGTAAAGGCGAGCAGTCCGGAGTTCGGGAACTGTTTATGACGATTGGATTAAGGTATCTGCAATCCTAAAATGCTATGGAAAGGGAGGGAAACAGGTCTGCGACGTAGGAAGTGGTGAAGGAAGTAGTAAAGGAGAGCGGTGTGGAGTTTGGGAATGGATTAATGTATCTGCAATACTAAGACTGCTTTCATATTAAACTAATGATTTTACCTGAGCAAAGCTCGGTCCCCAGGTACTATTTAATTATATGTGCACTTATCATATGATGGTAGACATACCATTATTATGTTTAAGATGTACTACATTATTTAGTATTATAATCAAAATAGCTTAATTTGATTTAACTACCGACAGAGTGTGTTGCTTTCAAATATTTTCGTTCATTTACGCCTATCTTTTAATCACTCCAGAGTAAAAAATAACAACTGATAGTAGCTAAAAAGAGCATTGCTTTAATAATAGCACCAATTATGAATCCCCTCCGAAAAGAAGAAAATGCCAAATTTGACCAACATAAATAATATCCATAAACAAGCGAACTACAACAGTTTTACATATAACCTGATAATTGTACGTGTATAGTTAAAATTTTTAAATTTGTCTCGCTTCCTTAATTTTACAACAATGCTTCCAAACACAAAATTGTTTGGTTTTCAGCTCTACACGATGCCTGTAACGAAAGTTGAACATTCCCATTTTTTAAGGGTAAACATAAATCACTAAACGTAGTAAAAATGCTTATATGGCTTTATGTTTACCCTAGGAAGTACATTAAGGTTATGAATCAAAGAACCATGAAAACATCTATGATTTATTCTACATAATAAAACCAAACATATCCCAGGATAAAAATTTGGGCAAATTTGAATTTCGTAAAAAATAATAACAAAATATTAGACTAAATGATCCCGAATCTATCAGTAACATAAAGCAGATAGGTCACTAACAATGTCTAATCAAAGTTGATGTCGCCAATTTCAGCTTTCCAACAACAGCCAACGGATGCTTCGACAGTTGTAAACGATCTTTCCAACTTTCTTGTCTGCCTGTCTGTCACACTTGTCTAAATAGTTTCAACCTCGAAGACAAACAAAGGACGAAATTTATAGATGGAACGAACTTACTGGATCGCTCTTTTGAGCTGTTTCTCCGGTAAACATATAGGCGATTTAAGGTGAGTATCTTAAACACATGTATGACATTTATTGTAATTCGGTGTAGATACTGTAACCTCAGTATCTAACGTATGGTCTCAACAAACCAAAAATATTTTGTGGACTTGGACCGCTTGCCCAAAAACCCTTGACTTTTTCATATGGAATAACTACTGGAGTGAACGAAAAAAATATAAAGATTAAATTAATACAACATCACACGTAGAGAAATAAACACATTTTATACGTTGACGTTAATGTGTTTGTGATTTAATAACGCTTCTTTAAAAAGTCCTTTAAAGAAATGTTGTATTGAAATGTTAAGAAAGTGACAGAAATATGAGTTAACCAACAAATGGGTAAATGTAATTTTTTTGTGGAAAATTCTATATCAACAAAGGGCAGTTACTTAAATACTCGGTTCCTCGTCTCTTCAAGACAACAAACAAATTTTGAAAATATTTCGAATGATTAGCCAAAACACTGCACTGTAAAATTATGCAAGATGGAAATGTTAAACATACAAAGAGCAAAGCCATCATATCCGCATATTGCAGTAGAAGCACATACGGCTCACAAGACTATACATGATTAATGGATAGTTTCCACTACATTTACCAGCATCAAAGACTCGTCAGTGGCCTACAAGTTATAAACAAACATCAGTAATGGACTTGCCGAGGTGGATTTGTCAGCGGATTAAATAGACTAAGATAAATCACATGCGCTGTCCGTTCAAATCATAGGTGGACTACTGTGGCGTCGATAGGTAGCCCTTAAGAATGAAATCAATTGTAGAATAAAGGTCTTGTAAATCGACGCTGTTCTACTACTGTGGAAATACAGTTTTATCCGTAAATAAAATAACAATAAACAACATAACAATAAAATTCACATTAAGTTCACATTGTATTAACGTTAATCTAAAAGATTATTTATGTACATCACATTCTAGTCCTAATTAACTCAATCACGGAAAACTATTACACAAAATAGAACATCACTCTAAAGAATATTCACTTTTTTGGCGATAGTTATTCATAAGAATTCTTTTATTAGTTGACAAATTTTTTTGTAATTATGTCAATTAAAATATCATTTTCGATGTAATTTTTTTTGCATAGTCGGTAATGAGAATTATGTCCTGCAAATGTGGATTTTGTGTTGTTCGATTTTACAACTTTTGTGTATTCTTCTACGTTGTCCTGTTTGCCCAATATATAATTTTTTGTGCATTTACTGCAGTCTATTTTGCATTTACTGAGGTTACACAGTTTCTCAAACCCCGTCACGCATCCTTTCGCTAAAAAAACAACCGAAACATAAACTACAGTATTCTAGACTCTACAGTATCATTAAAATCGAACACGTTCCCTCCTTAAATTGGAAAAGTGACGCCCAATCCGAGGTCTGAATTTATCTGTTTCATTTCAATCTCTCTTTTAAACCGTCAATTTTCATATAATCAACAAGGGACGTGCGTTTAATGATACAATGTCCCAGCATTATATGAGTCAAGCCTGGAGTTGAATTCCCCGATGACGTAACATTTGGAGTCCCTCAAGGTAGTCTAGATATGTCGACAACTCTTCCCCCAGCTGACCGTTACATTGACTCTGGATGTTGTAAGCAAACTCCCCATCATAAACAATCTAAAACATCTTTTCGTGTGTTGCAAAGTTGATAAGGTGGTGACTTAATGATAGTCTATTATTTTACAGTAAAATTTACAGTAAGAATTTTAGCACCCTTATAATGCCATACGGTAAGCAACAGGTTTATCCTTTATTTAGTTATAACCTATTATAATGTAGCTATCCTATTATGTTAAGTTTTGCAATAACGTATAACAGAAGAAAGGCAAAGAAGCTTGGAAATTAACATAACTCAAAATGATGCTGATCGCCATCTTGTGCAATTCATCCATATTATAAAAACCCACAAGTAAATTACGTTACTAGCCCGAAAGAAAACACGTTTGAATTAATTTTTTAACGGAACTGTCAAAAAACCTCCAAACCACATGTTATTAATATATAATTCAACTACTTATTTTGTCTATGTTTAAGATCCATAGCGTTATTGTTCTAATATTCGTGGAAATACCACAGGAAATTGCTAGTATAATATAATGCTGATAGTATAATTAAATTACCTGTATCCTCGATTAGAGCAAAGTATGAGATATCCATGAAACATTACGTATAATAAAAATTTGGGTCTCCCCGTCAGATGGTCTTAAAAAACTGAACATTTTCACGCGGTTTCAGTACAACAGTTTTATGTCGAATGAAAATGTCTAACAGGTTTATCATTATTTAATAATTTAATACTAGATGACCCGTGCTGCTCCGCAGCATTGAAATTAATAATAAAAAAATAAAATACTAAACTTAATAAGGGCGGTACAACTTTAATTAAACTCTTATAGGGCTGCTGGATTAATTTCGCCTTATGACCAAATTAAAGTATAACACATTCCATATAACACAGAGAAAATCGTCCCGATGTATTTTTTTCCGTTTTAAAATCAATTAATCCAGAACAATATCTACACACTTCCTAAAAGCACCTACAGAGAAAGCACGTACATTTGTTAACTCATATGTAACACAGCGTGAATGAGGCTTTATTAAGAGTGTTTTATTAACAACAATATTTCTTGTAAAATAGACATCTCTGTCGGTAGAATTGCACGTACGCATATTCTCAGGAGTATTTCCCTCCATCTGGTAATCTTTATTAATATTACGACTTTTATAATACTTCCTTCCAAACAATGTTTGCTGTTCGTCCACCTTTTGATTTAGTTTCTACTTTTACAGTATCGAAAGATTTCCCTCTCGATAAGGCGACGTACAACTGACCGTGACTAAATACTGGTTCAGGCAAGTACACACCAACTCGATCAATCGTTTGGCCCTTCGCCTTGTTGATGGTCATGCAGAACGCAACCTTTATGGGGAATTGTCTTCGTTTGAAAGACAATGGTACTGTAGAATCTGATGGAGAGAGATCAATGCGGGGTAATAGTGCACGTTGTCCAATATTTGTGCCAGTTATGATTTCTAAGTCTAAACTGTTTTCATACATTTTCTTGACAATAAGTCTTGTTCCGTTTAGAAGACCTGCTGTGTAGTTTTAATTTCTTAATAACATCACAATGGCACCTTCCTTTAAGACTAATTTGTGAGAAGGCAAACCAGTCATCTCAAGGCTGTTCGCAGTTTCATCATAAATGCCACAGATAAAATCGTAAACGTGTTAGTAAACAAAACGAAAATGCATTTAAAATGTAAACACCTTATCGGAATTAAATAAATATTCAATCATATGTTCGAAAGACAGATGTAAATATTTTTTGAAGGAATCACAAATTTTGTCTAAGATAAGATATTGGAAAATGTTTTGAAACTAAAGTTCAGAGTCAGCTCAACTCAACATACCCTCCGCCCGAATAAAAGTATAACCCGATATTATACCGATAGCCCAAATAAAAGTAGATTATTTAGACAAAAACAAAACAAAAAACTAAACGAAACGAAAAAACGAAAGTTGATATCTATACTCAATTCTAATTACGTTATCCTATTTATTTTCATATAAGAACCTTCGGTAAAATTCCGGCATCATTTGTGTAATTAATTATGATTATCAAGATTGGCATAGTGCTGAATCACAAACAAACCAAATGGTTCCAAAATAGAATTACCTCAACAGTACCTGTTGATTTCGACGGGTTTAACCTTGTATTTTTTATTTTTTTTTTGTATTTTGTATATTGTATCTTAAACCGATGCTTGTTGTGAAATCTGGACATGCATAACTTCAATTTGAAAATTCAACCATGAAAATTGGTCGAGTAGAAGAGCCAAACGAACTGGGAAATGAAAAACTAAATTTAACTACCAATAGAGCAAATTTATTTTACGTATAATCCGGGTTTGGACTGTAGCTACATATATTCCAATGCTTGATGGGACATCTGTGCGTACATACCCTCAATTTGAGACCTCAATCTTGAAAATCGGTCGGTTAGAAGAGCCAAACGAACTCGGAAAAGAGAAACAAAATTTAACTTCTATAAGAAATACATGGAGAGGAAATTTTTTTACGTATAAACCAAGTGGGGTTATAGATAAATATTTGCCGATGCTTGATGGAAAATCTGTGCGTGCATACCTTCAATTCGAGACCTCAATCATGAAAATCGGTCGGGTAGATGAGCCAAACGAACTCGGCAAAGAGAAACAAAATTTAACTCCTAAAAGAAATACATGGGGAGCAAATTTCGTTTACGTAGAAATCGCGTGGAATTATAGATACATTGATGCCGATGCTTGATGGCAAATCTGTACGTGCATACCTTAAATTCGAGACCTCAATCATGAAAATCGGTCGGGTAGAAGAGCCAAACGAACTCGGCAAAGAAACCCCAAATTTAACTCCCATAAGAAATACATGGGGAACAAATTTCGTTTACGTATAAGCCGAGTAGGATTATAGATAACTATATTCCGATGCTTGATGGCAAATCTGTGTGTGCATACCTTCAATTTGAGATCTCAATCATTAAAATCGGTCGGGTAGAAGAGCCAATCGAACTCGGCAAAGATAAACCAAATTTACCTCCCATAAGAATAACATGGGGAGCAAATTTCTTTTACGTAGAAATCGCGTGGAATTATAGATAACTATATTCCGATGTTTGATGGCAAATCTGTGCGTGCATACCTTCAATTTGAGACCTCAATCATGAAAATCGGTCGGGTAGAAGAGCCAATCGAACTCGGCAAAGATAAACCAAATTTAACTCCCATAAGAATAACATGGGGAGCAAATTTCTTTTACGTAAAAGCCGAGTAGGATTATAGATAAATATATGCCGATGCTTGATGGCAAATCTGAGCGTGCATACCTTCAATTTGAGACCTCAATCATGAAAATCGGTCGGGTAGAAGAGCCAAACGAACTCGGAAAAGAAAAACCAATTTTTTTTAATATATAAGATTTCAATGACTTCGACTTCAATTTCTTCTTTACCGGCGCGGCGTTGTGTTTTTGTTTGATTTAAATCGTAATAAGCCCAATGTAAAAATGTTTGTTTTTAAAACGAGTTATAATTTTATCAAAATAAAAGTTTTCCAGAAGTAGAGCCTTTCACCAATCATGTCTTAACTCCGAAAACACCAAAGTCAACAATTTAAAAAAATATCCATAGAATTCAAAATAACAATTTAAAAATTCAAACTACAAGTAGATAATTGATCATACTAGAGTTAGTATAGGATTTCATCCTAGTGTTGTATGTAAAGAGGTCACCGCTACACTGTATTGCCATTGCCACAATACGGGTCGGCTTGTTAAATAAAGAAACCGATCAATAGCAGCCTCGTCATGCGATCCGTCGCCAATTGGAGTTTCAAGTAATGAATGATCGACTTAATTAAACAACTTTCCCGACTCTGCAGCGCCTCGGAACAACTAATTAAAATCATAATTGGTGAACTGGTTGAGAAATTAAAATCCTCGTGAGACATTTCAAATATCTACAGATACTGTATTAGCGGACAGGAGTTCGAAAATGTATTTAAATGTCCAATGTGGCTTTCTGGAATATTTGTTTCATTAATCTCTTGATATTTGTAGACAGATCTCAAAAGATACAGGTTGGCGGTAAAATATCAGAAGGGTGTGAAGCGAAATAATGACAGATTACGATTACTTTAAACTACTGTTTCAACTCGCAAAAGTTCACGGTATGATTTATTAATATTTGGAATGTTTTTAAATCAAATTTATAATCGTACTGTGTCTAATGTCATAATACAGGTACTGACTTTTCAACCATGAACAACTACTTCAATACACCCTATTGACATCACCTTTGTTTCGTCTATTGTTAAAATGATTCGCACGCAGATAAATCTTAAGAAAGACTTATTAACATCTAAAACTTTTACCTAAAACCATTGACTATACACAGTGTAGACTTCCCATCCAATGTAAACATTTGAAGGCAAGAAAATAGGTGAAGTTCAGGACCATCTAAGAGGATACTAGTGTATTATGTTAAATCTGTATTCAAATCCATGCCAACAGCTGATTTATTTATCACTTGACAGAGAATATTGTCATAGTTGGCTTCATATTACATCGGATAGGAAGTCTATTCTGTGGAAAGTCAATGCCAAAACTAAAACACATTTCCGCAAAGACTCGACCAATAAGCTCATACAAGACATGTAGCAGCAGGCAGTCTATCGATCGTTGTGTAGAAGCTGTGGTAGAAGCTGTGTCAGTAGTCTGGCTCTCAGCGTGATTCATGACAAGGTGGTATTTAATTACAGTTCAATCACGTGATAATACAGTTCTTGATGGGGTGATTACTAACTGATTCTCAACCTGTCTCAGTGGTGCTTTGAAGGTTTGGCTTGATTGTTGGAGGATTGGTTCCTTGTTGGAGGATTGGTTGCTAGTTGGAGGATTGGTTCCTTGTTGGAGGATTGGTTTCTTGTTGGAGGATTGGTTGCTAGTTGGAGGATTGGTTCCTTGTTGGAGGATTGGTTTCTTGTTGGAGGATTGGTTCCTTGTTGGAGGATTGGTTCCTTGTTGGATGATTGGTTCCTTGTTGGATGATTGGTTGCTAGTTGGAGGATTGGTTCCTTGTTGGAGGATTGGTTTCTTGTTGGAGGATTGGTTCCTTGTTGGAGGATTGGTTGCTAGTTGGAGGATTGGTTCCTTGTTGGAGGATTGGTTTCTTGTTGGAGGATTGGTTCCTTGTTGGAGGATTGGTTCCTTGTTGGATGATTGGTTCCTTGTTGGAGGATTGGTTTCTTTTTTTAAAAGGTATTTGTTGATAATTAGAGGTTTAGTTTTATTGTTTGCGATTTTTTGCCAGGATTCCTTAGTAGTTAGTTATAACTTGTTTATAACCAAACATTCTAGATTAATTGCATCCCCAAACTCAAAGCCACAACTTAAGAGTGACTTCAATTCTCGCCTTACTTTATGGCGTCTGTTGATTAAAGAACCATGTAAATTCTTCGCCAAAATATAATAAATAAATTCTAATGCACAACAACACAACTTTTTGAATTACAGTATTAGAATTACAAAAGCAATATAACATTTGACTAGTAAATACACCACAGTAATTCATCGAACTTCAGTATGGTCAGAGCAATTTAACTTACAGCTGAATGCTGTACAACAACCAAGTACAAGCCGACTATCGACATTCATGTCTAGACCTAACTAGATAAATATTCATCAAACAGACGGACCCGTGTACTTGATTATAGCCCTGTGCTTCACCTTCTACCCCACCCCCTCCACTGGTGACCGATTAATAACTAATAAACTGTACTACCAAGTCATGGACACACTAACGGTCTTAGTACCATGTCTTTTAATAAAATATAGAAATGTTCGATGAGACGAGACAACGCAAAGAGGTAAAATTTAGAGGCTTCGCAGTTTTAAAATTCCACAACTGTCAGTATGAGTTGTAAACGAACTTTCTTGTATGGACCATCTTAAAACAAATACATGCTTAATAACGTCAATGTTTCAGTAAATGACAAAAACTGTCCTCTACTGCATCTTACAGTTCTGTTTTGGTTGGTGACGCCTTGAATAGTAACGACACATATTTTGGGAAATAGGAGGTTCTGGACACCCATTTGTACGGTTTTGTAAAACATATTCTGATTCACTGCTAAGTAAATTAAAAGAAAAAAATACATTTCTGAAAAAAAACTAAGCAAATATGTTGTTTAACTGTCGAATATACTATAAATATAAAGCACACACAGTAAAATGTAGGAAATTACAAAACCTTTACAAATGAGTAGACCGATGTAACAATTAATGCAATATCCCACCATAAGGGTAGTATAGTTTTATCTACTCATTTTAATCCGTATAAAGCGCATGGGTTTATTGTCGTAATAAAACAACGTTTATGATCCCTTCGGACTGGAATACTCTCAAGATCGCCGTTAACCCAAAGAAATGCGCGATGGAAATTCCACATCTCTCGCGAAGTTCCACGTTTGCATTTGAATACCAGCATGTCTTGTAGAGCAATAGCGGACATCGGGAGGTATTGTGTAAAATCCTACTTAACACGTCATACAGCTAACTACAGTTGGACTTTAAGCAGAGAATGTACACCGATTTGTATGGTAAGTATAAATTATTAAATTAAAGGCAACATCTAGGATTATAAGGTTACTTTTTTATTTTTGTTTATTTTAAGGTAGATGGAATCAAACAATACCCAATTTTAATGAATTACAGATTTAAAATATTTCATGGAAATTTGTTTGCACAGGGACAGTTTAAGTGGATTCTTGACCTACTACCTACAATTGCGATAATCATCATGAACCATATCATCATGATCATCGTGATGTATCAGTTAGATCAAACCATTGGTGATGGGATTACACCAAAACAATATGTTGGTATTTTGCATAAAGTTAAAGATCCTCTTTTATTTTATAGAAAACTTTTTCATTAATTATTTTTCAAAGATTTGAAGCAGCAAAATAATTATTTGGACAAATCAGAACTGGAAGTATTGAATAATTCTTCATTAGGAGGGTTCAAAGCTTAATCATGTATAAATCGACTTATTGTTATAAATTGGTGATCTCTCATTCCAATGTATGTATGTATAGTGAGTTTGTAAATAGCATTTATAACTATGCACACTCCGAACGCTCACTTTGACATCTTTAGGTTGGATTAGAAACATTTCCACAATTTTTATATACCTACGGAAGCTACCAACGAGTTAAAACCCAAAACCAAATTACATATTATAAAATACTATCTGCGAAGTAAAAATGAATGTCTGAAAGTCACCAACAAGTGTAAGAAGAAGGATAAAGAGCGCATTTGCATATCAACTTGTACTGTCCAAGTGTTGAGACTTGCAGATGAAGCGACGTAAACTTGGCAACCTTGGATAAGTTTGGAGGATTTCGAAGATACAGCACAAAAGGAAAGTTTCGAACCCATAAATTATGTCACGGGGATTATACCCTTCTAACCTTGCTTGTATTTTCGCTTCTCCGAAGCCGTACTTTTTTAAGCTATTTGTTATAAAACATATAGTGGCAATTGGTTACTAACGATTGTGAAAAGAATAATTTGATAAGAGGGATCTAACATTTGGCTACATTTGGTATTCCTTATTTACTTGGTTAAGAGGAAACTAATCCACCGAAACTGTTTGGTGGAGGGTAGCCTACAGATCGGATGTGGATGAAACATAATTTATTTCAAAAACAAAATCATTACAGAAGAATACAAATTCTTAGTTTGAAACGGATGCCCAAATGGACTAGTTCCTATGGTTGGGGCTCAAAGCTATTATCCGCACAGTGAAAACAATAAAATTTACACTAGAGACTAGTGATGTGGATCGGGTAAATACCCAGTGGGTAGGTAAATATAAATTGGGTATTTACCCGGGGTTTTACCCCAGGCCCGGGGTAAAAGTTTATTAAAGTTAGAGAAGATTTAGATGTTTTTTTTTGCAATTATTACCCTGTAAGGATAGTAAAATGATGAAAAAATGTGTTAAACAAAATTTCATATGGTCACTACTAGCATTTTACTTATGGGTATAATCGCCATAAATACCCAGGTCTGAGCATAAAGCATTATCGGCATAATACCCTGGTCGCATGGTTGCACTGGTCCTGACTACTTATGATTTTGTAATTTCTATGATAGATAAATGAATTTATTTTATTGGAAGTGAAGAAAAATAATTTGTAAAGTAATAATTATTATTTAGAAAGAATGACAGGAAGATTTAACCTAGTAGTGGCCTATGTGTAAACAACTTATGAAAATAATTAAAATTCAATCTGTAGGATGTGGCAGGATTTAATAATATTTTTGTTCTAGATCTTTTGTTGGTATCAATGGTATCAAAATAAAAAAAAAACCTAATTTCATAAACTTGTGATACAAAACATTTGAATCTATAGCACAATAAATCTTTCAAAATTATATTAAGTTAGACCAAAAAACAGGAGTTACATTTTTTTTGTAGGTTTATCCAAATATATTATTGTTTCCAACTAAGCGGTAACACAGAAAAGTTTAATTACTTTTCGTATTCTGCCATTCTGCCTATGTCAATCAGGCTTAGGTCTGTCTAGCCTTCCAAGCCATTTATACAATAGAAATTTTAACTATCATAATTAAATAACAGTAAAAGTAGGTTTAGGTTCACTATTTCTCTGATGAGGTGTTGTCTTGATTTCATTTCATAGGGAGTGTTTAGTTTCTAGCATTCTCAATCAAAGGTAGCATCACAGGCTTGTTTGATTACTGCACACCTGCACACCCAGCCTGTTTATGTTATGGTTATAAATTTATAAAATGATAAAAATTGAAATAGCCACAGCCTTTTTTAATATACTATTTTTTAGTATGTTAAATTTAACTGGTGTTACTCGATTTAAGACACGAAACCCCATGCTTATTAAGAAACTTTATGTGTTATTTACAAAAAAAGTGCTAAATCATTAAATAATAGGTACTATCAAAGCTTCAAGTTACTGTAAAAGGTGTTATAGGCTATCCTAATTTATCATATAGTTATAACAATAACATATTTAGGGGTAAATATAAACAAATTTAAATTGATTTCATAAATACCCAAAATACCCGGGTATTTATGGATTTTGGGTATTTACCCCGAGTTTTAAATACCCAGGTATTTTACATCACTACTAGAGACTAAATATAATGTAACACAAAATTAACTTGAATGAAATAAGTTAATCTGTTAATAATAATAACATGAAAAAACAAAAAGTAAAATATGAAAAATACAAGAAAAATAGTATTCGCGCATATATTCTGTTTATTTGTTCTGTTTTGTGGAAATAAAATAACAACAACAACGACAGTAATAAATAAATAAATAAAGACAAAAACATTCTACAAACAGAAAAGATCATATTGAATTGCCTGAGACTTGGCTCATACGTTCTACAAACATTTCCCTAAAACATTCACACACACTCACTTACCCACACCAACAAAGTCAAAACTCATTCTCACACACAACACAACTCGGAACAAACATACGTTCACAGTCACTACATTCCACCGGTACTTGCTATGTGAGCTTAAGGCGGGGCCCGGGGCCACACTTGTATTTGTTGGAATAAAAGAATAAAATAATAGCGCAGCTTATTCCTTGCATATGTTACCGGTTCCATTTCAGGCGGTTGTCAAACATAACGCCTAGGTATTTGTACTCAATGCACTAACAAAGAACGCATTCATTCAGCTTCGCACCGCAGACTATATAGACCTTTAATGGTATGTCTGCACGTGTGCAAACGCAAACGCAGCTGCAGGTCGAGGTCCACAGACACCGGAATATTATTTTGTTTAGGAGGGCCAACTCTGGTCGAACCGCTGCTTGACCGCTCAGCCCCACTATAGGCTTATAATACTCCTCTCAATTGTCGCCCTCAAAATGTAAAGCGGCGTCATCGGCATAGATAATAATCCTCCGTCCTCCAATAAGACACAGGATATAAACGAGGAACAACAGAGGCCCAAGCGAACTTACTTGGAAAACCCCAAATTTAATTAGACGAGGCACACTGGAGTGTCCCAAAATTGACACAACCTGAAAACGATCACTAAAATACTGTATGTAACTTTCAAACCACTCCAGTGTGACCCCACCACTGACACCAATTATAGACCTATTTGTGTAATCCCTACAGTCATTAATATTTTTAGTAAGAAGAAAAACGTCGTCGTTTGAATTTCAATCCTTTCTAAAACCAAACCGGTTTAAAAAAAAAAATATTATTTACCATCAAATACTGTTCAAGCTGCTCCCTAACATACTTTTCTAATAATGTTGACGACACAATAAATTGTGAATGTAATTGGCCTGAAATTCACACATTTGATTTTTATGACCACTATAGTAAATTGGGACTACTGATCTAGTGTTTTAAAGATTTAAACCTTTACAACTGAGGCTTTGGTTTTAATCCCACCAAACACAAGTAACAATGTAATAATATCAAAATACTGTGGTTCGGAAATCAACTTAAACGAGCTTACAGAGCCTTTAGAGGTCCGACGAACTAAAAAAGAGAGAGGACTATTCCTAAATTGAAGATCTCCTTGGGAAATTGAAGATCCACTTTTAGATGTACTGTATAGGCTACCTTGGCCTACGTCCATCTATCTGTGAAACAAAAAAAATATGAGTCGGCCAGGAAAGAACATACAGTAACTTACCGTACTAATTCGCATTTGAGAACATTGTTCGCTAAAATCTATGTGACAATTTAATTAAATTGGTGGAGTACATATAAACCATAGGGCAGGTTAAATTGAAAGATTAATGCACACAACGAATAAAACGTTCGATTTAGAATGCTACTTGACCCCAAACAGTAAGAGTCGGTTTGAATTATAGCGACGATAACAATTTTACAAGTTATTTCCACACAAACACCAGTGTAAATCTCGAGTAAATGACACACGCAAGTCTAATCTAAAGCTTTCAAGCTAATCTTAATCTTGGCACTTCAACGCTCTACTATAATGAGATAAAAATGTAACATAATTTGAGTTAAATAGTAAAGTTATAATTTATTTTCTACTACTGTAAGAACTTTTACTATAAAACGTTTAGTTATAGTTTCAAGTGTAGTAACATCATTCAACTTTCAAAACTATGATGACATCGGGATCGCTAGAAAATATAAGGAAGACTATAAGAAAGACTAACATGCTAACATTCATTTTTATATAATTTCTATTAGAGCCCAACCTCCCATCCTCAACAAATCAACAGAGGACAGATTTCATTGGAAATATAACAAACAATCTCTTTCATCTCAGTATGCTAAACATAAATTAAAATAAAACCTAGGCTTAACATGTCCAATATGTGCAAAACCTCAGAACTCTTTCACTCCTGCAAATAGATAGGTTGTATTTGAAATGATGATCAAGAACCATTATTCTTAATTATATTGGTCATCTAAATTTCAAGTCAATGAATAACGGTGAAATATAATCACACCTCAAGAGTTACTTGGGAATTTAGCTAACGGATTGTGGTTAAAAGAGTCAAGTAAAACATGAGTCAAGTAATTCATTATATAGCTCCCTTATCTGATAGTCCTACAAATAATATACATCGTATATTTTTAGAAATAAATTTGATAGGTTTCATTAGGTATTCCATATAAAATGTACATTGGAAATATTTTCCATTTGGTTTAATGTGAAGAGAAGTTCTCAATTACAAAGATATAAATTGATATAAATTGATTTATTGCATGTTCTTATTATTATTGCATGCTCTTTTTCGTTGTAGAGTACTGTCAATTATTACATTACTATTTCTTAACTGTTGAAATTCATTTAATTATATTTTTCACTCATACAAAATAATAAAACTAAATTGCACCACTTTAACTTCATTCAATCTTTATAGCAACTTAGCAGACGCACAGGCACAGCCTATGTCTGCTAATTCCAGGACTAATTAGATAGGAACAACCTTTTACACATGTATATAGTTAATTAGTTATAGTTAATTAGTTTAGTTTTGCATAAAGCCCTTTTTTCTTTTGTACATTTGGTTGTGTAATTTTATATATGTGGTGGAATAAATTCATAATTCATTCATTCATTCAATAATAAGAAACATATTTTTTCCGGTTTTAAGTTGGTTAAAACTACTGTACAATTTAATTTTGGGATTCAAGGTTTTTTTTTTACAAAACTAATCGACATTGGTGGTAGACTGGATTTAAACTCTCCTACAAATTCAAAATTTATCAATATGAAAATCTCTAGTTAAAATGTATCTCCAAAATTAAACGTTTATCGAAAAACAGTAATCGTGTTGATAAACCAAAATTGATTTTACAAGTTTGCACGATTTTATAAACCTTTCTCATAAATTACCATTAACTTTACACAAAGAGAAATATTTCGAAGTCAATTGGCTAAAGAAGACGCAGCAAGTATGGTAGAAACAAGGCCAGTGGATTATTGGGTCCTAAATCTGGTCGTTAGACCGAACCATTTTCTTCCATCCCATCCAACTCTAACCTCATTTGAAGGGAATGCTGGCCCTTTAATATCATCCGGCCACTTGTCCCAAATATACTGCACTAAAATAATACGTCCATATTGTAAGCAAGTTAATACAGTAGATTAATGGTGTTTGTGTAAATATTCATATCTGGCGATATTTTTGGTTAAACTATATAGAGAAAATGCTTGTGCAATATTGAAGAAATGCAAAGAGTCAAGTCATGAATTAGTGATAAACAACGATAAGATAAAATAACGCTGGTTAAGACAAAAATGGTGGCGAACAGCAAATTCCTGGCTTTCTGGTTATATCTTACGACTCTAGCAGATCTTTACTCTTTCAAAACAGTTTCTAAATAAGAAACTGCGAAGCAAATTTTTGTAACTGTTACAATTATCCTAATTATATTATTTAGTGGTCAAAACTATTTAAAACGGTCTTCTTTTTCATTGATATAGTCCTACTAATATTATAAATGAGAAAGTTTGGATGTATGGATGTATGGATGTATGGATGTATGTTTGTGACAAGTGAACACGAAAAATACTGGTCGGATTGGGCTGAAATTTGGCATGATGATAGCTCACATTCCCGATTAACATATAGGCATATTCTTATTTCAAAAATCCTTTTGGGCTCCGCCCCAGTGGCTCTGGAGTTTCCCATGTTAACCTTATGAGAAATGGAATTATTGAATCTTAACAGCTGTTTCAATTAAACAAGTTGGTTCTGTTCTATGATGTTCAATAGCATTAAAGTTACAAGGATTACCAACAGGGTGCAGCACTATTATTTCTTTTACATTTATGACAACAGCTAATTTGCAACCAAAAGGTGAGTGAGCGTAGCGAACGAACTTCAACCTGGAGGCGAGTTAGCGTAGCGAACGAGCTAACCTGAAGGCAAGTGAGCGCAGCGAACGAGCTCCAACCTAAAGGTGAGTGAGCGTAGCGAACGAGCTCCAACCTAAAGGTGAGTGAGCGTAGCGAACAAACTTCAACCAGGACGTGATTGAGCCATGCGAACGAGATAATCTTGAAAATTAAGAAGTTAAACGGGGCAAAGCCCGCGGGTTACAGCTAGTACAGTATAAAGTTGTCAATTTTTCAAGAGTATTTTGTACGTTTAGAACCTTCACATTTGCACTCGCATTTCATAATTTCGATTCAAAGTATCCAAACCTAGCCCTACTTAATTGTGTACTATTTCGACTTTGAAAACCGACACAACACTATAATCATGTATGATAAAGCAATCTACACATATGTGATAGTGTATCTACTAATATTATAAATGAGAAAGTTTGGATGTATGGATGTATGGATGTATGGATGTATGTTTGTGACAAGTGAACACGAAAAATACTGGTCGGATTGGGCTGAAATTTGGCATGATGATAGCTCACATTCCCGATTAACATATAGGCATATTCTTATTTCAAAAATCCTTTTGGGCTCCGCCCCAGTGGCTCTGGAGTTTCCCATGTTAACCTTATGAGAAATGGAATTATTGAATCTTAACAGCTGTTTCAATTAAACAAGTTGGTTCTGTTCTATGATGTTCAATAGCATTAAAGTTACAAGGATTACCAACAGGGTGCAGCACAATTATTTCTTTTACATTTATGACAACAGCTAATTTGCAACCAAAAGGTGAGTGAGCGTAGCGAACGAACTTCAACCTGGAGGCGAGTTAGCGTAGCGAACGAGCTAACCTGAAGGCAAGTGAGCGCAGCGAACGAGCTCCAACCTAAAGGTGAGTGAGCGTAGCGAACGAGCTCCAACCTAAAGGTGAGTGAGCGTAGCGAACAAACTTCAACCAGGACGTGATTGAGCCATGCGAACGAGATAATCTTGAAAATTAAGAAGTTAAACGGGGCAAAGCCCGCGGGTTACAGCTAGTACAGTATAAAGTTGTCAATTTTTCAAGAGTATTTTGTACGTTTAGAACCTTCACATTTGCACTCGCATTTCATAATTTCGATTCAAAGTATCCAAACCTAGCCCTACTTAATTGTGTACTATTTCGACTTTGAAAACCGACACAACACTATAATCATGTATGATAAAGCAATCTACACATATGTGATAGTGTATCACTCAAGTATAACTTGTTAACAATGTTTATCGTTAAAAAAAATAAAGAAATTTCTTAACTTGTTTAAAGCGATAACAATTTCTCCTGATGTAATAAAATTTGCTTGGATGTAATTTCGTTGTATCGGAGGTTTTCCTGTGTGCCCTATAAACTACGAGCTACAGTGATCCCAGTGCTAAATCTTAACAGAATGAAATTTTGCTAAATCCTTAAATCGACTATCGTAGTATTTTAAAACTATATTTAACGTAGCACTGCCGTAGAATGACGACATTACAAGTGTCGATGATTTGACGTCATGATTGACGTTGCAAGTTTTCATCAAATTACACATGTGTTGACGAACATCAGATGGTTGACGACAAGCAGTCTGCGTGAACACATTATGGCATATTATAGTGCTAACTGTTCACAAATTTAAATACAAGTTTTCCCTCGATAACAAATAGCTCTATTGTTGTCGTTCAATCAAACATAGTTTGTGTTGAGTTTCACATCAGTTATATTCAGTCAACGAACAATTAGAAACCTCTGTGCTGACACTATGTACAGTAAAATAACTCTTTTGGCAAAGAATGATGTTTTGGGTTTATTTATCTAGTATACTTGATATATTAATTTAAAAAATTTAAAGCAGTTATTTGTAAGTACAAATACTACTTCGCGCCGAAAAATGATTGTTCAATTTTAAATCGAAAGAGCAATAATTTTGTAAAAAAAAAACTTTTTCCACGTAGGATTTCATAGTTGTTAAATCAATAACTTATCTTCACGTAAACATTTATAACCCTAATTAAATACTAAATAATCTCTGAAAGTATTGTAAAAGTATTTTACAACTAGGTAACAATATCAATCTAGTTAGATAAAGCTGATGTAACGTAGAGCGTCTCTATTCATAACTTCGGTAACTTCCATAAGATCCATTATACGTGAACATACTTGTTACATCCTTTTGGATTAACTGAACAAACTTTTCAAATATTGTTTTCCTTCTTGACGTGTCTTATATTTAGAATTATTTATATTACCTATGTGACTTAACTTTGCTTGTCCTTTGGAAATATAATCAATAGACAAGGCTCATTCAGTTTTCTATGTCCCACCTTCACATCCTAGGTTTAAGCATAAGGGAGTATGTTTTATCTATGGTTTAAGCCTGGAACTGTAGATAACTCCAGGCTAGTCCTACAGGGTCGAGGCATTATGATATAGAAAAATCCATCGGTGAATGACAGGATTTGAACCAGGGACCTCGGGCTCCGAAGCTCATACCGTAAGACGGAAAAAGTTTAAATACACCAACAGACTTAAAAACGTTACCAAACATAAGAATATACATAAATAAGATCCATTTTATTACGAGTAAAAAGAATACTCTTCCCAATGCACAGTCCTAAGTTGATGGAAGTCAATAAAAACGAATATTAGTATTCAAAAATGCATTTTAACTACAACGCTTCCATTACGTCAGCAAAGATTCTCTGACACCGTACAGTTATTCTAGGTACTGTAACGTTGAAAACAATGTTTTAAAATTATGCATTACACGCTGGAGACAAAAGACGATTAAAATTTAGAATACAATTGCACGCACGACCCAGAAACCCAAGGACGACACACAAAGAGACATACTTACTGATGTATGGGCGAGACACAACACACACACTATATGTCTGTCTGTGTTATAATTGTGTTTGCATTATAAAAACAGTTTATAGATTTATAAGTCCATTTCTCATTTCATTTCTCTTAGTCCATTTACGATTCCTGTACAGTTACCTATAGATGATATAGTACAGATTATCCTTTTATTATCCTACCGGTGCTAAATAATGTATAGCACAGAAAATCCACTAATCGAAACTTTTGATAAATCGATTTTTGAAATTTACTTTGACCAAGGGTAAACGAAAGCACCTAGTTAGTAAATTATAGTGTCGCTGAAAAATGCGGAGTACCTAATTGATGAGTAGAATCCCTAGACAGAGGGTATTATTGTATAGGAAGTGAAGGGATTTCTCTATTAGTATTGCTTTAATGCAGAGAACGTTTTACCAGCCTGAAAGATCATCATAAGTTGTTTTAAAGATGCGAACCACCACGCCATCACCTAGCCTACGCAATTGGGGATTGACCAAATTATAACCAGACTAATGTACCTGTTGCTCGAATCCGAGCAATTTGCGATGTATTAAAGGCGCTTTAAAGTATTTTAAAACTATTCATAACAGTCATTCATTAACAGTCATAATTTCCGATGACTTTAAAAGATTCGACTCTAATATTATGGAAACACTCACTGTGTACATACAATTTCGATATAATCAACGTTTCTTGTAAATATCTTATCATTTTTCAAATGCTGGTCTTGTGTTTTTAGTGTTTTCTACAAATGTTTCCCACTCATAGCTGCATTAGGTTGTCCATAATAACGATAAAGATATTATGATAAATTCTAAAAAAAAGTAGGCTACTTATATTTTTTCTACTTGGTGTTCTATGACATTCCTATGTTCATAGTGTATGTGTCAGAATGCTGATACCGTTTATAAGTATATCTAATTGTCCAGGCTTTATAGCTCTTTAATATTTACGCTAACCTATATTCAATAGTAAATATTTCATCTAAACAAAGTCAGTAAATGTTCGTAGCACACGTTTCCAACAAATTAATTAACAGCAGCATGAAATTATCCAACTGAACATAATGTAAACAAATATGTTCTTCATAAGGATAACATAAGAACTTAAAAAGCCACTAGCCCATGAGACTAAAAAAATGTAAGGTCAGTTTGCAAATTCTCACACCTAGTTGAACATTTTGGTAGGGGAGAGTTGTCTAAAATGGGGACGCTAGGCAATATGGGGACATTCCGGTACTGCTAAACTAGTGCTGCTATCAGCTGATCTTTGACGAACTATTGCGAACTAACCATTTCACTCTACTTTGAGCTAGTTACCGTTGATATACTGACTATAAGTTTCATGTTGCACACTTTTAAATATTTGACGATTTATTCTTTGGATTTTTGTTCGTGTCTCAACTGTGTTTTTACGTACCCAACATAGAGAGTTAAAAAAAGTAAGTGTTTGATCACTATCTTCAGTTATTAGGCTACAATTTGTCGTTTCTTCTATCCAAAAATCTCAAAGTGGAGTCTAGGTACGCCATGTTTGTTTTATTAATACAGTGGCGGGTCAAACGGGGACGTACATGGTAGGACGAAATGGGGGCGTCCCCGTTTTATAAGAATGTCCCCATTTTGGACAGATTGTAGGATAATAACGTATACACATTAAACACTTTTGGCATGAACCAGTGTTTTACTACTTTATACGTTTTATACATTTCTAACTGATATACTTAAGGATATAAATATGGTAAAGTTTAATTTAAAAAACTTCAACTCCATAAATATGTTAAAATATCTATTAAGTTGAGAAATTCTTAGTTTTTATTTTCTATAACAATCTTTATAACATGTTTAGTCCCTTTAAGAGGTAATATGATGAGTTTGATGTGTTTTGTATTCAATAAAAATGTTTTTTCATTAAAAAAATTCAATTTTGCATGTGCTCTTATGGCGTCCCCATTTTACCAGAAAGGTCGTCTTAAACGGGGACAATGTATGCATTTAAAAAATATATAATTTTATTGTTATATCTAGGGAATAATTGATCAAAAGCTACCAGTTTCTGTCAACACATTAGTGTAGTCTTGTTCTGTCTAAATTTCAAAAGTTTAGCAATATTTTTAAGCGAAATATAATGTGGAAACCACTAGAGTCCCCATTTTAGCCGACCTTCCCCTATATAATATGTGGAATAAAATCTGAAGAAAGCCTTATTGTTTACAAAGTTTCATGTAGCGTATTAATAATATAGATTCCTTTAGGACAGAAGGATCACACTCTACCTGGACCAACCACATCAGCAAGTCTGTGTCCAACTAATAACTTAATTGCCAATTTCAATCCCAATAGTTTTCATTCCCTTTAGTTGCTTTCAGATCGAGAAATACAAGTCCCGCTCTTATCGTGTGACACAGTTGGGACACATTGAAACTGTCAAACTACTGGTCTATGATCGAAGTCACTGGCGTCGCTGTCTGAGACCAGACAACGTATGTTCTGTTAACTCAATAACGTAGTAACTTGGCTAAAACTGATATCACTTTGACCTAATTGCTAAGCCACAATAAACACTTCTGACAACATTGTAGGCTACTGTATAGTGCGTTGCAACTATAAACATTTAACATCGGTGTTTGATTAGGCGTGTGTTTTTTCACGTCATTGACATGTTCCAAACCCATGTCTTGTTAGTATCTAATGTCAGATGTTTCGTAGATTAATTTATATCCCAATGAAAAGTGGCACTCGGTATCAAAACAGCGCCAAGATTTGAATGCGAGTGCTGCGATCTCTCGGCTATACACGATTTATTAGGTTAGGTATATTTGGCAAATAGTCTCCTCTGATCTCTATACGATCTCACATTGCAAAATACCTCGTCACCCCAATCGTTTAAAATATTACACAGCCAAATCCTCAATCTTGGGGAGCGAGCTGGTCTAAATCATAGAGCGCACTTTAGTTCCCGAGGCACCTAGTTCAAATCCCGCCAATCACCAATGGATTTTATTTAAGTAATAATGCCGCGACCCTCTCTAACCCTCCCTGAAGCAATGTGGAAAACACGTCAGTGCTGGAACCTAGAGGGGAAAAAGTAAAAAACAATCCCCAATCTCACAAAACTTACGTGTATGCAACAGAATTATCTTGAATCAGAATTATGACCATATTTCACAGTCTTTGCAAGAACCCTACCTTAGCACACAACAATGCATATGCATAATTTAGACGGAATAACGACTATTGCCTTTCTACTTAGCCTACAACATGAATTATTGAAACGTTAAAATTTCGTTTTGGAAAAGACAGTAACCTTGTCAAAGTATATTGTTTACTGTAATTGGGCAACCTAATTATCTGTCACAGTAAAATAACCAGGCTATAGGTTTGTGAACAGTAAACTTAACTTGTTGACTTAACGGCTCATTTTTGATCTTTGGACGTTCGGTTATTTAATTTTCTGTGTCGACATTTGCGCAAGTTGGTATATTACAAAGCTTCTGGTATTTCATTTAGGCCCTAATAGAAATCTTCATGGTCACACATAATAAGTTGTGTCAAACATGATTGCAGGCTTTACTAGGTGTGCAAGTGACAAGAAGTGTTCTAATTTAATGAATTCTTCATTAGTGCGCAATTTTACATTGAAATATAGACAGTAATTAACTAATTAGCACTAGTTAACCGATCACCTAGTGGACATACCTTTGCGGATCTATTGCCAACCATAGAAGTTAGAAAAGGTTTTAGAAAACAACGAGTCTTTAAACTTAATGAAGTAAATATATTTACCGGTTAATCAAAAATTTTGTATTATTTATACCTCGAGAAACTTTGTTTAACTAAGTAAGTATATATTTTTCTTAAAAAAAAGGAAATTTATTTGAAACCCAATTCAGTTAATTAGATAGTAAAAATATGGGAAATTCTCTAAAAAGAAACGTTGTTTTAGGTCCAAACTGTAGGTGGATATATAGTGAACTAACGTCTTACCCTAGATTGCATACACTAACCTTTATGTTTAGTTGTACACATTTCCTGAGTAGACGAGCGGTTTTAGTGATCGCATTCAACCTGAGGGTTGCTAGTTCAATCCCGTGCGTGGTCAATACATTTGTAATTAGTCTTTCAATAATGTAGCTATTTAACATCTTGTCGAGCTTCAATAGTAACAAGACCAGCGTTTACTCCGTTCGCGGGTCATGCAGACCAGGGTTTACACTGTTACCTGGTAACACGAAATGAAAAACGTGTAAATTACCCAATCTTAAGGCGGGAAAGCTCAATTCAACCAAGTGATTAAAACCGTCCACAAATTCATCACAAATCATTTTACAACTCAACAACAATGAGCTACAACGAATCACGCAATTGCTATTAGATGCAACCATCCCACCGAGGACGATTGTTCCTTATGTTGTGCTTGAACCTCCACTACACAGCAATTCGTTACAAGCCGTACACACTCAACACTGTCAATTTGCAAGAATCCCAGCATTGCTAGTCTATACGTGTGGACATGATAGTGTCGGAGTCGCAGGTTGTTCGTGAGTAGTGAAAGTGACTTGCCTCATTGATATGGGTCCAGGTCTATCGTGTAGCCCAGATACACGAACCTTGACCCAGGATGTCCACGAAGCGGTTACGTCACGAGGTCTAAAAATAATCTGCGTTCTGGAGCAGAAATGGAAAATGGTTATATAAAGAGTCCCACAGTGCCGAAAACATGCATTTGTCTAAAGAGGCGTTCTACCTCTACGAAATCGTCGGCATTGCTCGCGAACGGCGGAGTGAGACAAAAAATAGTTATTCATGTAACTACGGCTCGTGCGTAACATTTCTCTCATTTGCAGCAAAGGCAATTTGCACTCGTATTACACATTATATTTTTCCTACATTTATTACAGAGCATAGACATAATTTGTCTTTCAAACATTAAACAACACGTTTTAGGTTATGTTAAATCAGGGCGTTGAACGAAATGGGAATCACTGCAACAGCTGATAGTAGTCATAGAATCTTTCGGTGTTACCAACTTATTTTCAGGCATACATGGATTACGTGCCTAATAAGAGCACGCTGTGTTGTTTAGTGGGAATACTGGAGTGCGGCAAAAGTAAAAAGATTGCGGAAAAAGTAAGTCAGTGCAGAAATTAGTAACTTTCTGTACTATAATTAGTGCAAGAAAGCCCACTTTGTCAGGTGACTGTAGGAAAAAACTATTTCTTCACTTTCATATTTTGTATTATAAGTTCTCCTCATATTTTTGTTTTACACCTGACTGTTTTGAACTGACTTAACCAACGAAAGTTTGTGTATCAGTCTGTGGTGATAAGTAATGGTGACAAGTACTGATACGCATTCGATAGCATAAGAAGAGATCTTTTTGTGTTGGTACTGTAATACGAACCAATATGCAACGATAATTGATTAGTAAGAACGATTGAATGAAACTTATGTTGTTTCTCCATAAAAACCCATAAAAAAAACTAAAAATTTGTTTTAAAACACCGGTGCTGATTGAAATTTGTCCTTTATGGTCCTTTTAATTCGAAACAAAATATGTACTACCCTCCTTTCATGTAAAAATTGCGGCTCAAAAGTTAATGCAACTTTTATGATTTTACCTATTAAATATCATAGTTACTCTCATCGATTACCCATGATAAAGGTTGTTGACAAGCTAATGGGAGAAAGTATGTGTCAGATCACTGATATCGTTTGTTTTAATATATATAAGAGTTTAAATGTATATTTAATACATTACGTTTCAATGTACCATGTAATGGAATAATGCAGTCATTGGACTCAATCCCACAATTCTTAATAGTCAAACGACACATTAGGAGTAAAATAAACATTCTATGGACTCTTGAATAATATTTTGACGCTGTAATAGAAGGAGATAAAAACATTAATAACGCGACTGGGAGCTGGCTGGTTCGGTCAAACATGGAGAGGATCTAAAATAACTAAATCAATCGTAGATTGGATATTACATTATAAGATATTGGATCATCCAATATAACCTAATAAGTGTATATGTTATACAATATGGAAGGCAAGTGTCGCATCTTTAACAAATCACAAGATGGAGAGATCTCATCAGAAAACACTTTGGAGGTTTTATCTTTCAGTGCTACGTCGCCGTCGCTCATCTGTCTCCGCTTACACGAATCTCACTCCTTCGATGAACTACCGTAATTTATAAAACTTTTAGGAAACAAAAGCAATGCGATTGAGTATTTCTAACAATATCAGTTGTTTTATGTATTTTGTCAAACCGATAGCGCTATAACACTATCCACTATGAGATGTTAAATTATCGTAAGACTAAATCACCCCGATTTTTAAGTATAACAACTTCATCACAACAGTTGCTGCTCTTGGGTGAAACACAACTTTACAACGCTTTTAACAGGGTTAGGTGTGTTTAGTGACCAAAACCCGCCTACGAGGATGAAAAAAGATTAAAATGATGGACCTCTCAGATGACTCTCTTTCAACATAGTCTATTTTCGTAGTCATATTTTGAATATTTTAACACAACAAGGAATTCGTAAAACTCTACGTTCTCACTTCAAATAACAATACTTTAAATTATATGTACCTTTAGAACATAAGTACCTATGAAGTTGTATTATTCGCCTCAATAGCATCTCAAATAAAACCGATCAACCCAGCGGATCACTGAAACCAATTAAAAACTCTAACATTGTTCAATCCGTACAATCCCTAGCTTCCACTCGACGTGAGTTTAATTTTCGAATTCAATTTACGCAACGTGACGAAATATAGTTCAACGTCACTGCGAGAATCCCAATCACCAATCAATTACCACGACCATTTGTCACTCACGTAATTGAAAGTGGATCCAAAATCGATTGGCTTTGGTAAACACACGGTTAATTACCAAGCGTATGTTTGTTTGCTGTACCACTATCATTGGTGACGTTTATCAATGCCACTGTAATATCAATACTGTCACTTGTATCAATATCAATACTGCTATCACTTTCTACCGGATGACTGGTCGAGGTCAAAAATCATCTAAATAGTGTCTTCAAATATTAAAATTTCTAATTTCAGCTGTAAAATGCTTGGAAGAAAATCGTGACAAATTCCACCGTTTATGGCAACATGCGAAGTCGATAAAGATTCTTTTTGTGAATATTGGGAATTTATTTCTATAGTTTAGTTATGACTTAACGCAGAAAAAGTAGACTATTTTCAACAATAACTACAACCCTCATTGGTTTGGTTTTTTAATTCTAGGTACATAAATCGGCAAAGTGTTGATTGTCATTTTAAAGGGTTCGTCTAATAAGGGCATTTCGCCTATTGGGTCTGATGATGATTGGAGTGTAAAATCGAAATCGATCACCACTTACCATCTTTTATATGTATTTACCGTCTTGTGAGTAAAATTTTTAAGTGTAACTATATTATTGCGGATTTTATTTGACGTATTTTTTGTGCTTTCATCTAATAAGGCGCAAATATGTAGATACTACTTAAATGGACATTTCTTTTACGGTACAAAGAAGGGGGCAAGTACCCGGTGATACAGATTGGACACAGTTGGCCAAAATTAGGAGTTTCCATACTAGCTGTGCAGTATAACCAAGTCAAAAACACAAGGGAGGAAAACCTCACTGCGGAAAAATATAATTAATTCCAGTCCTCGTTGAAATGTATTGCAGAATATATGTGTCCTGCGTTGTAGAACTGGTTCAATAATTTACGAGCCACTTTAAGAAGTATGGAATTGAACTAGCCCAAACTAAAGGTAACTGAGACCAAACATAATTTGGTATGAAAGCTACACCTAGAGGAAAGGTGTGCTACGGGGCGGACAGGGGGGCAGTTTACATGAAAAAGGGCCAGTTCCATTTGCGGGGTGATACCAGCGCAGCAGTACGCCGAACAAAAACTTATCGAAAACTCTACAGTCAAATAGTATTTAGGTGGAATAGATGACTGCACAAGAGAGAATATTCATAGGATCCAATGGGGAATAATTTAAGGAAAATCGTGTGAAAATGCCTCAAATGCGCGGTTGGCTGTGGGTGTCTTACTGCGCAGGTCTCACCGCCATATCAATGACCTCAGGATCGGTGTAAACATTATTTCACCATCAGCTCATCGCCGGTTCCACTTCCTCAGTTCATCCCCCATTACACCCAACCAGTAGCGCTTCGCCCAATAAAAATATCGCTCAGTAATAAACTAGTGTTATGGCTTATCGATTACAACTTACAATAGGGTGTATAGACTATTGGCCTACCGTAGTCGGTGTGGTTGACTTGGTCAGACGTAGATCCAACACGGGCGGAACTGTACACACTAACACACAGCACAGCACACAGACGACGTTGGCATATCGCGTACAACACACGGAGTACGGAGGCGAGCTACGGTGAGGGAATGGCGAGCTGCGCGGGCCCAGGCATAGGCAGACCTCCCACCCTCCAGCATCGACCCGCGCTGCAACCCAACAACCCACCAACCCACCACCCCACAAACCCTACCTCTCTTAACCTCCTTTGCTCTAGTGGCCCTCAAAGGCCGCTGTCTATTCCGACACTGAGTCTGGTCCATTCAACAATTCGGGCACCATTTAGGTCACCTGATTTGATATTTTTCATCCCGTATTTCGGTATGCATTTAGGGGGTGAGGGGAGCAGAGGTTAAGTTTCGAAAATATCCAAATATTGTAATAACAAAGGCCGCTGTCTATTCCAACACTGAATCTGGTCCATTCAACAATTCGTGGTCCGTTTAAAAATGATCTAATTTTACAATCTTCACCTCCTTGGGGCTTAGGAGATATTACTATGGGAGAGGGATAGGGTAGGAGTGAAATTCCGACTCTTGTTTCTTCAGAAATAAGTGACCAATATAAAGATCTAATGTTACACCGAGAGCTGTACTTAGAGGTCCATTTAACACTTACGAGTTCAGTTGGCATCTAACAAAAAGGCCTTACTTGAGCTAATTTACTCACATTTCGGAACTGTATTGAAGAGGAAATGCCAAATTGAACTTTTAAAGGTTGTGTCGTCTTGGGGGAAAAGGCGTTCACTTCTTCAACTGACTAATGTAAAAAGCCGCGATCACATACACTATCTGTCTAGCTAGAGTTTCGTCAACACCATTGATAGAATCACCTAATTAGATTTAAGCCCCCGAATTGAGGATCTCGCTTAAAAGACGAAAGAAGTTAACTTTCAAATGTTGGTTAGTCTTAGAAAAGTGTCAAAATACTGGCTAACACATTAAACAGGTTAGGGTCTTCAGGTATACTTAACCTTGCTTTCATATTCTGGAAGTTGCAGGATTTTGCTAACTCAATTATTACAGTCTCACTCTAGGTCATCATATGCACGATTTCCAACGTAAATATGTTGGACACTACACAGACACTGGGTTATAGAATACATAGTCTACACAAATAACTTAAAGCTTTGCTACAGTCTTCCTCACATAAAAAACCATCTGTAATTTTTGAACATAGTGAAAAATCAATTAAATGAGTAAATGAGTGTATTTCCATTAAACATTACAAAGTCAAAACAATCTTATCTTTGGAAATACAAACTGACCACTTTGACAAGTTGTGTGGTCAGCAGAGAAAATTTCTTAACAAACTAATTCACTGATTAACAAATTAAGGGAATGGAAAGATTTCAAATCACCGAGTATTTCGAAAACCAAGGTTCGATTTATAAACAGCTTCATCTTCCTCCCTATTCGATTTATGGTTCAATGTCGCGCAACCAATAAATTTCAGTAGAATAGATCACCTTCTAAAATACGGCATTTTGTACACGGTGCATTGATATTGGTCCTGTAATGTAAGATGGTAAACTACAAAATTTACAAAAAAATGTTTACAATGGTATATTACGTGATGTTTAAAAGTTTTGAAGCATAAACATTGCAACTGTTTGTGTACATGTTGATATTCATACAAATGTTGAACAGTAGTACGTGATTGCAGAGATAAATGCTCACTTTGAAACTCGCCCTGCTGCTTCTCTTATCCTGACGACGATTTATTTTATAGTTTTCAATTCAACTTAATTCGGTCATTATCTCGCATGAGAAAATTTGCTGTTCACTGCAATGCCTTGTATACCTCTCTCACTGTACATTCATCCTCACTGGTTTGATCTTGTTTACTTACAGTTAGTGATGTGGGCCAGGTAAATACCCAGTGGGTAGGTAAATACAAATTGGGTTTTTACCCGGGTATTTACCCCAGGCCCGGGTAAATACCCAAAAACTGGGTATTTATAATTTGTATTAAAGTTAGAGAAGATTGAGATGTTTTTTTGCAATTATTACCCTGTACGGATAGTCAAATGATGATAAAATGTGTTAAACAAAATTTCATGTGGTCACTACTAGCATTTTACTTCTGGGTATAATCACCATAAATACCCAGGTCTGAGCATAAAGCATAATCGGCATAAATACCCTGGTCGCATGGTTGCACTGGTCCTGACTACTTATGATTTTTTCAATTTCTATGATAGATAGACAAATTTATTTTATTGAAAGTGAAAATAAATAATTTGCAAAGTAATAATTATTATTTAGAAAGACAGGAAAATTTAACCTAGTGGCCTATGTGTAAACAACTGAAGAAAATAATTAAAGTTCAATCTGTAGGATGGCAGGATTTAATAATATTTTTGTTCTAGATCTTTTGTTGGTATCAATGGAAAAAAGAATTAATTTCATAAACTTGTGATACAAAACATTTGAATCTATAGCACAATAGATCTTAAAAATTTTATTAAGTTAGACCAAAAAACAGGAGATACATTTTTCTAGTAGGTTTATCCAAATATTGTTTCCAACCAAGCGGGGTAACACAGAAAAGTTTAATTACTTTTATTATTCTGCCATTCTGCCTATGTCAATCAGGCCTTAGGTCTGTCTAGCCTTCCAAGCCATTTAGGCTATACAATAAAAAAATTTTCATCATAAATGCCCAACAATTCCTGGATATTTAAAAATTAAAATAATTTTGTTTATGTTATTTAATTGGTTATAAGTTGTGACGCTTAGCGCCACTAATTTATATAGTGCCACACAACTAAATCGCTGGCCTTGCGATCGGCGCGCCTCCTTCGGTCTGCCGCTTGCCTTTTTTCGAGAAACGTCAAGGAGCTACGAAATCGAGTTTTCCTCCGTCTTGTCTGTCGCCGGTCTTCGTTCCCTTCGTTGGATTTTCTGATCGTCCGTTTACTGAGATCGACATACCCTCGTTTTATCAGGATGAGTCTATAATTATTAAGTAGAGCTAAGACTAGGATGACAGGCTAGATTAACAATATAAGGGGAAGCCGGCAGGCTTTCGCCCCACTCGCAGAAATGTAATTCCAAAATAATGATTACCTCGCTTAACGAGGTAATCATTCCTAGACATGCAATAATCACCACGTTGAAAGTTTAAGTATTAATTCATTCAGGAATCACCTTATGAGTCCAAATTGGTTCAGTAACGAGTTAGGGAACGAAATTTACCTGTTTTATCATCATTTCCGTTTTACACAAATTAGCAGTTTAGTTTGGAAGGTTAGCTATAGTTCTGTTTAATAGTTAAAAATAAGTAATCAAAGCTGGCTTGGCCTGCTTCTGGTCTGGGTAAAGATTTCCGCCCTCTGGTTCCCCAACAACGTTTCCAATTAAATTGTCATTTTAAGATGGTAGTAGAGTATAGCACGTTCTTAATTGCAACATGCTAGGGTCCTCCAGGCCCTAGCACCCACAGCAGCCAATTACCAACACATTTAACTTAACTAGTGTCCCTGTTGCTCGAAATCGAGCAATTGCTCTCGTTTTTTTACATTGTAATATTTACGCCAACCCAAATTCAAATATTAACTATTTCATTTCAACCAAGTAAGTAAATGTTTTGTAGAAAACTAACTGTTAAATTAGCAAACTTATTGACTGTTTACAATTAACATATGTCCTTCTTCTCGCTTTTAATTTCTGACAACAGCTGGAGTTTCATAAAAGTATTTTGTTTCCCATGTCAATCTTATGGAGGAATACGAAACTTTAAAGGGCCCCAGGGCCTCACCCTCTAATTATTTCCCTAAAAAGAAAGTTTCTTGCACAACTTCACGTTACGCTCTTTCCAATGACACCAAGAACATGTAAATCGGTTCAGTAGTTTCGGAGGAGTAATTGTCACAAAAAACCTGCTTGTGTATTAAATAAGTATAGATTACAATTAATACATCACATCACCACAGAAACCATAACCAGTTTTCACCCCCAATTATCTCTCCTTAGGGCCACAAAATTTATAAAATGATAAAAGTTGAAATAGCCACAGTCTTTTTTAATTTACTATTTTTTAAGTTAAATTTAACTGATGTTACTCGATTTAAGACACGAAACCCCATGCTTATTTAGAATCTATATGTATTAGGCCTATTTAAAAAAAGTGCTCAATCATTAAATAAAAGGTACTTAACTTAGTAAAGCTTCAAGTTACTGTAAAATGTGTTATAGAAACATATTTAGGGGTAAATATAAATGAATTTCAATCGATTTCATAAATACCCAAAATACCTGGGTATTTATGGATTTTGGGTATTTACACGGGTAAATAACAAGGGTATTTACCCCGAGTTTTAAATACCCGGGTATTTTACATCACTACTTACAGTATGAGTAATTTACTTATTAGTTAAGACTGAAAATACCAAGTGAACTTTGAGTTTCGTGATAGTTTGACATTATTCATCGCTTTCTCCTAATATGTGTATATTTTTTTCAAATCAACAATTGACTACGGCCACAATTCAGTGGTACAGAAACAAATGGGAATATGTCTATATAGAAGGTTGCTAGTTCAATTCCAGACTAGGTCGATTTTAGACCTAGATTCCATTTGTAGATACTATCAATTATTGATGCTATCTGGCGAATGTTAGGTAACCAAAGTTTGGATCGTTCCCTCACAAAAACTAAAACATGGTAACTTAAGAACATTTTACAACACGTCCAGACATTTCATCCTGCTTATATAAAAAGCTAAAATCATTTTTAAAAATCAAAACTTAAGGAGAATTGCAACACCAATGTGTAAAGTATGAAACCTTTGAAACCTTTTTCCGTGTTAAGTGTTGACCCAAAATGTGTCAAGAGCTCTTTTATTTGAAGCGTCGCGTTCCGCTTGCAATTAAGTAACACGCGTCTGCATTCACTACATTTCCATTTATCCTACCAATCTGTTCCATCGAACACCACGTTTTTCAGCGCGTTGGATTGAAAATGGAAAGTGTACATTTTATCATGCAATCACCTTGGAGGCCGAGCTTTGCATGAGGAATGTCTTTTTCTATGTTCAACCTTATTTTTCAAGTACGATTTAAGGCGTATACACTTAACAAAATAACGCTCTGTACATTAAACAGTATTTAATAAACATTCTGATTTATTAATGAGCTTATATGCTTAAAAAGCAGAAGCTGAATATTATTTAGCGCGATCTAGACGAGAAGAATGGTTTTGACAACTTGTTAATTAGTTAATATACGGTATTTAAGTTTGAATTAATTTTCAGATAACCTCAGGTCATTGTTTAACTTGTCTTATTAACTTTCAGGAAATTAAGCTTTTTTTACCAGACCAGAATTTATTTGTTTATCTATATTGCTTTGACAGTATAAGGAGACATTTTGAGAAATGGTTCAAACGATCGAACTCTTAATCATAACTTAAAATTTGTATCACAAAAAGTAATACATTTATTGATGTCTTTTAAATTGGATAAGTGTATGGGAATTGATAATACAAATTGTATGTGATTATATTAAGTGTATAAGCTTTTATGCCTGTATCTTGTACTAATTGTAATAACAGATACAGTATTACTAATTGTACCTTTTATTGTGACCGTACGTCTTAGCAATTGAATAACTACTAAAAATATCCCAACTCATAAAATCTAAATCAAGTTTTCTTAAAACAGAACGCACCTCAAGTGAAGTGTAACGAACGACAAAACTTTTATCTTTTCACACGAAACGGCTGAGAAAACGTCACGACTTTTGTTAAGTTCTCCAGAATTATTCTTAGAAACATAATTTTAGTTCTCCTTGTTCAAAGCCAGAAGGTTTTATAACTTAGGACATCTGTACGCGTCGTTGAGCAGGCTTGTTATTTACTCTGTTTGATTATTTACTTTTGCACTTCTATTTTTATTACTTTAGATGTTACGTAGGTTTTTACTGTAAAAGTTGAAGGATTACTTTGATCGATTGTCATCATGCTTTTCTTATCATTGTATTGAATTACTTAAGAACTTCCAACTTTGTATAGTCATAGATTTATCATTACTTATAATCATAATTATTACTTCAACAAATCGTTAACTTGAATACAAGATGTATAAAGCAATGCTATTGTATTTATATTTTGCAATCGATTTTACTCAACTCAAACCAAATTTCGGTCAAACCAAATAAAAGGTAGTCCCCTACACATTTTTTTACGAATTGTTTAACCCAATGAGGTTTTTCTGGATCTAACGCCTACCCCTGGACCATATTATGCCAAAGTCATTGCGAAATAAAACTTTATATAGTGTACTATTATATCGCAGGAATCTTTCTCCGTTTTCAAAATTAATAAACGGCGTACTGATCTTTTTCCAAACATGCCGCTACCCCAAGTCGGATTCTTTGACTTAACAATACAAAAGAGGCTCTGACATTTACTAACAAAGAAATCCCTCGCGCATCTTCGTATTGGTATTTCATTATTTCGAACCCTTTACACAGGTATTAAATTGGATGGAAGACAAGTTAAAGACGGTAGGCCTAGCTAAAAAGCTAAATAGATCAAATTGATAACCTTCGATACGTTAAAGACTGTCTTTACTGTTGTTAAACATTCGTTAACTGCAGTATAGCATGTTTTATTGTGTACACTTTAATTCCTTGAAGTATTGTTTACAAGCTTTATCATAATTACAAGATGAGAAAAATAAACTAATACCTTAACGACTATTCTAGAGTTTTATTTTACCATCATTATATTGGCAAGAGCAACCAAAGCGTGGTACAGAGCAAAAATGTTGCAGTATATTTGTAATGGACAAAACAGGTGATAACAACACAGTACGATAGCAAACCTGATGCATTACTTTGTGCAATGCTAAGTGCAGAGATGCTAAACTATGTGATGAGATATAAAAAATATTAAGTTATAGTTATGTAGAAGTGAGTCAGTTAATGCTTCACACAAGGGAGACGTAATAATGTTGGCAATGTAAACAAACTTGCACCGAAGAAGTTTTGAATGTATCATACTGACCGCCAGGAGTTAAATCAACATTAATTGTCTGCAATGCTTAAATGTTCAGGTCAGGTTGATATTTTAATTCAAATATACAGGGTGTCCCAGAACTCTCTACCAATATTTTAGGGCATTGCTCCTGGGTAAGAAACATACCTAAATATCATATTTAAATTGTCCGGAAGTCCTTGGTTACTCACACAGCCGCCATTTTGTTTTTTTCAACTAATTAATTTTTTCCTGAAAAGTGGTTAAACATACGAAATTGAAACTTTGCACAAACATTTATGACAACTAGACAAAGCTACCAAAAAATTATGAAAATTTTTCAAATTCATAAAACAAAATGGCGGCCATTTAAAATTTTGTTTCTTAAATAACTGGAAAACCGTTGATTTTACCAAAATTTTAAACGGCTGCCATTTTGTTTTATGAATTTAAAAAATTCTCATAATTTTTTGGTAGCTTTGTTTAGTTGTCATAAAAGTTTGTGCAAAGTTTCAATTTGGTATGTTTAACCATTCTTTAGAAAAAAAATTAATAACTGAAAAAAACAAAATGGCGGCTGTGTGAGTAACCAAGGACTTCCGGACAATTTAAATATGATATTTAGGTATGTTTCTTACCCAGGAGCAATGCCCTAAAATATTGGTAGAGAGTTCCGGGACACCCTGTATTTCGAATCTAATTAACAAGTGGATTTAAATTATAACTAGTTCCGCTCAATATTGCAAGCAGACAACTACATTGCACTCCTAGTCTTATTTACATTTTATACAAATAACATTACAATATTTTACTTTAATTTAAAAAAAAAAACATCACCAGCTGTAAGATAACCCCTTTTTTTTGTATGGATGTAAACAAAATTGTTTCATGGCCATCTGTTTTGATGTAAACAAAATGTAAACTTGAAAAAGTTCAGATGATTAACAACTTCAGCACAAACTCTGAAATTTTAAAAGCCGATAGGAGGAAGGGCTTTCATGGGATATCAGCCAAACCAGCAAAAGGCACATCTAGAGGATAAGAGCAAATTGATACCCAATATGCCTATAAAAATAAATATTTAGGGGTCAATTTGCTGCACACAAAAATCTAACAAATTTAATAATATAGATAAGGCAATTGTTTGGATAGGGGTTTTTATACGTCAAAACAATAAATTGAAACGTTCCTGTCGGAAAGGACTGAAATTGGCAATCGGCCCAGTATACGTTTTTAGAATGACAAGACTGAACATTCTCGTTTATTACAAAATAGGTTATGAACTTGAAGTTTTCGTCAATACAGCATGTAAGTCAATATAACTAGTTTCTTAGCAATATAGAACCATTTACACTTAGCAAAACATAGTCAAAATTGTAACACATTTCGTCAGGAGTTAACACAATATTAAAACACTCGTAATATTTCGTGTATTCGATATCTGCATCTAATAGTTTTTCTTGGCCACGCGATGGCGTTCTAATGTTTTCTCAAATAATGTATATCAAAGTTTTAAGTTGTTTCTCATTACAATAAGCGTTTTTGACCATTTTCTCGGACTTCTGGGGTTCAAAAACTGCTACAATTCTCCAAAATCATCGATCGAAAGTGCTTTCACGACAAAAGCAAAACTTATAGTCATTGTAGCAGACTTAGGAGCAAACATTAATAAATCTATTTAATTTATACTATAAGGGATTTTTCTGTAACAAAACTTTTTCAGCCGTACATTGCAAACCTTATGATCTAGCGATCATTGCACACCTTATGATCTAGCGACGAATGTTAAGATCATTTACTTTAGGGCTTTGCCCCCCTGACGTTTATTGCATCTATATAGTCTATTGTAAAAGATCCAGTTATGCAGACCAACTTTGTTATTATTTATTTGAGACTATACAGATACTATTGTTAGCCTCATTCGTACGGATCCTACTGCACACTAGCGCTCAGGTCTCGTTTGGATCACTCTCGGAGCACCGGTACAGTTTACCAGGTACAGGTAGAGGATACATGGGCGCTGTCTACTAGGTCAAGGACCGTACAAGGTGACCCGGCAAACGAGGCTGAGTCTATCAATATATAAAATATCACTACCAACATCACAACTTTCAATCATCACTGACGCGTTAACATGGACCTCACAATAACTCTTATAAAATAACACGTGTCTAACTCGGCGTGATACACGCATTGTTGTCGTTCAATTTCCAAAATCAAATTATATGATACAACATTCGTGATGCTCAATCAAAATAAGATGAGACCTATAAAGTTGGGGTCACCTTCTTCGCCTACATGGTGGAGAAAGTGTTTTTGTCAAAATTTTCGAGTTTGAGTTTTAAGTAGATGTATCCGTGTTGGGTCCCCCTGAACCCAAAAAAGTGGTTTTCGAAGTGATGTTTGTGTGTGTATGTAGATGTGTACAGAGCTTCAGACCACACCTGTGGTCCGATTTTGACGAAATTTTGTATGTAGGTACTAACTCATGGTATATCCAGGAGTTTTTTATTTTTTAAAAATTTTGATGTTAAATGGCGATTTTCCCATAAAAACCCATAAAAAGCTGAAAATCGGATTTTTTCGAAAATGGCTCGAACAATTCTGATAAAAGCTTAGTATGTTATAGACCTTTAAATTCTGAAGAAAATGGTACAAATCCAATTTCCGTAAAAATTACTCATCCAAAGTTATTGTAACTTATGTTATTTTCCCATAAAACCCCATAAAATAATGAAAAACCGTATTTTAGAAAAAAAAACTGTGTTTGACATTTACTTCCTGTTATCATAGGTTCTTTAAATTAATAAAACCTCAAGGGTAAAATATAATAAAAATATTACAACTAGTATATTTTACATCACAAACTTATCCGCAGATAAGCCACGTCAATTTTTATTGCAAACTAGTATAAATATTAAGTGTTAGCTAAAAACTATACAAAGCCGGAGATTACACTGTGAAATCAATATCTGACCGAATTGTAATCAATGGTAATGTAATTCTGCCTAATCATCTGAAAGGTAAATGAATTATGTTTAGACCATTAAACCCAAATAGGATCCACCAATTACGTATATTTCAATTGAAAATCATTAAACCCAAATAGGATCCACCAAATAAGTATTTCAATTGAAAATCATCTATGTCACATTACATTCCTATTGTAAACACCTACATATCTGGAAACCCATGCTTACTCGATCGTTTGTTATAGTATTTAATTTTGTAATTGTAATTAATTTCATATCATAAAAATCTGATTCACTAAAAGGGATAATTAATTAATCCCTTTTGTTATGGCTGAACTGTTTTGAATTTAGGCAGATAGAGAGAGTTTGATTTATATACAAAATGTAATTATAATTAGTCAATACAACGTAATCAGATTTATTTACCTTAAGTAATATTATTAAATAAAGCGATATTGTTTGTAAACGAATCACTAGAATTCAAACAAATTATGATTGTTGGACCATTCAATAGGCTATATTGTCATGAAAAGTTTTCAACAAATATTTCAAATAGTTCAAAAGTAACTAGCAACTGCTTTGTTTGGTTTCTAAAAGTTTTTAAGAATAAACGAGTAAACGCTAGTATAGTGATTAGAGGGCTTCTGTTCTTGGAGATCCGGGTTCGAATCTTTCAAATCACCAATAGATTCCAATGCGGGGGTATTATAATACATTTAAGCAGTATCGGCATTCTGACACACTTTTTCTCCCATTATTGAGGGCTAGTCAACAACCCTTATCGTGGATACGCGATGGTAGCAACTATGATAGAAAAACGCAAAAGTTGCAATAACTTTTAAATTGTATGTTTTACAGCAAAGGGGCTGTACAGTTGTTTATGAGATTAGAATTTTCTTTATTTTATGGGGTTTTATGGGAAAAACACATATCAAATAAAAATGTCTAAAATATGGATAAAACGCATGGAGAATCCAAGAATAAAGGGGTACACCCCGAAGAAAAAAACTTGTAGCTTCAAATTAAATGACCCATAATGACAACAAGGAAATAATACATGAGGTAAAAGGGTAAACTATATTTTTATTATCTTTGGTTTTGCTCGATATAATAGAAAATTATTACTTGAGAGAGGTTGTAAGCATGCATTGCAATTTGACAGTATGAATTTCAGTCTAGACAGTTTTCCAAAATGAAGAATGTTCTTTTGGCCAAGGAGAGCTATTTCTTTATACAGATTGAACTACAACTTATGTTAAACGCCGAAAAAACACCGTGTCAAAGCAATATCACATAGCTAAAATACCCTCGCCGCAGGAAACCTGCAGACTAAGCGAATTTCCATTTGCCTGATTGGATTTACACTAAAATGTCTCCATTCATTCCTTATTTAAATAATGACTTTACCGAGTACTTAGGTTTGCTGCAACAGGGAGGGTAAAAGTGTGTTTTTTTGTTGTTTTTTTTTTTTTTTTGTAAAATATTATAAACTGAGACAATTCCATTTTGATCAAATTTGGGAAATGCATTTATTCCTTACTAAACTTAAGTTTAGTACTACACTTAACTACACTACTACTTAATTACGTTACTACACTTAAGTTTAGTAAGAAATAAATTCATTTCCAAAATTTGATCAAAATGGAATCTTTTGCGTAACCATTAGGCGCATAATAAAGCTTCAATATACCAAATTATTACTTTTAAAGCTCTACAAAATGGATTGGAAATAAATTGCAAAATTTTATGTTTTTTTTATGGGAAAATCCAATTTTTACCCCCATAAAACCCCCCATAAGCCCCGTTCCCATAGTCAGATCATGCTGGTTTGCGAACTCGTTCGAATAAATATATCAAATTTCATCAAAATCGGATCATTTTGCTCGAGTTATCGTGCTAACGAATACACACACATATATATATATGAATTTGAACGGATGGTGTTTTTGGCCTCTAGGGACCTCAAAACGAAAAAGTAAATCGGCCCCGGGTCCAGGTCTTACCATGAGTACAACGGTAAAATAAATCGTGACTGACATTCTGGACCAACTGAACTGCTGTCCAATACCAATAAAAATCTATAATGAAACTGGAAATGTGTTCGGTCTGCGTCGCCGAAGCGTCAGTTCACTTCAGTGTTAAATGTTTTCCCTGGATCGAACGCCTACAAGCAACAGTAGTTATCGTTGTACGGCCGGAGCGTTATTGAATATCCTCCACATTTCCCGTCTCAAATTGAGGCGCAGTCGTTAAAAGTTCAGATTTTCAATAAACGGTTCCAGTGTTTCATAGACATGTTGTCACGCTGTTAGGAATGAATAAATGAAAATACCCTTTTTATTTGAGGCCAATTTAGAATTACATGACTCTTTCTTACAATAAATCCAATTAAGAAACAATTATACACAGGACTACTGGTATAAAATATTTTCTTTAAATATCGCTAGTAGAGGAAATATAAAATATAAAGTTATTCTCTAACATACGTTATGGATAAGTAGGATTAAGACAAGCTTCGAACTGTTAGTATGCAAGTGTTAGTTGCATGAAAATGAAGACGCACTTTTAAATCTACGGGCCGGACTACACGAGCGTATGAAACGCCACCGACCGTCTGCTTTTTTTGCAGAGCCAATAGCTTTATATGATGTGGACTACACGGGCGTTTTGTCTGCCTGGTGAGGACGCGTAATTCAGGCGTTCGGCAGATCTAACGCCTCTGGATGCGTTAAATACGCGGGCAGATCGTCGGCTCGCCGGACTACACGTAGCGGCAACTAGCATTTCTCCTGCGCGTTGGCACATCCCTCCCATCACTTTGGCAAGTCCAATTCTGCACTACTTGTTTTAATTGGAGTCGTCTGATTGTTTTTGTGCCTAAATATTTGTATTGGTTTTGTTGAAAAAAAAAAAATTTCTGAGTACATTCTGTTACTAAACAACTTGATAATGTTGGGTTTGACTACCAAACGCCTCTTTGCACGACGTTTCTTCTTAACAGCCTTCAACAACAGCATACCAGCTACATATCCGACCTGTACAGTATCGTCTCCATTGGAACGGTCCAAATGTCAGTCACATTGGGCGAGCATAGTCGGCGGCGTTCTACGCTCGTGTAGTCAATGCTCTCGCGTTCAATACGCTGCTGATTAGCTGATTGTCGGCTTCGTGTAGTCCTAGACATTTTTGCGCGTACTATCGGCGGCGTTTCATATGCTCGTGTAGTCCGGCCCTACGTAGAAAATTAGAGAAACGCTAGTGACAGAAGGGGAAAGGAATAATAGTTATAAAAAAACTGGTACACGTTTTAGAAGCACGTGTACGTAGGGAAAATTGGAAAAAGTTGGGTCGCATAATCATAGTTATTTTTTAAGTTTTATTGATCGTTTAGCAGATTTAGCTCGATTATTTCAAATTATGTAAATCAAACTGTAATTCCACAAACTAGGGACACGAATCGTCGACCTTTTTGTTGTCTTGAAATACGCAACGATCATTTACACAATTTAGCCTGTATCTGATTTATTAATTTCTCCATGACCTAATAACACCCTGAGTGGTACAATGGTGTTCATCATTTATGAACATACGCTATCTTGTAAAATAGGTGTAATGAGAACAAGTACGTTGAACAGGAATAAAGAAAAATCAATTATCAAATGAACATAGTAAATACCTAAATATACTTTCACGCATCATTTCCGTTCAGTTTAAGTAGCTCGATTAAATAACAAACAGATAGACATTTTCAGTAGTATTTATTATAACAATCGCAACATGCAATGGAACCCTCTAAGCGTTAACAATCAACAAGTAGTGAAAGTTTTAAATAGCGGACGTACTTTAGCATCACGCGAAACACCTCGATATTTGCTTACGGATAATGAATAATCACAGACTCGTTGATTAATTTGCATAAAGTCTTAATATTCTGTGATTTGTCTAATTATTTAAAACAACAAATTGTAAACCACGATTCTCTGATGGAAGCAGCAGTATAGATAACGACCACGCTAATAAAATAATTATCTTTAAAAATGTTTAATTTTTTGTTCTATTCATCTACAGATTAAAATGTTGCTTATGGATTAGCAAACCATATGGATATCCTTAAAACAGTTATTAGATATTATATTCACATCCACTGATGCTTTAGTGTGTTGGTTATTTCCCCTTTAGAGATTACTTTAATAACTAAAAAGTGTATTTAGACTGAATGGTCTTCGCAAATGTTAGGAAACTACTCAGATTCTCTAAGTATCAGCCAATCGTTATGACGTTCTCTCGTGATATAAGTGTAGGGTTTTGTCTATATATTTATCGCTTATAAATCTGTTGTTAACCCGTTTAACCTTAAGCTGTCTTCCCTTGCACACTGCATATCATACTCAATTGTGTTACCAACTAGTTAATTTTCTTAAAAATTTTAACTATTCTTGTTTTTGATCTTGTTATTTTATCTTGTCATGTCTACCTAGCTTTTTACTGTTATATTGTTCATCTAATCATTGCATCTTTAGCCAAAAGCCTGTCAACAATGTATATATTATTGTAATTAGAGCTATCCGTTGTAAATATAATAAAAAAACATGATAGATCAAACAATATAGATAATGGTAGAGAAATCCCCCGCTAAACAATATGAGTATTTTGTGTTCGTCAAATACTTATTCAGAAACACAGCCCAAACCGACTACAAACTATCACCAACTTCAGCAATGCTTCAATTATTTATATTCATAATAAATACAAATAAATTTAATACACATAAAATGGTTTTATTTTGTGCGAAAAGGAATGGCGTTGTTGTATTTGATATTTTAGAGCTTTGAAACGTGTGCTAGAAATATTTTGCTATATGAAAACATTCAATACAGTATTATTTTATCAAAGGTATGCTAGGCTGAACTGAGAGCACAATCAGAAGGGAATTTCAGACAATGTTTTGATTTAGTTGCTATACTTTACACAATAAGCTGTTTCAAACTAGTACAACACCATAGAGTATTCTCTGGGCTTGAGAGGTGGTTTGATATAGTTTCTGTTGCAGTTGAACTAGTATAAACTCCACGACTATATTGGCCACGACGATTATTTTTTTGGTTTGTGTCCAATAAAAGTGTTGCATAAAATATATTTCAATTGTTTTAAAGTTTTTGAGAATACTGAGAACCAAGGCACATATTTAATTTGTGAATTTGTCTAGGTTGACCTGCTTTATATATAAATTTGCAAGGATTTATTATTAAGGATTAAATTCATAGGCATAGCGTATTCAAAAGTATTTTATTAGCCTATACCACTACTTATTAAGACATGGACGCAAATGGGTTATTTTAACTTAAGAAGGATGAGGGTAGAATATAGTAAGATGCCTTGTGTGGTTTACTGACTAAGAAGCTGTTTCGTTAGCCACAATCATTGAAAACCCAAAGATCGAGCAGAATTATGTCCCGTTATTTACATTAACACTACTGATTTTTCACAGGATTTTCTAAAAGATTGTAACAAAAGAGTAGAGGTTCTCCCACAGTTATATGCATGTATTTCCCAAACAACCCCTATAACAAAGTATTTGTTCTAAGGAGGTTTTCAAAAACAAAAAACAGTTAAAATAAATTTTTATAGTAGGAAATTACATTATCTGTTACTAAACTAAAACGCTAGTTTTACAAAGATTTTCATTACAAATCAAAAATTTGGCAAGATTGGGCACTAACTCGGTTCAATACTGGGTTTCTCGTAGACACCAAATCATTGTCTTTTGTTTCAGTAACCGCTAATCCTTGTAGTTAATTTGTCTTTTTAATGTAACTATAGGGAGGTGATTTTAGTAACACAATAGCGACGATAAGTGGGTTTGTAGGAATATATATAGATGCTCATAGTAAGTATCATAATTTAACTAAATCTATTCAGAAAGTCATTTTTCGAGATAGTTTAGTTACAAATAATATTGACTGAAATCGAATTTCTAAGTTTTAATAATTAAATTATCATGAAAATTATTTGTCCGCCATTTCAAAATACATAAAACGTTTATAAAATCTAGTTTCTTACTTTTTAATTTTACTATTTGCAAAGATTATTATTTAAATGCTCAAGGATTGCTAAATCATTTAAAAAACATTATTTTATCGTGAAAACCTCTTTTCCACCGAACTGTCCATTTTAATCCAAACGTTGACAGCTTGAACGTCAATGAACAATTGAAACTGTTCTATAAAGTGAGTTCTACATTTACTATAACAAACTGTCAAATAAAATATTTGTCAGTAAAAGATTATAACACCTTGTAATCATGTTTTCCTCGTGGATTCGTTGTTAGTTTTACTAAAATACAATTTTTTTTAAATTTTACTATCTTCTATTACTCGTTCATGTTATTTCAATATACATGTTAATCCAATACTGGTTTAAGTAATTTAACAATACAACTAATCTAATCGTTTATGTAAATTTATGCCTATGTTAATCTGTACTAGTTAGTGTAATGTGATGTAATTCAACACAATTCTAATCCGGTAGTAGGTTATATAATGACAAAAATATACTAATCTATATGTAATCATCGTTTATGTATTTTATTCCGCTAATTTGATACTTATTTGAGTAATTATTTTATTTACGTAACTTAAAAAATTACCTAGCTATGTATATAACTAATGTAATTGTGATATTATACTCCGTAATACAATTTAACACACTATTTGTGTACAGTTTTACTAATATTATAGTACAAGTATAATATACGATTTGATTAATTGTATAATGCATTGCTGTGGTATTATCATTGTGGTAAATTACAGCAAGTCTCCTTATTTATTATGGTTAACAAAACTGCGCAACAGCAAACAAAGTAGGCGACTTTACAGCTACAATTCCCTAACAAAATTATCGACGAACCCACTATAAAGACCCCGCTCATTGTGGAAAGGTTGCCCCAATCGCAAAGTTTTGACGAGTTGGGGGATTTTCACAACTATTTCACAGCTCATTTGGTCTGCAGCCCTCCAAGTTGGGTCTTTGTTCATGATCGATTCATTCCCTCGCCGAGATATTCTCCCTCATTGGGGATTTTCAGCTTATCTTTGTCTCACTTCTGCCTGAACAAGCGTGATAATACTTAACTTTGTGAAGCAGAAGATTGGCAAACCGTTAGAACAGTTACCCAAATTAAATAATGCAGTTTTAGGAAAGATTTTAAAAAAGGAAAACAAATTAATCCAGACCGATAGGGATCTAAGTCGTCCGGATTAGTGAAACTCAGGATTAAAGTATATAAATTTAATATGTCGAATATCTACAGAATTCCAGTCGTTTAGAAATTCCTTGTATAAAATAATACTAACCCTTACACTCACATAAAAATGCAGTGTATTCTTAATACAAAACTCTGTCAAATATCAGAAGCATTGTAAACAGAGACTCATTCTTAAATAAGCAGAATGACGTTTATGCAAAGCTGTCAAATGGTTGTCTGGAAACAAAGTCTGTATTTACAGTATCCGTATCAATAAGGGTTTACTGTTTGCAAAAACAACAGCACTATAAAATCATACGAAACCTTTTATATGACTTCTTAAAACATCTAGCATACGTGACGATCATCGATACGGAATTTATATAGAATTATTTGCATTTATATTTGAATAATCTCTCTTAAGATTGATTCTGGATCCAGATGCAATGTGCCAATAAAATTATTGGCTATCAATAAATGGTCAAATTTAACAGAAGGTCCAATTAAACCATGGTGTCGACCATTTCCTCATATGGACGTCAACTTAACAAGTTTCAAAGGGGTAAAAAACTAACATCATGATAGTTTGTCTTTGATTACTCTATGGTTATTTAATTGATCAGCTGACTGGTTTAATATAACAAACGTTGTATTTTGTTAAATTTCAGAAGAAAAAAACTATTTTAACAGCTGATTAATTAAACAACCATAGTAAAACATTACAATAGCCACTCAGAAACAAGCGTTATTATTTATTATTATTATGATTTATTATTATTATTATAATAACCGTGAAATAACAACTAAGATCTCAAATGAACTGTTTCCTCGTCCACTTAGCCTTCTACAATTTTCAAAGATAATATTAATCATAGCTGATTAAAGGTAACTTTATGATTTGAAGTCCCCCTATTTAAAAGTCCGCAGTCGTAGGCCAGTTATCAGCAAGACACTATCTTGGGGAAATAAATCTTGCCTCTAATGGTACAACGGGAACCAAACGTCCGAGAAATAACCGAGCATCCTCGTTTACTTCAACTACTTTACAAGAGGGATTTATTTTTCAACCAAACAGTTTCTGTACATTACAACCTATGCACAATTTACAATTCAGATTAAAGAATTTAATATTTTTTGTGCATGCTTTTCGAACCTGCTCTTACTGAATTTGGACAGGAAATTTACACTGAAGTAAATTTCCATTATTATTCTGGACCCCATTTATTCGAACTTTTCTTAATTTTTACAACCATTTGAGAGGAGTTTGTTAACATTTCATACAAAGTTAGGGATGCGCAAATGAAAACATCGTAATTTTTGCAGGAATTACAGGTTTTATTAGTTTACTGTGTTATTTTCTTCATTAAAATCACACTATTCAAATGTAATCTGTAATAGGTGCGTAAACGAGATAATTATCGAGATAATAATCACCTTTTACAAAAACCAACCGCGTATCCAAAACGGACCAGGAATATATTTCTTTATAGCCTTTACATACAGGTTGTTTAAGTAACAATGACGTTAATGTCTGCTCTTTATTCTTTGGTTAAACCCGGACAACTTGGATCTCCAATTAGTCCGTATTAATGAGGGTTTGTTGTGTTTTGAAAATACTCTAATTTCCTCGACATGTTATTTCGGATTCAATAAAATCCCAACATTCTTTTGTGTTTCACCTGTTTCTAGATATGACCAAATTTCCTAGTATGTTTTATTTCAAATTGTATTTATCAGCCAAAGTGCCAGCCAGAGACAATGAACAAATTCCTGTTGATTCAGTTTAGGGGTTTAATAGCGATCACTGTATTAACTAAAGCAATGGGTTCGTTAAACTTTTACAAATTTATTACTTTTTTTTGTGGGGCGAAGTTAGTAAGAGTGGTTTAAAAAGAACTTGATATAAAATCACAATCATTCACAAAACGTTATTCCAACAAAAAAATAAAATAGTTAAAGCCAACAAAAGCCAAAACGCAAAACCGAATAATGAAACTGGCAACAACGCCATGAGCTAATTACTCGTTAATGTTCATTAATTGGGTTATTAATGAGGATAATAATGAGTTGATTTTAATTAAATTGTGACAAAGCGGCAAACTTGATCAAGACAATTAACTCTCTAATTGTCCCATACATTATCTTGCGTCGAACGGTTTTTTTTTAATAAATTTCCGTTAAAACTGTTCTAAGTGGTTCTAGAGCTAACCTGAGGTACGTCGGTACAATTTTGAGAAAAATAGCCTTTTGGTGTAGCTTTTTGACGTTTCAAAACTAGTCCAAGCTATATTTGGTCTTAACTTTTGGTAAATAGTCCTGGATATAACAGCTCAATCAGTAAAAAGCTTATCAATGAATCTAACTCACTTGTAGATCTCAATCTGTCGTTCATTTTTAGTTTCTAATTTTGTTTGAAATTATGCTCCGACACCTATACAAATTTGTTCCTTTTTGAAAAGGAACCCATGTCTTGAAATACCAAACGTCAATAATTCCTTATAGATAGCTTCGTTAAATGATAACCAAATGACTAATGGCTTATTGGTCCAGATTTCGCTTTGATATGAACCAGCAACCTTTATATTTATAACGCTTTAATACTTAATAATAGCATAAAAGTGGAAAGATACAATACAGTAGTTACTAAAGTGTATATCTATGCAAAATTGCATACAAAACCAACAAAAAAGATTTCTGCCCGTCGGATAACGATTAGAAAAATTACATCTCTACATTTAACATCTAATTGATAAACCATGTTATTGCCATCAGCTGTTTTGCTCCACAACAATTCCAGCGCCGTTTAGTTAATACAGTTGGAGCTGGGTATAACACTTCAAAACTGTTCTACCAATTAAATCTTTGTGGTTGAATAGAGACAAACAAAAGTCTCTGGACTATATAGTAAATAAGTATTATACAGGGTGGAGAGGTGTCTCAAATTGATTACGAAAAAACGGCATAACCTACAAGGATGAAATAAAGTTATTTTTCACTAAATCGACTCCAAGGAATAACTTAAAAATATATTTTAATTTTGTCGATACAAGGTGTGCCAAAAACTGAGGGTCACTAGTTTGAATCTCGGAATTTTCAAATGCAAACATACGTTATGTTATACGCCATTTTAAAGGTATTTAATAGAAAAACATTTTCGCGAAAACATAAATTAATTATCTTTTTCCGTTTCAAAACAGCGGCAGTTTTTTATCCATATTTTTTAATACCCTGTGTTTCCTATTTATTTTTATGTTCATTGTTATATTTGGTTTATGTTTATTTATTATTTTTATGTTCGTGTCGTAAAGTGACTACTATTATTTGTTATGACTACAATCCATGTAATTAACGGTTAAACTTTTAAGAAGGCAAATAAGTCACGTTAATACAATGTGTATCATATCCCATACATTGTACATCATTTCCATGGTTTGCCTACACAGTGTATACGATAAGAACAACAAAAGGTTTCCCCGGCAACGATTAATTAGTTTGCGTATAATACAAACAAGAGATTTATACGCAGAGTATAGCCAGAATATTACTGAACCACTGAGACTGGTGTTTGTATATTCTAAATTAAACTTTACAATCATTTACTTTGGATACCGCTGTCTTCTCATCCTGCAAAATATGAACTGTTTTTACCCATACAATAGTGCGAGATATTACTAAACCTTGCTTAGTAATAATATATAAATTAATTACGTGTATATATAATTTATTTATTTATTTATTATACGTGGTTAAGTACGTTATGTCTGCGTGTTTAATTAATACGTGTAAATTTGTTATATATAAATTAATTTATAAAATTAGGAGTTTTTTTATTATATTGCTGGTCTATTTAAAGAAATTAAACTATACAAATTATTGACTTGGGATTATGTAGGTGGTGCTACTAGTGGTCTTCTCGTCCTGTTGCAAGATTTAAAGAATTTGACAAATTGTTTCAAGTTTAATTACACGCATGACTTTGTAACCGGAAGGATTTTCACTTATTTAAGAGGGTAAATAAAAAAATGTTACATCAGAAGGGGATAAACAATGGCTAATAAATATATCATACTATTTAGTTAAAGTGTTGAAGTTGGCGAAATAACAAGAAAATATATACCGGAAAACTGGTTTATTCAACAATTGAGTCATAATGAACCAGACATCTGAGAGTACGTTCAAAATACACAAAATACGCTTAAATATGTTTTTTTTTACTATAAGCGCTCTTAACTCTTTTAAGTTTTTGAAATTACTTTGGTATTTAAATCGTGTGTCGCTTGAAACATTGTTTGTAGTTAGTAGTAAAGCCAAAGGGTATTTTTCTCTATTTTCAGTTTCGCTGATACATTCTGTAACTGCTTTGTCACACTTTCTGATATTAAAAGTAACTAACTAATTAATAGACGATTAATTGTTGAGAAGAGTGTGATTAATTGTATGTTAAATTTTGTATTCCGTATATCAACCGAGTTATGAAGATTTGAAGTGACTAAATCCTACTAGAACACATTCTTTGACCATTGATACATTATTTTTTTACGATTTAAGCTCTTTATCCAATGTCTACTTAAACGTATCCATCCCCTAGTACAAAATACCACAATAATCACTACCGTAAGTCACAATTGAGCGACCTACAGGCGTTTGTGATGAAAGGTATTTTATAAGTAATTTGACCAAACCAGCACTGCTCCCTATTAAACGAGTAATAAAAATATAATGCCCAGTTCGCATGACGACAAGCGTTATAGCCAGGTCGATGGGGCGTCCAATCCGACGTCGCCATGTTAACACAGCTCTACCCACACGAGAAATTTGTTCTCATAATTTTTTTGTCCCAACGAGTACGTAGGTAAATCAATACCTACTAAAGATAACGCGACTTAGAGAGGTATGCTAATTGTTAAACCCTCAATAACACAACTAAATGTTAGGTGTTCCAATCCAATTTTGAAGCCGAAGCCATTTTACCAGAGAAAAAATAGGGGTGCAAAAAGGATTATAGAATAACTAAAAGATTTAGTGTTACAACATAAGAGCGAAGCAAAGTGAAATTGACCCAACAAGCAATAAAAACATTGTAGCCAGACGAGAAATTCGAATGAAAAAATGATTAGAGTTTACAGTAAATGGGAAATTTCTACTTGCGGTATCGAATTTCAAGAGTATATATATTATGGTTTAATTATTTCACATACAAAAACACAAGTCTAAGTAATATTCAGGCAGTGTTCTATGCTAACAAATCACTTGTTTGCATTGTACGCAACCTTATTAATCGTTGTCGGGAAACCTTTTGTTGTCCTTATCGCATAACTGTTGTGACAAACCATAGAAATCATGCCGAGTCTCGTATGAATGAATACACATTGATTTAGCAAAACCCTTCAAAACTTTACACCCCCCAAAATCTTACAGTTTACCAACCAGTGTATCGAAGTTAAAGACCTTTACGCAAGTTACAAATATAATAATTAGCCACATTTTCCCTTACAACAATGAGTCATCCGTAGGATAGTTAAACATTGAAAAGCCAATATATCGATGTTTAAGCATATCCTTTTTTTATTAAACTCTCGTATAGTATGTATTAAAATTAAAATATAAAGAGTTTTTCCCAAACATTCTGGACCAACTACATCACGGATTTTCATAACTTTTCTGAAAGAAACATTTTGAAGGAAAGGGAATAGCAAAGTCATAGATTTAATATTGAGTTTCAGTTCAGAAATAGATTTTTTCACACAAACGACGCAAACAGTTATTTTGGTTAAACAGCTGCAAAATTCGTCAATTTATATTACACGATTCAGCATTTGGATAACGATGGCATTTAATATAACCTAATTTAAATATCACCCTGTCATTCGTTATACTAATTAACAAACAGAACCAACAGAACTTTATGTACGCTGTTACATTACTTAAACATTTCCTCTGCAGAAAACAAAACAGAATAAATCGAGACAAGAAAATATATGTAACAAAGTGCAAATGAAACTGAGCAACGAATGTTCAAGAATGCGTTTCAGGGGACAATATAAACGGTACGACGATGGTGTAGCGCGATCAAGGAGGCCATTCAACGCTAACGGAACGCCTTCAACGACAGAACGCATTGAGCAGTACAGCGCTGCGACAGTTGGATACAACCGTTATCTCAGGCGTTACCAACCAGTATTGCGACATGTAATAGTGATCTTTACATTGTTTCTTGAGTCAGAAGCGACAAATAATTTACTTATACCCCCACCGCAGCAAACCTACACACTCAGCGAATTTCTATTTACCTGATTGGATTTTCAATTAAATCTATTTCGATAACAATAGGTTTAACAAGTACCTAGGTAAGCTGCTACAGGGAGGGTAATAAAGCGTGTGTTTTAGACAAATATTAATAGCTTAGTATGAAATAAATTAATTTGCCAAGTTTGAAAAATATATCCATAAACAAGCAAACTACAACGGTTAACTTATTCTCCATAAGAATAATATGTGAATTTTAAATTCAATTTTTTTACAGTCTCCGTAGCCAATTTAACCGCACAAAAACACTTCAATATACTTAATTATTGTTTTTTATGAACTAAAAAATGGTTAAACGAGAAATTATTAAACTTTATCTTTTAAGGGTCAAAATTGAGAAACCCCATTTTTTCCATAAAACCCCGTTCCCATGAAAATTAACATTTCAATTAATGCTTCACAATACTAGTTATAGAAATCAAAGTCAAAATTTTGTTTATAAGTGCATAACATAACATACCAAACGTACAGTATACAGTACCTACTATTATAAATTAATCGTGTCTTTGGGTTCTAAGGGGGGATCCATAAAGGTTACTGCATTTGAATAAAAAATTATCAACGTTAATATGGTACAAGAACTATAAAAAACCAGTTTTTTAAATATTTTTTACGTCAAAAAGGTACAAGTATTACAAAATATCGCACTTTTAATTCAGGAATTAAACTAAATTAGAGTTGGTTAGCCTAATAGTTTCTGTAGACATTTTTAACCCATTACATAAAATGATTAGAACTTCCTTCTCAGTTGGATGTTGAACCATAGATTAACGGAATAGACAAGATAGATATGTCGTTTTAGGTAAATATACGTTATAGTTCAACCATAGAGTAAAGGAGTAATGTCTACTACTTTGATCTATGGTTAAACTCAGCTTGTGTAACCATTTGTTCGAAAATAAATCTTTTGTTTATAATTAAGACCAAACATAAATATACTAATGCAGTAGTACAATAACTTGTACCTTGGAGGTGTTCTTTAAGCGTGCTTTGCCAGGTATTGGTTTGGAAATATGTTTTGAAGGATAAAGATGCCAAGTTTATGTCATCTTATCCTTGAGCAACAGTATTGATATTATCGAACATTGCTTTAGAACTCTAAAAATAACACCCATCTATGTATACTTATATGTTTAACTTAAACCAAAAACTTCAAACTGATAACAACTATAAAGTCGTTTGATACCAAAACTAGGGTAAAATGCATTTGGAGTAAAGAAAAAGATTTTAAACATTTGCTTACCTTATTTTCCAGTGCCATATTCAAACACCTGCAATCAGAAGAAATTGATAGATTTTTTTTAAAATAATTTATTCCCCTTTATACAAATACTAATGAAGAAAACTATAAAAACAATGTATAGCAAGCAAAGTACATACGTCTACTTGAATCTAACTAGTTAAATTACCAAGTAATTGATTATAAAATAAAATAAATAAATACTCATTTATAATTTTAAAATAGACCTACTCTAAAGAAGTTATTACGCTAAATAATTAATTTTGAAAGATTACCACGAAGAAACCGCTTCTAAGATAAATTGGCATTAATGTTGCAGAAAATATTTCACTAAAGTTGGCGCAGTAAATCTTACCCTAAGTTGTTTGTTTGCCTCTTGCCGGAGCAAAGTAAGACAGTTGGAAAATAGGATTGATCTGTTAGTTTCCCGCAAACTACCTGGATGCCCAACATTTGGACCTACAAATACTAATTCTAGCAAACCTGCAGATTTCACATTTCCAGGTTATTGTATTGAAATAAAATAAAATGAATTAAATTAAAATCCTTTATTCCAACGGTCAAAGTTAAGGCCACATGACACTTTCTTAAACTTATGCTGTATAGGCTACATATAAATTTAACATTATAATAGAAAACATTATTCACACAAAATGTAATGGCAATAAGAATATCCTTAGAGAAATAATTGATTCACTTAATTTGTAGACCTTAAATTTGAGGAGCTGAATTAGTTTTGTCAATTACAAACAACTTAGGGTAGTTATCCAAAGTAAAGTCCTTTCTGATAGATCTGTTTCTGTACATAATATAGATTGGTGACCCTACTGCCAATCTATGTGGGATATTATAGTTTAAATCTCAATTCATCAAACGTATTGTAAATCACCTAATAACTGTTCTAAACAAATATATTCTTCAAAACGGGTATAGCAATTTTGGTCTCTAATGATATCAAAACGAAATAGTAAAGTGGTCCCGGGTCTAGGGCTTACAATTAAACCTACGGTAAAAGTTTATTCCATATATAATCCAATTGAACTAAGTTAAATGAAAGTAATCAAAAACACAAGAGGTAAAATCAAATTTAGTAAACCCTAGAAATATATCTTAATAAATTGCCTATCAGAACAAGAATAGAATTAAAAAGATTGTATATCGTTTGAGATAAAGATAATGCAATGATACATATCACATAGGGCTTCTTCGAGCTAGAGGTTTCTAATCTGGGAATACTCATATCCTTTGTGTATGTATCTCTACATCACAATGGGGACATTTAATTTGAACCTCTTTTGATTAAACATACTAAAATTGCTTACGGTTTGACAGTAAAAAACTCTACAATGTAAAAATTCGCAATATTTTATGTACCCAGTAAATTGCAGCTGAAAATGTGGGTGGTGTTATTGAGGTTCCATTGTATATGTGTTTTTGCCTTGAAATATTTTTTTTACAATTACAATGTCTAGGCCCTATTATGCTAAATCTTGTTTCGTGATGTCGATATTTAATCAAGCTAAAATATATTTTATGAAGTGTATTGCAATCTTCTGGATGTTTAAACGCTGAATAACTCACTATAGAAACATTTTACCAGCAATGTGATATTTGTTACATCAAAGTTACAGAGATAAGTCTGGCCAAAGAGGCGACTGCCAGCAAAAGCGGATCTGCAATTTGTCTCACTTTTGCTAATGACTTTGATTTTCCAAGCGCACTGATCACACTGGCAATTGTTATTTCTTCTTCTCGATCTTCTTAATTAATGATTGCAGAAATTGCAATTGACACTTTAAACACAATAGGAACTATAAGCGGTTTATTTGTACTAATAAAAGGTGATTGATTTTTGTAAATTTTTCTCTTTAACTCCATCGTCATACACATGCTCCTAAATAGTAAGGGGATTCTTAATTTACCATGTTAAATGTTACACACCCACCATTGATTTACGGACAAAATTAAACTGTACCGAATAATTGGATAAAATTCTCTTTCTTTTGAAACAGGTAAGTGGTCAGAGGCTAGGATAAACTTTTGAATTATAGACCTTGCCAAATATACACTATTTTAAATGGGCATACTGTAGAAGAATCTTGATAGTTCGTAAGTTAATTGGAAGGTCAAGCAAATCAATTTGAATTATCAAAAGGTCCAATTTATTTGAGGATAAACCATTCGAATTACGGTTCATTTTTAAAATAGTCGCTCATTGAACTAATCAGTTGTCATACAAGCATTTATATTGTTACTGATAAGTAACAGGGAATGAATGGATACCTTTAAAACACCTAGGATTTGCGGCGTATCCAATAAGCAAACACTGTTAACCTAAACTTAACACAAAAGCAACCGTGCCTAACAGGATGTATAGTTTCTTGTTATGGCAGAAATAAAATCTATGAATCTACCTCCCTCCGAATATGGAGTCTTTTTCCGATGAAACATCGGATGTGTGTTTCAAATCGGCTTGCCATCTGTTTGGACTTTGAATTGCACAGTGTATCAAAATGCATGGTAAAACATTGAAATATCACGAGATTCTCTAAAGACTGTGCTTGTGTTTGGAATTATCGAAAGTATTTACTTTTTGAATGTTTAAATTATCAAGATTAGACTGTATTTACTTAAAATGTCTACATATATTTAAATTCACTCGGTGAGAAAGATTCTTACACGCAATTGTAGATAAAACCCCATAATCCCCTTTGCATATCTAGAATCCCTACTGAAAACCAATATAATCAGTCAGTATGATATAAAATAAACTGGTTGAACGACAGACTGAGTTTAGGCTGTCGATCAACAACAAACAAACAGTGTTTGATGGCTAATTTTAACTTGGGACAGCATCTGAACAAATAAAACAAACTTTTACTCCTTTCATTAAAAGTTTTCCATCTCTAAACTACTACAATATGAAAGCGACAAATATTTAAGATACGTACTTTAAAACTACAGATTTGAAAGTTGGGCACCCGAAAACTATACAGTTATTTAATATTATAATCTTATACTGTATTATTATAATTATAGGTCTACGCCACTCTGTTGCTCATGATAATATAATTGGCCTTGTTATAAATTCTAGAAATATAATGCCAATGAAAAATATTTAAAATGTCTTCAGAATGAACCTTACAAACTCCGAATAAATTACAGTACCGTATATTAAAAATTCAATACAAAGTTTATTTTTAACTCAGACGATTGTGGGATTATAAAGGGTCAATAACGAAGAAATGTATTTTCAAAAATAAAAATATTTTATGGGTTTCATTGAGGAATCGAGTTTTTAAAGAGGAGTTTTAGCTCTCATTAGTGTAACGAGATATCTTGCAAAGACCTTTTGAAGAGCGAAATTTAGAGCTACGGAAATATTCTCAGTAGAATATTATTAAATTCAAATAGTTTTTTTTATATTTTAAATCAACTGATAATTTATTTTACATAAATATTAATTTTAAACCTAATACAATTTAGGAATTCAACATTTTTATTTTTCATAGATTACAACTACAGTGCTGAAGAGTGATTGGCTGGGTTTGTGTCCTGAATTTCAAGCTTTTCCTAGTGGTAGGTCCATCGATTGAGTAAATGATAGCTAACAAAGGTTAGACAAATTGTTATCTTAAGACAGGTTATCTTATTATTGTTGGTTAGGTTACACAACCACTGGTTTCCAAACTTCAATGTTTATTTTCAAATTGACGTTAAAACTTTCTTCATAAGGCTGGGAAAGTATGTATATTCATACACACACAAAAGATATACAAAAATCATGGTCACTTAACCAAATTCTTTTAAACGTTACTGTATTATAGCTGTCGTGTGTGACGCCGGCACCTTAAGTCATAGAGGTTATTGTGTGTGTATTCGTGTGACTCTTTGCAACCCGAACTATGGAGTGGATTTTACTTTTTGGGTGTATAAAACCCATCATCATAAAAAAGGGTCAACATTACTATTTTAGCCTTTTCATTTAAACAATAATTCCAGACTTTATCCTTATTGCAGCTCCTCAAAATTTATATTTTCAATCCAATGATTAAGGTAAGCATGATTCCTTCACTATAACAGCCCCACTCTTACTTTTCAAACATTGTCATCCATGTAAATCCCAATTATACAATACCAGCCGCTATACCCGTGTCTTGCAAAGGGGTCAATATGCAGACGAAACCATTTTGGTTCCTTAAAAATAATGGCAAGCCACTTGACAAAGCTAAAGATAACAATTATTATGTTCCCTAGATCTGCTGTGTGTGTAACTTAGATAGACTTTTATTAATTTACTACCTATTAGTATTAACTGGATACATAAACACAACAGTAAAAAATCCTACTTTGACAGTTCTCATTTTGTATCACAGCTTTTTGTTGCTACCTGGTACAAATTGGCAGTTGTCATAAATTTAAACAATTAATAGTGCTGTACCCTGTTGGTAAACCTCTTAACTTTTTAATGCTATTGAACTTCACCATAGACAAAAAAAATTATAGACTGCCAGCCGTCCGGTGGTTACCATGGTTACCATAGGTTAAGACGCACACTGCTGGGATCGCCGTGTAGTTACGTAGCGCGTACGCCGTACACACACGGCGATCCCAGCAGTGTGCGCCAGAACCTATGGTAGCCGCAGCACAGCTGACGGTCTATATTTAATTCCTTTTCTCTATGACATCACAGAATCAAATTGTATAGTTGAAACTGCTGTTAATTTTCTTTAATTCCATTTAAATATAAGTAATGATATGGTTAACATGGGGAAAAGCTGTTATGGTTCTTTAATTCCATTTAAATATAAGTACTCAAATGGTTAACATGGGGAAACTCGAGAGCCACTGGGGCATAGCCGTTTGAAAGGATCACGAAATTGATTATGTATAAACCTATACCATGAAATTCTACATGTCCAAGTATAATGACCATCGGTTCAGCGGTGTCTCAGATTATCACTGCCAAATATACAAACAAAACAACTTCATCTTTTATATATATAGGAGATGTAGAAGATCGGTTCGGTATGTCGCATACATCGGTGTGAAAGGGTTGGATTGGTATAACACCAATTGTTTACGTAAGGGTTAGAGGGGTGGGATGTGTGCTCAACCACCCCAGCTGCGGCCGACTTGCTTCTGCTTACAACTCAATACAAATACAAGCAGTTTGAACAACGATTCCCAGTTCTCAGCACATTCCAGAGGGACTTATTACATCAATAGTGCAAAGAATAAGTTGAGGTTTTAGTTTTGTTCTATTATATATTGCTAGAATATTATGCACCATTTTAAATTTCTTCAAGCAAAGCCGTATGGGGAAGAATTTCAACACCGATTCGTTAGAATTCATGTACACGTGCTCAGAGTTCCTAACCCTATTTTTTAATTTTTTTAACTTCATGTGTAATGTTATACTGCAGCATAAATTGGAAAATACTAAAATACATTGTAATAGTAATCTCCTGGTTAAGAAGTTGCATTTAAAAACACTAATAGCAAAAAATTGTTTAAACATCAAACTTTGATTACCGTCCTATATTGATTTCTACTGTTCAGTTTGTGGAGCAAAATACTCCTCAACAAAAATTAAAAAAACTCCTTCATTTAATTGTATACAATTCTGCAACTCTAATTGTTACAATACGAGTGTATATGAATATCCATCTCAAGACTATGAATATCGATGTGGGGTATTCCTGAGAAATTTTTGACTATTTTTTCCACAAACTGAACAGTATAATTCAAATAGGACGGTAATAAAAGTTTAAGGTTTAAACAGTTTTAGGCTATTTGTGTTTTTGTCTTTCTAATCAACATAAACACTTCATATCTTTAAATAGCAGCGAATAAAAATATAATTCTCATCAAATTATACTATATATCAAAAAATAATATCTAGCCTAATGAGATTATACCTTTTTACTTCTTAGTCAATTAAACATTACTGAATCAGTCAATTTTATTTAAAAGTTTACACCATTATGTGCTGAACAGAGGCGGTATCGAGTTTACATGAATTGAACAAACAGTAGTTTATGCAGTTCCGCAACGCTGGCTCGTTACGGAGATGTTTAGAGTGTCGGAGGACGATGGTGATTAAAATCAGACTAATCAAGAGTCCACCATTGATCCACCGAGACTCGTATTTCGGCGGACAACTGATGTTTGCTGTGACATTCACAGGATAGTTATCATTTTTAACATTTTTTGGACTAAAAATTCAATTTTGTTTTGATCTGCTGAATCTAGTTACATTTTTCTCCAAATCATCATTACACAAAGTTTCCACATATCTTGGAGAAGATTACTAGTATTATAGTTTTTATGTTATACTTTTTCAAAATTCTCATAAATGTACAAATTATAATTTACTTGCAACAACCTGAAAGAACGCTACGCATGATTCTCAAAAAATAAAATAAAATAGCCATTTACAGCGACCCAATTTTCATACAATAGTATTTATACATTGAGGTATTCATCTTCAATTTCACTTAACACTTACAAGTTTTTACTTATCTGTCATAATCTTAAAAGCAATCTAGAATAGCATAACTAGTTCACGATGTATTCACAACATTCTATATACACTTTAGTTTGAATACTAAGTGCTAAATTTACATAATGTTGTTTCTCCATTAATTAAAACTTCGGTGCAAGTACAAAACATAACTCAATTGTACAGCAAAAGTTTCTAGATTGTTGTAGTCTAAACTATGATACTGTATTATTACCGTCTGGATGATTATCATTACTTGAACCACAAGTTAGCAGTGCTTGAAGAAACTACAGTATTCTAATTGTCAAAGTGATCCATAACAGAATATATAAATTGTTTGAAACACTATCCTAAGAAATCTAAAATATCTCACATATATAATATATCGGTTTGTACTGGATTCGAAATCAAATTTATACTGACCAATAAATCTACCGCAAAAAATAAATACAAATAAGTCAACAGTTCAAAGAAATATATTGTCCAGCAACAAATCAACTATTTTGCTCATAGTTCAGCATTTTTAGGAAACAACTTTGGCAAAGACTGAGTTACTGAAAAAATATGCAGCAAAAATGCCTCACCACGGAAATAAATCGATGAGTACAATAGTTCTATGCACTCCATCCTAATGTTTTGATGTTTTTAAAGTCGACGAATTTCTTTAATTAGATAGGTCTCCTCACCTAAAAATGTATTCCTGGAATATACTAGTCATCTGATATTAGTGTGGGGTCTTTAGTTGGACACACTTTCTCTGTATACGCCAAAGTGAACGGATCGAACTAAGTTGCAGTTTTATCATGTACAGTAGCTTCAATCCATTGATGATTGGTACAAAAATGAATCACGTTTAGAAATCCAGCATTTTAATTAAGTACTTTACCAGCTTGGCCCTCTGTTCTAGTGATTGTGAACTACGATTAAGACATATTTCAAATCCATAAGGTGAGAAACAAATTTACGCCATCTTAACAGTTTGAATTCTTACCTCATCCAAAGAGAAGAGGCCGAGATAAAATTCCACCCTAAAAATTTCTCAACTAATTACATCATAAAAATGATCATACCATCCACATTTCTCAGATAAGCACCTAAGTGTTCCGTCCTTTTCAAAGCAATATCATCACCGCAAAGAGATGCCATGCTGTCTGTGTTCCGTCTCATTGTTTATTTATGGTTTCATTGAAACGCGACGCCACGCCACATCATGCAGTACGTGTGGGATTTGCTTTGAAAAACAGAGAAACATGAAAATGATATAAATGCTAAGACTTAAAAGTATATTTGCTACTACTCATGTTTATGACCAATAATTTCGCAGCTATTTTCAGTTCTATTTCCAGTGTAGACCTCAAAATTTTGAAGGGGAATGATTAAATTTATTTAGGTGTGTATTTTATGAAGTTCTCGAAGTGTGTTAAAGTGATGGCAGTAAAAAGTTTTGGAAATGTACTTAAAAATTTGTTTTTGCTACCAAGGTTTAATACCTAAAGACGTTTTAGGAGACGGATGTATTCACGTGTGCAATAGATTGAATTTTGTTTAAAAAATTTTCTTACTAATCAAGCTGACCCAGTTTTCAAGAAAGGTGTCTCTTATCATAGATCAGGTTGTACATCATATGCACCAGCAGTACTTTAGATATACTGTGACACATACATTTAACTCTACGATAAGAAACGCTAGCATTAGCAATGGCAGAGGTATACCATATTAGATATCCTACTTCTGACAATATATAGTTTAGACTTATTCAAATGTCTTTAGGTTTTAGCATGTTCTAGTGAGAAATTAAATATATAGATAAAAGATGTTTTTAAAATTGTTTACAATGTAACCTTACGCTTTAAGGCCTTTATTATCCCACCCTAAACCGATGACTCTTATTTTTTTCAGTCTAATTCATTGTGGTATATTTATTAATTCCACACTTTAACAATAAACGTTTTCATTTATACATCACAAACTCAAATAAATTGATCTGCCACTAGAGTTTAAATACATAATGGAATTTTCCCCTATCCCATCTTACACTACAGGGTTGCATTAATCTACCTCAACCTGCACTAAAATACACATTTTAGCGAATTTCCCTATAGGGAAGTAGCTATTACCGTAGGTCTCATGGCAAGACTTAGGCCCGGGACCGATTTACTTTTTCATTTTAATGTCCCCAGAGGCCAAAAACACCATTCGTTCAAATTTTTATATATGTATATATATATATATATATATATATATAGATATATATATATATATATAGATTTATATATATATATATGTGTCCGTGAACACGATAACTTGAGTAATTTTTATCCGATTTTGATGAAATTTGGTTTGAAGGTGTAAGGCGGGATAAACTTGAATGAGTTCGCGATCCAGCATGATCGGACCATGGGAACAGGGTTTTATGGGGGGTTTTATGGGGTAAAAATTGGTTTTTCTCACTTTTTACCCTCAAAACACAAAATTTCCCAATTTTTCTCTAAACCTTCTTAAAGAGCTTAAAAAAACAAACAATTCAGTATATCAAAGTGTTTTTGTACGGTTATTGGTTACGGAGAAAACTAAAAAAATGGTAAATTTAAAATTCCCATGTTATTCTTATGGAGAATATTGTAAAATGTTGTAGTTTGCTTGTTTATGGATATATTTTGATCAAACTTGGCAAATTTATTTATTTTATAGTAAGCTATCAATATTTTACTAAAAACACACTACTTTATTAGTTTCCTTGTAGCAGCAAACCTAGGTACTCGTTAAACCTAATGTTATTTAAATAGATCAATTGAAAATCAATTCGGCCAAATGGAAATTCGCTTAGACGGCAGGTTTGCTGCGGCGGAGGTATTTAATTTTACTATCAATCATAACAAAATTATTATCCCTAATTCTCCTACATTGCAATTTTCTTTCAAACCTACCCTACTCGATAAAAATACTTACACTATTTTTAATACATTACAAATCATATTATCCAATTTCACACACATTACGATATGTTCTCCAATTCCACTTTACACTATAAGTTTCAATCCATGCGAGGGCTGAAGGTTGGCCACAGAGCCACATTATAAGTATCCGTGAATAATAGTTTCGATACAGGAGGTTTTGTGGAGGGGAGCCACATTACACTACAAGTTTACATTTACCCGCAGGATGGAGGGATGTTACAAAGCCACATCAGTATCCGTGGATATTATTGTTTCGATACATCACGATATGTTTCCAAATTCCACATTACACTACAAGTTTACATTTATCCGCAGGATGGAGGGATGCCACAAAGCCACATCAGTATCCGTAGATATTATAGTTTCGATACATCACAATATGTTCCCAAATTCCACATTACACTACAAGTTTACATTTATCCGCAGGATGGAGGGATGTCACAAAGCCACATCAGTATCTGTAGATGTTATAGTTTTGATACATTACGACATGTTTCCAAATTCCACATTACACTACAAGTTTACATTTATCCGCAGGATGGAGGGATGCCACAAAGCCACATCAGTATCCGTAGATATTATAGTTTCGATACATCACGATATGTTCCCAAATTCCACATTACACTACAAGTTTACATTTATCCGCAGGATTGAGGGATGTCACAAAGCCACATCAGTATCCGTGGATGTTATAGTTTTGATACATTACGATGTTTCCAAATTCCACATTACACTACAAGTTTACATTTATCCGCAGGATGGAGGGATGCCACAAAGCCACATCAATATCCGTGGATGTTATAGTTTTGATACATTACGATATGTTTCCAAATTCCACATTACACTACAAGTTTACATTTATCCGCAGGATGGAGGGATGCCACAAAGCCACATCAGTATCCGTGGATGTTATAGTTTTGATACATTACGATATGTTTCCAAATTCTACATTACACTACAAGTTTACATTTATCCGCAGGATGGAGGGATGCCACAAAGCCACATCAGTATCTGTGGATGTTATAGTTTTGATACATTACGACATGTTTCCAAATTCCACATTACACTACAAGTTTACATTTATCCGCAGGATGGAGGGATGTCACAAAGCCACATCAGTATCCGTGGATGTTATAGTTTTGATACATTACGATATGTTTCCAAATTCTACATTACACTACAAGTTTACATTTATCCGCAGGATGGAGGGATGCCACAAAGCCACATCAGTATCCGTGGACGCAGCGACACTTGTGTTTGATGTTCCCCTCGCGGTGTCATGAATAATTTTGCTGCAATTCCCCGCTTAATGGGTTCTCAGTCCCCGCCTTTTTACATTCTTTTCATTTTAAGTGTTAGTTTTATTTCCTTCGTTTACAATCTGTAAATTTTAATACTTTTAATATTCTACTGAACAACTGGTTAGTAAAAAATACTTGGGTAAAAGTATGTAACTGGATGTGTAGTAAATACTGTGGTGTTCGCCCAGCGATTATTAAGTTAAATCGGTTCAACCTTTACTGTTGGATTAGGTAAATTTATACGTTGGTTATAATATGAATTTATATTGAAATTTTAATCGAATTTTTTTCGGACGTTTACTGTATAACGTTACTTTCAGTTTTATGTTTGTACTACAACTATGTTTTAAAATTGTGGTCAGGTTTCACATTGTAAATTAACTTGTGAGGTTTCGGTTGTAATTGAATAATGGTTTATATTCTACATCACAATCTAAGCTACTAATATAAATTAAGCTACTAATATTTTATTTAAAAAAAACCACACTTTTTAACCTCTCTGTACTCAAACCTAGGTACTCATTAAACCTAATGTTATTTAAATAGATTCAATTTAAAATCAATTCAGGCAAATGGAAATTCGCTTAGTCGGCAGGCTGCAGCAGGTTTTTTAATTTGATTTTTTTATAGTATTTTCAATACTTGGCATACTCTACGAGAGTATGATAATCAATTTTCAATACTATTTAAACCATCTAATTTGCTACCTGCATATGAAAAGATCTTGCAGAAACAAACAAACTCAAGTGTAAAAAAGTATTCAAAAAATATATATTTAACTAATTAAACTAATAAAAAAGTATTTTGCTAACTGAAATAGCATAGCGAAAATTAGTTAAAATCTTTACAACCAAAACTGTTGGGGTTTCAAAGAATGATAACATTATTACTGTATTTTAAAATTACCATTAAAGGAAATGTATGTATATACCTTATATATTATCGACTTTTTCATTCCAAATTTAAATGTCAAAATTTCTTAATTTTTACAGTACATAAATACACAGCTTGTGCATGTTGTGGTTCCGCTTGAATGGATTTAATTTGTCTACAGGTGTTATTATTAGAGCTCCAATGGCTTCAATCTATTTTCCTGATGCTCAGACCCCTTTAATATGCTATGAATATGATTAAAACTGACCCAATTAAAAAATACCCCCGCTGCAGCAAACCTGTAGACTAAGCGAATTTGCATTTGCCTGATTAGATTTTTTACTGAAATATTTTCTTAAATATGTCAGATTCATTTACAATTTAAGGTTTTAAAAAGTACTTAATTTACAGTGAATGTGATAGGATACGTTTTTAGTGAAATGTTAATAGCTTAGGATGAAATAGGTAAATTAACCAAATTTAAGCAATATATATGCATAAACGAACAAACTACAACAGTGTACTTATTTTTTTATCATACAGTATTGTGGAATTTTCTCTGTAACCAATAGGTGTACAAAGGCGTTTCAAGATATTAAATTGTAGGCCTATGTTTATTGGTATTTACGTATTATATCGACCACACCGATAAATCGACTTACACATCTTATAATTGTAAGGTTTGGTCGGTATGATAAGTGAGTACCGTTTTTTTAAGCTCTACAAAATATTTTGGCAAGGAATTGCTACCTTGCTGGAACTTAGTTACAAATAAGTCTCCAAATTGTGGTCCAGTCCCAGGCCTAGAATAGAAGTTACTACTACATGTTTAAGACCATTGGAAGGAAGCCAGCACACTGTGCAAGTTTATTTGCCATTGCCGTAAATAAAATAGCAAAATATTTCACTCATATTTACACATTTTGTATAAACTTGATCGCCAAAAATAAACTACTTGTCTTCAATGTTTGATTAATCTATATATATATAATCCAATGTATGTATGTTTGTTTGTTTGTCCTTTATGGACTCCGAAACCGCTCGACAGATTGTAATGAAACTTTCAGGCATTATTAAGCATTATTCAAGGATGGTTTGTCTGAAGTTTGGTGCAGAACCGTCAAAAGGGCTCCGCCTCAGTGGCTCAGGAGTTTCCCATGTTAACCTTATGAGAACTCATATTTAAATGGAATTAAAGAATCTTAACAGGTGGTTCAACTACAAAAATTTGATTCTGTGAATGTTCAATAGCATTAAAAAGTTAATAGGTTTACCAACAGGGTGCAGCACTGTTATTTTTTTTTATTTATGACAACAGCTAATTTGCATCCAAAAGGTGAGTGAGCGTAGTGAACGAACTTCAACCTGGAGGCGAGTTAGCGTAGCGAACGAGCTCCAACCTAAAGGCACAGAAAACATATAGTATGTTTTCTGTGCTAAAGGTGAGTAATCGTAGCAAACGATCTTCTACCAGGACGTGATTGAGCCATGCGAACGAGCTCATCTTGAAAATTAACGATCATTGACATAAAACCACATTAGGACAGGACGACGTCTGTCGGGCCAGCTAGTTAAATTATAAAACTCAATCATTGCTTCTAAATTGTATTGCACAAATAACTTCTAAATATAAGTGTTCTACAAGGACACACAGAAACCATATGGGATGATTCAAGCACAGTATATAACAACATAACAAGTTGTCTTATCTCTAAAGGATGTGGCAACCTACAATCTTCTATCTCCATTGGTTATCTTCATCAAGTCATTTCTAAATTTGCTTTATAGTAGTTGAACTTATGAATACCTTTTATTACTATACAATTAAAAAAAAATTCTGACAGCAATGGTACCTTATACAATGACACCTTGGTACATATTTTAAGCTGGATATTTGATGTGGTATGAGTGTTGAATGGAGTGAGATGTCTTGTGTAGCTTTGTTGCTGGCAAAAACCAGCTGTTTCTTGGCCAGGCCCATTATTGAAAAGCCCAATGAACAAGGAAAGCTGGTCCAGTTAAAAAGTTATGGACTTTCCTAAAAACTAAAATCTTGTTCTGAGAAAAGTTAAATTTTAGGAGATAAAATGAAACTGAACACACTGTACATCATTTTAAATATCACAGTAATCAATAGGGGTAGAAACAAATGTTATGTAGTAGATTGTGTTTAGACCTAATTAAACAAGAAAAACATAGACCTTCCATCCTGGAGATTTAGATTCAGAACCTTCCAATCATATATGGCTTAAAGCTATAATTCCATCATGACTTAGGAGTCAAAACAATTTAAATTCAAACCATTTAGAAACTAGATCACATGGATAAAAACCTGTACTGGATTTTGGATATCTTCCTTAATCAAAGGTCATACAAATTCAACGTAAAAGCACTGTTTCTATCAATTGAAATATATTTTTACCGATAATCCTTTTAACAAGAACAGTTATTTTAAATTATCAATACAATGTATCCGTAAAAACTACCCAAGTGAAACATGAATTCAAGAATTTGAAATTGTCCAGTTTGTTGATAGAGTACATTTTGCTATCACAAATACAGAACAAACGTCCGGCAAAAAATATCTGTTTGTTTGGAATTATATTTTCAAACATGAATACAATAACCAACGCTACACTCCAACCTCATAACAGCTGGCTTGTTTATTTCTGACAGTTCAAATAAACAGATGACGTTATTCTGTATCTGATCTGGTGGAATAAAATCTCAATTGTTGAATTTATTAATTTCTTCGATTTTTTCACCCTTCTCGCTGTAATGCCAATGCAAATTTAGATTAGGTTGGATTTATAATACAAGATAAGTAATTTAAGTTGAACACGAGTGAGAATGAGTTTTTATTGACTAAGATCGGTCTCGGGTGTAGGTCTTGCCACGAGACCTACAATAATAGCTATGGGAAATTCGCTAAAATGTAACAGAAAAACAATAATACCAATGATTAAACATACTCTTTTAGTTACCCCGTAGTGAGTTGATTAGTCTATGATAAAATTTTGATTAATCAGGTTTATTTCCTTTGACACAAAGTCAGCTGACAAATTTACAGATCCTAATTTGCTGAATAAGAGAATTTGCTGATAATCTTGACTCATTTGATTTTTTTTCTCTAGAGGAAGAAATACTTAGCCCCCTTAAATCTATTTATTGAAATCGACCGATTTCACTTTGTATAACGTCAAACATGTAATCGATTCATTGCTTACACCCGTACCACTTCTAGGAATTATTTACTGACCAACAAATTCTAAGACACAGGAGATACAGTTTTCTTTAACAGATGACAAGACAGGGTTGTTGCGTCGTGGGGTGGTTGGGGAGAGAACCCTCTGTAAACACAGACTCCTGCAGTATTAACCCAGCTTTTGTGCATCAGCCTCTTTAAGAGCATCACCATTCAAACAAACTTACATTTGCGTTGTCCCCTCCCAGTCCACGTTTTATGACTGGACCACTGGATTTCGACTAAAAAGCTCAGGTGTTTGGCCGGTTTTTACAAATTTCCTCAAATTGCACATGAAAACCCTTTCAGGAAAAAAATGAAATAGGAACTTTGGAACTGGCTTGTGAATCAGCCAGTGTACTCAATCAAGGATTCTTTTTACCAAAGAAGATAATAGAAAAAAAAAGAAACAAAATATTATTGTAAAGCAATACTTTCCATTACTTGGAAACACAGGTATCTTTGATTTGTTTTATGAAATAGCTACAATATCTGAATTGTGTGACAGTTAGCTGGTAAAGTGGTAAGCTGGGGAAAACACAGGTGTGATAGTTAAGCCACCGAAAGTTCAAATGTTGTTTAGCAGCACCCACGGAACAGAGTAGCTTGAAACTCGTTCTCCAATTAAATATTGAAATCACTTTATGTAGGTAGGCTAAATTATGTTCTCCCTTTTCATTTATTGACCAAATATAGTCTGACTAATTGCAATGAAATAAAAAAGTAAGAGTGGTATTTATTGGAATAAGCTCTCCTATACTCCCAGAGCAAGTCACACAAGAAAACAGAACCATTCTAAAAGCAAGCTCTTCTATTTTTTTACATATTAGAACTTCACTAAGTTAGTGACATATTTTTCATACGTTAAACATAATAAGAATGCAGGTTTATTATGGGATAGAGTGAATGATCCGTGTAACTTAGCTACTGGCTAATATTAGCTGTTTGTTAGCCACAAGTATTTATTAACAGTCCAATGTACAGACAGCTGGGTGCAATTTTGAATCTTAAAAGAAATTCCAGAATTTTCTCTGGTTCAACAGGGAACTTTAGGGTTTTTCGGTGAGCACTATAGCCTAGATACCCGGCCAATTTATCAACCCGTAACATATTTTAGTTAGAACTTCATTATAGTTTTAGGAAAAGTTCTTATTGAACCTCTTACTTAAGCTAAGTTCACATGGGATGTTGGTTCATAACTAGCTTTCTTTCAGTTAGTCATGACAAATCGTTGTAAAAATGTATCATAATGACTATAAACATCTGTGGAGGAAATTGACCGATTCAAGTCTTATGAATAAAGCAACTTTATGAAAACTTATTCATGCTTAAATGTTTATTTGGAAGTGAAATCTTATAAAAAAACTTGGAAACTCAGGTATTTTTTTTTCTAAATAGACTACCTGAATTGGAGTGAAAGTTAGCTAATTAAACTAGTAACAAATAGTCTATATTTGTGACCACCTCGACATGCTTGAAGATGGATAAACAGAGTTGTAGAAGATTAATATTGGCTCTGGTGATGGAATGGTTTTGATTAAGTTGCTGTCAGTTCGGACCTGATGAGAAACCTGTCTGGAATACCACATAGTGAACATTCTCTTTACCTATAGCCCATGGAATAAACTCACTGAATAGACTGATGAGAGGGTATATAAATTGTACAACTTGTTGCATTATGTTCTTAAATTAAGCCCTTTGGCGTTATCGATGTAGAGAAGACTACGTACATGACTATCATTGAAAAAGAAACTTAAACCTAAGATAGTACCACCACAGGGGACTGAAAGATTACGATAACCTGTAAACTGAGGGCTCAAGCAACTACATATACTTCAATAAACGGCGTGGAACAAGAGACAAAATTAATCTCTAATACTAGAACGCAACATAACATGCAACATATATATTACTGATAAGAAAATATGAGAAGAGTGTTGATGAATTGGCTGCAACATTCACATTATGTACAATAAAGACAAACAAAGGCCTGTTAAACTGGAAATGTCAAAACAACTACTAGCCAAAACATCTGATGACACCAAAGCTGAGTTTCCTCATTTGGTAGAACAAGAGAAGATGGCATATGATGTTATACTTTAAATATTTTTCATGATTATTAGAATCAGGTATCCAGCTTTAGAACGTTTATTTATTTATTTATTCTTTCAACGGTAACACCATTTTACATTGGAATATACATTAAATAGGATTAGGCCTAATCACTTTATAAACATAGCATAATTTTACTACAAAAAAAATATTATTATTATTTTTTTATTATTATTATTTTTTGCTTTTTTTTTAGTTTACTCCAAATATAAGTTTCTAAAAAATCTGGCACCACCTCACTCACTAAATAAAAACAACCTTTTCTCTTCTGTGATAAGTTGACTCCATGTAACACAGAAGGAGGCGTTCTCTTAAGTCCCCCATACACGGTCCGACATGTCCGGACTGAGGTCCGTCTGTTACCACACACGATATGACCAGTGTTCCGACCACCGTTTTGACTGTCTAATCCTTGTGTAGCTTTGATTGAATTTGGTCAGCATCGGGCCCGTCATACTTCAGTTTGAGACGGAATAGGCCAATGGGCGTACGAAGTCTACAGACCAAGTCTGTTGAGCGCATACACGGCCTGACACGGTCAGTTGTGTCGGCCAAGTCCGTCTGGAATTCTCAACCAACTTCAGACTTGTCCGACTGTCTGCCGACCAGGTCTGTTTCACCCACACACGGTCTGGCGTGGTCGGAGTCGGATGAGTCAGCGGACATGTCTGCCGACATGTCGAGCCGTGTAGGGGGCTTAAGGATGAAAATCCTATCACGATCATATGTGGTTTGCCAAGGGTACTTTGCCCTTTGTTATTAAAATATTTTTCTCACACAGTCTAGAAAGTGTGTATATGTAAATGATAACAAACAGATAAGGTCATGATGACTCAAAACAAAGAGTTAGCTAGGATATAGTCCACCCTGGCACTATCTCATCCCTAAAAGATGGCTGTTAATAGAACTAGACATTTCATCCCCATTTTTGAATTGTTGCCTGTTTTTGAATCAAAATTAATTGATATGAGCCACCGACAGATTGCATTGATATAAATCTCTGATTTCTGACGAATATGCAGATTTTACAACCAAGTCAAACTGAGGTTGTTGCATATACCATATCAACTATCTTAGTAACAAAGAATAAGCATGAAAATAGAATTTGAGACACAAGTGCAATCTAAAACTGGCTTACAGAACTATGTTCTTATTTAATAAAAAAATTGGCAACAGCTGTTCCTATATAGTTGGGATGTCTACTTCAGTCAATGCTTAAATCCAATCCAGGCAAGACATAGATAGTCTACTTTCATCTAAATAAGTTTACACTTGCTAACTACAAATTTGGCTTTTAAGTTTTATTGGAAGGAATGCTAGTTCGGCTCCTTAAAAATTTAACCAACTACTCCTCCTGGATTGAAAGTGGATATTAAAAGTGTTTAATAAACTTGCACAGTGTTACTACTGCTCCGAGCAAGCAAAACATCATAGGGTTGCTTGTCACTGAATGATTTACTTATTCAAATACTTGAATCGCCAGATAGCAGTCAGATCAAAATATAGTAAAAAATAAATAATCACAGTACTTCAAGGATTAGACATTCTATGATTAAATTAACTACCTTCACATCTGGATTTGCAATACACAAGTTACTTTTAAAGTAAAGTAATTTTATTTTAATATAAATACTAATATTGTTTTAGGATGTAAAAAGTAATTGATTCAAATATAAAAAAGGAAAAACTTGAAAGTCAAAATTTACATTCCAAACATTAAGGTCACAAGATGTTATTCTACCCAGGGACTAAAGGCTTTTATGCATAGAATAATAAAAAGGATAACTTTCCTTCTATCACTCTGTCTTGAAAGAGGAACTTAAACATTTACAGAACTCATATGAATAATTCTTAACGCTTTCATCAGGGTATGTTGGAAAATCAACAAAATGTTCCTGAAAACCCTCTTTTCCTTTTAAAAATAGTACAATTTAGAAAATGTTTAAAGAGGAAACCAAAATCAGAGTCTATTGTTGTCGCTGTCATTTAGCGACAAACTAAAATCATACCAAGATCATGTAAAGTTAAACTTGACAATTTTATATTTAACTTTAGGACTGAATCAAGTAAGAATTTCAAGCAAAAGGGGAAGGAGTGCTGGAAATAAACAGATATTATTAGTGACATGTCTCTGACACTAATAGCCAAGATGTTTCTCAATGCATCTCGAAACATTCAACATGTGCTTAGTAGGTATTGCATTACTTAAATGGGGGATTTTTCTGTAAATGACGTAACTTCGAAATATTAATGTCGTGTGTGTCTGCGCAGTAGGCTTTGGATTATACGGGGCATCAAAAAAGTCCCGAAACAGCTATATACAGGGTGTCACAAAAAAGTGTGATGGGCTATACAGGACCTAATTCTACATGCAAAAATAAGTCAAAAGTGAAGAATAATTTTTTTTGGATTTCGGCTTAGTTTAGCCGTAATCCGCCATTTTGTTTTTTGGGGAAAATATTTATTATTTCAAAATACCTTTGAGATATTTTTACGAAACTTGGCAAAATTGTTTACACTATAGTAAGTAACATTTATAAAAAAAAGTATTATTTTAATTTTCCAAATTTCAAAATGGCGGCCGTTTGAATTTTTTAATGCCAAATTTCATGAAAACCGGTACCTAAATCAAAATTTTGTAAGACACAAAAGTTTTGGTATTTATAAAAATTTACAAATCCGACAAAACAAAAATGAATAAAATCGGTTCATAAATAAAGAAGCTGTGTTTATTTTAGTAATTTAGAATGAAATTACTTAATACGTTACATAAACTATTACATTACATTTAATACATTTTAATATTAATAATTTCAGTCTAAATTACTAAAATAAACACAGCTTCTTTATTTATGAACCGATTTTATTCATTTTTGTTTTGTTGGATTTGTCATAATAAATACTAAAACTTTTGTGTCTTACAAAATTTTGATTTAGGTACCGGTTTTCATGAAATTTGGCATTAAAAAATTCAAACGGCCGCCATTTTGAAATTTGGAAAGTTAAAATAATAATTTTTTTTATAAATGTTACTTACTATAGTGTAAACAGTTTTGCCAAGTTTCGTAAAAATATCTCAAAGGGATTTTGAAATAATACATATTTTCCCCAAAAAACAAAATGGCGGATTACGGCTAAACTAAGCCGAAATCCAAAAAATTTTATTCTTCACTTTTGACTTATTTTTGCATGTAGAATTAGGTCCTTGTGACACCCTGTATATCAAAAGATTATAAGGATTGAGCTACAAAACTTTAAACAAAGTCACTGAACATAAAAATTATTTCAACACATTATTTAGTGACATGAACTAGAATCTGTCTGTGTCTTCAGGGGGATGTCCTCAAAAAGTCAGAAGAAAATCATATCATATCATACCGTACTAATATTATAAATGTGAAAGTTTGTGTGTTTGTTTGTTTGTTTGAAGTTCAATCACAAAATAACTACTAGTCGAATTGGGCTGAAATTTGGTAGGCTATGATGATAGCTCACATTCCTAAAAACACACTTAAAAGAAAAGTAAGGTTTACCAGCAGTAGTATTTATTTTTTTTTTTTTTCATTTTATGCCAACAGTTAATTTTAACCAAGCAGCGACAAAAAGCTGTCATACACAATGATAACTGTCAAAGTAGGATTGTTTACAGTCAAGTTTATGCTTTTAATTTATAAATAATCCTTTAATATTGTGCAAATATTTGATAATTTAATATTTTTTTGTTCAAGTCTAGTGGTAGAACATTATGGCTATGGTAGATGTGTTATACTATAGCATACCGTAAATTAAAAGAACCAAATTTTCTCAAACCGTGTCCCCTCCTATTGCAAACGCAAAGCACGAGTATAACTGCAAGAAGCATTTTATATTTATACGCCAACCCCATACGAAGAACGGGTATTCTGCTAGTCTTAAATGTAAGCATAGGTTGATATGCACATAAAATGAATGGTATTTGTTAGTAAAATAAAATGCCGCAATCCGCAAACCTAAAATCAAGTGACGAGTCAAAAATGGCAAATGTTGAAAAAATTCTTGAATTTGCAATATTGAATCATTCAAAGGCTCCATTTTTGACTCAGTTGTCTGTTTAAGTCATGGTTAGAAAAATTTAGCTGTCCCAGGACTTTTTTGCCACCCTGTATAGTTCTGTTTCGTTATTTTTTAAGTTTAAAATTTCTATTACTTTAATAACTTTTAATTAGCTGAAACATAATTCTTCAGCAACTGAATTTTTGCGATGTTTAGCTTTGTATTGCCCAAACAATACACTATACTATTTTACAAACATTGATAGAAAGAATAAAACATGTAGTATGGGTATTCAAATAAAAACGTTGTTGATTACATACTTTAAAAAAACTTGGTGCAACAAAAAATGACCATAATGCCTTTAAGGGTGTGTGGCTAGCCTAGCAGGTAGGGCCTGGAAATTGGTGTGGGAGGGGCTGGTTTAGTGGTTTGATTGATGCAAATACACACCAAACTATTTCTGCCTTCATTGGTGTTGACTTGATGTAAATTAAAAGTTAGTATAACCTATATAAAATCCAAACGCAAGGCATTTAACTAAGTAATGAGCAATGCTGTGTTTCAAAACCTTAATTGTGATAACCAAGGGAATTTCTCAATCCCATTTAACAATGCCAAGAACTGGCATTTCCTTAAAATCCAGATGAAAGGCATTTAACTAAGTAATGAGCAATGTTTTGATTCAAAAACGTCATTGTAATAAATAAAGGAATAAAAGGAGTTTCTCATTCCAATTTCTCCCTGAACGTTGCCAAGAACTGACCTCTCCTACCGGAGGAATCTGGTGTGGCTTTTTCACTACAGCCTTCAGTTTAGTGTTCAACCATAATCAGAATGTAAACAATAGATGAAACAGTGAAAATTGATTTTAGAAGCAGCTATTTCATTAGCAATTGCAGCTTGGTTGAGTTAGGTAAATCACTCTTTATGGTATAGATATCGACATATTTAAAATAGTTATTTTATTTTCATATGATGTTTTCTGTGATGTTAATGATTTTAGGTACAAAGTGATCCTTGAAAAGTAAAAGGGTATTACATTATACAATTTCAATTTCTGATGAACTCCCCTCGTAAACAATAATTTTCAAATTGTTTATTGATTTTCTCATTTGATGCTAGTTTACTGTACCTAGGTATTTCAATTTTTTAAATTTACTATGATAGCTGACTATAAAAGCCATGCCGTGTACAATTCTGTAGACAACATTTGAGATTAATTACAGTTCTATCTTGCCCTAAATACCTAGAAGTTTTAGTTTCGTAGAGGGGATGATAGGCAGTTGGCTTCGGTCACCGCGGAAGGGTCACACCATTTAACATCACTTCCCAGCCAAGCCTAGTGCCAAAGTTTTCGGATTGGTTGAGTGCTTCATGCAAAGCTCAATTTACCTGACGATGAACTTAGCTTGGATTCTACTGCATGAATCCCTTTGACCAATTATGTATAGCCAATATTTAAAAGCCGTTATGACCATTTTAGCCTACAAACATTCAAGAAAGTGTCAACTAGTTGTGATATTACCATAGATTTTGATTTTTTTACCTTTATGAAAATTTATGAAAAGCGTAAAAATTAGCTGACTACACAATTTGGCATCCCAACCATATTTGAATCATTGTTACGATTCGTTGTTATAATTTTATGTTTGTAAAAAGATGAAATTATTGTTTGGCTTTTTTTATTTGTTATCTTATGCCTTAAGTTACGTTATGTTTGTAGATAGGTTGATATCCTTAAAACCCTTAGGTTGATAGGTTTAAAGCGGGCCTTAAAAAAAACAGATTGTGTCATTATATGCTAAAAGCCTATTGTGATTGTTAGGATTTGATCTCAGGTCTTTAGTAGGCTACGTAGGTTCGGCGCTTCAATTCCACCATTAACGTCCAACCTTGAATTTTTCGAGAAGTTATTGAAAACTGAAAGGCTTGAGACACACAAGTCTTAAACTGGAGGTGGATTGGCCATTTCGAAAATCAAATTGTAGTGGTGTAGTAGTGTTTCCATACCTCAGTTCAGTCAGTGCATGGTGTAAGCTGCTGTACCCTACAAAGCATCAAGGCTGAGTCTTGTCAATTTTTAAACGAGTTCATTGAACTATAACGTAGTTTTCCTTGCCCATGGCACATTAACCCTTGAGCGGGCGCTTGCGGAGTTTTCCTCCACACTTGTAGTTTTTGTTAATATAAATATGTATAACGGGTGTCGGCAGTCTTTGTGTCCGGCTCTCCACTTCACACACCTCATCCTGGGAATGCCCCTAAGCTATTTTTACCCCCGAATTCCTCCTCATTTTGTTGTCAGTTGCAATTCACTGACGCGGTTTCAGTTTTCGGAGGTTTACTCAGCATGCGCCCTATCGCGAAAGTCCTAAGTGCAGAGTTCATTTCCTCATGCGCTATTATCAAACTGCGTGTATATTTTATACATACAAAATTATCAACATGTTTAAATGTATTATTTCATTTATAATTATTATTATCAAATATATTTTGTTTGCGTGTATATGTATAATTACGTTATTGCAGAACAAAACTCTGCACGCGCCCTCTCTCGTAACACCCACAGTGATACCTTTATACTAGAAAATTTCTCAATATGATTTTTTGAAATATTACTCATATAAAGTTATACAAATAATGTTATTAACAAAGAAATTAGCTTTCTGATTAGGTTATTCAACATTTACATATAATATTTCGTTATAACAACAAGTAAAATGGGTAAAATTTATGCTATTTCATGTTGTGGAATAAAACTCTGCATGCGCCCGCTCCTGTTTTACTGGTTAAGTGCCTCCTCGAGGGTTAAAAGCAAGGACTACTCTGATTGTAACAAAAAAAGAGTCTCTTGCTTACTGCGAGGAAAGTATAAAGAAGTAGATCCCAACGCCAATCGTAAAAGTGTGGTGAAAAAAATTAACTCTTAATTTAGTTTTTCCTTTAATTAAGTTTAACTATTGAAGCTTAACAAACAACATACACGGACGACAACAGCACCTCCTCCATGCGATCACAACAGGCACTGGGGTATGCAGATCGAAGGAAGGTTCGAGTTAAAAGTATCGTCTTAATGGTCACGTCTATCCAATATTGGAGCGTGTAACCGGGGACAGGTACAGATTAGGTCAGTTGTATACGAAGCTGACAGGCCAAAGAGTGTTGAACGATGATGTGGTGTTGATGAGTGTTGGATTGAATAAAATGACAGTTATCTTACTGACAGAAATCAGCTGATTCTTTAGCCAGGGTCATTAACTAAGCCCATAAACAAGAGCAGCTATGGGTCCAGTTAAAACCCCAGAATATTTAAAAAAATCTGCTTGATAAAGTTTAGTTGGTGAAAGTCCAAAATGATTCAGGAGACATTTAAATCAACAGTATAAATTCATGTTAAAATCTATTTTGCAGCTCAATAACCCCAGTCTAATGATGAAAAACATTTAAAAAGAATTGCCAAGCTCTCAGCCTATAGTTAGAATTCGCTAGTGGTATTTTTGGTCGGGTCTAATTTGATCTCTGATTTAATTAGCAGTTGAGTTGGCCTGATTTATCTTGCGATAGGTCCCACTCTGACTCTTCTCGACTCATCTCAAGCAATGGAGCAAAACTCGCTCGACACGAGACGTGAGACTGAGACAGCGAGATATACAAAAGTAGTCATGAGAACCTATTTTAAGACTACTTTATACACAATGATGTGAAACCGCCCACTTCAGCCATCTATTAATCTTGTTTATAGCTATATTTTTTTCTGAAACTCTTGATTACAACTTTATCATTACTAAAATATCTAGTATCAAAATTGAAGTAATGTATTACTTTTTTTCCACCAATCGGGCCTTAAAAAAGATTGCTATTTAGGTCACCACTGAGTATCTTACATCATTACATGTATCCAAAACTTTATAGTATGGTTATTACAAATTTGTATTTGGTGGAACAAAGTTAGTGAAATAGAGAAGTTTGAATATACGTCAGCGAGTACAGAAAATAATTATAAAATACAATTGTAAAGATGAAAGGAGGTTGAACTCAAGAGAACCAACAGGATATTTTTCAGGGGGGAAACCGGTATCTTATTCTAGGGGCAGAAAAAAGGACCTCTCCCACAAAAATCTCAAAATGAAACACTAAGCATAATTGTTACTGGCCATGTAGCAGCAAACCTTGAAGTGCTGTGCTATACCTTAAGTTAATTAAATAGAAAATAAATGTGATTAAAATATAATTATTTTGGTGAAAACACAATCAGGAAAATTCGGAAATTCGGTTAGTCTGTAGGTTTGCTACGGCTAGAAGTTTTTTTAACTGAGTTTCTACGCATTGACAACAAGCACACTACTCTAACAGTTGATTTTTCCAACAAAACTTATACCGTACTGATTTATTTATTCCTTACTGAGTTATTTACTATTAATGTTAATTATTGATTATGTATCGTTAGATTATTAACTTAAGTTGTGATCATACATAATCTATACAGATTTATTTGAGACAAATTAAGCTGCCTAAAACATTGCAAAGCTTAGCAAATTTTTTAATTGTTACTTTTCTCGGAGGGGGATCAGGCCCCCCATGTCCCCTGCTAGCGCCTATGGTTGTACTCGAATCAACAAGGCATTTATACGATTCTGTGCATTGATGTGTAGAGAAGAGAATCATTACAAAAGTGAGGGGACATTAAATAAGGCCTACTGGCAACTATTTATTGATTGGGGACTATAGACAGTATGGTTGGCATATTGCCATGGGCCTACAAGCTCAGCCTCAATCCGTACTTGCTCTGCGTTCGATAACCTCGTTGAATCTCTTCATGTCTCACTACACCAATGCGCTTGGGAAAACCTCACCTGGTTACTTCTGAGTTAAAACTGTTCAAATATCTGAATCTGTTAAATCTGTTTAAGAGTAAGAGGTTTAAGAGGCTTTAATAATCAACGTAAGGTGTTATTTTTTTCAATTGGAATTTTTAATAATATTTTTTTTTTTATGTATTAGAGATTAAAATATTAAATATGGATTAAAATATTCCAAAAATATAATATTTAACAAACAATTTTTCTTAAGTGATGGGCTAGTTAAGTTTTAAACTAAAGTTTCAAAATTTATTAAAATGTGTGTCTGCTAACATTTTACCTCAAATTAATTATTCATCTAGAGGAATTGCCATTTTGAATTACCTACTACCTTATACTTTGAATTATCTATGAATATAATTTTTCTGAATTAACATTTAGATTTTTTTTATTGTTATGTTTAGAAAAGTAATCGTTATGGTTTTTTTTTCTTGCAAATAGAGTTATGATGGCCTACAAACTATGAATTTATTAGCAAGATAATCTATTTCATTGAATAATATGTTAAATAATAATATGTTAAAAATGACTTAATGAACACAATTAAAGAGCTTTTTAATTCTGTAAATCAATGCACCTGGTTTTCTGAGTTCTCTGGGAACCATGTCCTGGGAACACATGACACGCTGTACAATTTTAAAGTTACAGTATTTAAAAATAAATAGGATAGAAAATAAAAAATATTTCTTGACTTATCATGTATTTAATAACCGTTCAAATCCATTGACTGATTATGATCTAAAAATAAAATTGCCAAAGTGAGCATGTGCACTCCTTGCTACAACAGAGTCTTTTCAAACCAATGGCAACCCTTCTGAAAGTTAGTTTTTATATCATTTTATCATAACTCTATTTGAGTATTTTAAAAACTAGGCCTACTGAAGAAAATGTACAAAGTCTTGTCAGACTGAAGGATTTGATCTGCTACCCACCTGATAATTATAACCAAATACCCAACATCCTCCCAACAATTAAAGCAATCAAGTCTATTAGAGATAAAAGCTTTGGTCTAATTTAAATGTCATACTGGCTAATTCTCTTGGGACTATTACTGCACTGCACTATGCTCATCATGATAAGGCGACAATACTAGTCATTTTACTGGTCAATTTAATTCCTCCTACTAAGAATACAAAACTAAATCATCTATGATACCCCATCCCCTAACCCTGGAGACTTATCAAGTTTCTAATTATTTAAAGATTTTAATTCACTCTTTTTCCAATTTGTTTTTAAATTATTATTCAATCAGGATTGTAATGAACGGAAATTTACACTTGAATTAATGTAGCCTACCGTAATAAACATCTTAGGCTTGATGAGTACCACTCTACCTTGACCTCAGAAGTCTACAGTAAATTCAAAAACTGCCAGAATTTTGATGAAGACACATTTATTTTAGTGAAAGTTATCGGTTTTGGGATCTAGGGAAATTAAAGAACAGAATGGGACGATCTCTATAGCTTTTTACTGACTAAGACCAGCTGGTTCTCAGCCAGGACTATTAAGCCGAATAGCTAAGTCCACACTCAAGCGTTTTTGTGTGTGCCAAGCACATGCCTTGATGCAGATATAGGAAAATAACACATGTGTGAAGGCATGCCCAAAATGAGTCAGAAGGAGCTCCATTCCATAGTGCACAGCGAAGCACAAGACGATCCACCAGCCTTGGATTTCCGTGTGTTTAAACTTGCAACTGCTTTACAATTTTGACAAGTGTTGTAGTTGTTTAAAGCAAGATGAATATCTAACAAACCTCAAAATTCATAGAAGATTATCACTCATGTTTGTGAGACTTACGGGGTAATAAATTGAAATTGAATTAAATAAAGAAATAAATAAAATAAGAAAATTATGAGTTTCATAGTTCTTCTTCTTTCATATCGGACGCTTTGATTTTTGACGTTTGTGAAATTTTTTTAACACTAAACATACCGCACCAATCCTTCCTATCAGAATAGCGTCGTCTTCATCCAACTAGGAAAGGGTAGGCCTACCTAAAACATGAGGAAAGTGAGGCATGAGTGTGGACAGCTAAAGGCATGCCTCAAAGCACTTGCAATGCTGCATTAAAGTGTTAGCAAAACGGGAGTGCCGATGGAAACCAGGTCAAGTCCCTTCAAACGCACGCACCCCCACAGGTCTCCATCGGCACTCCCGTTTTGCTAACACTATAGTTGCATTGAAAGCTTAAAGGTACGTTGAAATTAAACGCGCACGAGTGTGGACATAGCTAATGATCGAAGTAAAGCTGGATCCAGTTTCAAACCATAAAAAAATACTGTCTTTTATTTTTTATAGGCCTAAACATCATTATTATCATTATTATTCAGTTCTATATCAATTAATTGCTGAAACAGGACATTCTTTATCATAACTATATTGTCTGGTAAAAAATATCAGCAGGTGCAATGAATCACAACAGAATATGCTCACCAATCTATATATTAATTTGAAACTGTTTTTCTTTGTGACAGCTAATTTGAGAGAACGGCTGGGCGTAGAAACTTGGTAGAGGTGTCTAAAGAATGGGCTTGGTCTGTAGATGAGCCATCAAAAGAGAAACGTGATAAATTCCCTTGGGGCTCTGCCCCAGTGGCCTTTAAATTCCACCCCATGTTATTCTTATGGGGGAAAAACGGGTTTTTGTCACAGCTAATTTTAGAGAACGGCTGGGCGTAGAAACTTGGTAGGGGTCTCTAAAGAAAGGTCTTGGTCTGTAGATGAGCCATCAAAAGAGGAACGAGATAAATTCCCTTGGGGCTCTGCCCCAGAGGCCTTTAAAGTCCCCTCAGCAGATTTGTTTACATTATGACAATATGTATAATTTTACACTAATTTTAATGAAACAGCTGTTAATTTTTAAATTGTAATTTCAATTTGTCAAAATGAAGTATTTGCAATGGTTTTTTCTTGTGATTTTAAAATCGATTTTCTTCTGCATCGTGTCATGTTTTGCAATATAATATTCTATTGCCAAATCAGTGGAAAATCGTAATATCACAGTAACTCTTAAAATTATTTCTTATGGAGTTAACTTATTTGCAAACAATGGAAACATAAGAAAGTCATAGAACACAACCAAATAGAAGATATAGAAATAATGTTTTTTTTTCTTCATTTATAATCGTTATTATAGAGAACCTAATGCGGGTATGAGTGGGAAACATCTGTAGAAAACTCTAAAAAACAAGATCAGCTTTTGAAAAAAGATAAGATATTTACAAACAGTTTTGATTATATCTAACTGTTGTGTACATCGTGAGTATTTCCATAATCTTTGAGTCGACTTTTATAAAGTCATCGAAAATTATGACCGTTATTCGTTTTAAAATTACGCCTGTAATACTTCGCAATTGCTCGAATTAGAGCAACAGGTACACTAGTAATAATTAGTTTGAGACTACCACAATCCTTAAATAAGTCAAAATTGCATTGACTGTTAATCAGGTACCAGTATGTGTTTAGTTTCACAGAAAAAGACTGCAACACCGGTCTATAAATGGAGCAATAGCTTCATCACGTATGACGGAGCTGGCATAAAGCCTACACTATCAACAGCGAAATGAATTGCTCATTGTTTTTCAACATTGTATGGCCTTGGCACCAAACTATTAACCCTTGAAAACTCTCCACTAATACAAACACCCTATGAGCTTCCACAGTACAAACAATTTAACTTACAACATTTCTGTCAAACTACTGATTGAGATACCTTCCAATAGTTATAATACTTGACAGAGTTTACGTTAGTGACCTATCGATTCATTGGATAACCGTGCTGAATATCACCTGCATTTGATAGAAACCAGACTATTTTAACTTAAGTCTAGATTAATTAACTGCATTTGAAAAGAGATACTATGTTCTCGGGTTTAAATCAAGAATTTCATAAAAGACAGTGATGCAAAAAAAGCTGAAACAAATAGTAAATGCGGGGATGACTGAGACTAATTTTTGTAAATGATCTTTAAAAAGATCGACTAGCGTAACTTATTCTATTAAATTGTTGAGGATTGAAAACTTTGTGATGAATCAACTACAGAAGACTCCCTCTTTTCTGATCTCCTCTGAACCAGGCCAGTACAGATAGGTGCAAATGGTTTTTTAAATCAAACCTGAGAATGACTGGAGAACTAACCCAAATGTTCTAAAAATTGTGAGAGCATTGTATTTGGATACGTCATCACTGGTCTAAAATTTGTCCCACAAAAAAAAGTCGTTTCAGTACTGCTTACTTCTAACCGATCCAGTCCGGTTAAACCAATTAGCTGATAAAAATTGTCGGGTTAAAGATTCACACATATCAGTTACGGCACGTCACAGTTCAGACATATCAGTCACGTCACAGTCAACCAAAATATTCTTTAATGGATTAACGATTATGAAAATAGTGTTTCAATTGCGTTATCTAAAATCATCTGGCGCAGGTCCGTCAGTCGCTCTGTCGGCGTCCGTCAGTCAATTTCAGATTTCTTTCCACCAATGTTTTTGGATTGTTTGGACACCTGACGGCAATTGATGTTAGAAAATAGTGTTTTTGTTATTTAAATGATTGTGTTTATATTTTGAGTACTGTTTGGAACAATCAACAAGATGGACGGTGAAAATTTGATAGAATATAGGGTTTTAATTTTAAATATTTGACTGTAACATCAATGTAAATATTAGAGACGGAAGACTGACTGTAACCAACTGACGGACAGTTGCCTGAGGAATTGCGGATTCAACTGAGACTAAAACTGTGACTGGTCTGTAACGGAACTGTGACTGGACTGATGTGTGTGAATCAACCTTAAAGTGCAGTCCAGTTGAACCGGATGTCGAGTTAAAAGGTGTTATGATACGAAAAAGTCTACTGTACATATTCTTCATCAGTGTGTACTTCAGTAAAACGCAAACTATAGACTCACTTCTACCTCATATGTTTGATTTGGAAGGTTTCCAGTATGATTGTGGATACCCTACACCACCTTTTCCCAACATGTAGTGTGCGTACCACCTAGTAACGCTGAGGTCGCTGCGGTGGTACTTGGAGACGTTTTAAGTAGAAGTATTATAAATTAGGATTGATTGGGCTGATGAAAACATTAGTTCATGGCGTCGTTAACTGTGTCTAGTCAACAAGACATTTAGAAGAACAAGATTATTGTAGGCCTAACGTAATAAAAATTAAGCTATGTACCTACTGACTAAATAATTCTAGCGAAATATGAGTTAAATATAAACCCTTGTGTCCGGTGTGAGTTTTATCAATTATTAAAATGTAAAATTTAATTTTAGAAAAGCTCAGCCACAACTCGGAAATGATCAGGACCAATCAGAAAAAGATTAGGATATTCTCAAATTAGCTTTCTAATCTTCAAGCACAGGCTTCTTGTAATAACTTTTCTTATTTCTGTTTTACTGATATCCCAATGAGAAATGGTGTCTGAGTCCAGAATCGACCTCGCTCGCAATCCAGGAACCATCATATTTTTAAAGTAATTGCCAATAGTTGCCTTGTACGCAGCCTCATCACGACAACACGAGCCTCAACGAGTCTCATCACCATTAACTAGCATCATTAGTGAAAAGAATTACGCAAATTTCAGCTCTGTAGCCGTCATGTACGCTTTGCTGTGTTTTTTTATAATTTTTTAAAAATAAAATTTTTCACCCTGTTCCAGGTAAGGCCAGTGTCAAGTTGTTTTTTTTTTTAGAAGAAACATATCCAATACCAACATTCATCACCGGATGGCTTGAGATTATGATAGGCCTACTTTATACTTTTCAATGAAATGGCGACCATACAAAGTAGGTATTTTAAGCCAAGTATGAATGGAGATGAGTGTAGGATGAGTGGCGGGATCTTGTAGTCTTTTTAGTGACTAAGGCCGACTTATTCCTTAGACACAGCTGTTAATTAATAGTCCATAGGCCTACAGCTAATGGCAACTAAAGAACCTACAGTTTATAGTGGAATCCGAACCACATTTTTGTCTTGGTATACGAATTGGTATAATTTTCAGGATAGTACTGCGGATAGTCTTAGTACTCACTCGTGCGGACGTTAATCCATACCAGGGAGTATCGCATCCACAGTGCATGCCTATAAATATCCACAATTCGTAACCTCCTAGTAGCAGGATTACAGGACGACGCCACCCGTCCCAGCAGTCATACTAGTAAGAATACGTGCAAAGATACTAGTAGCGTGGAAAATGCAAAAATAGACTAGGGAGTTTAAAAATGGCCGTGATAATGCTCATTCCAGAAGGAATTGATTTTTTTATGGGTACCCAGACATTTCAAAGAAGACCACTACCTATTGAAAAATTTTTTCACAGCCATTTTTACACGACATAAGTTAACTCTGTCCGCACATTTACTCTAACTTATTTCATAACAGACATCACCTTTTATTCATTTGGCGATGAATGTCAGCATTGAATAGCCTACATTTATTGTAATCAAAAACTGTAACACTGTCAGACGCGGGCTGAGATTTGATTGTTTATACCATTTTTTAAACACACAGTGAAGCGTAAATGACAGTTACAGAACTGAAATTTGTGTCTTTCTCTTCATGAATAATGCCAGTAAATTGTGATGAGCTTTGTTGCAGCGTACAAGCGAATTACGGATTCATATGTGAAACCAGCACTGTTCAGTCTATAAGAAATATTAATTGGAAATCATTTTATTAGACCTAAATAATTACTTTCCAACGGATAACATATTAATTTTATGTTTGGTATTTTTGTAATGTAGTTTTATAGGTAAGGCAGACAGAGACAGAGATAGACATAGTGGCAAATCGCTTCCGGCTAGGTATCGTACGATGTCCCCCTCCCTGCCTATCATAGTGTACTCTTATACATGAAAATTAAGTAGGGTGTTGTACCTAGTTTGTTCGTTGCCGGTTCGATATGGCTAATTATTTTTTTTCTCTCTTGTCCGATCCTTTCCATGGGCGTTATGGATTACTATCTCTTTCTCTAGTTATCTTTTATTTTGTAAAGTTGTCTTAAGTTAAAGTCTCCTTACATATCTCTCAAATAATACAGTGGTTTGTGCTGAATTAATTTCCTCAGTGCTTCAATCTTTGAGTTCTTCTTGTGCGTGTTTCATGAGCTGGTTCTCAGGACATTCATTCGTGGGGACGTAGACTTTATCAGTCTACCGCAAAGGGATTTTTTGTGAAAGACCTTTGTTTGCGTCGACTCTTACTTTAAGATCAAGATAGCCTATCCATTTTTCCTTAGCTGATATTTTCCCCTCTGTGCATGGAACACCATGGCTTGGAACAACGCCTTCCCCATCTCCTTATAGAACAATGAACGCTGGCGAGTGACTCTTAGGCCTACAGTAGGCCTATATCATTATCTAGTTTATAAGACGTTTGCAAGCTTTTTCGGTTACCGACCGAATCGGGTGGTATTTCAATTTAATTACCTATTTTCATAGGCTTTTCCTCCTAGTGCCATATTTTATCCCCCACCAAACAGGCCCTTACTTTAAAAACCGCCCTCGTAACTTTCAGGGTCATAAAAAACTACTCAAGCTATCGACCTTTTTTTAAATGGAGAAGCATAACGTCAACTCTTGCTGCAAAAAGGTGACAAAAAAATCTACTTACCGAATTCTGCATTAGGCTATAAGTATTTATAATTAATAGGTTGAGTCTACGTTAGATTAGATAAGTTACGGTCCCCATTTAACTTTGATACCGGTACAAAAGTTGGCAAGAACCAAAGAAGATTTCAACTTTTTAATACTCTTCCTACCACTACCTATTGTAAATGGGTGGTTAAGACAGCCTAGCATTTTTAATATAGGCCTACACAAATAAATTAAACCTACCTAGAACAACTCAAAAGCAATCAAAAATAAAATTTTAATTTGACACTGGTGATAATATATAGGTCTAGACTTAACCCGTAGCTCTTAGGTATCTGTGAATTTCTTACCCTTACATTTTGTGCTTTTGATTGCAAAACTTCTTGTTTCTAGCACTTAATGAAAAGAAATTAGGGTACCCCAATAATTCCACCAAAAAAAGAATTCATTTGCAAGACTTTCACATCTTAAATTGATTGGAAACATTGTCTGGAACATAAACCTAACTCACTAAGTTAACCTAACATTGAAAACCAAAGACCTTGATCAAGCTTATGGTACCATAACGTTAAAACCTAACTTCACTGCACTTACAGAACATCCAAACAACATAAAAAAGAATATATTTTCTTACCTTAAGTGTTTAGTTGGAAATCCTTGGGCACTAATATTCCATTCCATAATACTTCTGGTCATCTAGCCTATGTGCACTTTCTACCACGGATGAAGGTTACCTATCCTGAAATATGCTTTACCCAACAATGCATTTACCCAACAATGCAACACAATAGTAATAATAGGGCTACGTTATATAGGCTACAATGTCATCAAGCCATTGATCAATGACCAGCCTAACCTTTCATTTTAATGAACTGATTTTAAGTAATTTTGGTCTGTGATTGATGTATCTTAACAGCCTTGATTAACAGGAATATGGTGGATAAAATACAAGCACTAGCCTTTCTTAGGACATAAACGTATTTTTAATAAAATGTTTGAATGTTCAAATGACAACAACAATAAAGTAAGGTTATGTTGACTGATAACAATTTTTTATTTGACATAGGATTGATTTATTGTTTCAGCAACAACAGCTAGAATGAAACTGTTTTTTTATGCTTGGTGCTTATTGATCTTTTCGATTTGTGTAAAGACAGTATCATAATATCAACGAAAATATAATAAAAATAAGTTTAACTGTGGACGTGTGACCAAAAAGAAGTAAATTTTCAGGTTATTTTTGTCACTGTAAACCTAACAGCGTTGCAGAAACATAGGGACGACTTTAGTGATAATAGTGAGACCTACAAACCTATGGTTCCTCTGACACAAGAATATTCCTACGATCAAACTAAATTCACTGACATTTTCACAAATCAAACAGAAATACTTCTACGACGGTTGCCATTATGGTAAAACAAAACTTCCAGCCAACACGGAAAGGAACAAGCACTGCGATTTGCTGGAACAGACTAACCTTTCCGCGATATTTAGCTGCTATTGGTGGGAGGCGACGGGCATTTTGGCGGTTTATTTAAAATAGCACATGAGAATGTTCTATTTGAATACAGTCGACTAGTTTAGCAGAATTAGAGCATAAATTGAAACTTTATTAATTTATTGGTTTTTTGCACATTTGTTTTAAATATGCTTTTCTTACTTAAGGCTATTACAGAACTGGTTGTACATACCAACGAACCAGCATGACATCCTCTTTTGGTTGTTTATATTATGGAACTAATTAAAATGTTGAGGTAACTTATTAATTCCTATATAATAACTATAGATTTTCAAAATAATATTTTTGTGTCTATTCCTAAAAAAAAATTATTGGAACTAAGCTTTACAGGATTACGTTAGAATTCCTCCTTTAAAATTATTTCGATTGCTGGCTTGGTCCTATATAATATTTACCGTACTTCTCTTGACAATGATTTCAAGACCTCTCTCTATACTGTTCCTTCCATTTTCCTGTCAGTTTCTTACAGGAGGATGATAAATACCTTATTACAAAGGATGAATTAAAGTGTACTGAAATTATGTATTAATTTTTAGGACCACCAAAAGCTGCATAATTTGCCTCTCTTTGCTTGCACTTTATTAATACGGCACATATTGATCCGTAGCCGTGCGGCATGGTCCGGGCAGTGCAGTGCAACACAGCAGAAGGCAGCATTGGGTAAAAAAATCAGTGTTGCACAGTTAACATCGCATATTGGGAAGCATAGTTTCATACAGTTCTCGTTATAGTATGTTATTGAGTTTCTTGTGTGAGCATGTTGTCAAAATATTTAGATTTGAGTTCTGAGTCAGATTCAGATGCTGATTGTACTGCTTCACCAAAAAAAACATATGCCGGTAAACAAATTAATATGTTTTTAGAAAAAAGAACATATAATTTTAGTTTTTAGAAAAAATATATTACCTTCACTTTTTTGTATTAGAGTGTAACCATATACGCGGCTTGAGCTGAGCGCAATGTTAAGTGGTGATGGTGATAGTGCAGTCCTCGGAGAGGTTTGTCATATAATTTATAGTATCACAATATCTCTAAATCCTCAGCTATCATCACGGCTCGCTTCACCTCTTCAATTACGGTTGACGGCCCCTTCCTATAAATCAATTCTGACGAGGGCTAAGGTCCCCTGCAGCAACCATGGCTGAATTTAGTCGGGAACGGATCAACTTATCGAGGACTTTCCCAGGGGTATACAACATACAGAGGGGTCTCTAAGAGGACGTTAGTTCTGGGTCTCCTTTCCCCTTCCTTAAGAGCACAAGCCTTGCTGTTTTCCAGCACAATGGAAATGCCAACTCTGCCAGTCAGTTATTGTACTATAACTGTACGTGCTCAAAAGAATCAGGGGATTACTCCCCGAGAGAATCAGGGACGGTTGGCAGTACTGACTGCTAGAGTTAATAGTGGATATTTGATGATCTCGTTATATTTTAATTTTACCATTTTTTTTTTTCTTTTTCTTTTTTTTTTTTTGTAATTGCAAAGTGTTTGGACAATACACATAGTGTAAGGAACATTTGTTTTGTTGTTTGGCGCCTTAGTTACGAGTTAGTCCCGTCGCAAGTGTCTTGTAAGTATAGTTATATGTCCTGTTCTAACCTCAACTGACTTACCATCACATGGTTTAACTTTGGTGACAAGACCTGCAACGGAGCTTTGACGTCATCATCAGCTAGGCAAACCTGCAGGCTGCCACTCATTTCCGGCTGCAACTAACTTTACCCGAACGGGAACTATTAACAACTGTGATCTAGATATAATACATATTCATGTCGGCACGAACAACCTGAGGGTGGGTTACAGGGGAGGTCCTGGCTACAACAGAGGTCATGGCAAGCAGGAGGCTCCCCACGACATGGCTGATTTGCTGTTTTAATGTAAACAGTTTCAACAAATTTTCCAAATTCTAAAGTCTATGTAAACAGCGTAATAATTCGGTCTGATATCACATACAAAGCTCCTTATGATTTTAACACGCAACTTGACCTTATGTGCAACAATTTTAATGTCATGTGGAGGCTAAATGTTGGGTTGCGCGGAGACACCTCGCTCGTGATGGGAGACACCTTAACAGGGGTGGTGTGTCGCGGCTGGTCTCCTTATTTAAAGCGGTGATTCCTGCGTCCCTCCGCATGATTGGAGGCTCGGCAGCACATGCTACTCACAAATCAGTTGATCCGGCACTGGCGTCGGGCCTGAGCATGGAGTCTCCCCTGCCTCACAGTGAGAAGCCAACTTCTCACTGTGAGGTTGGGGAGAGTCTAGGCTCTTCAAGTTCGGCCCCTCCCCAGTTGTCGGGAAACGAAATAATAGAAACCTGTGTATCGCTCATTTAAATATGTGCTCTCTAAACACAGGTTTTGTTGAGATTACTGCACTGGCAATTGACTTTGATTTTGATGTGTTCGGTATTTCTGAAGCTTGGCTTAAGCCGGGTTCACTTTCCGGGAGATTGAAATGAAATGAAATGAAAAGAAATGAAATGAAATATTACTTTATTATCACAAAACATTTCACAGATCCAGCGTTAGCTGGTGAAACAGGTGATATTGTCAGAGATCTTAAACACTAAGTTACATAACAAAACTAAAATCCACATAGCTTAAACTAAAATATATTTACTTATCATTTAAATAATCGGAAATATTATAATAATTTTTCTGTAAAAGGTATCATTTGAAATCATTTTTAAATTTTGAAATACTGTTAATTTCTTTGAAATTAGTGGGTAGACTGTTGTAAAGCCTTAATCCCATATAATAAGGAGATCTTTCATATAAACAAAGGCGATGTCTTGGATATTGAAAATTTGTTGAGCGTGTAAGATATGGATGACTGATTTGTTTATCATTGTACATTTGATAATTAATTTTAAAATTCACCATCATTTTAAATATATAAAGTGAAAGCAAAGTTAATATCTCATATTTAGCAAATAAAGCTCTGCATGAGGTTCTTTTAGGCATAAATGATAAAATCCTTATAAATTTCTTCTGAATTTTGAAAACTGCTTTAGAATAAGAAGTTGCTCCCCATAATTCAATCCCGTATTGCAAGACAGAAAAGAACATTGCATAGTACACTGTGAGTTTAGTTTTTAAATCTATTACATTTCTCAAAACATACATTTGAAAGCAAGCCGTATTTAATTTACCAACTATTTTTATGCGTGTTTTCCATGTTAAATTCTTATCGATTTCTAAACCCAAAAATTTTGCATTTTCAGTAAAGGATATAATATTATTATCATAAGATAATTCAACAGTGGAGTTTTGCCTATTCTGAATTGTTTGAAATAACATCACCTGTGTTTTAGAATTATTAAGTTTTAGCCCGTTGGCTGTAAACCAATTAGATAAATTAAGAATAGAAAGACTGATTTCTTGTTTAAGATTTTGCAAATTATTTGATTTAACTATTGCTGTAGTGTCATCAGCATATAAGATAAGGTTAGACGATACATTTCGAGGTAAATGATTCCTGGATACGTACTCCTCAGGGCTGACAGAGCTGGAAAAGGAGGTGGAGGTGTTGCCCTGTACATTAAGCAAGGCTTGGTTTTCCAAAGAAGGTATTTAACAGGAGTCGATCCATGCATAGAATTTATCTCGGTGGTCCTTCAAACAAAAGGTGCTAAACTTGGCGTAGCCAACGTGTACAGACCACCACAAATTAGCTATACTTGTCTTGGTTCCTTGTTTCGGGCATTGTTTGTAGACATTGCAGCTGAAATTGACTCCGTCATATGTTTAGGTGATACAAACATTGATTTCCTGTTATGAAGCGAAACATTTCCGTCGTCTGCTGAAAGTATATGACACTGTTCAACATATAACTGAACCAACAAGAGTCACTTCCAAGTCAGCCACACTAATTGATCACATTATCACTAATAAAATCTACTCAACTGGATATGTGTGGCGTAATTGATGCGTCAAGTATTTTATAGATTATAGGAAACAGAAAATCACCGACCATAAGTTAATTTACTGTAAATTAAAATGCAAACAAGAAAAAAGCTCAGCGAAATTAATTACTTATAGAGATTTTAAACACTTTAACTTTAATGATGCGATTACCAGACTGGCAAGTGTACAGTGGGAAAAAGTAAAAGACATGACTAGAGTAGATTGTATAAATGAATTTATTACAAGCAATGTGAAAGACATTTATGACGCATTAGCACCTCTAGTAACAAAACGAGTTACGAAGAGGAAATCACCTTGGAGAAATGTGGAAGTGATCATGTTAACGAAATTAAAAAATAAACTTAGAACTAAGTATAAGAAAACTAGACAAGATAAGGATTGGACGGAGTACAAGAAAATTAGGAATAGACTAAATGGTGTAATATGGAAGGCAAAAAAGAAATATTTTACTGATTACCTTGCAGACTGTAAAGATTCGAGAACATTTTGGAAATGTTTAAAACAGAGTGATTAATTGGAAAAAACTGTAACACACAACTCCCAAATACTTTTAAAGTTGATGACATGAATGATTACTTTGTTAAAATGGGATGTTTCTTTGATGCAGACACACACTTAATTGGTTCTTATAACAAAGAAAGGAAGAAAGGAATAACTAATTTATTTAACTTTAAAAAAGTCTCAGAGAAGGATGTTAAAACGGCAATAAATTAAATAACCTCTAGAGCAGTTGGAGTTGACGACTTGAGTATTTTAATGATTAAAGCAGTTTGTCCTTACGCAATTGGTGCCTTAACTCACTTGATGAATGAATCATTAGGATCAGGCAAATTTCCTCTGGCATGGAAAACTAGTATAGTACACCCATTGCCAAAAAAATTTAATCCTACTGACTTCAGTGAGCTTAGACCTATATCAGTCTTGCCTGCGATATCAAAAGTACTGGAAAAATTAGCAATAAAACAAATTCTAGAACATTTAGAAAAAGAACAAATCCTTCCAAAATTACAGTCATGGTTTAGAAGAAACCACAGTACCTGCACTGCATTAGTGAATATGTTTGCAGACTTGTTTGAGGCGAGGGACCGGGGCAGGTGTAGCTCTGTTGTGATGCTTGACTATTCACAGGCGTTTGACTCTATAGCCGGGTTTACACGATGCCAGTTGGCGAGACAATTGTCAGGACACAACTGACTGGCTTGGAATTACTGGCTTCGTGTAAACACTTCGGGCCAATTGGCAAGCCAATTGGCCCGAAATTCAGTTGTCTCCAGGAGTAGACTGAGGACAATGAGCTGGGCCCAGTGAGGCCCCCACCCCTCAAAAACCCAGTTGTCGTGACAATTGGCGCCGTGTAAACAGTGTAGAGGCCAATAGCACTGTCTTGTCTTTTGGCAGTAGTACCCTGGTTCACTGTAAAATGCCTGGGCAAGTGTTGGTTACGTGTAAACAGGTTCTCGTCCAACTTGCCTGGCCTACGACAATTCCAAAACCACGTGATGCCAATTGGCAAAGACAATTGTCTCGCCAACTGGCATCGTGTAAACCCGGCTTATAAGACATAGTTTACTTCATGCTAAATTGGGACATCTTGGTTTTATGGATAATGCAATTGCTTGGATGCAGTCGTACTTGGAAAAAAGAGAACAGGTGACTAGAGTGGGAGCTGATGTTTCACTTCCCCTTGACAAAGTCCGGGGAGTGCCGCAGGGGAGCTGTCTGGGTCCCATTTTATTCACCCTTTACACTGCAGACATATCCAATTGCATGCACTTCTGCAATGTGCACGCCTATGCAGATGACTGTCAGATGCATTTATCCTATGATGTCAACTCAATTGACCAAGCTGTTGCGAGGATGAACTTGGATTTGGCGAATGTCAGTGAGTGGTCCATGAAGCATGGTCTCAAGTTAAACCGAGAGAAATGCACTGTTCTTCATATTGCTCCGCCCAACTATGTTCAATTGATCATTGATGGAGACGTGCAGATAAAACTTGATGACGTGGAGTTGAAGGTGAGCCACACTGCCAGGACTTTGGGTGTAGTACTGGACAGTGGACTTACCTTCTCTGATCATATCACCCATGTTTCCCAGCTGGCGTTGGGTAGATTGCGGGGTCTGTACAAATGCCGAACCATCCTACCTGAGTCAGCCAAGATTCAGTTGATTCAATCAATTTTCTTGTCAGTGCTATAATACTGTTTTCCTGGCAACAGCATCACGAATGAGGGCATGGAAAGGATTCAAAAAATTCAGAACACCGCAGTAAGATTTATATATGGTATGCGGAAACGCGATCATATATCTGAATTTGAAAAAACTGCCGGTCTTTTGCCCTCAGCAGCCTTATGCAGGATGCAAACCTGCACTCTGGTTCATCGGGTACTGGTCAAAAAAGAACCAGCTTACCTGATGGAAAGACTGGTCTCCCGCGATCGGGTGCCTCGGTGCAATACTCGACAGGAAAAGCTGTTTCACTTCCCGAGAGTGAGGCTGGAGATTGGCAGGAGAGGTTTTTCATACTTTGGGCCAAAGTTGTAAAATGACCTCCCCTGTGATCTTAAGTTGCTGGGTGTTCCAGCTTTTAGAAATAAGCTAAAAGAAATGTATAGAAAGGACCTCAAATTTTGTAAATAGATTATGTACTTTTTGTTATTAGTTGTATTTAGTATTAGTAATTAAATTGACAAGAGTTATCCTGTAAAGCAGTATGTACTGAGGAATGCTTGCTAAATAAAGGCGTTTTTATTTATTTATTTATAAATTAAAAGCACCTTCTTAAGAACCTCGCCAACAGGTAACCCATCAGTTCTAGGAGCCTTGTTGTTTTTTTAAGGGATAGTCCGCAGTCTCCAGCTCCTTATGAGTGAAGAGGACATCGTCCATCCTCCCAAACTCACACTGTGGGTGCAGCAGTATGAGCCGGAAAAAGGGATTTGTCTATCCATGACGGAAGGTGGAGAGCGGGTTGACCAGGCCCCACGGGTTGGAATCGACATTGTTCCTTAGTTTTTTCTAGCAGTTGTGTTTGCTCCGTGTGATGGACCGGCGGAAAGACTTCCTTGTCACCTTACGTCTCCATCATATATGGATGACGTCTATCCACGGGTACCCTGGCCCTCGTAGTGAGTTATCTAGCTCTCAAGGCAGCTCAACGACAAATCCGGGATCTTGGCAGTCCACCAGTATACGGGTCACTTATAACACCAGGGGCGCCTGTGGGGCATTTACTCATCCCAAGCTGAGGCAATCAGCCCCATCATAGATTTAACTGATGCCTCTGCATGAGCCATGCCAAGTGCGGCAGGCACCACCGGCGCTCCCCCCAGGATAGCTTCGAGGAATCTGCCCACGACCAGTTTTTTTTTCCGAGATGCAGAAGATGTCTTGGGAGACCATCCAAGACATCGGTAGACCGACATAGAAACATAGTTTTGTGTAAATTTAAAATTCCCATTTTGTTCTCATGAAGAATTGGTAAACTGTTTTGTAGTTTGCTTGTTTTTGTATGATACATTTTGATCAAATTTGGCAAATGTATTTATGTTATCCTTAAGCTATTAAGATTTCATGAAAAACCCTGCTTTATCAATACATACTTAGGTTTTCTGCTAAAGGTAAGGTAAAACCTGTAGCAGCAAAGCTAAGTATGTAATCATTAAACCTAATATTATTTTAATAGGGAATAAATCTGACAAGTTTGAGGAAATATTTTAGGAAAAATCCAAACAGGCAAATGGCATTTTCTTAGTTTGTAGGTTTGCTAGTGCAGGGGTATTGTTTCTTTTTAAGACCAGCATCTATATAAAGGGTGATCCAGTTAGAGGTTAAATTTAAAAATTAAATAATACGTATTGTAGTTTACTTACAAGGTATTTTTTTATTTATACACATTTATTAAAGATTGACATTACACATGGAAAATAATATCTGTCAAATGACCGCCACGTGAATCCCGGCAGACTTCAACCCTTTTGATGAAATTTTCCATCACTTTCTCGATCATTTGTTGTGGAATTTGATGGATTACCCTGTGAATCTCGTCCTTCAGCTCCAGAATAAAGTTGGCCTTGTTTGCAAAAACCTTCTGCTTCAAATATTCCCAAAGAAAATAGTCCATTGGTGTGAGATCACATGATCTTGCTGGCCAATGCTGATCACCGAAACGAGAGATTAAACGGTCGGGAAATTTTGTGTGCAACAACTGCACTGTTTCTCGTGCTGTATGACAAGTGGCCCCATCTTGTTGAAACATCAAGTCGTTCAACTCGTTATTGACAACCAATTCTTCCAACTGTTGCAAAAAATAATCGCTTATCATCTCCCGATAATGTTCTCCATTGACTGTAACTGCATCGCCATGGTCATTTTCAAAATAGTAAGGACCAATCACGCCGCCAACCCACAATCCACACCAAACAGTTACCTTTTTTGGATGCATTTCTTTCGGTTGAATAGCATGAGGATTTTCAGTTCCCCAAATGCGGCAGTTTTGTTTGTTTACATAGCCATTGATATAAAAATGAGCTTCATCAGAAAAGATGATTTTGTTCACAAAATTTTCATCACGTTGATTACCGTATTCTCTAACACCCAGTTAACAAATTCAAGCCTCTGTTGGTGATCTCCCGGTTTCAATTCTTGTGTCAATTGGATCTTATACGCATGCAAATGTAGATCTTTAGTCAAAATGTGCTGAGTTGTACCGTAGGAGAGGCCTAATTGCTGGGAACGATGACGAATTGAGGTTGACGGATTTTCTCGAACACTGGCACTTGTTGCAGCAATTCCACTGATCGGCCACTCCGAGGGCGTACTGGTCTTTTAACATCTAACACTGAACCCGTCACATTAAATTTATCAATCAGTTTTCTAATCGCCGCACGTGATGGACGGTTATGGTTACCAAAATCATTTCTCAGTGCTCGAATCGTGTTAGTAAAGTTTTCCCCATTTTTGAAAAAGGTTTTTACAATTAAAACAAGTTCTTCATTCGAATATAGTTCCATAACAACAAATTTAAATGTCAATGCACAACAGTGCCTAATAACAAAACATCAGCTTTTTATCTTGCATACGGAACCAGTGCTACCAACTTAAAATTGTAACCTCTAACTGGATCACCCTTCAGTTAGAGCCACCGATTGTAAGGAGTAATGTATGATAATTGTAATGCAGTGTTTTTTATTCTCTTAACACAATTTATCAGTTTTAGACCAACAAATCGTTACTATTTTTTATGTTAATCGTTTATGTGGAGCACTTGCTGACAAAATTTGAAAAACATTGATGTTTTCCGTAATTCTTGATCTCTGTTACAAGAGTTCCTGTTGTGGCCAAGCAAGCTAGTTAAATTCTTATACTATCACCGTGTTATTTAACTTATTCTATATACTCTAGCTGGTTTCTGCCCATAATTGAAAGGTTATAAATATCTGCACATCAGAGCTGGTAGTGGTAGTTGCATCAAGACAATCATAAAAGTTAATGAAACTTCGCTTGCTGATGTTTAAAACTACCAAGGTATACTGTTACCCATGGTAGTCTATAGATGTTTCAAATCGGTTATCTCTTGTTTCATCATGAACATATTATATATACAACCACCTCCAAACTCCCTCTCACAGGCTACACTCATTTTTTTGTCCAAACTCTTTTCTCCATACTTATACATCAGCTGACGGTGGTCTTCAATAATGGGTAAACCGTTATTAGATCAGAGGAATATAATCACAAAGCGCTTTTCATCTTGGCAGTGGTATTAATTTCACTTCACATCGTTATTGGATACAAGACTAGCTATCTAATCCATAAAGATGACATTGAATATAAGACCTTTGTTTGGAAGACAAACTCCCACGGGCAGAAGATGGTATTGCTTACGTTTGGTGCCAGAGATGCGGTGCAGCTGCTAGCTGAAGACCACATCAGACTCGAGTGGGTCAGATGCCAGGTTGATGAGAAGCTCGTGGCCCCCAGATGCTTATGAAGTCTGGCCTACAGAATAAATATCTAACATATTAGGTCTTTATATTCTGTGGTTTCAGGTTACTTAGCCAATTGTTGTAGCAGCCCGGACATGAACCAACGTTTGCTACAGTGCGGTGGTCAAGAACACAGGGAGCATGTGCACCACAACCGAGTCGTCCTCTTCTGTGCACAGAAGCTGGATTGAAGGCGAACATGTAAAGCACTCTACTAGATTCAATTACTGTGGGGCATACAAGCAGGGGCTCCAGAAGCTCAGGTAAATAAAAAACCAAATGACCATATAGTCATTCAATTAAACATATTCAGAGGAGCAGTACAACCAATGGCCTGCTGTATAAATTTGCCACTAAGCGAGGCTCTGACATCCTGCTTCTCATTGAGCAATGAGAAGCAACTGCATTGTTTACTATTTGTCAGAACCTTCGCTCACGACAGTGGTTTACGGATATTTTTTGCATTGCTGCTATCTGGACCTTGAATAATTACCTCGCTCCTGTAGCTACCTGGTAACTAGCTCGTGAAACTGCTTCGCTATGTAGGATGAATGATGTTAATGATATGATGACTTTTAAACTCATCCCAGATCCCGGACAGCCAACCATAGATGGAAAAGCAGCACAGCCAGGTAGACTACTTTGTGATGCAGCTTCTTTCCGGTCAAGGGTATTCCAAATATTATTTACATAATGTGGGCAAAGTCGCCAGCTCGGATTGTCTGTGCTGTCCTGGAGTGTGACAGGTGGCAGCGCAACTATATTTCTCACTCATTGGTGTTATAATCACTCCAGAAAAAAACATAGGACCTATGCTTCAGGGAGAAACAGCAGGGAGCAGGGAACTCCTCATGAACATTAAATAGAGCCAACATAAGATACAAAACTGGAAAACTTAACTTCTTATAGCTGGAAAACAAATTAACTTAAAGATGGAAGAGCTATTACAAAAGAGGTCCATTTAAAGTAAATTTGCTTGTGTAAAACTGTATGTCAAAGATTCAATCAATTATAGGTACCTAGTTAATTTTTATTTGTGCGTCGTTGGATTAAAAAAGTTCAAGAAGAAAACAACACTATATTTCTAGACCTACAATACACTCTGAGTTTGCAAAACAATATGTTGAGTCTTATCGGCAAATTATCAACAACACTAAAACTCATAGGATATTTAACAATGCATATCGACAATTAACACATTTGCTACCAATCGCCACATATATGTAGCGCTGCGGTCATTGCCACGGACTGAGGTATACATTTTAATATTACACATGAGACCAGGTGTCACTTGGTGAACAGCAGTACACGCAGACCACGGGAAAATTGTGATGCAGCAAAGGAAAAAACAGTGTCTTGCCAACTATAGTTCGGCCGCTTAGAAAACGACCTGCTTGATTGAGGAGGTCGCTTTCTAAGCGGCTATCATATGACGTCACTAATCATCATGTCCAAAGTCCAAGTGACGCACATATGCGCCAGACATCCCTGTAGACCACTGCAGAGAATAAGGGCCCTCAAATAGACTGTTACAAAGATGTAAGCTTTTTAATAACATTGGTACACTGACACAAATATGCTACGTCAGTTCTATTTTTAGTGACCAGCCGTCGCATATATGCAACCGCAGTCTATGTGCAGAAACCCACCATCGCATATGTGTGTTGCTGGTCCATATGAATGACAAATTTAGTACTGTTGTGGTAATGAACGTGTTAAGTAAAGAAAACAGGGATACCATAAGCTGTAAAAAATGCATAAAGTGTCTCCTTATTTGTAATTAATTGGGTGGGATTTAGAAATCAACTTCTTTCATATCTAATATATAAAATTCTCGTGTCACAGTGTTTGTCTGCAAACTCCTCCGGAACGACTTCACCGATCGTTATGAAATTTGGTGTGTAAATTCTGTAGGTATGCGAATCGGACGTAAACTATTTCCCGTTTCGAAATTCTTAAAAGGGCTCCGCCCCAGTGGCTCTGGAGTTTCCCATGTTAACCTTATGAGAAATGGAATTAATGAATCTTAACAGCTGTTTCAATTAAACAAGTTGGTTCTGTTCTATGATGTTCAATAGCATTAAAGTTACAAGGATTACCAACAGGGTGCAGCACTATTATTTCTTTTACATTTATGACAACAGCTAATTTGCAACCAAAAGGTGAGTGAGCGTAGCGAACGAACTTCAACCTGGAGGCGAGTGAGCGTAGCGAACTAGCTAACCTGAAGGCAAGTGAGCGCAGCGAACGAGCTCCAACCTAAAGGTGAGTGAGCGTAGCGAACGAGCTCCAACCCAAAGGTGAGTGAGCGTAGCGAACGAACTTCAACCAGGACGTGATTGAGCGATGCGAACGAGATCATCTTGAAAATTAAACGTAACGGTACTTTCTTTCCATCGGTCTGTCTTAGGGGAAACCTATAACTTAGGCGATACGAAGTTCGCCGGGTCAGCTAGTACATTTATAAAAAAATGTTTACAAAAATTGCTTTGACCTCTAGTGGCATCAAATTAAATACCCTTGCCGCAGCAATCCTGCACACTAAGCGAATTTCCATTTGCCTGATTAAATTTTCAATTAAATCTATTTAAATCACATTAGGTTTAACAAGTGCATGGGTATGCTGCTACAGGGGGTAATAAAGTGTGTTTTTTGTAATTTTTTTATCTTAGTATAAAGTAAATAAATTTGCCAAATTTGATCAAAATATATCCATAATCAATCAAACTACAACAGTTTAACTATTCTCCATACTCCAAGAATAAGATGGGAATTTTAAATGTTTAATTTTTTTAATTAATTGTCTCCGTAACCTATAAGCGTAAGAAAACACTAAAATATAGTCTACTAAATTGTTTTTTTCAACCTCTTTAAAATGGCTTAAAGAGAAATTGCATTTTTGTTTGTTTTGGGGGGTCAAAAAAGAGAAAAATCTTTTGTTACCCCATAAATCCCCCTATAAAACTCTGTTCCTGTGTTCCGATCATGCTGGTTCGAGAACTCATTTAATTTCATCCTGCCTTTCAGATTAAAGCCAAATTTCATTAAAAATTACTCAAGTTATTGCTTTCACATATCAACATTTGAACGAATAGTGTTTTTGGCCTCTAGGGGCATCAAAATGAAAAAAGTATATCTGTCCCGAACCTAGGTCTTACCGTGCCACCTACGGTACTAACTACTTCCCTATAGGGAAATTCGCTAAAAAGTAAATTATCTTTACTTACGGCCTTGGTTCCAGGTCTTACGTGCCACCTAAAGTTCATTAGCTTCTTCCCTGCAGGGAAAAACGCTAAAATGTAACATCAAAACATAAATGCTTTGTTTTGAGTTATTTAACATTTTTGATTTTGTTCATCCATCATTCCATCATTTTGTTCATCAAGCAATGCTTTTTACCTAATTATATTTTTTAAACTCAAGAATAAAACTCAAAAGTACTTATTGAGAAAAAAATAGGTTTATTGTTTTTATTTAAATGATTTAAAAAGAACACACCTATTAGGGGGTTTTAACCAAGCAATATTAGGACCGAGTCCTGTCTTCCATTCTGCTTGGCGGGGTACGGCCCTTGAGGGAACCATTCCGGCATTCGCCTAAGTGAGGAAAGAAACCGTACAAACTCTCCTCGGAATGGCCGGTCTGATAATCAGACCTCCCGAATGTGAGACTGCATGATACTACCTCACTCGGTCAGATTAGTACCTACATAAATTACTTAAATACTAGATACATAAGATACTTAACACTAAGTACAAAAGATACTTAATAATACTAGATAAATGACATACTTAGCACCCACAAATCTGTTCTAACTCATACTGTCGTTACATCTTCTTCAGGTCTTGTCCTTCTTTCCTGGAGTTTGTCCCAGCTTGTCATCAATTGGTTCACAGTGTTGCTGCAGAATTCTTCAGTTTCTTTCATCTTGAATCTTCCCAGATATTCCATTTCCGCATCCATAGTTGCATTCATCTCCCACATTTTACCATGTTCCTCAAACATTTCCCCATGGCAGATTATTTGACAGTTTACTCTGATCCATCCATTCAACTATGTGGATCCTTCTTGAATTAGTGAAGCAATACATCAGGTCACCGTGTAGTTCTATAACCTCCCATTTTTTCCAGGAGTAGGCTGCTTACTATAATGATGATCCACTGCAAGTTCACATGTATCGATAGTGAACAATTAAAGAATTCTGTCAAGCTTCTACTGAGGTTGCATCTTCCAGAACTGCTCTATTGTATCCTCGAGAATGGAACCAAGACACTTCACTTTCTTGAGTATTCTTCCTCAAAATAATTTTTACAGAAGAAAAAAATGATTTCTTGCATTCATTTGATGAGTCAGTGAGGGAATGAATGAAATACAGTAAACAGTTTCTATGGAAACATTTATTTACTGTCAACATGCCATTGTTCAAAAAGCTTAGACCTTGCATAATGGATTAGTCAAGACATTCCCTTTCAATGTAAAGTTGAAGCCAGAAAATGTTGAACGAAAACAACAAACATATTTAAATTGAGCCTCCAACAGAATTACTTATTCATGTTCTATACCAAACTTTAATACACCCGAGATATTTCATCCCTAGCCTAAATGGCGGGTATTCCAAAATTTGATTTATTTCAAAAAGCCCCAATTTTGGAATACCCACCATTTTGGCTAGGAGTGAGATATTCGCCTTAGGTTTGCGTCATTGTGTTTCTTTTGGCAAGCCCTTCAAAATTAGGGGTCACTCAATAGGGGTTGATATTTGAAAAAATAAGTTAGCCCCTTCCCCCTACCCTGTTAGGGAGGTTAAAATTTTTGGTGTAAAAAATTGCAGAACCTTTGTAAAGAATCAATGCTACAAACAGAATATTTCTATCTATTTCGGTTTTAAAAATACAGATTTGTTTCAAAACTTAATTTACACACTGTATATAGTGTCAATTTAAAATGTTAGCTTCGGCTGGTTTGCTGCTACAGGGAAGGTAATAAAGTGTGTTTTAGTGAAATTTTATTTGCTTAGTATGAAATAAATTAATACTCCAAATTCGATCAAAATATGTCTATTAACAAACAAACCTCAACAGTCTACTTATCCATAGGAATAGCATGGGGATTTTGGGATTTTAAGAAACTGTAGGAACGGTTTTTTTTTTAATTTTCTCCGTGTAGCCATCAAGCGTACATTAAATGCTTCAATATATTATTGACTTTTTGTTTTTCCGAGCTCTACAAAAGGTTAGTTTTTTTTTATATTTTTTTATAAATGGGAAAAACCAATAACTGTTACCCCATATCTCTCCCCCTCCCCATGTACCCGTTCCCATAGTCCGATCTCAAAAACTCTAGTTATGATGCTTACAGGTTACATATAAATGTTTACTAATGTTCTTTTTGGTCTCTAGGGAAATCAAAACGATAAATTTTAGTGGTCCCGAGTCTATGTTCTCACCATGAGACATACGGTAATAGCTTATTATATGGGACATTCCGTCAAAATTTGTTTAGATAAACATGTGCAATATATAAATACAAAATTATCCCTTTTTTATGGAATTCCATAACTCGAGACCGAGTGCACAGAATAGAATGATTCTTTTTAGCGAATTTCCCTATAGGGAAGTAGTTATTACCGTGGGTGGCACGGTAAGACCTAGGCCCAGGACCGATTTACTTTTCATTTGATGTCCCCAGAGGCCAAAAACACCATTCGTTAAAATTTTAATATATGTATACTAGCTGACCCGGCGAACTTCGTATCGCCTAAGTTATAGGTTTCCCCTAAGACAGACCGATGGAAAGAAAGTACCGTTACGTTTAATTTTCAAGATGATCTCGTTCGCATCGCTCAATCACGTCCTGGTTGAAGTTCGTTCGCTACGCTCACTCACCTTTGGGTTGGAGCTCGTTCGCTACGCTCACTCACCTTTAGGTTGGAGCTCGTTCGCTGCGCTCACTTGCCTTCAGGTTAGCTCGTTCGCTACGCTAACTCGCCTCCAGGTTGAAGTTCGTTCGCTACGCTCACTCACCTTTGGGTTGGAGCTCGTTCGCTACGCTCACTCACCTTTAGGTTGGAGCTCGTTCGCTGCGCTCACTTGCCTTCAGGTTAGCTCGTTCGCTACGCTAACTCGCCTCCAGGTTGAAGTTCGTTCGCTACGCTCACTCACCTTTTGGTTGCAAATTAGCTGTTGTCATAAATGTAAAAGAAATAATAGTGCTGCACCCTGTTGGTAATCCTTGTAACTTTAATGCTATTGAACATCATAGAACAGAACCAACTTGTTTAATTGAAACAGCTGTTAAGATTCATTAATTCCATTTCTCATAAGGTTAACATGGGAAACTCCAGAGCCACTGGGGCGGAGCCCTTTTAAGAATTTCGAAACGGGGAATAGTTTACGTCCGATTCGCATACCTACAGAATTTACACACCAAATTTCATAACGATCGGTGAAGTCGTTCCGGAGGAGTTTGCAGACAAACACTGTGACACGAGAATTTTATATATTAGATATATACGTCCGTGAATGCGATAACTTGAGTAATTTTTGTCCGATTTTGATGAAATTTGGTTTAAAGGTGTAAGGCGGGATAAACTTGAATGAGTTCGCGAACCAGCATGGTCGGACCATGGGAACGGGGTTTTACGGGGGGTTTTATGGGGTAAAAATTGGGTTTTCTCATTTTTGACCCTCAAAACACAAAATTTCCCAATTTCTCTCTAAACATTTTTAAAGAGCTTAAAAAAACAAATAATTTAGTATATTAAAATGTTTTTGTACGGTTATCGGTAACAGAGAAAATTCAAAAAATTATATATTTAAAACTCCCATTTTATTCTTATGGAGAATATTGTAAAATGTTGTAGTTTGCTTGTTTATGGATATATTTTGATCAAACTTGGCTAATTTATTTATTTTATACTATGCTATTAATATTTTTGTAATAATTTATTTTTGTAAAAAAATACAACCGACTTCAAATGCTCTAAAAAGAATGAAATAATTTCAATAAAGTAAACTTTTGTATTAGTCAAACTCACGTATTTTAAATCGGCGCGGTTCTATGATGATTTTTGATACAAAATTTAAAGAGGATGTCCACATTGCAGGTGACTATCTATAACTAAAGGTGATTATAATCTTATAGTGGTATTAAGGAGTATCTTTAAAAAGATTATAATGTATTTACATATTTCTAACATGGAAAAGTAACGTTTTAATTTTAAACTAGCTTATTTTCCCTATCATAATATCAAAATAAATTATTTTCCTATTCATATAGAACATTTGTGTGTGTTATTTTCACTATGCAATCATTCTGAAGTAAACATAAAATACAAGAAAATACTTCTTTTGAGATATATAAACAAAACAGTTCAGTATGTTTTTTTTATATATTTATGTTATCCAGCTACAATTTATTGATTTTCAAAATACACTCTCAATATCTTTTATTTTATTCATATTTTTGCAGTTAGAGCCTCGCCGACTTGAAATACGTGAGATTGACTAATACAAAAGTTTACTTTATTGAAATTATTTAATTCTTTTTAGAGCATTTGAAGTCGGTTGTATATTTTTACAAAAATAAATTATTTCATGATTTTTAGTGACTGTATAATTTGTTATATATTAATTACTTGAAGTTTTTTGATAAGCAAAACTGTTTGAAACAATCAAAAGTGCCACAGAAATTCAAATCAAATCAAATCAAATGTGCTTTATTCATAAAGTACAGTGTTGTACATTGAATGGTGTCAACTAAATCTATCTTAAATTAATAATTTACAGATTTGCATATCTTGGATCATTATCTAAATAAAAAACCAAGAATCAGGAAATGGAAATAATCAAAACTGAATCAATTATGTACTAACGCTAAGAGGGGAGGTGGAAAAATACTCTTCCAGGGAATAGAATGCTTTCTCTACTAAATATAGTTTTAGTTTTCTCATGAAATTCTTCCTGCTTTGTTCATTTCTGATTTCATTAGGAAGATGCTTAAAAAATTTTAATCCTATATAGGATGGTTTTTTTTCATAGAATTTTAATTTATGTTTACTTGAAATAAGGAATTTTTTATGCCGAGTGTTGTATGGGTGATAATTTGTCTCAGAGGTGCTCAAGCAGTTTTTTACTAGAATAATTGTGTCGTAAATATATTGGCCATATACCGTTAAAATTTTCAGTTCTTTGAATTTGTTTTTGGCTGTTTCATTGTGTTCTAATTTCAAAATTATTCTTATTGCTATTTTTTGAAGTTTAAGTATCCTATCCAAATTTGCTATTGTAGTTGAACCATAAAGGCACAAACCATAGGATAAATGCGAATGGACATTAGCATAATATATGTTTTTTAATGTTTTATGGTTACAAAACTAAGACATTCTAGAGAGTGAATATAGTCCTGAACATAATTTTGAAAGGAGTTTATCAACATGTTCATCCCAGTTTAAATTTTGGTCCACAGTTAGACCTAGAAACTGTGTACTGTGTTTATGTTCAATTTCTTCTGCATTATACATGATATTTGGTTTAATCAACTTTTTATTTTGATTTGTTTTAAAAGTTAAAAAATTAGTTTTTTTAGGATTAAGCTTCAATTTATTTTGCTCTAGAAAGTTTCCAATGTTTGCCAATTCAACAAAACTTAAAATTTCAACTTGTTGCACTGACTCAGCCGATACTTTGAAATTTGTATCGTCTGCATAAAAACAAAGATTGTTCTGAGGTAAACATGAGAGTGCACCACCAGCATCATTTATATAACATAAAAACAACAGGGGGCCAAGGATTGACCCCTGGGGTACACCACATTTAACCCTTTCAGTTTCAGAAGAAAATGTTGTAATTCTGTTAACATGATTATGTGTGATTTCTACAAACTGACAACGATTATTTAGGTATGACTGAAACCATTTTATTGATTTTTTTGTAACCCCTAAAATGAGTAATTTATCTATCAGTTGGGTGTGGTTGACACTATCAAATGCCTTAGTTAGGTCCATGAAAATTCCAATTGTGAACTCCCCTTTATCAACCGATTCAATTATAGATTCTATGAATGACACTGCTGCTGTAATTACAGATTTTCCAGGCCTAAATCCATGCTGAGTATTGTTTAATAGTTTAAATTCTTCTAAATAATTTAATAACTGACAGTTAACAATTTTTTCATAAATTTTTGATATTACTGGTAGGAGAGAAATTGGACAGTGAAGAATATTAATAATCATTCCACATCTTGACATCTTCAAATGCATGTTTAGTAATTAAAATATTTAACACTTTTAAGACGATTGACGATCATGCAATCTCACACCTCTTATGTCGTTTAAGGAATAATTGCATCTAATTTATATTTGGACCTCTTTTACGAATGCTTTGGTTTTCACAATACACCTTAAATTGTCAATATCATACAGCTATTCACTATGTTTTTATAAGTCAGAACATTCGATACTCAAAACAGAATCATACACAAATCAGGTCAAACTTTGAAATACCTTTTTTATAGTAACCAAAACAAAATGCATTTTTTCAATGTTACTTATTTAGTAAATAAGTAACATTGAAAAAATGCGATTTAGGCTCCATGGCAAAAAATAGTTATATTAATCAATATGAAGCAACTGTTTCATGAAGAAACTGTCTGTAGCTTCATTTAAATGGTTTTAACTAACAGCTGTAGGAATGTTATTATTATTTATTGCCTTCTCTACAAAAATATAAACAAAATAAATGTTGAATATTTGAGGTTTTCAGCATTTTTCACCAAACAAGTATTTTTCTTAAACATAATGCTATGGTACCAAATAGAAACTCTCCTGGTTATTTTGGTGGTGGAACCACGCTGATCGGTAAAAGAATCACAGAGAAATTGGTGAACATACATAGAAAAAAAAAACATCGCCACAGACAAATTGAGAACCTCCTCCTTTTGTTGGTAGTGGGGAAGTCGGTTAAAAAATACACTTTATTAGTTTCTTTGTAGCAGCATACCTAGGTACTCGTTAAACCTAATGTTATTTGAATAGGTTTAATTAAAAATCAATTCAGACAAATGGAAATTCGCTTAGTCGGCAGGTTTGCTGTGGCGGGGGTATTTTTTTAATTTCCTTAGTGCCAGGGGAAGGTTTTTATGTAAGGAAATTCATAATCCATCCAATCGTTATTTAGTAATTTGATTTTTAAAATGCAAAACAATTTGCCTTTAGCATTGGAGGAAAATGTTTTCATTTAACTGTGGGATACAATAACATACGTTGACACATGTGATAATTTTCAACCAAAAGGTGAGTGAGCGTAGCGAACGAACTTCAACCGGGCGAACGAGCTCATCTTGAAAATGAACGAGCATTTGACATAAAACCACACTAGGACAGGACGACTGTCGGGCCAGCTAGTACACAAATAAATAAAATATCGATTATAAATACGAATTAAAACGGTTATTTTTCCAACATGTATCACATATTTTGAAAATAACCAATAAAAAACGTGTATTTTGTACTTGAAACACATTTCTGAAGTTTGCAAATCAATCGATAACATTAAGTAGGGACTCAAGCAGTCACCTCAATGAATGAATACATTGTCTCAACCCTGTACCATCATTAGATACTACTGAGGCGGTAGACACAGCTGTGCTGTACCATCACTTGTGTTCTGGAGTCACTAGACTCACGTGGTATGACGTCACTGTAACGGTACTCCTTCACTCGCCATTGTCCAATGTGTAACATAACAGTGTCTTGTCTCGCGACTGAAGATGCTGGAGGCAGTAGGTCATCCTTCATGTGAGACCACAATGGCTGCCCTAGTCTTTATGTTTCTCCTTCTGTCCCATACGTGAATGTTGTTCATAATGTTTGGAAATGTTCTACCTACTACATAGATGGATTTAGTGATCCCGTAATCAGATGGTTGCCAGTTCAATCCTGAAAAAAGGCAGAATAGGTTCGAAACTGGGCCCAACTGTTTTTGGCTTTGGGAGTTTTTTTTTTCAATGACCATGGCCAAATAAACAGCTGAAAACAAAAACAAATCAAAACCGATTATCACACTCCATTTTCACTCATCCTTCGAATTTGTTCAGATTAAAAACTTATTCAAATGTGCGTTGCTGTGTTAAAGAATTTGATGAGATATCCAATTGATTGATAGAGGCCATAAAATGTCCAGCTTATCCATGATAACAACAAATTTATTAGGGCGTGTGTATAATCTGTGATAGTATCGAAGATAATAATCATAGTGTTTTGTTCCTGATCTTTGAGATTTAAATTAATGGTCCTTGGCATCCTGGCTAAAACAGCTGATCTTAGTCAGTAACAAAGCTACCCTGATAATCTCACACCATTCTACACTACCTTCACTCATGTTTGGGTAAAATTCCCACCTAGTGGTGGTTTTGTGTGTTCTTTCAGAGAATGCCCAATACTAATCATGTTTGTGTGGTTAGTTTAAAACCTTAGTAAAACTGAAAATGTTTATGACAGTGACTAAAATTGATTGAATACTTCCGTGTTGAATACTGATGGAAAAGTAAAATTACTTTGCTACATCGTATTCAATGGCAATATTCATTTTATGTTGGAGTGTTGAAAAGTTTGAGTTTAGCATATACATTAGAATGTAGACTTATTTGTTGAAATTGGGACCAAGGATTGAATCTTCGTGTTGGATTTTAACACTAGTATTGACCACAAAATATGAAATCCTCTTTCATTTAACTATTTAAAAGCACTCAACTCTCCACGTAGCAGTTAGCGACGAAGATCTATTGCGTCATGTTGGAAGAGAAGTGCGGAAGTTCTCAGTAACTTAATTGAAGAGTAAGCCGCTAATAGTTTCATTCACAGCATGACAATAGCTAGTTAGTGACCAGCACTGTCGTGTCGGAATACGATAATTATGGTACAGGTACGATAATTCAATTTGGACAGATACGAATTTAGAAGCATACTCGATAAAACTGTTGATTTTAGAAAGTTCGTGTTTACTTCTCGTGCTAGAGTAAAATCTTAAATTTGTTGTGTTTAATGAATGGTAGTGTGTTTTCGTTGACTAAATGTGGTTCTATATATTTTTTTGTATATTTAACAGCGTACCCTTTACCCTCTCTTGTAACAACAAAGATCATTGTATAAAAAAGATCGTTCTATTTGTATTTAGTATTTAAAGTTAGTAACCTGACAGAAAACACATCTTAGATTGTCTTCAGCTGGTTATTGAAATGTAATGAATATTTTATGCTAGTAAAACTGACGAAGTTAATCAAATCCAGCCTCAGCCAATACAAAAATACACAGGTAATCTATTTCGTTCTTTACTGACCATGTATTAATATCTAGCTTACAAGACAAATAGAAAAAACATACAAAATTAGCGCACACAGTAGGCTACGCTGGTGAAAAGATTAAGTGATTAAGAGGTGTTTTAGTCGTACAACTTAATTGTTCAAGGACCATCGTATATGTTATGAACTTATGATGTAATGTCAGTCATGTTACGTACATATGATAATTCGTTACGTATAATATTCGAGTAAACTCGTTGCTCGAAATCGAACACAAAATACATGCGATATTGAGTATTATGAGAAACAATGTGAACATAAACATCAACATCTTTTCCTATGAAGAATGTCAATTATTTGATGTTGCAATTAGCTAAAATGTGTTAACTATTAACTGAAATGGGCTGGTCTCCATGCAACATGCATATGATAACTCATTCATTAGTCATTGAAACTTTGAAGGTTAAGGGGGCAAAGCCCTGAATTCGTAGTTCTTTCAAACCCGGAAAATGCAAATCTAGAAAGAAAAACAGGGCATTTTAATTTCATTATATATTGATTCAATACGATTTGAACAAAGAGTAGCCTAATCATCATTTCACATACAGGCAAGATTTTACGTGATTGATTGATAATTTTAGTTCCAAACAAATTTCGTCCCCTATTTCACTAGTTTTACTTAAATTGCTAGTTCAATTTATACGGTAAAAGTTACTGGCGCAATAATTTCCAAGAAGTACAATAATTTCAATTTCAGACACGATAAAGCGTAGCAGCACTGACTATGTGGATTACGACTGTAGCCGTACAATTTATATCTATTAGATTACTTTCTCATATTTTATTCAAAATACTTCTCTATGTATTGGCATTTAAACACGATGATTTTTCAACTAATACGATAATTCGGAATTCCTTTCAATTTACTATAATGTTTGGAGCACTAAGTAATTATGATTGGAGATTGTAAATGTTTAAAAATCTATATCTTATATTCGTTTTCCATACTCTTGACTTAAAAGATAATATACTCCTTTGATTAATGATGTTCAAATACGATACGTATTTGAACTAAACTGATAAAACTCCATGCAATGACATTCGTACACGATAATTTTCCTACCTGCACGATAATTCAACCTCCAGCTACGACAGTGTGGCAACACTGAGCGGTTGGCGGTTGTGGTGTGCGGTCAGTCGCTCACACAGTGCGGTCGAGTGCGGTTGAGTTCCGCAAGTGAATGGCTCAGTGTCATGGCTTTATGTTTAGTGTTTCTCATCGTTCTGATAACTAGGATACATGCTCAAGGTAATAATTATATCCATAAATGAATTTATAAAGTATTCAATACGCTTAAAATTTAAGATTTGTCTCGTGAAAGGCGAACATGTGACTTATACCTCAAGGAGAGCTGGAAGTGAAGGGACAGAGTTTACGATAGACATTAAGGACGATAATAATCTATCGGTGATTAATCCGTTAAGATGTTTTGCAGTTTTAGAAGTGTTAAGCTATTTGATTTGCATAATAACGTTTATAAGATTCAAGTGTTGGTGTGTTTAACACATTCATTTCATACCATCTTGTTTCATTACTTAAATGAATTTGACTACTATTAGGTCTATTAAACGTGTTTTTATCAATTGTTAGACTAATATACACTAATCTAACAAACGTGTTAAAAAACTATTGATACACCTAACGTAACGCTGTAATTGTTAGTTAGACCAACATTGAAAATATGCATGTTCTAGTATAAAAATCCCTGGACTAGCGATTTGTTCGTATGCATCCAATTTATGTAATAATTCAAATAATTGCGTCTATAATCAAAATATTTTGTATTCAAAGCAAAACGCTCATATAACTCTTTCTCATTCAATACACAAACGAATAGATGAATAACTAAGTCCTTTGGTTACAATATTCATTTATTTAATGTACCGTTGAATAAGTGACGTTTGAGTAGCTTTTAATCTTTTATGAAGAATAATTTGTGCCCACTGGAAAATAAACAGTTAGCTGGCTTTAAATTGCACAAAAACGTATTTCGCTAAACATGTTTTGGAAAACTATATCTACAAAGTTAAATGAAGGAAACGAATGAGAAAAAATATCTAGTTGTTGCCAATATAAAATACTATACGTCCTAGTATCAAACAGTGAACGCTTTAAAAGTATTAAAAACTAAATAAAACATTAGGGACGAGAACACGAAAAATATTTCAGAGTATTACTGTTCCCCGTACACGCAGAACATGTTAATACTAAATAAAAATTAATCAATGAGTTGGAAGTACCTAATTGAATATTCAATCACAAATAATTTGTGATGTAGTTTAATCGAAAGTGCAACATGATAACCGACTTCGCGTCATTACTTATAACGACCTCTTGATTCACTTTCCATCGTCAACTTTCTAACTCCCCCCAATGTTTATCAAACTTATAACGCTAAGGTCAAACATAACGGCATGTTTCCTACTCATCAGCCACCAAGACTATTAAGTGTGAAAGCACTATGCACGGTCGTGCGGATAATTATGTTTTCTAATTCGAAAAATCAAGGTCGAGGTGGCTTTTCCTGCGGCCCACTTGCGACTTCTGGGCGACCCGGCGTTCAAGTCTCCCAGATCATGGGCGTGTACAGCCTCTACTGAGGCGTAGGAGGCGATTCAGAACGGTATATTGTTTGATTCTTTGCAAAGGAATTTAATCACGTACAATATTGGATGCTTTTGAAATTAATCCCGATCAGATCTCGCAATAAAATTTAGTAATTGGGAGAATTAAGTATTGGGAGATTAAAGCATTTGAAGATGGATGTTTTATAGAAAATAAGTTTTAATGGATTGGAACATATTTTGTTTTCATTACATTTTTTATGAAGTTAGGTATGCATTGCTATCGATATGATGCACTGCTAGTACAGTGGTGTTGGAACGTGGAATTTCTGACCGGGTTTCTTGGGGGCAAATCCCGTAAATCACTAAAGCTTAGTTATTATAAGAATGCTACTGGAAAACCCAGTTTAATCTTTACTCCAAATTTGAGTTTTCTTAAAAAAAACTGCTACTAGTTTGAAACTATGATATCGTTCATACTCCAATAAACTACTTTAATAGAGTACCAAAAAAGCGAAAACAGAAATCGACTGTTTCATTCTATAAGTGGATCGATTAAGTACTGCATGTTGTTGAAAAAAAAATATTCCTGACATTTTCCATCTCAGATTAACGGAACTACAGATTCACGACGTTTCAGGATCTAGAATCTGATCACGTCTTCATGTTGGAACCACCGGGACACGCCGGGAGTAATTTACTGAAAACCTCAAATGTTTAGAGCTTTAGAGCAGTTAAAAAAGTATAAAAACATAGAAGATTGTTCAACACGGACCATTCAACAAACAACCATAAAATCGCAGCTCAAGAAAGAGCTCTAGCCAGTAGTCATTGGCAAAAAACTACACACCATGTTAAGTAAAAAGCCTAAAAAGTCAAGACCCCCCCCCTCTAATATTTTTCCCTAAGTAAATATACAGTGATATCCTTTTGGTGGCCGTGAAATCTTAGCAGTAAGTTTAATTTTATGGTTTTTAAATTTTTGAGTGTCCCCCAAAAAGGGGGGATTTTGGGGAAACTCAAAGATTTTAAACATAAACCCCCTTCAAGTGACACCTTATTTTAAAGTGTTCACAAAAACTTAAATAATGGTGAAAACCAGAGTTCGCTATCTCTTCTCTATCCAAAATGGTAGCCAATATTACCATTACGCACCAATATTACCATTAATTTTCCATAACATTTGACGTGCTTCCATTTTGGTTAGAGAAGATATAGCAAACTCTGGTTTCACCATTCTTTAAGGTTTTGTAAACACTTCAAAATGAGGTGTCACTTGAAGGGGTGTCACATTTAAAATTTTTGAGTTGCTCCCAAAAGCCCTTTTGGGGGACACTCCAAAATGTCAAAATCATAAAATGAAACGTCCTGCTAAGATTGCACAACCACCAAAAGGATATATCTGTATATTTACTTAGAAAAATATTAGAGGGGGGGGGTCTTGAGTTTGTATTCGCCATGTATGTAATTTCTCCATCAGTTTCCAAAGTCAATCCTAAACCTTTTTCCTCGCACTGCTATTTTAAGGGCTTGAACACCGTGCTGTAGCCCGACCAACCTGTATTATCTGCAAAATCCCGCGCGCCAAGATGATTCCACAGCAATTACAGCATATCTGTGGAAGCGGACAAGTGTCCACGATTAGTTTGCAAATTACCATCTGTGTACCGTACTAATAATTTGAAATCATTAGCCTTTTTCTATAAACAGGAAGTAGAACTGGCGCTATTCAGGCTGTTCGCTGTAAACGACTCGGAGGGAACGACTGCTCCGGTTCGCTGGTTCGATCCATTTGCTCGCCAGTTTTTACGTTTTTGTGTTCCCAAGCAGAGAGGACCGTCACGGTAAGATGGTGGCTGCAGTGAGAGAAATGATTCTTTCACCTGCAAACAGTTTTGTAGCCAACTGTCGGATTATTTTTACAGAAAACATTCGGTAACTTATTTGTTGATCAACCAGTTACAAACTTCATGGCGTACATTTTAAAATTTGTTTTCCTCGACGTTAATTTTACTTAAAGACTACGACGTACAACCACGTGCATATTTTAACCCAAATATGAATAAAGAATTAGGTTATCAAGACTTAGACAAACCGTTTCTTAACCCAGGAACATTTGATAAGAGCCCAAGGGTAACAGGAATTAGCTTTTAGCCATCAAAATGTAGACCTAACTGGCTTTTCTCAGAATCGAACCGGAGACCTATAAATAGTTAGGAAAGGTCCATAACCACTCAGCTACCCAGCCAAGTATTCGAAATGAAAAAATATACATATCTTGGCTATCCTGGTTGACTGTTCATTTTTGCACCAATAACACCCACGATAACCTACAGCTGGGTTCCTCGAAGGCAATATACTCGTACATAACAACTGGTATAAGGAGGATTCTGTTAAAATAGAAGTCCCGTAAACACTTGCTGTTAAAATCGTTCCTTAGGTCAAAAGATCCTTGAAAGCAATCAAAAGTCAGTGTTATGTAAGGGAATGGTAACATTTTATTTTATCGAAACCCCCGAATCGTATAGTATCATTGCAGATATTCTATTATATGCTGAGGCAAAGATTTCTAAACGAACTTAAATAAGATCCGGTAACATAGGCCTAATATCTGTGTTTCATACATACAGAGATTATCATACATTTCAAACAAAAACCCTAAAAAAGAATTATATGTTATTGTTTGTGGATAATTTTCACGAGTTTTATGTTTAATGAAATGTATAGTTGGAGACCTGACCAAATGTATTACAAAAATAATTAATTGATCACACAAGTTTATTGGGAGATATGAGAAAGTAATTTAATGCAGGAACAGTCCAGCACTGTACACCTACGAAACCTATATTTTTAACTCACATGAATCACCCTATCAATATTTGATTAACAAGAATATATGTAAATTTTTAATACTGTAGAGATTAATTTTCCTATTTTCTAAAAAAAAAATTCTTTGAAGTTTTCACCATAAATTTTTAATACTGTAGAGATTAATTTTCCTATTCTCTAAAAAAAATAATTCTTTGAAGTTTTCACCATGCAGATTCTTACCAAGTAAATTTTCACTCACCTCTATTTCGTGTTATCATTTACATCTCTTCTTTAACAACTATCGAGATGCATATAACCAAACTAATTCAGCGTAACGTAAAATGACGCATTCACTAAACTAAAGTATCATTGATCATTCCTAAAGTGAACAGTGAACAATACGACGAAACAGAACATTGATTGTGAGAAGTAACAGTCCAGCTGCAGCTAGCGGTTTTCCAACAGAGCCAGACTGACAGCAGTGACAGGCTGTCTAATGACAGTGACAGTTGCTGTGGTCGGTCCCTGTCACTTCTGACAGTAATCATTGCTTTTCAATAAGCCTATTCTTTGAACCCGCTTTGTCCTGTTCAATTAGAGGTTATCGTTGCACGATCAGAGACATAAAACGAATCTTGGTCCGTGACTACTTGGGTATGGCACGTGTAAAGAATATGTTTAAAAAAGCAACGGTGGTTAAAGATATTAAATTAAATTTTAAATTGTCCAGCCAATTCGTTTTGTTTTCTTGTTTAGCCTGATTTTATATGGTGGCAAAGCCATCGGTTGAATACACTTCTCCTAGAATTGTCCTTATGTATCGGAGAGAATAAGATATTTTTGAATCAGTAACAAGTCGGTTTCCTTGCTGCAATCTACACTAAAAGTGTTAAAGAGAACTTTAGAAGTACCATTTCGGTATCAAATAAAAAATATTACTTCTCACGAACACTATAAAATAACTGCAGACACAATTATACGAAACATTTAACAGTATTCTGGCCAACATGACCTCGAATCAAACGTAATTCTTGTAGATTCATCGTCCTTATGAACTGAAGACAATAAGGTTAGTTTTGTACCATTTATATAGAGTACGTTTTTTGGTTTAAAACTCATTTCTTGTTATTTGTCCGATTTTTGGAACTATTTAAACAAATAAGACTAATAACAATTGATTGTCCTTGTGTTGATGTCAAAGAGAACCTGTTGTAAAATATACTCTATAGTATAAGAAATAATCAAAATACAGTAAAGACCAGCCATTCTCCAATAATTTTGGGGGTCAAAACGAAAACAGGCCAATTCCTCCTTCAGTTCGTTCTCCAGGTCTGATGACCAAGGACAGATTCAGCTGGTCCGCCCCTAGTCATCGATATATAAACACAATGTATAACACGATATATAATATGTTTGTTATATATCGATGCCCCTAGTAACTACCGCACGGTCTATTAACAGAATGACTGGACGATCATTGGTTGACTCTCATATTGCTACGTCATCAATTGGGGTTTAAACAGCTTCTAGCGGTGCTCACCTATACAGTTAGCCTAAAAAACTGATGACAAACCTTTTACAACCAAGTCATGATTGGGTCTGCGGTTATACGTGTAAAAAGCCGATGAACAAGCTTATTCTACCGGTTTGTATAGTTGGAGGAGTATACTATCATCACAATAAAGTATCATATAGAAAATCCAAAGAAAATGTTCACTTCCCTTTATTTAATGAATAAACAAATAAACTTGTCCTTTACATATCAAGAATCAATTATCAAAACGTACAGTGTGCGTATGTATTATCTTGGCACATTTTAAATTTACAATACATACACCGTTAGATTTGAAATCATCCGTAATGACATTTAAACAGTTATGAACCCTAAACAAAAGCATTAAGAAAAATAACTATTTTACTAAACCAGATATCTATTATTTGTTAAAAAAAATAGTTTACCAATGATACTCCTATATAAAATGAAACTAAAAGAATTCAACAAAATTAAAACTCCGATCAATATAATCTAACCCATAATATCGGCCTAGAAATTTTAGACTTAATGTAACCAAACTGTGTACAACACGTGAAATATAAAAAGAAAATCACCATATTTTAATTTGTTCAAAATCTTAGACTTGAACTTAAGGCCGATTAGTAAAGGTTTTTTTCATTCCACTTTGTAGAATTAACAAGCTGGACTTTTACGAGCAAAAAATAACTCTTTTGTATAGAAAAACGTTGCATTTCCTTTGTACCCCGATTATATCCGTGAATTTTACATGTATAAATATTCAATACGACTCTCTTTCTCTCTCCCTCTCTGTCTCTCACTCGCGTGCGATACGAGTTACGCTACAGTCACAGACCGTAACGCGCGCCACGTAACATACAATATTGTGGTACACGCCCTCCTTAAATAATTGATGCTACATAACACTCCATATCGCACGTCACGTTTACTTTCGGCATTAAACACCATTCCTTTGCTTGGCATTGAAAAATCATAGTTTACACCGAATTACCATAGATTGAACATAGTGCCTTACTTACTTACTCTTACTCCCATGGCCATCGATACCCAAGGTGGTATTTGGCCTCGCCAACTGAATGCCTCCATTTCTTTCGATTTTCACCATCTTCCTCCATGATTCTTATCTTCCTCATATCTTTGGTCACTTCATCTTTCCACCTCATTTTGGGACGCCCATTAGGTCTTCTTCCAACAGGGTTCTCTTTTCAAACTTTATTTATCAATGCATCATCTTCTCTCCTTAACACATGCCCGAGCCATCTTATTCGTCGACTTTTTGCTTCCGTCACAGCATCTGGTGCTTTATAAAGGTTTCTCTGTTATGTTTGATCCTCCATTCACCATTTTCTATTGTTGGTCCAAAAACCTTTCTTAGTACTTTATTTTCAAAGGTGACAAGTTTTTTTCAGTACTTTTGTCCAGAGTCCATGTTTCAGAACCATAAAGTAGAATTGGACGAATCACAGTTTTGTGAATTTTTAGTTTTGTGTTGACAGAAAACTAATGAAATGAAATAATATTTTATTTCCCATAAATTATATACATATAATTACATTGTTTTTTTGTTTTTTTTTACTTATATATAATAATATAATAAAGCAAACATTAACAAACATTAAGCAAACAGCTTTGATGATAATAGTTTATTCAAGGCAAACATACTTCTATTGGCTGCATTTATTCGGCTTTGAATTTCGGAATGTTCGGTGTTATTTGCGCTTATTATTGTGCCAAGGTATTTAAAATTGTATACTTTTCCAAAATTGTAACCTTCAATAAATAGGCTTCTAGAATGGTCTGGATTTTGTCCGAAGTGCATGAATTTTGTCTTTTCTGCATTGATTTTAAGTCCTGCTGTTTTGGTTTCCTTAATTAGTACTTTGGTCATGTCTTTAAGGTCTTCTTTGCTTTCTGCCATCAATACCACATCATCTGCAAAAGCGAGCACTGATATATTCCTTCCTAATTTCACTCCAAAATCAGTTTTCCTTATCTCTTTTAGTGCTCCTTCCTTTAAAGAACATAGTGCCTTATGGATTCTTTATTGTTTTGGATCTACTAAAGACGATTTTCAGTAAATTTTAAGTCTGGTGTTTATAAAGATTTAGTTTTAAAGTTTACTGTTTTACCTACTTTTAACTGTTACGACCAGCTACTTACTAGAAGGATGTAGTCTAAATCGTTGCTTTGATCCCCAGTAATTTTCTAAAGAGTAAAGGGTAGGCTACACTGAAAAATGTACTCTTAAAATAGGAGAGAAAAATTCAGTTGCCATCAGCACTCTAAAGTTTATTTGGACGTGATACACGAATCAAAACCTAAGGTTTATTACAAGTCTACTTGCAGTATACAAAGTCAATTATGTTAGTAGAATGATTACATTTACTTTGTAGAAGGAAGATATAGAAAAGCGTTGCATTCAGATCACAATAACATACGTTTTACACATATTTAGGCTAAAATACCCACGTAGGTGGCGTCCCCATCTCAAAATGATCATGATAATTTAATCTATGCTAAAGCTAAAGGGCATACTTATGACTTTTACTAAAATTACATTTTATTAGGGTATTCTTAAGAGTTTTCCTTTTAAATGCATCATGCTAAATACAAAATACTGTAAATATTGAAATATTGTATAAAAAAAATTAAAAGCTTGCACATGTTTGATACTTTTTACAATTAAAACTCTTAAAAATGTTTCTCCTAAACGCATTACCATTGCTATAATTCGAAGAATTAATTTTCCACCCGATGATTATTTCTATGGAGTTGAATGTCCTTCGAGCATCTTTATTCAATGAGCATCGCCGTATGCATTATTAATAAAATCATAGTGATTGCTCATCTAAAGTCAAGGTTAACTGATCATCGTTTCATTTACTACAACAATGCTTGAAATATGAGTTGGAAGTCCGGCATCATTTTTATCACCTTTCAAAATTTTTCACTTTATTATCAAGTAATTTGATTCAAAATTTAAGATGTATTTAACAAGGTTAACAAAATATATCGACACACTCACTTATTTGCATTAAATAAAAACACCTTAAGAACACAATTGGTTAAACAAGGTACAAAAAGTAAATAAAACAGCTGATCATAGTCAACGCTCTTTTAGAATAGAATTATAATTGTTCTCACTTTAGTCAGAACTATTTTCATACTAAACAAAATCACTGTATCATAAATAAATAAAATACTGATTGTTTAAATGATTCATCAGGTTTTCTTGTCTTGTATCTCAATTATTTAATTAATTAACAAATTTCTTTCTATTGATGTAGTTTTCATCCATATTTTGTTTAGTATTAAGGAATATAGAACGTTTTAAACTCTAATGAATCATTTATAAACACTCCGTATTTGTATTTTGTGATTGTAATTGTAAGACCATGATTACCCTTCACCTTTGGCTTCTGGCAGGTAAACATCCGAATAAAAGAGATGCCAACTTTTTACTCACCAAACCCAGGGTCTTTATAGACGTTTTTACACCCTGAAATTACACGTGAACCGTTTCACATACAAGTAGAGATATTAACAGCCTCGTAGGTTGCGTCACCAGTTCCAGTTCCTAGTTCCCACCGTTACAACAATGGTCAGTAACAGGTTACAATGTCAGAACTGTTCCCAACAACGAAGGTCCTTAACGATGTCCTTCTCACGTGTTGGAAGATTTCACATGTTTGACGTTGTCGGATATCTTGAATGTATGGTAGTTTGTAATATTGACCCCACAACAAGTGTTTGTATCTTCAAAAAAAAAAAACATTCTTCTTTCTGAATTGAAGGGATTTTTAAATTTTTTAACTTTCAACGTTTTTTGATATATTAAGTTAGGAAAGTCTTAGAATTAAAGGGATAAGCTTGCAGAATTCCAACATCGACTAACTCAGTTGATTTTGGTGACAGGAAGTTTATGTTACTTGAGGAACTATTGCGGACATTTTCCACTACGACTAGTAAAAACGAGATAGTGTTCGCCTTCCCTTTATTTGTATCCTGCTGTTGTCCCCAGAATGCGTTTCTTGTTTTGACTACAATTTCGGTTTCTGTGTGGCTTTTCTTTTATGATTTTTCCAGCTGTGGCTGGTTTCAAGAACTACAGTACCTGTGGTGGTTTATCATCTTGGGGTGGTATAATATTCCAAATCAAGTTAGACATCGTTTTGTACCTATTCTGATGATAATGTAAGGTTAAATGGTTTAATCCATTAAATAACATCGACCAATTGTTAAAACCACAATTGTAGCCTTCAGGTTTAACAATTAATTGACTCATTGACACAGCCATAAGTAATGCGATAACTGTTCAAATCCAATACTGTATGATTTTTAATCCTTCCATTGTTACGTTACATCTTTTTTTAAGGCGAGTGCATCCGTAACAAAAACGAGCATTAATTGACAAAACAGTCTATCACAGCCTTTGAGTTTTTAAAATCCACCAGTATTTTATAATACAACACATGCCTAAGGGCTGATCAAAAAGGACCAAAGGTATTTGCAAATTTTTAACTAGGCCATAAGCAGTGGTCTGATCCAGTTGTGAGCTCTTGCAAGGCTAAGTACCCCCCTTTCCTGCCAAAGTGACCCCCTCCGCCACGCAAAGCGACAGTCGCACCACGCACCCACACCTGTTTCATAATTATACTGCCTGCTTCGTGTTTAACTGGCGTCTAATACACGAATAGCGTTTGAGAGTAATTTATTTTGTAGATTTATATAGAGTGTTCACTTTAACACATTTTTTTAATAATTGAGGTACTTTGCAGACTACCGGAGAACTACTTTAGAAATATGCTACTACAGGGTGAGGCAATGAGAACGCCACAATTTGTTTTAGCTGTCACATGTTAATTGTTGCAACAACGAATGATCAGCTGTGCTTATAACATCTATTAAACTATGCCATTTTAGCAAATATTATGCCTGAGGCTATTAACACTGAGATTTTTATGTGGAAACCTATTTTAAAAATAGTGATTACTGTGCAAAACCCCAGAGATTGTTTGGACCACATTCCATCCTTGGTCAACTTGGCACTGTTCCCGATTGGAAAACAATGGTGAACAGGGTCAAATTATTTAGGATAAACGCTTAAACCTAAAATAAATAAGCGGTGGGTGCCGCAAAACTCTTTGTACACCAGCAAATGTTGAAAGAGTGCGAGTCGCAGTAACTCAAAGTCCAACGGAATTTTCCAGGAAGCTTTTGTTGTTGAAAGCTTTACTTTGGCTCTTTTATTGGGAGGGGGGGGGGTGTTGTTCTAGTAAGCTACTTGAAGTTCGAGGTTTTTCAAGAAGAAGGTTTTTCAAGAAGCTAAGAATCGTCCAAAAACTAAAGTGAACCTGAAGAAATGCTGGAGAAGTATGTGATGGAATTGTGCCTTAAAAGGAATGTCGAGTAGGACAAGGACGTCACTTGCAGGATTTTGTTCTCAAGAAATTGAAAAATGACTTTGTTAAGTTAAAATGGCAAAAGATAAGCTGTGTTTTGATGTGCTATTTATATCTATAGGGTGAATATTATTGAGTTTGTACAGCTTATAAATTGGGGTGCTTTCATTGCCCCACCCTGTAGATTATTAATTCGTTTAATAGATGTTATGTAGATGGCTTTACTTTATTTACTGTTTTTCTGGTCATTTAACCAATAAATACAACCTTATAACTATTTTAAAGTAATTATATCATCAGTTTGTAAGGTATTGCTTGTTCCTAATAATAAAACCAACGAGTAAAGCAGAAATATTCAAATATGCCCTCAAAATATTTAAAATTCCGTTAACAAAAGCGATGGCTTACCTTTTTGGCGATATGGCCAAAGATTTAACACAAATAATGAAATCCGCCCTAAAACAAGAGATATACGTTTATTTGACATCAGCGAATTCGTGTGTAGCCAACATGAAACACGAATATAAAAAGGCTGAAGATCTCACAAGCCTGCACTATTTAAAGTAGACGCTTATAGATTTATCAGTATCAATACTCGTCGATGAATCATCCTTGTATCAGCCAACTTTGAGGTATGTATATTTTCTGTCCGAAATGTGTAGAATACGATTGATGTACTATTTAATTGGTCTTTTTACTTACATTGCTTTAACTGTATGACTAAACAGAACCATCTACATGAGGAATACTGCTTGTACTCAACCAAATAGTAAAGAAAAAACTGTTAGTGTAACTGTAAAGCAAGAGAAAGGGCAGGCATTGGGTCAACGTCAGCGCATTCAAACGTAACCAACATGAAACCTACATCAACAGTTAGCAGTCCTTTACTTGGGTTACATTTGGCAAACTTTGCATCCTATTGTGAAATCTGAAGCACACTTTGAGCGTTCTCATATCAACTTTAATACTTTAATACTTTTCAATGAAATGGCGACCATAAAAAGTAGGTATTTTAAGCCAAGTATGAATGGATACTAAATGGATACTGATACTAGCAATTCATAGTCTATGACAATTGAGTTTGTGGTTTTATATTCTAAGTCGGTAAAATAACAAAAATTCAATTGATAACAATAATGCATCCTACCTTAAGCTGTTAGTATCGCGTCAAAAAAATGTCCCCAGCTGCAGTATCAGTGTAGCAGTCAGAGCGGTTCAATGAAGCCTTTCTGAAACACAATATCTTTAATATCGCAAAACTTCCAGGAATATTCAGTCTTCAGTTGTCATATATTGTACAGACAAAAATAAGATAAGTAGGGAGTTTTCCCAGATGTTTTTATAATTTAAGCCCTTTTAGCGGCTACATCTTCGATTGTATACTCAAACAGTTAATTCCAGCCAAACCGGTTTATATTTTATAACTAGCTGTGTACCCGTTCTACGCACGGGGATCTTTTAGTATTCAGTTGAAACCTTCATATATAAAAACAAAAGTTGGTTTGCATATTTTCAGATATGCTGGCCAAACTATTATACATAACTTCATTTTATGTTGTTTGTTGTTGTTCCGGATCGGTATAGTATGACAATCAATAAAAGGTTAAATTACCTGTGTCCGCCGGTCGATCCTAATGTATCCTATTACAGGAGATGCATTTCGGCGAAATTAAATCGCCATCATCAGTCCTAATATAAGGTCTTGAGCTTCCCCATTAGGTGCGTGTTGGAGTTTTTGAAACACATACACGAACTGTACACTTATACACATAACGAATAAAACATAAATACACGGTAGGCCTACTTTTATTTTTACTATGGACGTGCGTCGGTCGTGTGCCGAGTCTCGACTGAAAACGCTCATTAAAAAAATGTAAGTTTCCCAGCCATATACAAAACTGATTCAAGGTCTTTTTCCGGTTATCAAAACTCAAGAACAATTTTTATACACAAAGAATCTCTATTTTAATTTACGGTTACCCTACAAATTATTGCACTTGCGATTAATTAAATCCGTTATGTAAGGAAAAATGTTTTTAATCTTACTTGGTTTGGATTTGCTTTCAAAATGTGATCGGAATCGGTTGCGGTATTTGTAAACAACATTCAATGTAAACATATCAGTGACAGCTAGAAGAAATAATCTTGATTCCAACAGCTGTTCGTTATTTCATAGATGTATGTGATTTGGGAGAACATTGGGAGAAAACCTTACAAAAAATCGCACAAAATTGGGTTTTTAAACGTCCGTCATTTTATTTACAAAGTAGTGACGCCATATTTTAATGGCTAAAGACAATCTCGCCAATCCAGTGAATACATTAAAATGATTTGGAACTTGATAGGTACTCTCGTTTTTCAGGAGAAGGCCGCGTAAAATGGCTCTTGGGCTGTGACAGACAGGAAGACAGACAGACAGAAATTTAGATGAGACTTGTTTCGGTTTCTTTAATGTATAAAACGTAAAAATAACCTAAAAAATTTTGATTCTGAGCAATGTACAGACAAAACTCTAATTTTATTTATATATATGATATGATGAATGTTAAACTAAATTTATCCTCCGAGTATATCAGAAAATATACTGACACACTTCTTGAACGTGAGTTGTAGTCACGTTCAACAGCATTCAGCAAAACATATTTTACGACCAGTTAAGTAGATGAAATTACACTAATCCCTATCCATGCCAGGGCCTGACATTACGGTTACACTCCCGCAACGTTTCGTCTGCTAGTGACGTAAGAGACGTCCTGTTCGCGCTCATTACCTGATTAGAATGTCCTGCACCGTGTTATCCATTAGAGACATAGGCGCTGTGACATTGGGAAACAGGCTTGACCAACCGATACGCCTGACTCAATGGGCAATTAAACCTGAATGTGCTCGAAATCGAGTATAGTTTGATGTTATTTTGAGTTGAGAATTGCGATGTTGAGGATTTTGTGTTCTGGATTTCTGAGGACAGGATGAATCACGTACTCACTGCATAGCATAATAGGCTTACCCACTGGGAAATCACGAAAATAATGTCATTTTCAGGTTATTCTAGTATTTTTTTGATCTTAAGTTTTCAATAACAGCTAAGGTGTATAGGATATCAATACTATGTAGGCGTGCCTTAACAACAGGTAACTCTGCGGTTTTATGCTAAATCCACAGGGTATACATTATAGCAGCCATAAACGAGGCTCGTTTTGGTACCTAAGAATCAATAATTGTTGGTATTGACCAATTAAGGGTTCGATGCACTTTAGATGTGTTTTACAACCGGTAACGCTACATTAATAGGCTATGTACACTGGATATTTATTTATACGAGTATAAAGCGTAGCCTATTATTTCGAATAGGAATTTACGATATACATTTGAGAATGCAATTACAATTAAGGTTTATTCTGAGGTTTCGATGCATTTTAAGAGTGCTTTAGCAACCCTTAAAACATCAATAGTCTACATCCAAATGAAATTTAGGAATGTAATTTGCATGTTCTGAATCATACACCCCTTTAAGATTGTTTTGCTTTTTGTATGCGGAGTGTTATGAAATTTTAAATCATTTGTACTCGAATCACATTTGAGTTATGAAATTTTCAACATTTAACCATCATTAAGGGTAATAAATATTGATGAGCTATGATTTGTTATTCAAATGCAGCACAAATATCAGAGGACAATTAAAGTAGTAGTTTCGTGTTCAAGTAGGTCTACTTCAGCACTAGTTCTATTGCCATACCACACGTCTTAAATAACAGTACGCCGTTGGTGAAAGTGACGATTAATTCTTGGGTACAGCAGTCGGAACTTCCTATCTAAAAACAACACATTAGTTGCAGGAAAAACACCTTCCTCGTTCCACGTATTCTACTATATAGGAGAGTACCTGAGGCGAAAACTGTACAATGATACGAGACACAAAGTGGTATTCATTCATCAAACGCAAACTCCTCGTGCAACTCTCAATTTGACATTTTATATTATTATTTTGAATACCGTTTTTACATCTATCTCAATAGGTGTAAAACTCTTGGAAATCCAACTGGTCATCAGACTTCTGACTCGGACTGAAACTCAAACAATGATTCATACAGTGACGACTTGTTTACGTTATAACCTGGTGAGTTATTGCGAAGAAGAGTAGATGAAGAAGCTTTGACTATAAATTCACTACTGGAAAGAAGACATTCCGACATCCCTATGTTGGCAGTAAAAAAAATCAGTTAAATATTTCCAAAATATTTCACATTAATTGGCGGATTTCGACTTGATTGGAGCGATGTCTTGGTTTCCACAGATTGCTGTAAAGTGCGTGTTTTTCGTATAAACATTTTAAATAGGGCTAGTGCCTAAATTTTCAGTTAATAAAGCGTATTTTATCTGTGCCATCTATTGATCTATCTTAGTATGAAATACTAGAAAAGCAATTAGTAGCCTATATACACTACTAGCTGTTGTACCCGTGCTTTGCAACGGGAAGACACGAAATAGAAACATTTTGATCTTTATATCTGTTGATAAAATAGTTACACATAAGCCTTTTAAAAACAAAATTGAACCTTTATGGCCTTTATAGGATATAATAGATGTTGTCATAAATGTAAAAAAATAATAGTACTGCACCCTCTTCGTAAACCTTGTAACTTTTTAATGCTATTCAATATCATAGAACTAACTTGGATAGTTGAAACAGCTGACAAAATTATTTTATTCCTTTTAAATATGATTACTCATAAGGTTAACATGGGAAACTCGAGAGCCACTGGGGCGAAGCCCGAAAGGACTTTTGAGATAAGAATGCGTCTATATGTTAATCAGGAATGTGAGCTATCATCATACCAAATTTCAGCCCAATCCGACCAGTATTTTTCGCGTTTAATTGTCACAAACATACATACATCCATACATCCAAACTTTCTCATTTGTAATATTAGTAGGATATAAGAGGGTCTTCAAAATAATTTAGATCAGGCGATTTAAAAACCTGGCAACAGCTAGTCCGTATAGATGTAATAACATCATTATCTAAGGGTCAATGATGGAAACAACATTGAATTTGAACTAATTTAAACTTATCACACACTTTTATAGAAATTTCTATATTTCGGCATTAGCCTTCTTCAGGAACAAACACAATAACAAATAGAAGTGTTTACCACTCTGAATCATATGGTTTTAGCAAAAATCCAAAATACATATAATTTATGAAGAAGTAAAAAAGAAAATGTTTTGATAGAAAGAAAGAAAAAAAATTTATATATATATGTATATATATACTATCTCAAATTTAGACCGGAAGGTGTTTTAGATTTAAGTATTAATTGATGAGCTTGCTCAAGCTGTCTTAATTTCAAGTCTGGTGCGTCTTTTGCCAATTTTCTTATTCCTTTTAATGAATAACATTGTTCAAAATTTTGAGAATGCTCTCTCGCATGAATAGCCACAGGTTTTTGTTTATCAGGATGGTTTACATCATATCTGTGGCCATTCATACGAACTCTTAGAGCATTGGTGGTTTTGCCAATGTAGTCTTTAGGACAATTTTTGCATGAAATTTGGTAAATTACATTAGTAGACTCACAGGTGATGTTACTATTTATGTTATAACATCTTTTTGTTTGCCTGTTATAAGATGTTATAACATAAATAGTAACATCACCTGTGAGTCTACTAATGTAATTTACCAAATTTCATGCAAAAATTGTCCTAAAGACTACATTGGCAAAACCACCAATGCTCTAAGAGTTCGTATGAATGGCCACAGATATGATGTAAACCATCCTGATAAACAAAAACCTGTGGCTATTCATGCGAGAGAGCATTCTCAAAATTTTGAACAATGTTATTCATTAAAAGGAATAAGAAAATTGGCAAAAGACGCACCAGACTTGAAATTAAGACAGCTTGAGCAAGCTCATCAATTAATACTTAAATCTAAAACACCTTCCGGTCTAAATTTGAGATAGTATATATATACATATATATATAAATTTTTTTTCTTTCTTTCTATCAAAACATTTTCTTTTTTACTTCTTCATAAATTATATGTATTTTGGATTTTTGCTAAAACCATATGATTCAGAGTGGTAAACACTTCTATTTGTTATTGTGTTTGTTCCTGAAGAAGGCTAATGCCGAAATATAGAAATTTCTATAAAAGTGTGTGATAAGTTTATTTTGAAAATGATTAAGCCGTTTGGCAATATTATGAAGAAACAATGAATTTGAACTAAGCTATGTTTCAAAACTGGCTCCATAATCAACTCCTTATCCATATTCAATTGTTAAAACTATTACGCTGTAGACCTAATAAAGACAAATCTCTCAACTTTTGCTTATCCTTTTGAGTTTAATCAATATACAAACAATTTACAAATAGTAAACCGGAAACTGTAAAATTTACCTTAAAATAAGGCAAACACATTTAGTTCACACTCACTCAATCCAACCAGACATAAACCAAACTTTCAATGATGAGATACTTGCAGTATCCAGAGGTCCAGTGATAGAGCGCGAGGCTTCAATCTCTGAGGTCCCGGGTTCAAATCCCATCAATCGCTATTGACTGTTAGCTATATGATAATGCCGCGATCCTTTAGAACCCAAAGAAATTACTCCGGACTTGAGTTTAGCAGCGTCCTACGATGTGAAGGTGAGGTGGGTCATAACAAATCTTGTGGTATCCTAAGTCAACGATTACGTTGAAATATTACCTTGTCTTCTAAATCCCACCATTGCATACCCCAGCATGTCACCCCAATTTCGTCAGCGGCGTCGCTCCGCGGTTTCACCCAGGATTAAGCCGATTGCATACATCCGATACGTAAATTATCTACGGTCCCGGCTCCTGCACAAACACCTACACTTGGTCACGTCGTACGTCACATTTCGTCACATATCTTCCCTAACTGGGTTATACATTGTGTCCAGGCTATGCTACGTAGTTAACCGCATTTGACCGCAGTTTGGGGAGTTTTTGTCTGGGAAATTGTTCGCGATTGATACCCCTTGTTTCAACACACACGGTGTTTCGTTGTATTTGACCGTAGTTTGTAGAGTTTTTGTTTAGGAAATTATCCTGTGATTGAAATAACCCTTGTTCCAACACGATGCATCGTTAAAGAAATTTTGAGAACATTGGGTTATTCTTTTGTGTGAATAGTGTAAAAAAGTGTGTGTTGTTAGAAGTATTAGTGGACTATGTTCGTAACCAGGTGTTTTTGTATTGAACCGCCTCCCATCTTATTGAAAATGTAGGTGTATGCCATAACTTTGTCGGAGTTGTAATAAATACATTCATAATATGATATTATATACTTGAGTAATTTTAATACTACTTTTAAAATTAAGAGGTGTAGTTAGGAACGTTTTTGTTTTGTTTGCTTCGTAGATTTTGCTAAAATGACATTTCTTTATCATTTCCAAAAATATTTTAATATCCATTACATATCTCCCTTTTCAGCACTAATCATTGACATAAGAAGTCATCGTTCAATTCAGATCACATAAACACTCAGAAAAATAATAGCTTCACTTATGATAGTCAATGACTTCAAATGTTTGTATTAAGCTAAGCAATAATTACCTTTAATTTGGATATCCTACCTTTTATTATGAGTGTTATGAGTTAGAGTTCTAGTGGTTAGAGCATGGGTCGTCAGGACCTAGAAAAAATCACTTAATCAAGATCGAATTTTAGCTATGCTATGTTATACGACCCGGAAATTAGGTTAAAAGGTTATACCATGTTTCCAAATGTTCATGATATTTACATTGTCATACTTTGAAAAGCTACCCAAACAGCTCAATTCAGTTGCACCACACAACTAGCTCTATTTAGACCACATAAGTGGTAAATCTGGGGACAATGGTACAAAAGCTGATTTCACCGTCTGGGTCCACAGTAGATGTTTTCCACGTTACAATTTTTTACCCGAGGCCCGTGGGGAGGTGAAAGTATCGTGAAGGAAGTGGCCAGTCCCCCGCGGTACAGTAAAGTGCACGACCAACCTAGATACGAGCACAGGACCTTCCACTGTCGCTAAACATAAAGATACGAGCACAGGACCTTCCATTCTCGCTAAACATAAATATACAAGCACAGGACCTTCCGTTCTCACTAAATAAAAAGATACAAGCACAGGAACTTACATTCTCACTAAACATAACGATACAAGCACATGACCTTCCATTCTCGCTAAACATAAAGATACGAGCACAGGACCTTCCATTCTCACTAAACATAACGATACAAGCACAGGACCTTACATTCTCACTAAACATGACGATACAAGCACATGACCTTCCATTCTCGCTAAACATAAAGATACAAGCACAGGACCTTCCATTCTCGCTACACATGAAGATACAAGCACAGGACCCTTCATTCTCGCTAAAACATAAAGATACAAGCACAGAACCTCCCATTCTCACTAAACATACAAATACGAGCAGAGGACCTTCCATTCTCACTACTGTAAACATAACGATACAAGCACATTCCATTCCATTCCATTCCATTTCGTTTTGTCATAAGAGCCAGAAGCTCCCTGACTGCAAACCCGGTACCTATAATTAAACATACCCGGGCGTTATGATGTAGGCCGAAGCATACACACCGACCCTTGGCACACCATGGGAGGATGACTTAAGGTCATCAGGCTCACCGGCTGCCGAAGCAACCCTTCGGAGAGAGGGTTGCCCCTCAATCCTAACCAGGGATACCGGCTACTTGTTTAAGCGTCACTCCACCTTGGTTCCCCCAGATCCGAAAACCCAGAAGGACCATAGTGAAATGCCCTGGCGCATTTAGTGCAAGCAACACTCGGGACCTATCTAATCCCTGACAGGCCGAAACCCGCCATCAAAGCCAGGAGGACCCAAGCGGGAGGATACAAGCACAGGGCAATTTCAACAGCTAAACATTAACAACGATAGAAGCCGAGCCGAGATAATCGTCACTTGATTGTAATGGTTTACCTAATCGCTCAACAACATTCAAGACAGTGTCGCACTTTTCGATATTTAAGGCTGATCCTGAATGCAGGGAGTGTAATAGAATGTAGTGGATGATCCGTGTATCTTTGACACTGAATAAGACCAGCTGTTCACAGCAAAGTTTTACCTAAGCCAAATGGTTGAAGACAGCTGTATGCAGTTTCAGGCAATCAAAATCTATTAACCTTTCTCAGAATGGAACGTAAAAATCACAGATAGCTATGGCAGGCCAGCTGCTACTACTATTCAATCTGTAATGTTATACCTCAAAACAGATTTATTATTTGGTTTATACTACATCCAATACCGTAGTCAATCATGCTTGCATAATCTTGATCCACTAATCATTATCTTGAACAATCACAACTGCCTTAATGATGCCAACCATAGTAACTGACGGTCAAACATATGAAAAATTAATAAGTTTTTTTTAACATCCATGCTATTATAGCAAATCTATTTAAATGTTGCTCAGAGATACTACGTTTACCAACTTGTTACGTTTTATTTAGCAACGTTTCTTTGAGCTAACAAGTCCTGTGTTCACAACCACGTCAAATTGGAGGGTTGGGGTTGCATATCTTAAAGCAGATCTTCCGCACATGCACGTCTGACCGTCTGACTATCTTATAAGATTCAGAACCTTAATGACGCTTTGCTCGTGAGGGCCAGAAGGTCACGTCGACCAGGAACCTTGACAGAACCTTCACCAGGTTAGGGCCTTCATTAACTCGCTACATATCCTAACATTGGTCTCCGTCTACAGTTTGTTCTATATTGTGCATGCGGTGAGCTTTGACTATAATATGTTCCATATTGAACATGATCTTTTTTGTTACAGTGTGCTCCATATTTTAGGTGCGGGAATCTTTGACTAAGGGTTGTTTTACGTTTTGCAGACCTTTGGCTGGAGAATAAGTCTTAAAGTCCTTAAAACACAGCTGTTATTTAATCGGAGGATTATGAAATTTTCAAATATTGCTGACATTATGAATACATTTTTGTTCTTTGAAATTATTTTCAAGACCTGTCGTCCAAAATGTATGTTTAAATAGTGTGCAATTTTACCAGAAATTATTAGCAAGTGCTATTTCACCAACTGGTCGCAGCTCTTGGTCAAGGATCCTACATAACATCTCGTAGTTGTTATGCAAAACAAACATATATTGTCAATATTTAGACCGGTCCAGTTTGATTGTGAAATCAATATCGACAATCCAATTTGACGCCGATTTCGATCAATTTCCACACGGCTAGTGTCAAGTGAACGTAGGACGGAAGTTATGGATATCCCTCATTGATCGACACTTTCCAGTCTTCCTGACCGGGACTCGGAGAGTGTGGAAAATTGTCTGATTTGCTTTCCAAATCGGTGCCAGGTGTGAAAAAATCTGTTAGAGTAAACCACTTGGTGCCCTATACTTAAATACCGTCGCAGCAAATTTGCAAGGAATGTCCGGTTGCAAAAAATATTTGATTAGATTAGATGTTTACGTTGCAAACACACCTGTTAGCGAAGATGAGTATTAAATTGATAAGTTTCTAAGATCAACTGGTTCTTTTGGCAGGACCATTTATTGAAAGCCTGATGATTAAGGCAGCTGGGTCTAGTTTGTAAATCATCAAAAATGTCTTTCTCTGGATTATTTTTATGGTAACAACTAGGTGGTAGGGCAATCAACTTTAACTACTCTATTTTCAGTGATATTTTTTGTGAATAGAACATTCTACATTCACACTAAATAGCTAACATTAGTTTAAGGGTACATAGGTTTTCTGCAGGGACACACGAAAATGCTTTATAATAGTCCGGCAGAATTGACGTGAACCTGGTTTTGTTCTATTAAGTTTTTACTGTCGATATGTGATATCTAGGGTAAGTAGACACAAGCTCTGCTCGTGCTTCAAACTATGCTAGTTTCTAAAGTATTGGGGGAAATCATTATAATTCGTAGAAGTTAACAATTGAAATGACTGATAATTACCTTGTGTAATTCAAAGTACAATTTGTTTCCTGTGTACTAACATGAAAACATCCCATTTTATATTTGCCCATTTGACGTAGCCCCACTCGAACAGTGAAATAGGCTTGAATTATATTGCATCAAATGCAATATATATTTGAGCAGGTTAATTTTGGATCCACACACCCAGTAGCTGATGGGATGTCACGGTAGATCAATTCCATACGATGCTGGTATTATTACCGAATATCCTAGCAGTTACTGCAAGAACAATTATGTCGAAACCGAAGCCCATGGCCGTGAAACGTGCTTCGCTCATAACTCCGCAACTCCGGAACGGCTTTAGCTGCGAAATCGTAAATGTCAGGAGAATTGCTACGGAACTTCGGCCACCTTTGAGTCGGTGTTGGTCCGTGAATAAATTGCCCCTCGGGTAGGTTTTATACTCAGTCAAATCATTGACTTTAAAGGTATGTTGTGACGTAGGATTTCTATGTACACCATGTATACCCGTTTTTTAACACATAAAAACATAGCTCAACTATACAGGGGGTTTCTCTAAAACAACGGAATATAACCATGGATTCAATACTTATAATATTAGTAAGATTTATCACACTAAAAATCTTACTGCATAATCTGAATACAATTTGGGAAATGCTTATTCTTTAGGGTGAGTTGCTGGTTATACTATGTGTGCTTTTTGCTAAACCAACTTAAAAATTATATTATCTAAATCTTACAATCCGTTAAATAATGCTTGTCCAACGCAAGCACAAAGTACACATATTACGTTTAGTTGAAAAACTTGAGAAAATATAATAAAACGTAATTCTTCTCAGGACATTTCAACACAGACAATAGAACCATTGTTAAAATACCTGACCACGACCGTTGAATAAATTACTAAAGGAAGTTGCTTCAATATACGGTATGTGCGGCCTTGAAGAGTAGCCTACAAGCGTAACCGAAAGACACCTTTGTTTCGAAAACGATTACCATTACTATCCCCAATTAGGACTGCGACGTTATGCGCCTTCTAAACCAAGTTGTGAGCGTCGCGTCCCCGGTGGGGTTTCGGCTCTAAGATTCCTGAAGTTTACAGATCCTCATGAAACTAACTAATGAGTGTTGGAATGAAGGGAGGTGCTTAAGTGTAGCTTTGTTACTAACTAAGAACATCTAATTATTTAGCCAATGATCAAGGGCAGAATATTGAATGAGTTCCGTGCATTACGAGAGAGCAAAACCCGCATTTTGCATTATAAAACCTTTTCATATTTACAACCATTCTTATTAAAAAAAATTCTACTAGAACACTTGTTATAATGTATTTATAATGTGTAAAACACTTGTAATACTGTACAGGTGTTGATCTTTAAACAATTCAACGCGTTATACTTCCAATTGTTACTGTATTATTACTGTATTATTGTTAGCACTGAACTTAAAATATTCCGATCTATGTAGTAAAGTTCACTTAAATAATGAAGTACCCGTAATTCGTCCTATGATACGGCCCACACCACATTTGAAGTCATACAAATCATTTCAGCCAAATAACTAAATTTATAAGATAAGACATATCAATATAATATAAATACAATATATGGTGACATATCATAGCGTTTGATAGTCATAAACATAAAAAAGGATATTTTAACTGTGACTTCTTTTATAGGTCCAAATATTTTGCACCTACTTAGTTCTCCCAAAATAAGGATCAACTCAATTTCAATACCTATTACTGAATCTTTAATTCCAAATGAAGATTCCCAAACATCAATGCAAGGATAATTCAATCAAATCTAGACGAGAAATAAATAACCCAAGGCCAGACGCTCAGATCAGCAAGATTTCATGTACCAGGCTGTCTATTTGCTTGAATTACATCATCTAGGTGATGTTTCCCAAACAAAAGTAGGAGGTCATTGTATATCAATTTCGGACAGTTTATAATCATCCCAAGCATGCACAACATTTATTAACGTCTTGATCTATGGTTCCCAAACAGTTGTAGGATATTCTTTCCATTGACTCAAAATATGACATTGATCTTTTGCCGACCTTCGTTTTTCCAACGAAATTGAATCCAAGATAAAAGACCATTTTACAAGAATGGTGCACGAGAAGTCCTTGTACAAATGAAGGATGGATCCAGCAAGGAAGCATTGTACGACGTTCATTCCATATTGTCAAAATATGACATTGATCTTTTGTCGCGTTTTATTTTTCTAACTCTGCTTGTCTCTAAAGGAATCGACCGTCAAATAAACAATTTAACAAGAACAGTGTCCTTCAACAAATGACAGATGGATTCATAGGACAATTTTAGAATGGCCATTTCATCTAGATATGACATGTTTTGCAAAGCTCCATTTCCCTATCCTACTCTTCTTCGTCAAAACAACAATTAATTTTTTTAAGACCATACCATTTGACAAGAATATTTTAGATTGTTCTTCTGTGATTGGTTGATAGATTTAGTGGTGATCAAGTCTCTTAGTGGTTCATGCTATCAGGACCAAACATGGCATTGTTCTTTTGTCGCGGTTCATTTTGGCCGGGCATTAATTGCGCCAACTGACCTGAGTCAGGTAGTCGGGTATTCCAGAATTGCGCCAACTACTCCAGGGAGCAACCCGATACGCTCATTAACTGCGGCAAGTAAAGTGTCGGCCCTCTTTGACTGTATAATTGAGTAGATTAGGTTAGATTAGGTTAGGATAGGATAGGATGACATGTAAACAAGGACATTCCTTGTGCCAACAACTCACCCCTACCTGGCTTGGGCTTGGTGCCACTGAGGAACATTTTAGGGACTCTTTGAGGGCTTGGCGCAATTAAGGAACTCTTTGCCGCAATTAGTGCACAACCTTCATTTTTCCAACGATCTTCGTCAAAGGGATGGACGGCCAAATAGACCATTTGACAAGAACAGTGCAGACTGTCCTTGTACAGATGACGGATGGATTCAGCGATTCAGCGAGGCTGAGATGGAAGCTGCTGATGTCATTAGTTCTGACCTTTCCTACGCCTCGCTCAGCCATCGACCTCGTGCTGTGGGTGCCGCCGCCGCCGCAGCTCAAACTTACAAATTTAGTCAAGAGGAGTCACATAACGGTAACTCGTTCACGCCTGTGTTTCTGTTTGCACGACTCAGTCTTTACCGAGTTGTCCTACTCTGGTGGGAGTTTACAGTTGACTATTGTGGGTCGCTGAAGGTGGTGAGGTTAGCAGGGTACTTTGGGTGCGTTGCTTTTGCTTAGTGGTTAACGTATCGGACTGGGTGCAACAGAGACAGGTTTACCCCCAAAATATCCACTAAAACTTTAGAGATTCCCTTAAAAAGTGTTTGAAAATTTAAAAAAATAAATTCCCCTGGCGTAGACTTGCACATAAAATTTGTAAGTCATACGTTGGTTAGAATATTCAGTATTATTATTTGAGAGTTTTCAAATTTCGCCAATCACATTTTAAAGGTTTCTTATGAAACTGTACCAATTCAAAGCATGGTGTGGCCAATATTTAACACCGAGTTTCTAATGGACAGTATGATTTATTGATATCTCTATGGCAATAACAGCAACTGGGTCCATCAACATTAGGATCGAAACTAAAACCTACATAAAGACAGTTTTAGAATCCTATTAGCCAACCCAAATAAAATTAGGTATGTAGAATCAATTGAGGTTGCCTATTCCGATTTTATCTACACAATAAATAAAATTACTTATTGCCTACCGGCCCTACATGAATATTAGAACAGGTGATTTCTTATATGGGAAATCAAATCTATCTATATATTAATAGGCAAGCATGTTTCTTTAAAACCTTTTTTCTCAGCTCGTGTGTATCGTAGGGAAAATCTACGCATACCGTTAGAAAGCTATTTTCCTGTAGGTGTGCAGAATCCCTTTATAAATTAAAATAGGCTCAAAAATAAGCACAAAAAATGAATTTGAAATTTTAAAAAATTAACATGGGTCATATGGGTTGCTATGGTGATGACAAAATAACAACAAAATATAAACAGAAAATCAAAACAAAAGGAAGACATTTCAATCACATGTTTTATTTACAGTGTGGGGTGAAAATAGAGAAGTTTGCACAAAACATACTTTTGGTCGATTTTTCGACCACGGGGCGTACTCTCGTAAGCATTAATCAGAAAACAAATTGTATTTGATAACGTAAATGTTTTGACACTAGCTCAAGTTAGCTAAAAACAATATTTAATCCTACTACTTTTGTGTTTGTAGATGTTAAAATAGTGATACATTTTGCAAGTTGAGATCGCTTGTAGTGCGTGAGTACTGAGTGTAAGTGCGATGAGACTATTCTCATTGTATTCTCGGTTCTCGTTAAATATCGGCTGAAGAGCGGTGATAGGACGTTGTGGGAATTGTGACAGAGAAACTGCGCTCTCTAGTCTCTACTGGGGAAGAAAACTGATAATCTTCTTATTACAGGTGACTAGTGGGCTTGACTACCAGTTCCCTCACAGTAGTAAAATAATAACCGCCAATCACTTTACTTTCAAGCGTTGCGCATGACTTGGTTGAAAACTGAAATGCGATTTTAAGAGCTGCTTTGAACGATAGCACTTGACTTTTTAATTTGGAGCAGATTCAAAACTTAAAACAGATAAATCCCCTTGGCAAAACGTTAACCTTTTTGTAGTTAAAAAGTACAATTTCCTAATTTAAAAACTCTTTTTATCCAACCGAATACATGGACTTATAGAAACTTTTTTTTGTTCTATTCCATTGATGTGTTTTAAGCTCAAGGGTAAATGGACAAATAATATTTATTTCAAGTGTAGTTTGTCAATCTTTTTTATATATTTTTCAAGTAAATCATTAGCTGCCTGTTCTCTTTGACATTTAGAAGTCTTAGCAAGCAATTTAAATCCATCAAAGGTGTTGTGGAAACCTAAATTAATGATAGAAGGACTAACCCTTGACTAAACCTGTACAAAATTTGAATTATATACTAACGAACCTTGTTGTACTTGTAGCAACGCCAGTGGAATACTGCACACAAGAAAATCTAGATTCCTGAAGTGAAAAAGAAATTAATACTTTCAGTTGTTTGTTGTAGTACCGGGAACAAAACCATCGACTCTTGTACAGATTTCCGAGAAACTAACCAATATATCTGAGAAAAATCGATCAACCATACAAAGTTGCAGAACGCCTTTCAGATATCAAGAATGCTTATTATATTTACCATCAAGTTTGTTAATTTACACTAAATACTATTTAAATACAACACATCTAATGAACACATCAGTGACCAAAGAATCTTGGTCTCTGCTAAAATTTCACAGTACCAATCCCCCATAAATGTTCATGCAAACATTTTTGCCATTTATTGTTCAATCTTTGACTATTTATCCAACTCCAATGTCAACGGTTCCACACGTCTACGTCACACGTTTCTATCGGACAGTTACAGTTTAATCCATCACAGCTGCAGCTGATGCTGATGGTTGCAGAGAAAGCTGTCGCGTTGGCTGATAGCTCGCCAGTCACTCTACTCCATCATACTGTGCTATTCTATACTGCTTTTCACGCTGAGGAAATGACAATTCCGTCGTCATTGTTGTTTGTCCATCTGTCATTGTAGCGTCTAATGACTGCTGTAAGGAAGAACATTACGAGTCTTATGGACGGTATTTGAGGTTCTGTATTTCGGTTAGAGTTGGTGGATATTGGAAGATGAGGTTTGTGTTTTAAAGGTCGGAGTAGAAAGTGTTATGCGTTTAATGTGAAAGAGATTGTGGTACGAGTGTGTGTATTTATGTTTGTGACACTATAGTTTATTTGTATCGCCTATTGATGTCTTTTAGTTCATATAATGAACTTTCTAGACATCCTAGTTCCGTAATTGACTGAACACATTTAACGTATCGTATTGGGGTTAAAAATGATTCGCTAAGACTTCAAAGTAACCAACATCTTCAAAAAAATGTTATCGTGAGCAATAAAATCTTCTAATTTATCACGCAAAATATTTCATTACTGTGGTTCTTTCACTACTTACGCGTACCAGTATTTGCTATAAAATTTTGCCTTTGACCTCTTTCCACCTTCCAGATTAATTTTGGATTACGTAAGCATTGCGGTAACATATTTTGCACTTCTGTCATAAAAATGTAATCGTAATACGAGATCTCATCGTCTGGATGGTAGCCAAGATGTAAAACAGGATGTTGAAGCTACATCTATTTACTTACTAAAGTAAGTTTAAACAAGAGTAATCTTTTTTTAGGAACATGGTCCACTAAAATATACTTTTGCAAAATCCAAAGACAGACTACCATGGATAGTTCTTGGTTCCTTTTTACTAGTCAACCAACCAGCCACAAAGTCGGAATCCTGTACAAAACAATGCATTCCATATCCTCGCTTATGACGTCAGCTACACGAGCTCACGTCACCAACCGCCTATTCCGGGTACTGTGATTCCAAACAAAACGAATTACCCTGTAACAAGTATCGTGTCAGTGAAGCTTGTCAGCTTGTCTGTTTTGTAGGGCACGTCGTACGGGTCGCACGTCGGGCAACGTGTTATTGGAGATCCAACACGTAAACGGATGTTCTAACTCTCTCCTCGTTGAGTAAAGTAACTACATTAGTTCTGAATATGGTGAAATTAGAAAATTCCACAAAGAAAATGAGAGTGATCACAAGGCAGCAAGTTTCATTATTGCATTTGCGTGAAGACTTCTTAAACGTAACTGCAGCTGGTATTGGAGTTTGTTTGATGTTCGGAGGCTCTTGAGTGTGTTTATTTCGTCTATTGCAAGGTACATTTTACACTATTGTGTACTCTTTAGTCTTCTATCTAGTCATAATACGAGAGGGCATTGGAATTAATTGTAATTACAGATTTTTAAACAAGACTTGTGAATATCCTATAAGTTTTGACTTTTGGATATTGAAGTAGATATTCCGTCTGGATGGAGTCTGAAGCCCATTTTTGTTCATCAACAACACAGTCATACAGTCTAAATTTTTATTTTCCTCCTTAGGAATTTGATCTGTTGAAGTGACATTCCTTTTTGAAACCTTTTTTTTATTTCCAATGAATTTCTTATGTTTTACTAACTCTAACAATTGTTTACTTTTTATCTGTATCTAATACCTTCCTCAAACCAATACACCAAAATCACCTTCAAAATTCTCTATTGGAAGCCATTACAAATATTATAATAACCAATATCACCGACGCCACCAGCAGGAGCCGGTGCAGCCAAGCTAAAATTAAATGAAAGGTCAGCAAAACAAGGAATCGTTTGTGGGTTGCCTTGAACGGCGGGAGTGGCCGGCCCACTCCGTGTCACTCTATAGCACCTTGCCTTGCCTCGGCCACTCGGTGCTAGCACTAGACACTCGGTACAAGGGCACCAGGGTAGTGGAGGATGGCGAACCTACAGATATGTCACGTGTGAAATAAATTGCCACAACAGACCGTTACATAGCTGGGAGCTGGATAGTCGACAGATGTAGCACTCTGTAGCACTCACCTAAGTTATCAGTGAACTGCCTATTCAATCCTGAGAAAAGTCAGCTGATTTTAGTCTGTAACAAAGCTGTAATTTCATTCATTCAACACTCATTCTTGAATCCTTATAGATCACCTGAAAACAATTCGGATAGATTTCTTTGCTATAACGTAATGGTGTGGGTCAGTGGATGCCCATAGTCCGGAATAACTGTAAACTAAAATTACTGTAGACCTACATCCTACATACACACTGCCAATGGAACTATCTGGACCAAAAGCACTGATGAACTTTGGCTCCTTTTGCAGAAAATTATGAGAGAGCAATATGTGTGGTTCAAAATCAATAAGAACAGAAGAAGAACGCAAGGATAGAAAAGAGTCTAAAAACCTGCTGATAAAAACCATTGTATCAACTGGATATTATTCAGTGTTTAAACAATGTTGAGGACTGGCAGTATTAAAATACTACGGTGTTGAGGACTTTCTTTGTAGCTTCGAGAAAAAAATATTAGCTGCAAGAGAAGAATGTAGCACTCTGTAGCACTCACCTAAGTTATCAGTGAACTGCCTATTCAATCCTGAGAAAAGTCAGCTGATTTTAGTCTGTAACAAAGCTGTAATTTCATTCATTCAACACTCATTCTTGAATCCTTATAGATCACCTGAAAACAATTCGGATAGATTTCTTTGCTATAACGTAATGGTGTGGGTCAGTGGATGCCCATAGTCCGGAATAACTGTAAACTAAAATTACTGTAGACCTACATCCTACATACACACTGCCAATGGAACTATCTGGACCAAAAGCACTGATGAACTTTGGCTCCTTTTGCAGAAAATTATGAGAGAGCAATATGTGTGGTTCAAAATCAATAAGAACAGAAGAAGAACGCAAGGATAGAAAAGAGTCTAAAAACCTGCTGATAAAAACCATTGTATCAACTGGATATTATTCAGTGTTTAAACAATGTTGAGGACTGGCAGTATTAAAATACTACGGTGTTGAGGACTTTCTTTGTAGCTTCGAGAAAAAAATATTAGCTGCAAGAGAAAGTTGGAAAGAAGGCAGGAATTAATAGATCAATGGCTAGTCTAAAAACACTCGGTAAAAGTTAACTTAAACCATATTCAGTTTTGAATCCGTATAAAGTCCTGACGTTATTAGGGATCTAAGATCCAAACTACAGCTCCCAGGATCCACTGATCTTTCAAAAGAATGCATCTGTTATGTGGAAAAGTTTCAAGAAGGAGGGCGTGGGAAGCTGTTCACATTGAATATACAGAGCACTTTGCTATCTCTGTTTCTCCTTCTTTGTAGCTTTAAATAAAGTATTTATTTATGAATAAATTCATAGAACACCATAGGTTGGTTACATGTACTCCTTTATGAAATGAAATGTCGACTTTAACGGTAGTCTGGTAGAGTCTTTAGACAAATATATCATCAACTGTAAAGTGCTTTCCATATTTCTAATGACATTTATTCAGTGGTAAACATTCCACTAGGGCCATGAAACTCTACGAAACCTGAAATTCTGCCCTAAATCAAGTATACCGTGTTAGAAACTGAAAGTAAATCCCAGAAAGAGTACCAATTTTCCGCGGTTTGTTGCTCCCAGTTAGTCCGAAAGTGAACGTCCCTAACTGCCACTGACCTTGTGGTTTGATGTCTGTTGGTCTTGTTAAGGTCTTATTATGGTCTTTTATTTTGGCTCGTCATTCCAAAATGGCGTTGGTAAGCAAACTGGTTGAGATTACTCAGCCTGTTTTTCACTCAGCGTCGTTAAACAATTCAATCTTCTATTTACCTTATTTTTACCGGTGTTTTGTGTTGGTTACAAAAACGTTGGGCTTACAAACAAACGATTTGAGATACAAAAACTAGTCCCAGATCCTGAGTAGATTATAAATTAGCTCGGTGGAGTCACAATAGAGCATTACTCGTCCACGTCCGCCATTGAATGCAGGTAATCCATTTCAAAACCCCACCACGGTGTTTACACGGGAGAAACCGTCTCTGAATCTACTTAGATGAACCATTGTTGGATTAGCATACCAAAATGTTAAAAAAATGTATCATTGTCCAGACTCATTTTGTTTACACTGTTGTAAAAATCCTCATTCCACGATTCACTGTAGGTTATTGTTTGATGCCGAATTGAACATCCTATCTTAGCATCACCTGTAGCATTGACTTTATAAAACAAGAAGACTTGTAAAATTTGAAGCTTGTTTTGATGAATGTTTCGTGTGGGCGCGCTGAAGTCGACTAAAGGTTGTGTCTCTTATTTTAGTGTAAGTTTACTGTTTCGCTACCATGCGAGAGAACACGCAACAGCTTCCAAATAGGTTGTTGTATTGAGTTTTGATAGTTATGACACATTGGTTGTTAGTTCGAGCCCATGGTTCTTCAGGCTGGACCATTTCTATTAAATGTCCAACGACCAAGAGCAACTGGGTCTAAATTCATACCTTCAAAATTCTTCTGAATTTTCTCCTGCTTGAACCGGCGCCGGCGCGACGACCTCATGATTACTTGATGAGCATCATCTTCAGTCAGATAAATATCTACAAGAACCATAACAAGAACCGGGGATATAAAGTAAAATGATTCAACATTTTATCCATCAAATCCTAATATTCCATCACACATTACCCACACAGTTTTGCCACCAGGATGTAGCGTATGAGCAATACCGAATGTCCTCATTATTGGAAACTAGAACTGGAGCACTGATGTAAGTCTTCGTGAGAAAAGAGGCTCATTTGAATAGAAACACTGTATAGACCATTTATTCCTTGCTTGCAGACGTTTTGAATAATGGAGTTTTTATGTACGCTGTATTATCATTGATATTCTCACCTTTCTAGTGACGGATTTCCTGTGCATGTAGGCTGGCAAACGTAAGTCGTTACTTACCATTGATAAAGTACGTGCTGTGCCCGCTGGTGTTGATTTGTTACTTTCACCTTTTAAAGCTCTTGTTAATAGAATGTGTGATGAATTGAGAGGTGTTATGTAATTTGAGAAGTTTATCTAACTGTTTAAAGCTATATTTTGCTGAACAAATCAACAATTTGCCCAAATAATTATCAAGTTTTATTAAGTTGGTCAAATCTTAGGTATAGTATCCGAATTAATGCTGTCAGTTTTGTTGGTTAGAAACCTATATATTCTCGTATATTATTAAACATATTCATGTTAGTTATTCCCTTGAGATTTCAACGTAATTTTAATTTAATTCATTATATTTACTTATCTCTCTATACTATTGTAAAAATCACATGCATGCTTCGACCGCAAATAAATACAGGGTAATATTTTTATTTTTGTTTGATTTGTAATTTGAGATTATGGCTACTACTCCTTTTTATGTTCTTAGACATATTTTATGGTTGCATGTTATTTTTGCATTGGTTTATATCTTGCATTTTTGTGTGTCTATAAAAAAGAACATCAAATGGATTCCTTATAGTTTAAAGTCAATATTGAACACGTATCAAATTGACCTTTGGGCCTAACCTCTATTAATATTTTTTGTGTTTTACAACAAACATTAACTTTGCTCACTCAATAGCTCTTAGCTTTAAGATGGTCACTTCTTCTTAGCACACGCCTAAAAAGCAACAATAAAAATTCATTTCAATAACGCCCTTGAATATTGAACAGTAGGTATCATATCTAAAATGTACATTATATTTTAAAACTAGCTCGAAATCACAAATCTAATCTACACACCACTATAACACACGGAGGAAATTTTGAAACAAAGTTAGAGAAACACAGATTAGAATGTTCATAAGAAAAAAACCCTATATGGGGAACAAATTTCTTAAAGCACTTACCAGATGAACTAAGATTAGAAAATAATTCAAACAAATTTAAGACAAAACTGAAAACAATCTTAGTAGAAAAAAATGTATACTCTTTTCAGGACTTCTTTACTTGTATGTGAGTTTGCATTGGGAGCAGTGTAGGTTTGTCTGGGGTTGGTGATCCTACGAACTAAGTAGATGGTACAGTATATGAGGTATATGTTTTTTTATGTAGGTGTTGTTATATTATGTAGATGTGACGCCATTTCTTGTATTTATGTACAAAGACAAATAAAGATGATTTGATTGATTGATTGATTGATTGATTGAATCACACACATTCTCCTGTATCTCCTACGAAGCTAACTTTAATCACATCAAAGTACCAACAAAGTATCACATCTCAATTAAGCCTATATTAATCCAGCTCAACAACTGATACCAATATGAAAACTCATCCACAGAATCACAGCTTTCTTCGTCCGCCCTCAAAATCTGTCCGGTTTTGCATAAAAATGCAAAGGCAGGAGAGAGCAGTGGGTCGGAGGTTGGAGACTTGCAGAGAAAGCTTTGTCTACCGACTACGACTATCTACAACCGACAACCGACTACTTCTACCGACCACCAACCACAATGCTGCTAATGACTCCACTTTGCCATTCGCTTTCAAATCGTTACATACGATTACCATCCGCAATAGCAACTGTGGTCGACAATGCCAACAAGATAGTCATCTCATGACAACCGCAGAACAAGTCGATTGTCATCGTGTTTGGTATCTTCCGGATGTTAAATAGGTTTCCTGTTTGTCTCTTCAGAAACTATTGTTTAGGGATCTCTACTTTGTGTGTTGTTTGCCAGCCATAGAATATTTGAATTGCTATTCCGGAGAAAGAACCTCTTCTTGTCTAGGATTCTTGTCATCGTTTGCATTAGTGACGTTCCGAGACCGAAACCTAAATTATAAACCACCAAAACTGTTGGAAAAGGTTAAAAAAAGTCTTACAATTTGTATCCAATTAACTTGTTTTAGTCAAGAGGTTTCGTCATACAATAGCATTAAAATGCTATATAAACAACGGGTTTTTCAAGACAAATTAAGATTTAACAATTACTTTGAGAACCTATGAAAATTAGCAGTAAACCAGATTGGTTGATGACAGAGGTAATAAAATAAATCTTCGCCGTATTCTATTTATTCTGATGTAACTCACAATAACAACTCAATTTTTGTTGATTCGTAGCCATTCAAATTACCAAATGAATTACCAAATGATTCAAATTTCCAGTTCCACCAATAGACAGTGTTAGCAAGCGGCTACAGTACAGCTTAAGAAAGGTTGTTAGCATGTTCTGGTCGTTGAGTTATGGTGTTATAGCGAAAACCATTTATGATTGATGGGATTCAAACCCTGGTTCTAGAACCAAAATTTGGCAATGAAACTTTAACTATTCATCGAAGTAATGAGAATAGTTGTATAAGAATACATCGAAAACAATAAATGCTGTATACTATCCTCCAAGGCGCCCAAAAGCCGCACTTTTGAGGAACAATATTTCATTATGGCTTGATATATAAGTGACAGTAAGCAAAGCAACTAAGCTAGTAAACCATAGCGTCAACGTAAGTGCTCTAATTGTTGTGCATGTACTAATCTAGTTAGCGATAGAGTTACCATCCATCCTACCTCCACTGAACGCTGTAAATTAAAGTACTAATTCGGATACTAATTACATTGAATTTAAACGTAAACTTAGTACTTGTCTTATAATAATTTCAATTACCGTCTGTCTAAGTTCAGGGTATCTAATAAGACTTATTAGTATCCAAAATGTTTTGTTTTATTGCGGAGTAACCACAGCACGTTTCTAATCCCGTTTTCGAAGCACATAAATAACACAAATTCAAAATCACAAGACGAATCGCGAAACATTTTCTTATCGACACACTTATCAACGTTATTTTGGAGATTGTTGTTAACATTTTCTACCACGATTGTAATGTGTGAACGAGTTTTCACGAGTTTTAGGATATGCAATCTCAAGAAATCGATTCATATGACGATATTAAAAAAAACCTAAATATACTTAAGATTGACAGCTCAAGTACATAGTCTAACGATTAGGTGAGCCGACCAAACCATATACTTACGAAATTAACCTAATAACACAGTGGAAACCCCGAAATCTGTGAAAACACCACTCAACCGAGCACGCTGTGGTAATTTAAGTAATGCATTGGGGTCAGAGATCAATAGATCTCCTAGTCCGAAGTTTGGGAGAAAGGAAAGGGAGTGGACTAAAGACTTTACTTTCAAAACGACTACAAAATAGAACAAAACTCTAAGAGAATGTTGAGAACGAGCTACCTGACTGCCATAGTGAGTATATGAGCTGAGTTGTTGGAAATTGTGATTAATGTGACAAAGAAGAAAGTGGTTAGAAAGGTGATGTGAAGAGGAATCAGCACGTTTGATCCAATTTCGCAAGAGGGATTAAAAGGTTTCAAGGTGTTGTGGTAAACATCTTGACAGATAATTCTAATCTAAGTAATTCGTCAATGAAGAAAACAGATTTGTTTTTCTATTAATATGATTCGCCAAGGATGGGCCGATTTGACTAATTTGAAAGGACGAAACTATAATAATAACTAAAAATAAATAAAATGACACCCATGTTAAATTCGTAAAATGATAATGGAAAGTGGTAAATTTTAGAGAAGCATAAGCCCTATGCTTTATTAGTACAAAATGCATGCATACCTTAATAACACGGTGCTATAGACATAAGTGAATGTGAAGTGTTTCAACAACATTCATTTGCACTTGAAATGGAGAAGTTTACGAAACCTCTTACGATGAGACAGCATACATCAAGATTCTCATGGCACATCCCTGCTTGACATTCTGAAAAATACAACCTAATAAGACAACTTTTCCCTTTTTGTAGACCAAGTAAATTTGCATGCAGACAGGTTGCATCTTAGCATCATGAAACCCTAGATGATGGAGTGAAACTGGTTTCATCTCAGTAAGTTCGTCACGTACGTGAATGGAGGAATGGCGAAACTGGACGGACGTGTAGAAGGAACTCCGGACTGTGGAACGGTGTAGGTGTCATGGCACTTTCTGTCGTGGGAGTCACAGTGTGACCTAAACTTGTAGCTTGACTGATAGCCCATGTGTAACGGAGTCCAGTTGTTTTCTGGAGAGTGCTTGAAAGGTTTCGGCGGGCAAGGTTAGAAGTAACTGATACTGTCGAAGAGGTGTTGTCGCTACATATCTGCTTCAACTTGGCTGGTATATAGTCAATGCTGGTACCAAGCATGATTTATTTTCGACTTTCCATGTTAACAATATTTTTAAATATAAATATGATTATTTTTACTAGCTGCTCTGCCCGTACTTTACTGGGCGAGAACACAGAGAGAATAAAGTGTGTTTTTAATCTACATACATAGCCTAGGCTACTATAAGAAAAAGTTACAACACACTTACCAGAGATCATAGGTGCAAAGCTCAATCGTACTTATTGCTTATTTAAATGAAGATCTCTTATGCATTAACAATGAGCTGTGTGGCAGAATCAAAAGTAATATTTTTTTCGTAATGTTAACATGGACAATATATGAGAATCAAAAGGTTAACTAAGGGAAATGGAACAAATAACAAATAAATAAAATCTATATATATAACAGCTGGCTTATATTCAATATTTTTAATGTGATTAAAAAATCCAGTAATAAAGCTAGAAAAGTTAAATTTTAATTTTTAACCGACTTCCCCACTACCAACAAAAGGAGGAGGTTCTCAATTTGTATGTGGCGATGTTTTTTTTTTTCTATGTATGTTCACCAATTTCTCTGTGATTCTTTTACCGATCAGTGTGGTTCCACCACCAAAATAACCAGGAAAGTTTCTATTTGGTACCTTATATATTATGTTTAAGTATAATATTTGTTTCGGTGAAAAATTCTGAAAACCTTAAATATTCAACATTTATTTTGTTTACATTTGTGCAGATTGTTTACATTTGTGCAGAGAAGGCAATAAATAGTAATAACATTCCTACAGCTGTTAGTTGAAACCATTTAAATGAAACTACAGACAATTCTTCATGAAACAGTTGCTTCATATTGATCAATAAATTATTTCTTGCTATGGAGCCTAAATGAATTACATTGAGAAAAATGCATTTTGTTTTGGTTACTATAAAAAATGTATTTTAACGTTTGACCTGATTTGTGTATACAGTAATTCTGTTTTTAGTATTGAATATTCTGACTTACAAAAACATATATGTTTCAGTGAATAGCTGTATGATATTGGCAAATAAAGGTGTATTGTGAAAACCAAAGCATTCGTAAAACAGGTCTAAATATAAATTAAATGCAATTATTCCTTACACGACCTAAGAAGTGTGACAGTGCATAATCGTCAATCAATTGTCTTAAAAGTGTTAAATATTTTAATTACTAAACATGCATTTGCAGATGTGGAATGTTTATTGATATTCTCTAAGTAGTGGAGAACTACCGGTTTTACCCCACTTTAGACACGTTTTTCCCATGTTATTCTTATGGGGATTATTTTTGGCCACCAAATCTAAAATCCTGATCTTTGCCCAAATATCCCTATAAAAATTGTCAAACCTTATTTCTTAGTTATTCCCCATAAATATATTCGATATTAAGCAAAAATAAAAAAAAATCATTTATTGACCCATGTATGTGTATATGTATAGTAGTATAGTTTGTCGCGGCCGTTTTTTGTGGTTCGGCATTTTTGGGCCAACTCCCCCCCCCCCTCACCCCTCACCTAATCACCACTCCCCTCTGCCCCATGCACAATTGCTAGTACATCTATCATTCCCCTTTCCAGTTGATATATTATATTTCTATTTCAAAATCATGTATGTGCGAACTCGGCTCATGGCGTGGGCGCGCTCCTGGTCGCGGGCATGCTCCCTTGGACATCCTTTGTGGAAATCCATGAGTTCTGGCTACTTGGGAACCCAAGCCATTTGACATACAATAAATCACCTTTTCTCCTAATTACCTTTTCTACTAAATACATGTCTTTATATTTGGTCTTTAACAACTCCTCTGTATAGAAGCCTCCTCTGATTATATTACCATTTTCATCTTTCAAGATATAAGTCACAGGCTTTGTATTCTTAACTTCTACTATTGTAAATAGTTCCCCTGTCCAATTTGGGGTATATCCTTTACTAAACACATGTTTATATTTGGAAATTCTCACGCTATCACCTACCTTATATCTTGGCTTTTTAACTTGCACTACTTTAGAAGTCCTTTCATGCAACCTCTCATGCACATATTTACTGTTCTTAATATTCACTTGGTTAGGCTTCATACCTATAGATCTATGCACTTTATTATTATATTTTCGAATTAACTTTGGAAGTAAATCCAACCATTTATAACTCCCCTGAGCACTAAATTCTCTATATAACCAATTCTTTAAAGTTCTCTGAAACCTCTCCACAATTGCAGCCTTAGTTGTAGAAAATGTGTGATAGTGATTAATATTTAATTTTTTCAGTAGTTTGCTAAAATATTGATTAAAAAATTCTTTTCCATTGTCGGATTGAATGTTTTTAACCCCCTTTGGTAGAATAGTTTTAATGGCTTCTGTAACCACCAACCCTGTCTTATTCTTTAGTGGAGCAGCATAAGCTTTTTTAGAAAATGTATCTATTAAAGTTAAAATATATTTATTGCCAGAATTCTCTCTAGCATAGTTTTGCATATCAATTAAATCTATTTGTATGGTTTCGTTTATACCCAATACTTTAAAAGACCTTCTAATGAAATTCTTTCTTGCAGGCTTATGAAGTTCGTATGCAATTTCATTCATTTTTTATAACATCATCCTTTCCTGTAACTCTAAATACATCACCATTAGCCCCAATCAATAGATTATCTTCCATTCTTTTAAATACATAGTTTTCTGGTATATATGGTCTATTATCTATATACTTAAATCCACTCAAAGATGTGGGGTCAGCAACTAATAAATCAGGATTATATTCCATCAAATTAAAATTTTTTTCTCCATATACAAATTTTGATCCATCGTAATGCATAGCTTGTGACATTAGACAAATATCATCCGAATGTTCTCCCTCTGGTAGATTCCTTATAAATTGTTTTTTGGCATCCCAACATTTTTCTTTTTTATCAAAAGTTATAGTCTGTTCTTTTATAACACAGTCAGTTTCATCAATGGCAGGTTTAACACGTACTAACCTTTTATTATAAAAACTCCAATAGCCTGCTTCCATTTTTGGAACTTGTGAAACATTCACAACATCTTTACTATCTGTACCTTCCATCAAATTGCTAAGTTTCTGTTTCTTAGCATTCCAAACACCATTCTCTGATTCTAAAAATTCATAATTATTATCATCTTGTATAAATTTACCATCTTCTTTTCGTATTAAAGTCTGTTGTAAAGTGGGCACATCATCTAAACTCTCACCCTTTTCTACCTTAGTAATTTTCCGTTTCTTAGCATTCCAATTTTTATTCTTAGATTCTAAAAACTCATATTTAGTTTTACCTTGTAAAAAGACATCACCTTTTCTAGTTAATGTCTGTCCCAAAGTTGATACATCATCTACAAACTCCCCATCTTTAACATTACCAATTTTACGGTTTAAACAATTCCAACTATCGTCTTGTAAATTTAAAGTAGGTTCACTACTCATGGTTGCCGCCCTGGGTTCTGCAGGCTTATTATATGGATTATATAAACGATAAAATTTATCTATAAACATATTTTTATTTAATAAATAATTCCACTTTCTCTCAATTCCTCAATAATGGAATCTATTTCATTATCCACTCCTGAGTTACCAGCTTGGCGACTTAGCCAAAGAAGTCTTAACCTATCTACAAGCTCATTAGGATCATCCCAATAAATATAGTCTATTTTATTACCAGTCACTTGTCTCAAACCTTCACCAACATATTTAAATAGAGGTTTGATTATATTAAGATATTTAGTATGTCTATTACTTGAAATTGGTGCACCATCTTTGTAACTCTTTAAATGTCCATTTGTAGCTTCCAAAATTTCTTTATAATTTTGCAAATCAGCCGGAGTATAGTTCTCAGGTTCTTTTAACGTTAACAATTCCCATAAACCTTTTGTCCCCTTGTAGGTTTTATTTGCAACTGTAACATCATCATTGGCAATATCAACTTCCTTATTTCCAATAAAAAATTTATTTGCTTCTCGTCTAATACCATATGTAGTGTCTGTCATACTACTTTTACTGAGGTAATTTCCTAAATAGTCTGATGCTAAAAGACCAAAATCTAATTTCTGTGGAGTGGATGGTTATAATGGTTGTAATGGTTGTAATCTTGGTATCATTGATATTCTAGATGGAGTCATTGGGAGTATCTCCATTCGAGGCCTCTCTGATGTGATTTTCTTTAATTCTTGTAATGGTTCTATTAAAGGTTGGAATGTTTGGAACCTCTCTTCAGCCTCTAGAAACTTGCCACGTTTTAAAGCTCTATATTTCTCTCTTATTTGATTTGCAGAGTCAACCAATTCTTGTTGAATGTTTTTCATCTTTTATTTACATTTTATTTATCTCATTTGACAAAGGATTGTACTCAAACACTTTATCATGTATTATCAAACAATATGCAGATGTATTTGCTGGCACATTTTCTGCAGTTTCAATCTCTAATTTAATATCAACAATTCCTTCTTTCACTGTTTCGTTCTGTCTAGAACAGTCTATTACGATTAGTGGATATTTCTTCATAAACTCGGCCCTACTAATCATAGGATCTGGGATAGTATTATAGTAAGTCTCTCTAAACCTCATAAACATCTCATAAGCTTTAGAGACATCTCCATTTTCAAAGTCGAGATTTAAATCACTGTAAGGATAATATTCAGAGTTTAGAAATACTTTGAGATTTTTTAATTTACAGTGATCAAATTCATCAGTTCTTTTTCGTGCACTATTATCCCTAGCTGTTTGGAAACCAAATATAATATACCTAGGCTTCTCTAAACTTGAAGACGTCTTTACTGACCATGTATGTCTTGTGGTATTAGGATATGATGGAAGTTCATGCAGCTCTAAGCTTCTAAATGCAATTTGCAAATTTTTATTTTGCAATAACATCTTTTGTAATTGTAACTTCTCCCCATCTGATGGTATCACATGTGGCATCACCCATTGAATTGAGTTAAGTGTAATTTTAGGAATCAAATCAGCAGTGCCACTGGCTGGAGCACTAGCGGTTGTTAATATACAATTCAAATCATTTTTGGATCTTTTCAACACCAATTCTTGTTTGACATTTACTAATACCTTATTAAAATCCTCAAATACACCCATTAACAGCTCTAATGGTAAACATGTACTAAACTTGCCACCTTTATGGAACTCTTTTAAATTCGTGTCAGAATCAAATGCTACATTTGACAATTTAGTTGTTTTATTGTAAGAGCTCAATATTTTCATAAGACTAGAAATTCCTGGGTTTCTTACAATGTCTATTTCTTTACCTGCGACTTCGTATCTAATTTCATCAAATAAGAACGCAAATGCATTATTTATAAAATGACCTTTATCATGATTTTCAATTTCTCCCTTAATATACAGATAACTCCTACACGGGAGAGTTAGCAAATCTTGATTATTAATACATATTCGAATTTCATCAGAATTATTTATTGCTAAAGTATTGTGGGGAACATAGGAGTGATTTGTAATTTTAACCACACTATCGTCGAATTGGGATTTCCCTGTAACGTCTAGAAAATCTTCCATTTTTATTAATAGAAAATTTTAACTTTAGTCCTATTGACTTTAGGAACCTAGCATTTTGTACACTTATAGATAAATTCTTATAAATTCTTATATCTTTTTTATATGACAAGTAATTGTAGTTTCTTCTCCGTTAAAGTCAATTGCCTTGTCATGTTGATCGGCAAATGTAATACTGACAACATCTAAACTTCTCTTATTTACAGGAAAATATATAATATTTCTTGGAACTTCAATAATTTTGTAGCCAGGAGGAGCTTCTGGATAAAAGCTATGTATGGTGTGTGATTTGTTGCCATTTAAATAGGACCCGTTTGCAATATTACATTTTACTCTAATCACATTTAAATTATTAATGTTTATTTTATTTGTAGATTCAAACTGAACACCAGGAGTAGAAACACCTTTAAATCCTAATAAAATAGACCCTAAACATGGTTTTGTAAAATCAAACACGTGGCTAGAAAGTAATGTCGCTTTCATAGTTTTATTATTAGCTGTAAGGAAAAAGTCTGGGACTTGCTTTTGAATTTCCTTCGCAAGCTCAACCACCTCATATGTTCCTTCAGAAATTTCTATTGTAACTGGAGCATTGTGGTCATAATAGAAAACATCATCACCTTCACTAATGGTTAATTTTTTTCCTTTAAGTTGATTTAATTTTGGAATAAGCCCTTTGAATAAAAGTTTGGATTTAGTATTAATTAATGCTTCTCCATTTTTATCTATTATAACTTTAAGTTTTCCATTTAATAACCGGTTTAAATCATCAACTGAGATCTCTCCTTTTGGTAATGTCATTTTCTCTACTTTGTAATATGTTAAAGTATTTAGTGGTTTTTTAACATTAAATATAGAATTATAACTTTGAAAATCTACCAATCCAATTACATAATCATCATTTAATTCAATGGGAGGAAAGAACACTGACTTTAGCTCTGGCTCTGTACCCGAAAATGTTATAGTAAATGAATCCATTTTTATAAAGAAATATTTTTTATGAATGATAAACATAAAATTCCACAAATAGAACTATTTAAATCTTGTATTTGATCGGTTGTATAGTAGATTTAATATCCCTCAAAATATTTAATTACTTCTTTTGGAGGTTGGATTCCAAATGGGTCAAAATAAATTACAATATCTTTATTTTTACGATAAGCTGTCCAATGTGTGCCAGATGAACTGTCTAAATTAACTATTCCGCACTCTTTTACTCTTGGTGTTAGATTTTTTAGCTCGTTTTTTAGGTACACCCCTCTGAAGTGAGGCACGTCTTTTGCAGCCTCTAACAGCTGGTAGTTGTCCATCTTTTTTATTAAATTTTAATCCCATTCCCATCTTTGCTTTTGCCTTCATCAAATTTGTCACGGCATAAGCAGCAGCTTTTTCAGCAAGACTTGCATCATTGGCTGTAACTCTAGTCCAAGCTAAGTCTGCTAATCTCATGTCTGCTTTGTTCCGAGCAGCGGTATCGGGATTATTCATGTAGAATATGTCATGCTCTTTACAATAAGAGTCTAGTTTATTTTTTGGAGGTACATTTTTAGCTAGATTCTCACGTATATTCGTTCCAGGTCCACAGTATCGATATGATGGTATGTGAAGTGGGAATGGAAGGTTATTTATAAGAGTATTCAATAACCCTCGACCTCTGTATGGCTTTAGGAATAAACCTTTGCCCTTTTTACATGTTTTCTTATTAACATTTTTTACCATTTTTATTATATAAAAAATGTCTTTTATTCAACAAAAACACAAATTTAAAATAGTAAATACTAAGGAAAATATACCAAAGAAGTTGGGTCTATTTCCTACCAATATTCGATGTGTTATTTGCGGTCCAAGTGGAAGTGGGAAGACGGTTGTAATTTATAACTTAATTGTAAGAAAGGAAGGATTAAAATTTACAAACTTATATTTAATATCCAAATCGTTAGAACAAGAAAAATATAAAAAAATAATTGAAATATTTAGTTTGTGTGATGAAGTGAAATTACACACGTTTACTGACTGTGAAATCACACCAAATGATGTAAAATCACAGTCAGTTGTTGTATTTGATGACATAAATAGTCCAAATATTACACAATTTTTCTCAATGGGTCGACATAAAAATATTAACTGTTTTTACTTGTGTCAATCTTACAGCAAAGTACACAAACATTAACGTGATAATGTAAATTTCCTAATATTATTCAAACAAGATGATTTAAATTTAAAACATGTATATCACAATCATGTTGGTAATGACTTTTCATTTGACCAATTTAAAAATCTCTGTCATCAATGTTGGGATAAAACTAAATATGGCTTTTTCGTAATAGACAAAGAAAGGCCAAAGAATAATGGCAAATATAGATTTATGTTTGACCAATTCTATCAAGAGGATGGTAAGGGTAAATAAATGAAAGATTTTTTTTAACATTTGCATTTATTATATATCTACACATTTTAAACATCGATTTTATAATGACCAAGCGCAAGAGTATTGATGCCATCTTCAAGAATAAACCTCTTGTCATCGTCAAACGATAGTACTTTCTTATTCATGGTCAAGGTTTGAAGATGATGATTTGTAGATTTAATTCTTGTCACATTCTCATAGTAATCTTGCCCAGTTGCAAGACAGTTCAAATAAAGTTGATGTCTAAGGAGATGTTTAACAGTGGCACCATCAGCTCCTTTAGCTTTCTTCACCTCTAAAGCTTGCTTGTCTTCTTCATATAACCATTTTAGAGGAATGTAAGAATATAACTTTGGTCTTAAACCACAATATTCATACATAATATGACCACCTAATTCATCTTTAAACTTTCCAGTGACTTTTTTATTTTTATCAGAGTATAAGAAATGGTCTTTACTATATCCAGAGGTATCAAAATAGTGTAAGTCACATTCTATTTCCTTGTAAAAGTCCTCTGTAACTATAGCATACATTAATGAATCTGTATCTGTCATTAGAAATCTTTTATTCTTAAATTTTGACATATAATTATAGTGGAAATCATACATTATTACTTTACTGATATCCAAAATCGTCATTCCTAAATATATTGGTTTATTAAACTTTACAACTAATTTATTTAAATGTATAGCATGTAAATTGTTATCAAACTTTTTGCTACAGTCAAACCTTGGATTAGTGACATATTTTGTTAATAGTGACTCATCCTTGAGATATATATCACGAAACTTGCGTTGATTCATGATTGTTCGACCAAAGAGACTATTATTTAACAATTTATAAAAGTCTTTTTCGAAATCAGTTTTAGCACATTTGCGTTTTTCAATATTAAAATTAATATAGGGTGCAAGCCATTTAGACTGACTAAATTTTAAAATTCTATGGTATTTTGTTAAATCAAACCCAATTCCTCATATTTTTGTAATGCTTTATAATGTAAAATATATTTAGTTTTGTCATTTAAATTTGGCATTAATTTGCCATTCATTTTCTCTGGTGCTAATGGATAGTCATTATGTAAATCATGTAAGCTTTTATCATATTTTAAATCAACTTCTAAAATGTATCCAAACTCATCATTTTGATTATATTTGTAGTCTATCTCATTCGTCCAACAAAATCCATCCATAGGTAGCTGCTTGCACATCGCTGTTGAGTATAGCGAGTTACAATCTAAATATATTAAATAGACACTCTCTTGATTGGGATCATAATGTTCACCCATATATCTATTATTTGCTTTAGCGTAACGTGTAGAAATCATACTGACTCCTCCTCGAATCGCACTTTCTATGAACAAATGCATGTCAATATCTTTGAATAATTGTAATTTTATTCCTGTCATTCTAAGACAGGCCTCCCATGTAAGTCCAGGAAGTGAATACATATGTACAGGGTCAAGTTTGTAATCTTTTAAACACAGGTCTCTAAATGTCTCAAACACATCAGCCAGTAGCAATACATCTGTTTTAAGATATAAATCATGATATTCTTGTAAATTATGTATATTAAAATGGGTCCATACATTTTTAGCATGTTCATATTCATTGGGAGAGATATGTTCTTTAGTTATAGAACTGTAAAATGTTTCAATTGGGGGTAGAGACTCTGCGAACTTATCTGGTCCCGTCATATATTCATAGGGATATACACCTTTACGTTGTAGTAGTGGATTTTGTATGAATCTAAATGTGTTCAAATTGGAAGCCAATTTATATAATGGAAGGGACAGAAAGTTGTATGAATCTAAAAATACTAAATCATCAACAGAGAATGATATATATTTTTCCATATCTTTAGCTATACAATTTAATTTACGTTTATTAAACTTTCCCAAATGTTGCATTATTATGTGACCATCATAATTTTTCAAGTTATGGAAGAATACTGGTATTTTCTTTGTTACTTTATAGTTTAAATTACAATCATTGTGGGCAGCTCCACGGTATTGTCCAGAGGAATGGCAATGATCTCTCACCCTATCAAAATATAGGGGCTTTTCACAAATGTGACAATGTGTTGAGTTTTGGAAAGATACCTCTTGCTCAGGGGTCATTTGAAGAGGAATATATATTGCCATTTGATTTTTAATATAATCATAAGCCTGAAATAATCTTTCAAAAAACACATCCATAACATTTGTGCCACTGTACAACTCTTCAGAAATAATTTTTGAATCTTTTACTACGACAAATGCAAATCCCGATGGAATATGTATATTAGAGTTTATAAAGCATTCAAAATCTGCATAAATTACATATGGGGCTTTAAGTTGATATTTATAGTTTTTAAATTGTAATGTATCTTGTTTAGACATTTCCACTCGTTGAGCATCAACGTTTTTACAATATGTTGCATGACGTTCTAATATATCATTAGTGTAAAAATGTTGCAAACACAACTTACAAAAATGCTTCTTATGGTCATCTTTTGTAGAGTGGAACATTAACTTATCAAAATCACGAATTAAACAGTAATGTGATTTAAGACCTTCTTGCAATAATAATAAATCAATGTGAATATTACTATTTAGTTTGGTTGTTCTTAATGGATATATAAATTTATCATATTCAACCCCAAATACATTAATACTTATATCATTCTGTGTTTCAAATTTATCTATATCAGATATTTTCACAGGATACTTTATGTTTGTCATATTCAACTGACTTTCATAGGGTGTATAGTTTGAGACCCTTTCAGCATTGTTTGCATACCTTTGATGTAAAGCTGCTAAAATCGACCAAAGAAAGCATCTATTGTCAGAATTCTTTATATTTAAAACAGCATGTTTTGATTGAATACTTTTTGGGGTGGGGATATATGACTTTGGAGTTAGGGGTTTATACTTGTAAACATGCAACTGCCAATATTTAGTATGGTCATATATCCATCCACTGCCTTGGGCTTGATATTTGTGTATGGAAGCATCAATCTTTGAAAGTGCATTTTCAATTTGAGGCTTTAAATCTCTCTTCTCAATAGTTAAGGTAGTAAGACTTCGAAAATCTGCTATACATTCTTTTTCATTAACTAATTTACCATTTTGATCCATTGAATATTTTATAAATTTGATTCTCCTAACTAAAGTCCATTTTATCGGTAGAGGACAAGACTTGAGATTATTTTCAAGTTCAGCTCTAATCGATTCACCCACAAATTTAATCATTGTGTATGGACATTTCATGCAAGAATTAACATGTCTTTTAAAATGTCCAACAACATTTTTCTTACAAAAATTACAAGTCTTGTGACTTTGTAATATATGGGATTTTAGAGTCATGTTATTTTCACAGATTAAATCACAAACTTTACATACATTCATTTGATGAATTGCCTTGTAGTGACGAATCATATTACTTTTGGTGGAGAGCGACACGGAGCAGTGTTGACAGGTGGGCCTCATTTTTATATATAACAAAAAAAATGTGTGCCACTTCTATTTATAGACTTTTCGAAAATTTCAAAATTTTGGAAATTTTAAAAATTTTCAGCTAGAAATTAAAAATTACTTCAACAGATCCAAGACTAGTAAGGAGCAAGCCCAAGTGAGTGACGTTTTCACCACGTCACCACTAGAGGCAAGAAACAACCATGAATCAGGAGCATGCCCGCGCCATGAGCCGAGTTCGCGTGCAAACCACGCACATACATGATTTTGAAATAGAAATATAATATATCAACTGGAAAGGGGAATGGTAGATGTACTAGCAATTGTGCATGGGGCAGAGGGGAGTGGTGAGGGGGTGAGGGGTGAGGGGGGGGGGGAAGTGGCCCAAAAATGCCGAACCACAAAAAACGGCAGCGACAAACTATACTACTATACATATACACATACATGGGTCAATAAATGATTTTTTTTTATTTTTGCTTAATATCGAATATATTTATGGGGAATAACTAAGAAATAAGGTTTGACAATTTTTATAGGGATTTGCAGGCAAAGATCAGGATTTTAGATTTGGTGGCCAAAAATAATCCCCATAAGAATAACATGGGAAAAACGTGTCTAAAGTGGGGTAAAACCGGCAGTTCTCCACTACTTCTCTACCCAGTTACTATATCATATCAATACTATTATGCCTGCTTCGGAAAGTCCTAGAGGAAGATGATTTGCAATTTCGACTAGGCTATATCTTGATCAAACAAAACCACCTACATGGCTTGCACCACTTTTAGCTGAACCAATCTTTCATATACATATTTCATTTGCAGATGTGGAATGTTTATTAATATTCTCTACCCAGTTACTATAACATATCAATACTATTATGCCTGCTTCGGAAAGTCCTAGAGGAAGATGAATTGTAATTTCGACTAGGCTATATCTTGAGCAAACAAAACCCCCTACATGACTTACACCACTTTTAGCTGAACCAATCTTTCATATAATATTTTCCAAAGGTACTATACGTGTTAACGACCAATTTTCCACTTTTGAGAGATTTTTTAGTGCTGGTAGCTGAGGAATAACTTTCATATTGTTCCAAAAGGCTTGAGACGTTACTGTATTTCTTTTTATAATGTATAAGTACACCGATTGCAGGAAACGATGATGTCTGACATTTCAATGTATCTAGAAAAGACAATTAGTTTTTCACTAGGCCTAATGTAATGGACAACTCTTTCTTTCTTAAGGAATATCTAAAAATGTTTATTTTCATACCCATTGATTATGTAACCTGAACAGGTGACTCAAGCAGTTTTAAAATAATGATTGTTCTGTGGAACTTTTGATTGTGTCAAACAGTTCTGCTTATCAAAAATCCTCAAGTAATTAATATATAAAAAATTATACAGTCACTAAAAATCATGAAATAATTTATTTTTGTAAAAAAATACAACCGACTTCAAACGCTCTAAAAAGAATGAAATAATTTCAATAAAGTAAACTTTTGTATTAGGCAAGCTCACGTATTTCAAGTCAGCGCGGCTCAAACTGCAAATATGATTGAAATTAAATATTGTGTGTGTATTTTGAAAATCAATAAATTGTAGCTGGATAACATAAATATATAAAAAACATACTGAACTGTTTTGTTTATATATTAAAGGAAATATTTTCTTGTATTTATGTTTACTTCAGAATAAATGCATTATGAAAATAACACACACAAATGTTCTATATGAATAGGAAAATAATTTAGTTTGATATTATGATAGGGAAAAGAAGCTAGTTTAGTATTAAAACGTTACTTTTCCAAGTTAGAAACATTTAAATGCGTTATAATCTTTTTAAAGATACTCGTTAATACCACTATAATGCCGATCTCTGATTACGGTAATAAAATAACACTTAACGCATAACTATGAAAAAGACATGCAGATTAACACCTTTAGTTATAGATAGTCACCTGCAATATGAACACCCTCTTTCAATTTTGTATCAAAAATCATCATAGAGTCGCGCCGACTTAAAATATGTGAGCTTGCCTAATACAAAAGTTTACTTTATTGAAATTATTTCATTCTTTTTAGAGCGTTTGAAGTCGGTTGTATTTTTTTACAAAAATAAATTATATTATGGTTCTATCCCCAGCTCGGTATAGGCACTAGACTTCTCATCCCATTGTAAATTTTGAAGCTCGTTTTGCGTGTCTAGTTCATGTCTGGTGACACTGATTGCTAGTGTCGACGAAATTTTGTTTTTTATCATTTTAGGTTTATTTCAATGATTTATGCTTTACTGTTTGGTTATACAGGGTGTCCCGTAGCTCTCTGGGCACATGTATATAGCGTTTTTTCGTGGAACGGTTTTCGTGAAATTTGGCTTCACATATTCTAAATGGCCGCCATTTTGAAATAGTTATTTATTTTTTAGTATAATTTCTAATGAAAATAGATCATAATAAGATAAACATTTTTGCAAAATATCAACGCTATATCTCAAACCGTTTAGGAGTTATCAGTTTTTGTTGTTGTTGTAAAAAACACATAAATACATGCAGACGGAAAACTAGGCACCACAGACCCATGTTCCTATGGTGACATGTGTTTGTCTTGACCTAAGGAATAACGCTATGTACATATGTCCAGAGAGTTACGGGACACCCTGTACAACTAAAGGACGAGTCATTGTTTATGATCATTTTATTTTGCTAAACGAGGTTTTAAATGTTTGAAATAACAATAAACAAAAACGACCTCTACAGTGCACCGGAAAGAGCTAACAATAAAATTGGCTTCAGCTGTTCCATAACGATTCGAAATCTACTAATGGAGTACGTTTTATCTATGGTATAGGTGATGTAGTGTTAATTTGCTAATCAATTATTGTATAATAAATTACCTTATGAAACTGCTGAGTCTACTGAGTTGTTGTATAATACTGTTGCGACGCCGTGGTCGGCACAAACTGCATTGTATTCGTTATCTGACATCTAAATTTGTCAACAACCAACAGTGCTCGCGAATGTTGCATAAGGAGCGACAATTTGTGAAATCAATTTATTATGAACCGTTCTGATTAAAAAGCATGAAATGACGACAATTTACGCCAATCTTCAACTTTCGTTGCCAATTACTGTTCAATACGGGAATAGACTCAATACATCTCAATAAATATTGGAAATAATTAGGGGAAGTTCAGGCTCTTCAATAGATGTCTTGAAATATACAAGAAACCCTCATTTATGTTTGATCTGGATCATAAGTTGGCAACGAACGTTGAAAGCTAATACAAAACGAATCTCTAGCAGCTCAGAGGTTAGACTCTATCCTTTAAACCGAAGGTTGGTCGGTTCCCCTGAAAAAGGAGGGTATAGTGTTTGAATTCCAGATTCAGTTGTCATTAAATATGAGTATTGATCACATGTCATCTTTTGCATCTGGTTAAAAAGTATCAAGCATGGATTTCGACGAGTTTCAAGCAAAATCTGTTTGAAATGTGAAAGAATTTTTCTGTCAAAAATAGTAAACTCGGAAATGAATAAACATTTTCTTCGGTTGGTTCTTCTCTAGCAAAGCAATTCTTGTCCTACATCAATAAGCCTCTCAGCAAGTACAGAACTACTAGAAGACAAATGTTTAACCATCACTGAGCACCTCTTTAATGTTCCAATAAATCCCCCATGGAAGTTTTTCATGTGAATTGTATCTTGATGTTTGTCTTGATGTTTCTGAACTCACGTGGAGCTGAAGATCTACCTATTTAAGAAACATAAGTAGGATAAGTCCTCTAGATTTCTGTTTTGGAAAACTGCTTCTACAAAACGGGAGTCACCGCTTGAAATGCAGCGCGTATCAACTTCCGCGATCCTGAACTGGGCTATTGCCAATGAATTTCACCTGAGCCTTCCGATGGCTACAATGGACACCCGAGGTGGAGGGCTGAACTGACACGACCCTCTTGCACGACTGAGGCAGACTGACTGCGCAACAATCTTAGCTGATTATGAAACCCCGACACTCACACTCTACAGTCTACCTGTCACTGGTCAGCAGCTTGATAGCGCTGTGAATGCCAATACAATCTCTCAGTCCCAAAAGTGCCCATTGTTAGCTCGCCAGTCTATCGATATGGGGCTCGGCTGGTCTAGTTGGAGTGCAAACTTCTGTCATGGAGACCCTGTAACAAATCTTGCCAAACCAGTAAAAAATTGTTTGTGTCATTGCTTGATGGTTCGGAATCCACCTTAAGTTTTAGAACCGATTCCAGTGATTTAGAATGAGCTTTTCAGGCAAGAACCTTCGCGATGGAACAGAAAGTTCAAAACCTCAAGAGCTACACAGAACTTGGAGATATGAAAGTATATCCTATTTTGTTGGAGTAAGGCTGAAAACATTTGCTACATTCTCGACCCCCTAAATTCCAGAAACAATAAATTAACTGATGCCATATAATTTTAACATCGCCTACAATATGGTATAACGTTTGTGTGATCAAATGAATGATCATTTCAACCTTAATAATATGCGTAACTGTGGTTATGTGAGATACACACACATACTTGATGTACTAACTAACTACGTCATCATCATTGATGACGCTTGTGTTTTAGCAAGTTGAACTGCTTGGACACAAATTACTCAGCTATATTTTAGAGGTTAAGAAATTTTCCCGATAAGAAAATATGCCTTCCCTTGCCTCCATTGACGCCAGCTCACACCGTATGTCCCGCAATCAGAAGTAGCACAGCCCATATCTGCAGTTTAGAGGTTGAGCTAGAACACACACAATGTCAAGCCGTTATCGGAGCCGCAGGAAACGTCCGTGCTTCGCTGACCACCGTCTGGTCTACTGGACGCTCCAGTGAACGTCCATACATTGTCCTGTCAGCCCTTCCCTTGCCAATTAAACGGCAACTTAATCAAGAGGGCTTAGTTGCGAAGAAGCATTGTTGTTTGGCTTAGATGCCCATTGAGTAGTTGCCATGAAGCTACTAATTTGAATGTTTCAGTAGGATGCTGGAGTTTCATTCAAATCCTTTTCGTATAAAGGTTGGTTACGAAAGGTTAGTTAAGTTACGTTAGCTGCGAAGACACTGCATTGTTCATTAAGCCCATTCAGCCCTGAGTTTATTTATATCTTGATTCTTCAGTAGGTTTCATTTTTTTCGTTTATTACCTCTTCGTTGAAATGAAGCAAAGACATAGTTTGTTTTTGAAACCCATTTAGTGGGAATATCCCTGAGGTTTCTAATTTGAATGTTTCAGTAGGAATTTGGAAGACGCTTTTCGAATTCCCTTCATCTTAGCGGTTAGTCGTGGAGATCTTGCGTTGTTTATTATAACAACGTCTAACTTGTAAGCCCATAATGTGGGCAAATTTCTAAGGCTACTGTCAATTAGGCCTACAATGTTTTATTAGGGCTCTGAAAGGAGTTTTTTTTTTCAATCCTAAACGTATATTTAGGAGCAAAGACACTCAGTTGTTTGTTAAACCCATTGAATGGGCTTTCCCTCAGTTGCTACTGATTCGAATGTTTCATAGTAAAGAGTGTTTCAAACCTCCGTCGTCTAAATTTTCAGTTGCGTAGACACTGCATTACTTGTTAAGTAAATTGATACACTATTGCATACACATCTGCTTGTGTTAAATTTGTCACTGATGAGGTTCTAATTTGAACATTTCAGGGTTTTCTCATCGTGACTCAAGTCTGATAGGTCACTTTATACTGTAATTTGAAACAATTTTCGATGTTTGATTTATGTACAGCAAGCTTTAAGGGCTTCTACTAATAAACCACCTAATGTGTTGTATAATTTGATGCTTTTGTTGCAGATGTACTGTGCGGACATCCAGCAGTCCCTGTCAACGCTAAGGTGACACTAAGTTCCACAACGTTGGTACCAGGCACCACAGCCACTTACAGCTGTGACGTGGGCTACGAGTTCTTTGGGTAAGTCTCCTTGATATTTGGGTATACTTCCTAGATGCGTGTGTAAATATCGCTCATAAGTAGTGGAGTAGAAACTCTGTTAGTAATATGGTAAATGTTTGTCTGCACTTTAGTTTACGTCCTACAGTCGTTAGAATTATATATCGATTATTTCATTCGATGTATCAAGTTCGGTTAGTTCCTAACCTAATTAACCGAATGAAATAATCGATATATCGAATAATCTATATATCGATATTTTTCATTCAAATGAGTGTAGGACGTAAAACTAAAGTGCAGCCTGTCCTATAACTAACTTACTATAGCGATAATAACTTACTATACCTATAGTAGCTATAGTAAGTTCATTACCGGGTGGGTTACTTCGGTTCACAAATCTGACGAAGCAGCATAAATTTGGCCCTATAACTAAAGGACTAAGTTTCTGCAAAAACTAGATAGACTCTAGTTCTTAATTAGATTCTAACGAGTTAATACAGTGCACTTAATCACTGATTTGTTAGATTAGTTGTTATGCTTGATGATACAGTACAAGAAATTAAAAATGGGTAGATAATATTGTTAAAAGTGAAACGCCTAGGTACTTTTGAACTTAGGCACTATTGAAGAGTATTTAAGATCCCAGTCCAGTTTTAGAAAGAAAACAAAAACTAATGCTGTCTCCGAGTTCCAGACTGTTAATTATGAATTTTCGTCGTATACACAGACTTTTTAAACAATGCAAACTTGAAGAACTGTACCCTAAAGTGGATATAAACTGTAGCATTTCCTCACACATTTTTTTCTATAAATACTCTTATGACAAATGTTTGCTTATCCAGTATGTATATGTATGCTTACTTACACATAGATCTCGAAAACGGCTTCGACGATTTCCTTCCTATATAAATATTTTTTCTGGCCTAAAAACGTGATTGACGACCGCCACTACCTAGGTAAAATTCGTATTTCACTAGGCTACTGCTACACAACTCATTTTAAAATTTTAAAATTTAACATTAGTTTTGTGGGTTGCCAAGTAACTATGTTGGTTGAACAATATAACAAGGAAAAAGTAAACAAAAGGTTGTAACATGTGTTTATAACAAACCAGCCACAGTATACTAGCAAATACATACAGTACAAAGGAAAACATCAGTAAGGAGCAAAGATTACACTGAAGATTACTAGGCAAAATAGTACCGATCAAATACTGATTATTCTACTTGGCTCTCTCCTACAAAGACTTAATCCCCAAAGTACTGAGGCAATTATTGTTAGCAAACTTTGGTTTACCATTGAAATACAGTAAATGCCTATTTAATTCTACTTTATTATATTTATTTGATTTAAATTACAATTTAAACAAACTGTCAAAACAATGTTAATGCAAGTATAAGCTAATTATAAACGTGTCATTTTAACCATCGACTGTAAAATTGAAATTCCACTGAAACTTAAATAATAAAAGCCAAAATTAGTTTATGTAAATCAAACGTTAATTTCCTTTGGTTTTGAATTTACAACCGAAACAAACTATACCGAGCCTTAGCTCGGTCCCCCGGTACTTAGTGATATGAGAACGCGATGTCTCATATTACCATGGTACATGGCAGTTGTACTATAACCGGAGAAATAATTGTCTTAAAAGTTACTAATTGAAAACTGACTTCATCTCAATGAAGAGAATTACACTCTTTGTCTGACACCATATTAGTGTTGGAAGACAAACTTATGTAAATATTTGGGTCTGATTTGTCATTCGCAATTTGTTTGAATTGCGGCAATGTTGATGCTATTGTGATGCAAGATATACAATCAGGGACAATACAATGAGTTTATATTGTTAAGGCGGTTTTCATAATCCTAAACCGCTTGGCTGGCCAAGCAAACCTGCGTGATAAAGTTGTTTGAAACAATAAGAATAATACCCCCGCCGCAGCAAACCTGCAGACTTAGCGAATTTCCATTTCCCTGAATGGATTTACACTAAAATGTCTCCTTAAAAAAATCACATTTATTCCCTATTTAAATAGAATCAGTTTTACACAAACTTAGGTTTGCTGCAACAGGGAGGGTAAAAGTGTTTTTTATGTAAAATGTTAATAGTTAGTAAGAAATAAAAACATTTTCCAAATTTGGGCAAAATATGTTTATAAACAAGCAAACTACAACAGTTTACTTATTCTCTATAAGAATAACATGAGAATTTTAAATTTACAATTTTTTGGAATTTTCTCCGTAACCATTAGGCGCATTATAACTCTTCAATATACTAAATTATTTGTTTTTTAAAGCTCTACAAAATAGTTTAGAAAGAAATTGCAAAATTTTATGTTTTTGGGTCAAAAATTGGAAAAACCCATTTTTACCCCATAAAAGCCCCCATAAACCCCCGTTCCCATGGTCCGATCATGCTGGTTCGCGAACTCTTTCGAATAAACGTAGGTTTACACGTTTGTACCAAATTTAATCAAAATCGGATCATTTTTGCTCGAGTTATCGCGCTAACGGACACACACACACATATATAAATATATACAGACTGTCCCAAAAGTCCCGGACCGGTTTAATATTTTCTAAACGACAACAGATAAATCAACAAGATTTGGTACATCAACATCACACCTAAAAATCTACTTTTTTATGGAAATATAAATTTTCTGTCACATCATGGGGACGTCCCGCAAGGAGTCAGAAGGAAATCTTAAATAGAAGCATAGGTTGACATGTACATCAGATTAAAGGTCTTTACTAGCAGAATATAATGCTGCAAATTTAAACTCAAACGGACAACCAAGTCAAGAGTAACAGTGGTTCAAAGATTCATTTAATTTGCATTTGGGGGCAGAGCCCTAGGAGTCAGAACATTTTTGTTAGCGTAAGCATAGGTCGATATGCACATCAAATTAAAGGTCTTCACTAGTAGATTACAATGCCGTAAATTCAAGCTCAAAAGAACGCCTGAGTAAAAAATGGCAGTCGTTCAAAGATTCAAAATGGCAGGTTCAAGAAATCTTTGAACGGCCGCCATTTTGTAACGGGTGATCCTTTCGAGGCGCGGTTTCCGGCATTGAACTCTGCTAGCTAAGCCCTTTAAACTGATGTGCATATTGACCTATGCTCCTATTTAAGATTTCCTTCTGACTCCTCGTGAGACGTCCCCATGATATGACAGAAAACTGATAGTTCCTTAAAAAAGTATATTTTTTAGTGTGGTGTTAATGTGCAAAATTTTATTGATTTATCTGTTGTCGTTTAGGAAATATTAAACCGGTCCGGGACTTTTGGGACAGTCTGTATATATATATATATATGAATTTAAACGGATGGTGTTTTTGGCCTCTAGGGACCTCAAAACGAAAAAAAAAATCGGTCCCGGGTCCAGGTCTTACCGTGAGTACTACGGTAATAGCTTATTCCCTATATATGGGAAATTCGCTAAAATGAGAATGGGGTTAGGTACCTAATATTTTATTTGAATCCAAACACCACATAAAAATGTAGGTTTACTGTATTTACTATTTGTGTATCTAGTATCAACGCTAGAAAAAATACGTTTTGTGGAGTGATTTTGGATCAAAAAGACTATAGTGGTAACATAAATAATCGTCAGCTAATTCGTAAGGGCAGTAAATCTACATGGAAGTATATTGAAACAATGTAAAATTTTATTTAGAAATCGTCTTGAAACTACGAGTTCATACCTAAATAGAAATAGATACATATTATAAAGTGTACTTGTTTCATAACAGTGCCAGTAACCTTTGTATCCATTTTATTCCACGACATTGGCGTATTTTTTTGCGTTTTCTGTAATCGAACGGTCCAAATACAAGTCTACAACGTCGATATTATTATTGCGGCTTTGCTAAATTATTAATTTTATCAGTTGTTTTACACTTTTTAAATAGCCTAATGAAGGTATGGTTATGCAAAAGCACCAAGTTTTGGACACAGTTCACGTTCAAGATTAAGTACAGAAACTTCGCTGTATTCAGAGTTTGAACTTTTCTATGTCTCATTGTCTCTGTATTTTTGTCCAATGGATCCGCTGTGGGGAAAAGTGCTAATTAGGGTTTTCTTTGGGGAAATGTCTGTCAGGAAAGTCACAGGGCTATACATTGTTGGAAGACCTAGGTTACTGAAGAAGAGTACCAAAAAAATCAAAATAATAACTTAGGATCCACAATTTATTACAACACGCATTTAATATTTTACTAATTTAGTTTCTCTCAATACTACCAGCTATCTGTTGTTTTAGTGCTTGGTCATAGTGTTATTCGTATACACCCTAGATCTCCTTATACTGTCAATAACATTATATGTACTATAATAACATTAAACATGGCTCATTCCCTATATGGCAAATTCAGTAATGAATGTAAATTTTTTTGGGATGATTTAATTTCAAAACAAAAACAGAATTATTTTTATATTCTTTTAGGAGTAACCCTTTCCTTTCAAAGGTATGAATTTTGTCAAATTCTAATAGTTTCCATACCTACACACTAAAAACACTAAAATTTACAAATACAAACTAATGTATACGTTGCGACTTCTTTCGTTGCTTACACAATCTTCTGTCTTTAAACAAAAACAAAAGAATAGACAATAGTCTTCGTGAGTTTTTGTTTTGTTGGGAAACAGCCTTTTTGCTTTGTTCTTCTTTCAGTCAGTTATTGTTAACGTAAGCGCTGTTTGAACTTATTGACATTTTTTGCAAGGAAATAGTTCATATCCTGATCTTTTTCTCGTTGCTATCTGATGCTCTTTAGGAGTCTGCTAGTTCAATCCCAAGCTATTTGTAATTGGGCTTTCATTTCAATCAGTAATGCTAACAACTAGTGTTTTGGACCGCCTCCTCACAAAAAAATATAAAAAAATCACAGAAAATGGCAAACGATCGTATAAAATACTCAAATGTAAATTAATGTGAATTCAGCATGTTCGGTTAAAAGACTAAAGAAATATTGCGGTTGAGCCTAGAATCGATCCTTTCCTTATAGTATACAAAAATATAATGGTTATTTTTACAAAACGAGAATTAGCCGACTGACCCAGTCCAAGTGGAACCTACGTCCGCTATATTAACACACAAGCCTCAGGAATGTCGGGATGACCAGTTCAAGTCCGACCAAGTTCAAGTTCGCAGCTTAGTCACCTGCTATCGGTAACCTGGTCAACCGGAGGCGCGACTTTCTCCCGCCCTTTCGCGAACGGCACCAGCTGATCTGACAGATGATTAGAGAGTAAGAAGAAATACAGTAGTAGTCGACATACTGATGGAAAATAGAACAGAAACGGTGTAGATCATGAACATAAACTAATGCCGTCACTTGATTGATTGTAAATTAAATGCAACAGCTGGTACTGTTTTATATTTTGTACCTATGTCAAATGATATTGTCATTTCAATAATAAACTTTATTTTCTTTTGGGCCAGTGACGTCTTTTGGGTTTACTGAATTAAATTGTACTTTCTTGTTTAACTTGAAACATTTGGTTTCAGAAATGAGATCTCGAGATGTAACGACAAAGGAAAATGGGAAGGCGAGCTGCCGTTTTGTGGTAAGTTTACATCTACCTTATAAATAAATAGCCTATGTGAAAATATATACAAACACGCTGAGCTGAACATTTGATATTAACAAGAATAACCTCAACTATCCAAAGGGGAGGTAAAAGACTACTATGAAATCCAATCTTGCAAAACATTGATTCAAAACGTGGCATTAATTTAAATATCCTAAATATAAATGTATCACTTGTAGAATATGGAATACCGGTAGTTTAGTTTACAAGTAAGTAGTAAAATTACAGCAAACGCCCATCACCATTCATACAACAAGCCCAAAACTAATAAAAATCTTGACGATGTGAAAAATGTTTGAGTTGATATATTTTAAACATTATATGACATTGCAGAAAGATTGAATGCAAATTCACACAAGTCCAAATTAAAGCAAAAAATGATTATTTATAATTTACTTTAGTTAGGTATTGTATTCGTAATGTAGAATTTGACATCATGATTCGTGGCATCTATGGTCGAAACTACTTGTTGAAATAAATATTAATTTAAATGGGTTCTGATCTATATTTTATAGTGGTGAAAAATTAACTATCTCAGTTTCTAAACTCAAAACTCATAAACAAACACTCAGATCATAACTATCTACGAAACGCACAATTGGGCACGTTAACGTCGAAAACAAATTTATTGTGTTCAACGATTGGAAACATATAATTATGGGTAAAAGTCGCCACGAATGGCCTCCAGCAGTTGACAGGTTGTAAATAATTTCTCCAAACGGGGAAGGTCATGAAATTAGACATTTAGTGGATAGTAAAACTGTTAAGTAACTCTACTCTGGTGTTCCGTTTATAGAACGTGTTCATTAAGTTAAGTCATGTAACTTTCTGTAACATCAACACGTCAAATCTACTTGTGCAATAGGTTACTTCACTCTTTACTTCATTTCTGTAATATTTGGTTCAAGTTAGATTCGTTTTTAATTTGTGTGGGTAAAAATATATTTTAAAGATAAACATGCATTTCGGCATATTTTTTATCATTATCAAAGTTGTTTTTGATTATTAAGCTTATTTCGTTTATTTTTTGTGGATTAAAATGTACTAGTGTCCCTGTTGCTCGAATTCGAGCAATTGCTAATTATAACAGGCGTTATTTTAAAAGGAATAACTACCATAATTTCTGATAACTTTAAAAGATTCGACTCAAGGATTATGGAAATACTCAATATGTACATAACAGATCGATATAATCATCATTTCTTGTAAATATCTTATAATTTTTCAGAAGCTGATCTTGTTTATTTAGTGTATTCTACAAATAGCCTTACTCATAGCCACATTAGGTTGTCCATAATAAGGATTATAAATGGCATTAAAAAAACATTATTTCTATTTCTTCTCCTAGGTGGTGTTCTATGACTTGCCTATGTTTCCATGGTTTGCAAATCGGCTCTTTCAATGATTACTAAGAAATGCAGCACAGTGTTAACTCAGTTTTCTTTATAGTACAGTATATCAATTTATCCAGCCTCTCTGGTTTTTTCCATTGTAATATTTACGCCAACCCAAATTTAAAGGGTAAATATTTAACTTCAACCAAGTGAGTAAATGTCTGTAGCAAACTGTTCAATTAACAAACTTATTGACTGTTTACTGTTAACATATTCTTCTCACTTTTAATTTCTGACAGCAGCTGGAGTTTCATAACAATTTTTGTTTCCCATGTTAATCTTATGGAGAAATACGAAACTTAAAAGGGCCCCAGGGCCTCACTTTCTAATTATTTCCCTAAAAAGAAAGTTTCCTGCACAACTTCACGTTACGCTCTTTCCAATGACACCAAAAACATGTCAATCGGTTCAGTAGTTTCGGAGGAGTAATTGTCACAAAAAACCTGCTTGCGTATTAAATAAGTAATAGATTTACAAAGATTATAGATAGTTACAATAAAATTATTTCCTTGAGAGAAACGATTGTAATTTTTACATTTAATTCCAAAATTGCGTACAGTATTTAAAACTTAACCAGTGAACCTGGCACACGTATTCGTGGGCAATCTAGACAAACAATTTAATTAATTTCAAATTAATTAAATTTACAAGAATTAGTTAATTGAATCAAAGCAATACATTGCATATACAATTTATAGGCTACTCTACACCTAGTATTTCCCGAGTGAAAAAGTCCCTTAAGTGCTAAGTAAGATTTTCTAAGTTATTCTTAAAGAATAAACCCAGTCTTTAAGGATTTATGTTTATTAGTACAAGAATCTTCGTCCATTTAATAATTGACTTTTTATAAAATAAAATGAAAATAGTAAATAAGAGCTCACCCCGTGGTTGAAAACTCGACCAAAAGTATATATTGTGCAAACTTCTCTATTTTCACCCCACGCTGTAAATAAAACATGTGATTGGAATGTCTTCCATTTGTTTGGATTTTCTGTTTATATTTTGTTGGTTGTTATTTTGTCACAAGCATGGCAACCCATTAGACCCATGTTATTTTTTTTTAATTTTAAATTCATTTTTCCGCTTATTTTTTGGCCTATTTTCTATATGTACAGGGTGGCTGGTCATCAGTGTTACAAAATTTGTTTGGCGTAAGTACAAAGTAAATGCAGTGTAATGATGCATATAAAAGGTTCCAAGTCCAAAAATTAGCTTACCAAAGAATTATTTTATGTTTTTCAAAAATAACTATGTTTTCAAACTTAATATAGCTATTTCTCAATTACCGGTAAATGGATTTGAGTAGACAATGTCATTTTCGTGTTCTACATTAAATTTTGAATAAGAATAATAGAAAATGACGGAGGATCAGTTGTAAAAACTCCATTGTAAATAGATTCAAAGATAAAAATTAAGACGTTTCATAAAAATTTAAAAAACATTGGTCTATTGTATTTGTTCACACCCTGTATACAAGAAAGTGGCCGATTATGTTAAAAACTGCGCCATTTTATAAGCTTTCTAACCATATGCTACACTATTGAGGTTTAGATATCCTGTTGTTTGTTTTAGTGGTTTGAATACCAGAAAACAGGGTGTCTTTAACATTTAAAACATAGAAAGTCGGCATGTATTAAGCAAAAGTTGTATTTTTGTTTCAGCTCGAACAGTAAAAACAGTAAAAAAGTTCCCTGTTTTCTGGTATTCAAACCACTAAAACAAACAACAGAATATCTTAACCTCAATAGTGTAGCATATGGTTAGAAAGCTTATAAAATGGCGCAGTTTTTAACATAATCGGCCACTTTCTTGTATACAGGGTGTGAACAAATACAATAGACCAATGTTTTTTAAATTTGTATCAAACATCTTAATTTTTATCTTTGAATTTTATTTACAATGGGGTTTTTACAACTGATCCTCCGTCATTTTCTATTATTCTTATTCAAAATTTAATGTAGAACACAAAAATGACATTGTCTACTCAAATCCATTTACCGGTAATTGAGAAATAGCTGTATTAAGTTTGAAAACATAGTTATTTTTGAAAAACATAAAATAATTCTTTGGGAAGCTAATTTTTGGACTTGGAACCTTTTATATGCATCATTACACTGCATTTACTTTGTACTTACGCCAAAAAAATTTTGTAACACTGATGACCAGCCACCCTGTATATAAAAGGCAAAGCCCTCACTGACTGACTCACTCACTCATCACTAATTCTCCCACTTCCCATTTACCTAGGAGGCTGAAATTTGGTGATTCTTCAGGCATTAAATAGGAAAACTAAGTTGTTTTTATTCTGATCGGACTCTCAGGCTCCGCCCCAGTGGCTCTGGAGTTTCCCATGTTAACCTTATGAGTACTCATATTTAAATGGAATTAATGAATCTTAACTAACAGCTGTTTCAATTAAACAAGTTGGTTCTGTTCTATGATGTTCAATAGCATTAAAGTTACAAGGATTACCAACAGGGTGCAGCACTATTATTTTTTAGCGAATTTCCCTATAGGGAAGTAGCTATTACCGTAGGTCTCATGGTAAGACTTAGGCCCGGGACCAATTTACTTTTTCATTTTGATGCCCCCAGAGGCCAAAAACACCATTCGTTCAAATTTTTATATATATAGGTATATATATATATAGATTTATATATATATATATATGTGTCCGTGAACACGATAACTTGAGTAATTTTTATCCGATTTTGATGAAATTTGGTTTGAAGGTGTAAGGCGGGATAAACTTGAATGAGTTCGCGATCCAGCATGATCGGACCATGGGAACAGGGTTTTATGGGGGGTTTTATGGGGTAAAAATTGGTTTTTCTCACTTTTGACCCTCAAAACACAAACTTTCCCAATTTTTATCTAAACCTTCTTAAAGAGCTTAAAAAAACAAACAATTCAGTATATCAAAGTGTTTTTGTACGGTTATTGGTTACGGAGAAAACTAAAAAAATTGTAAATTTAAAATTCCCATGTTATTCTTATGGAGAATATTGTAAAATGTTGTAGTTTGTTGTTTATGGATATCTTTTGATCAAACTTGGCAAATATATTAATTTTCTACTAAGCAATAATTATTTTACTTAAAACACACACTTTATTAGTTTCCTTGTAGCAGCAAACCTAGGTACTCGTTAAACTTAATGTTATTTAAATAGATCGATTGAAAATCAATTCAGCCAAATGGAAATTCGCTTAGACGGCAGGTTTGCTGCGGCGGGGGTATGGTTTTATTTTAAATTTATGACAACAGCTAATTTGCAACCAAAAGGTGAGCGAGCGTAGCGAACGAACTTCAACCTGGAGGCGAGTTAGCGTAGCGAACGAGCTAACCTGAAGGAAAGTGAGCGCAGCGAACGAGCTCCAACCTAAAGGTGAGTGAGCGTAGCGAACGAACTTCAACCAGGACGTGATTGAGCCATGCGAACGAGCTCACTTATGAAGTAAAACGGGGCATAGCCCGCGGTACAACTAGTAATTAAAAGGATTCTGCACATCTACAGGAAAATATCTTTAATTTGGTACCAACCACGTGTAATTCGGTCCAGTAGTATGGTCAGGCTAGCTGTCACAAGTTTTGCAAAAGTTTTTTAGTAGGTACTGTATATAAGATTATTATAGTAAATGATTAAGCATGATTTTATTCATACTAGTGTCCCTGTTGCTCAAATTCGATCAATTACTGAGTATTACAGGCGTTATTTTAAAACAAATAACAGTCATAATTTCTGATGACTTTAAAAGATTCGACTCGACTCAAAGATTATGGAAATACTCAAGATGTACATAACAGATCAAACTTGAAAATATCTTATAATTTTTAAAAAAGCTTATCTTGTTTTTTTGTGTTTTCTACAAATAGCCTTAGTCATAGCCGCATTCGGTTGTCTATAATAACGATTATAAATTTAAAAAAAAATAAAAAAAAACATTATTTCTATTTATTTTCTTTGGTGGTGTTCTATGACTTTCCTATGTTTCCATAGTTTGCAAAACGGCTCTTTCAATGATTACTAAGAAATAAAGCACAGTGTTCTTAAGAAATTCAGTTTTCTTTTTAGTATATCAAATTATCCAGGCTCTCTCGCTTTTTTTCATAGTAATATTTACGCCAACCCCAATTTAAATAGTAAATATTTCCTTTCAACCAAGCCAGTAAATGTTTGTAGCAAACTGTTAAATTAGAAAACTTGTTGACTGTTTATAATTAACTTATGTTCTTCTCACTTTTAATTTCTGACAACAGCTGGAGTTTCATAACAATTTTTGTTTCCCATGTTAATCTTATGGAGAAATATGAAACTTTAAAGGGCCCCAGGGCCTCACTCTTTAATTATTTCCCTAAAAAGAAAGTTTCCTGCACAACTTCACGTTACGCTCTTTCCAATGACACCAAAGACATATCAATCGGTTCAGTAGTTTAGGAGGAGTAATTGTCACAAAAAACCTGCTTGCGTATTAAATAAGTATAGATTAGGCGGGTAAATGTAAATTTCTTTTTATTTGGAACTTGTTTGGATTATTTAAGTCACTTGAGGCTATTGGTGACTAGTTTGAGGAACCTGTTATTTGCCTGTTTGTGTGACAGAGCAACCAATTAACTACTTTTCTAGGGAAACTGCTTTATGAATTAATTAACTAAAACTTGATTGATTTCACCTTGAACTTTCATTATTTATTAGCAGAGATATTTTCATAGAGGCAAGAGCGATTCATTCAGTTTGCTGTTGTAAGCAAGTGAAGACGTAGGTTTATACAGGTGTTCATAAAGGGGCGTCACAAACTTCAGGGGCTGATAGTACTAATCAGTCTAAACAAAAAGTTCACATAAACATAGGTCGAAAAAAATGTTGTCTAGCCACTTAGCCACCATTTTTTCTACAAAACAATTTTAATTTATTATCTTAACAACTACCTATTCAAGCTACAGAAACCAAACCATTCAAGTTACACATTCATTTATTGTGTCAAGAGACAATTAGAAAAAAAATATGTATTTTCCTTTTTAAATAGCTTCTTGATCAGCATTGTACGTGTTATTAAATTTATGGAAAGTAAATAAAAGAAACGTCTGGTCTTATAACACTTAAAACATTTATTTACGCTTATACTGTTACTCACAAGACGGTAAATATACATAAAAGATGGTAAGTGGTGATTGATTTTGATTGGACACTCCAATCATCATCAGTCCCAATAGGCGAATGACTTCAAATGTTGTCCATAGATGGATCCTTAAAAGGTATGGAGTTCAGGAACACCCTGTGGCTGTATACTCTCATGAGGGAGTTAACCAAAGTTCATTTTTTCCACAGCTACCAATGTTGGGCTGCGTCGCCCGGCTAACCAGTCGACCACAGTGCGGGGAGGGTCAGCCGGCAACGCTAACGACGGCGACCTAGCCACGGTCCACGATGGTCGTCGCTGCTCCGAGACCATGAGGGAGGCTTCGCCCTGGTGGAGTGTGGACCTTCTGCGACCGTACCCCGTCAGCGCTGTGAGGATCACCACAAGGGGATGCTGTGGTAGGTGGACTTCATAGGAGGTTAGAACTTAGAAGGGTTAAAAAATAGGAAATCTGATTTGCAGGGTAGAAACTTGGAAAGATTCTAAAGGAACAACATAATTTCATGGTGAGGTAGCCTCTGGATAAAATTTAAGCTAGACCTGAGTCCTGAATGGTTTATGTTACCTGGCTTCGTCAAGTGATCCTTTTTTCAGTAGTTTACTACTATAGTTAGACCTTAAAGTCCATCATCAGGTAAAACAAAACATCGATGAAGTCATCTAAACGAATCTAACCAAATTGGTTAGATGACTTCATTGATGTTTTTGTTATATTATATTAATTTATCTTGTTTGCATATAAGAACCTTGGAATGATTTTTAAAGGATTTAAAGGGTAATTTACCTTTTTTAGGAAGTTAAAACCTTGAAAATATTCTTGGAAGATTCAAAGGAGTGACATTATTTTTTCAGGGTACAACCTTGGAATTTTTCAGTTAATTTTGATTTGTTTGCATCAGGAAGTAGCTCAACTAACTGATGTTTCTAGAAGGATTCTGTTGATTCTATCTTTTTTTGCCTTCCCTGCAGGTCAGCAGCCGCTACAAGATCTGGAGATCCGTGTTGGCAACAGCAGTTCTGATCTTCAGAGGAACCCTCTGTGTGCCTGGTACCCTGGCACTCTAGGTATGTCTCTTATTCCACTGACCATTATGTGTATTAACCTTATCATTGACTATAGATACTTGAGATTTTTAAAATCAATTATCAATCGTTTAGATGGGGATGCCACCTAGGTGCGTATTTTAACCCAAACATGAGTGAAGGATGAGTGTAGAATGGTGTGTGATGACCTGTGTAGCTTTGTTACTGACTAAGATCAGCGGTTTCATTAGTCAGGATCATTAAAGCCCAATGATCAGGAACAGCTGGGTCCAGTTTTGAACCATCAAAAAGCTACTGACTTTTCTCGGGATCAAACCGGCGACCTTTTGATTACCAGGCGAGCAATAGTAATATGATACGATACTTGAATAGACATACCACATCTATATCGACCCCGTCTGTAGTGGGTCTTTTTTCTCTTAAGGAACATTTCAATGAGCATGTCATAGAGTCTTAAATTATCCAATCTTCGGATATCCGACTTTCTATATTATCCGACACTGACTGCAGAGGGTTTAGTGTGAAATTGTGTGCTATTTTTGTGTGTTATGACGTACATTGCACCTATAAGCACACAGTTCCTTGACTCCACATAATAACTTACTTCTCTTCTACCCACAAGTATTGTTCACAGTGAAAAGAGACATGTGGCTTAAAAGAAAATATATTGCTCTGCTCTATCATATACTTTACAGTCAAAGCTGTGGTGTTTTTACTTTGTTGGTTGTTATCACCTATGTTATTCAAGATGAAGGCGTCAACATGGAAAGATATAATGGTTTCAATAGAAGACTATTAAAATTCTTGAATAGGTTTGACAGCAGAGGAACTTAATAAGAGTTTTAAAATTTGCAATGATATGTCAGTATTCTGCATCCCCATGATGATAGCTAAAAAATATTATGTGATTAAAATTTTACTTTTAATTCTAAACTGGCTAAAACTTAATATAATTTCATTTTTCCTGGCAGAGGAGGGCATCACCAAAGTGTTCCAATGCGCTCGCACTCTGATTGGTCAGCATGTGTTCATACAACTGGTCGGAGTCGAGGGGTCTCTGTCGATGTGTGAAGTGGAGGTCTTCAGCACTGATGGTGAGATATTATTAATTAAATAAGTATCGGGACACCGAGCTTTGCTCGGATTGAATAAGACAAATCCGCTGACATGGCAACTCTATAAGTTTGAGGAGTTGAGGTGCGTTGACGTCCTTCCAAACGTCAAGCAGCGATTTGTCGACGCTCCTGCTCAAGATGATTGGCTCGGTCATAATTTTGCTGAGCCATAAAATATGAAATTTTTATTCTACTTCTACTCTTTGATTCGCGACTTTTCCGAGGTTCTGAGACATTCGATAAGATGTATGAGCTGTTTTGAACTGGCTCAGTTGTAGACGAAGAGGTCAAATTTGTTTCCCGGCGATCGATAGTAGCTTCTTGCCTTTGCAAATTATGTATATAGCTTTCCTTCTTAGGTCTTTCGCGTTTAATTTTGATCTTGAAAATTTACCTTGAAAATATTAAACACTATACCTAGTAAACCAAACTAAATATAACTAGCCTATTCGTTAAAAAGCTTGGTCCAAACTAAAGAATATAATTATTTTTGTTTACACATCAAATCAAAATTTGTATTTTCTATGATTTGTAGGTAAAGTAGCCTGAATCAGATGTTTCGGTTAACTGCAGCTAATAAATGTATTGACGATAACATGGGCACTTTCAAGGGCTATAGGACGGAAACTGGATTTTTACCAGCCTTGTGACTAACTCCAATCAATTTCTCAAGGCCAAATACCTCAGATAAAAAAAATCAAATATCCTCGGACAAAAAAAGTTTGCCCTGCTTGTTTTAGAGTATAGGATTGTATTTTTAAATACAAATTATTATGGAGAAGACCGGTCTAATGAGGGTGCACAATAAGCTGTTCTAGCTGCGATGCAATCCCATGGTTACTTGAAGCCTGGCCCTCTATTAAAAAAAAAAGAAAAAAAGTCTAATGGTGTTGTGGAGCTACTTTTTCCAATAATCCTATATATTAATCCTATAAAGATAACATGCCGAACAGACAACAGTGAACTTGCCCATACTGGACAATTTACGACTACTCCACTGTAGAAGATTTAGAAGGGAGTTAAGGAGAATGGGCTTAGGGGTGAGGTGTTAGACTCTCACTGAAACACTCTGAGAACATTTTCAGCCTTACTAATCACTGACTCTAAAACCGTGCACACTTAAACGTATTCTCTGATCCTACTCTTCTGTGTTTAGTATGCAAAATGTTGTTAATTAGATAAATACAAGCTTCTACCTTTGCTTCCCAATAGGAGAGGACGTGGAAAGGAATGTTGTTTTTAAGTCCTGCAAGAAATAGTCAATTTTTATAAACCAATCTTAATTTTACTGCTTAGTTTGGTAAATTTTTTTTTTTTTGGGAAGGAGTTTGAAATTTTTTTCATAACCTAGTATGGTGTAAAAGAGGCACTGATGTGTTTTAAAATATGCCATAACTATTTTATGTGATTTGAAAAGATATCTTAAAATATTGTAGACTATTGCTTACATTTAAAACCCTACTTATATGTATTTTTTAAGTCAATAGATCCAAAAGAATCCAACAACTCCATCTTAATAATGTTATGTAACAGTACTGAAACCAGCAATGCTAATTTGTTTGTGTTTAGTTTAAAAACTATATTAAAAACTATCAGTATTTTTTTTTATTACTGTTTGAGTAGACTAAAAAGTCAATGGACTCAAGGTTACAAATCACAAAGGGTTTTCTATTTTAATCTTAAATAATGAACAAGTTTATATCGTTTCAAAAACTTGGAGTTTTGCCTACTTTGGTATCATTTTATTTTTATTTTATGTAACAATGTATCAGTTTTTGTTCATGGTCTTATTGTAAATGATTCAGATTGATCACTTACTAGAATTAGGACCATGTGACATAATTATAAAATAAACATAAAACATAATTTTATTGTTTGTTTAAACAACAGTTTTATGAACAAGTAATGAGTTTACATAAAAAAAATCAATGAAACATTAAAGTAAAACATTGGTATATGTTGATTGTAGCTTACAAGTTACAATACTTATACCAAAATCAAACTGACAAAAATGTGAAACTTAACAACAATGATATTTTACAGAGTTCTCCAACGACCGTTGTGCGCCTGCTGGGGTAGGGCAAGATGTCGAGCTTGTTGCTTTTGACCGAACGTGTTACGAGTTTAACGTCGGTCGTGGAAGCTCTTTTGAAGACGCAAGAACACAATGTCGTAAGCACGGTGGTGATCTAGCTCACGGCTTGCAAGGCGTCCACAACATATTTCTGTTGGCGGAACTGGAAAGGCGAAAGAGCAGTTTGAAAACACAACTCGTCTGGATAGGAGCGCAGAAAGAACCGAGTTTTACATCTCACACGTGGAAATGGGTTGATGGTAAGAGTTACAGTTTATGTTTATTTAAATCATTCTTTTACATTTTAAATTTTTTATGAGATGTTACAGAAGATTTTTTCCACTGTCAATAGCACCTAAGATTCAAATGCTGAACTCTTATAGATGAGTGAACGCAGTGATTTTAAATTTTTTTAAGTCATGTTCAAACAAAACACTATTTCTGTTTATTGTTTTACTGATTCTTGTTATACTGAGCACAACGTTGTTGAAACAAAAAAGGGAGTAATGGTGGAGGATAGAGAAAGGAGAGAGTAGTCAGAATCCGTCAGGTTTTAGTTTTAACAACATAAATTAGTTAATGAAGAATTAGCTAGTGTGTTTAAGCATCCGGTTTTCTTCATAGACCTCAATCTCTCTGCAATATTATTGCAAGAGTATTCAGGGCTTTCCCTTCCAGCTGTTTATTCAATTAATTTCTAACTACTTCATTGCTATGTTCATCTCTCATCTAATTTTTATTTATGGGCATAAATATAGTAAATTAAATATTATTAGAGATTTTTCAACTTGAAGCATGGGCTGTATGTTACGTTTTAAGCTAAAAGAACCTCCTTTTTTTTAAACTATATTAACATTAACTATGTATATTTGATGTTGATAACTGATAGTGATAACCCTCAAGGACAAAAAGCTTTATTTTTTATACTAGCAGTTATCTGTATAATATTAAACTTCCTATTTGGCCAGATATTTAATGGTCTTGAATTTATATTTAATTTAATTTAATTGAGACTCACCTACTGATGTAAACTCCTCAACCAAAAGTTAAAAAACTTCAAAAACCTTTGTTTATGAAATTGATATATTGATTTGTAAAATCTGTTTCAACAATTCAAAATACACTCAAATTGACCCCTGAAAGTTTGGTTCAAATAACTAATTGGTAACAAATTGGAATTACAAAGCTGTAACAGTTTAAACAGATTAACCATAAAACTCCATTGAATCATTTCAACATCAATTTTTTTATCTGTATCTTAGCTTTTATTTCTCCGTAGGTGCGGTGGTGACAAAGCCCGCGTGGGGTAAGGATCAACCAAACAACTACAACGGAGAACAGAACTGTGTTGTGTTGGACGGAGGACGGAACTGGCTGTGGAACGATGTCGGCTGCAACCTCGACTACCTCCATTGGATCTGCCAATACAGTAAGATATACAAACTCTACGAGTGGTAGTGACATTTATAATATCACTAAACAAACACTTAACTCTGGTCTTTTACTTAATAAAATAAGCAGAAGCATCATTAATAAAATAAAGTGTTATGACAAATGGCAAATGGATCTAGAATCAACTATTATCATATTCTTCTCAAAGAAAGGGAGTACAAACTTGACATAGAATTTGAGCTTACCATACATAATTGATAATCGTAATCAGTCAAATTATATAATGCCAACTGAATTCAGAACTAATTCATGTTATTATAATTTCATATTTTTGTAACAAATGAGGCACAAACTTGACATCGAATTGGACTCTTTAAGCTTGATTTAGAAAGTTAGTAATAAAATGCAATAAAATTTGTACCGTACTTGATACAAACAACTTTGTCCAATCTAAAATCCACCATGAAATAGGTTTTTATACTCATAAACAACGAGGAATTAAAATATTAAAAATGTATTAAAATATCTTCCATTTGCAGATATGTGTCTTAAATAGAGACTGTAAATATGTCAACTTGTGCTGATTAGGATTACCAAACCATCTCAAATAATGATAAAATTACAGTACAAAGCTTTGTGTCCGTCAATTTTTTTTATATGTAAACTACTAAAACTAGATGATACTGAAAAATTGGTTTTTAAGGTAATTTCAATCTTTTGACTCAAATTATGGATGATAGGATCAAGTTTTGTAACAAATGTTTAGGTACCTATTACTTTCTGGACCATGGTCAGGAAACAGGGTCAATTTGTTTTGAAACCTGAGTTTCAACCGAGCTATGAAATTATACTGAAGCAATGAGTTTGAGGTAGATGAAATACAAGAGAACAACCTGCGATCAACCTATTATTATCTGAAGGCTGATACTTATTACCCCAGTAATACTTTCGCTACTAGATAGTGGATCAGCAATTTTGAGTAATGTTGAAAGCATTGATATGTCATATCAGTCATAATGCCTTATTTAGTTAAAGAACCATAGTGAAAAAAATGACACCATTGGTATACTTTAGACTTTAGATGTTGATACAATAAATTGCTATTTAAAATACATGCATTTGGGGGTAACAACAATAAAAATTTAAAAATTATAAAATAGACTGAACTAAAACAGAGACGACACTATTGGGTTCCTTGGGTAAAGAGAACGACCCTTTTCCAATAATTTCATTAGTGTGTGTGTGTGTGTGTGAGTGGGTAATTTTGCTAACAACTTTGAAATCTAGCTTATTTTTTCTTAAATATTTCTTAATGTGCAATATGTTTTTCTTTTTACCTTATAATCATATTTGCCGCTTAATTTAAGTTTCTTTAAATGTATTCTAATCAATCCAACATATTTCATTGCTTAAAAAAATTAAATTCTTTTAGTAAATTAACGAAATCGCAATAAAATGTAGGTAGTGTTAGTGAACTCATAGTCTAAGAGAATTTCTATTGGGATCCTAACATTATGCAGAGACAAAAAGCTACATCAATCTGTGCTACACAAACAAATAATTGTTCAGCTCCAGTCAGCTGTGGCAGTCCAGACAAGCAGCTCAACACCACCATCAAGGGTACAGACTACACGACAGGCAAGACTATCAGCTACGTTTGTCCCGAGGGTCACATGTTGGTGGGCAACGCTAACAGAACGTGTCAACAGACTGGCTTCTGGGCTGGCATGGCACCTTCTTGTAGATGTGAGTGTTTACGAGTAGTGGTTGAAACATCAACTTTGGATACTGAAATAGACGTCCCATCTATATTGATCAGCTGTTGATAATTTTTTTTTTTTTTAAGAAAAATGTAGTTGAGCGAGCCAGTTACAGATTGTGCTGGTGTTAATAAGTCATCCTATCAGTTTGATTTGGCGATGTGCAATAGAAATCAGTAATTTACATTAGCGCAAGTGGCTCACTTCAACTATGTGTCCATTATTTTAAAACTGGCACCAACTTTAACATGAGAATGGAATTTCTAGTTCTGTCATGTCCGATCAATAATCAAAGTTACAAGTGAAGGATTTTGGAGTCTGTGTTTTAGTGTAATGAAATAATATTTAAAAGGGTTGTAGAATATGGTTTTACCGTCAACGTCTTTGCTACTGAGTTGCTACCATTATAGCAAGATTTAATATTTTCCAGATGTGGATTGTGGCAGTTTGGATGCCCCAGAGAATGGAGCTGTGACTCTTGTAAACAAACGGACGACGCACGGAGCTGAGGCTACTTACACTTGCAGCACCAACTACACTCTTGCTGGGGACAGCAAACGTACATGTGGGGACAATGGGACATGGACAGGGGCTACCCCTCAATGTCTCTGTAAGTATCTCACATTCTCTTCTGTTCCAGCTGTAAGTTATATTCTTGGCTCCATTGACTATATGCCTTTGTATCTTCTCCAGCCCCTTCACAGTTTTCCTTATCACCATCTGTAATTGCTCCCCTATTTTCTTTACACTCCTCTTCACCTCATGTATCCATCTTCCTCCAGGTCTTTCCATTGGTTCCCTCCCCTCTATTGCCATCACATTTCCCTACGGTTTCTATTATTTTTTTAAAACTGTTTCGGTGCAGAATGTTTCCCACCTATTTGGAAAAATAAACAAAACAATGTGTGCTTACTTCGTCTAAAATACCAGAAGACCTATGATCATGATAAATTTATATTTATTAGTTTAAAACTTATTAAGTTTTTGAAACTACATAATAGTTGAACTATGGCTTAAGAGAACAGTTTTAGCAGAATTTGCCAACGTTGAATTAATCTTTTTATTCTTATTGTCTTGTTAATTTGATCTTAGTCCCTCCAATTAACATTTTCTTATGTTTATGTATTGTAGTGTCATATAGTTTATAATTATTCTTGCCAACTAAAATTGGTTTGTCCTGGGGAGTGGGCAAAAATTCTATTTTTCCTTCCCTTGGGGCTTGTCCAATGTCTGGGTCACAAACTAATTAGACAAGAACATAAGACATTAATGACAGCGTCTTACATAGTCACTTTATTTATTTAGTCACTTTTTATTTGTTTAGTTGACTGGTGTCCTGAGCCACCTCGAGGGGAGGGTGTGATGGTGAATGTGTCAGGCAAACGTGTTGGATCTGTTGCTACCTACACCTGCCAGCCTGGCTTTATACTGTTTGGACAAAGAGTGAGTTGACACATCTAGTGAGGATGGTTCTATTTAACTTCTACTATACCGTATTCAAGTATAAAAACCACCTTTCTTGTTAGATATGAAAAAGATGGCATTCATCTACTCTGAAAAAAGTATTTTATTTTCTCTTCTCAAGAAGACTTAAGTTAAATTTAACTTATCTTAATTAGTGGTAACTTACCGTTAAAAGCATTTATAATTTGTAGGATAAGGAGTTGTGAGTAGGTAACAACCTAGAACGATGGATTTTAAAACATAGAAGAAGCTAAGTAATTAGTAGGGGAATTATTGAAAACATTGAGACTGAAAAATTTTAAAGAAATAATTTGAATCTTAGATTATTTTAAGATTCACACACCAATGTATGGAGAAGGTAAAAATTCATGTGAAATCAAAACATTGGAGTTGTTTTCCAATTTATTAATTTACAAACTCACTGCCAGATAAACACCATCACTATCCAATTTTTGCAAAGCATAAAACTATTATTTTCATTTTCAATCTCAACTCAATATATAACTTTCCTACAACCCTTTAGCTAGTGCTATGTTTATAAGAGGAGAGATAAAAAAACTTAAAATTTCAACCACCATACCATTTTTTTACTAGGAGCTTACATGTGGACCAGGGGGTGAATGGTCAGGGAAGGCGCCGAGCTGCAAGTTTGTAGACTGTCGTGAGCCACCCAACGTAGACAATGGACAATACCGACTGTTGAACGGCACAACAACCCACGGCTCAGTGGTGGAGTACAGCTGTGACGCAGATCATTGGCTCGAGCCACCGGAGCGAGCTAGACTCACTTGCATGAGGGACGCTAAGTGGTCAGCCGACCCTCCTACATGCGAATGTGAGTTGTGTGGTTCTACAGATTCGTTTTAGCAAGTCGTTCATATATTTAATTTTTATATCCAAAATTAATAATTATATAAAACCTTTAGGGTGGAAAAATAGTCCCAGGACAGTTAAATATATTTTAAAAAATTAATAAAGAGAGAGCTACAAAACTTACAAAAGTTACAGGGCACAAAAAAAGTGTTAAAACATTATTCAATGATACACTTAATAGTGTTGTACTACCAAGGCAGTTTTACTACCTTGTTAGGGGGACTCTAGGAGTCAGGAGAAAATCCTAAATGTAAGCATATGTTGATATGCACATAAAACTAAAGCTCCTTGTAAGTAAAATACAATGGCGCAAACCCACTCAAACGGACAACTGAGTAAAAAATGGGAGCAGTTCAAAGATTGTAAACTGAAATTTCAAGAAATCTTTGAACAGCAGTCTCATTTTTTACTCAGTTGTTCTTTTAACCTCAAAACTTTTTTATAGCCCCATGATCTCTTGGGGGGGAAGAGAGGATATTTGTCTATCATTTTGAGTTTTACTTATATTGTAACCAACCCTGTCCCAATATTTTTTTCAATAACATTTGAACAGTATATTGCAGCCTTTAACTATTTGATTGTTTACATCAAATCATTGAAACAGAGTGGTTGTTACAGTGGTCACCTGTCCTGAGCCGGAGGTGCCAGACGACGGGTTCGTGGTAGGCTATGACTTCAACATCCACTCCACCATAGAGTACCATTGTGAGCCGGGACATCTGCTGCAAGGCAAGAACTCTCTGGAGTGTACTGCTCAAGGAGAGTGGAATGATGAACCCCCTACCTGTCAGTGTGAGTATGAGGGGATACAACGTGATTTAGTGGAGTACAGACATAGATAGTTGTTATTTCAATGGCAAAAATACAAAAGTTTTCGTTAGTAGTAACTTATCAACTGATATATACTAAGTTGAGGGAGACACTAACAGGAAAGACACTTTTGTCTTGTGATAGTAGACTCCCTCTTATCTGGACACCTCGGGACCAAGGCCAGTCAGGATAACGGGTTTTCCGGTTTCGGTTTAACCGACGTCCCCAAAAACTTGTTAAAACGGACCGTTTAAACACATACTGTGTACAGAAATTGACTTAAAATTTTGAGAGCATTGTATTTAGAAACGTGATCACGGTCTCAAATCTTGTTCACGAGAACAGTCGTTTCAGTACCGCCCACTTCCTGCCGATCTAGTCCGGTTAAACCGATGTGCTGATAAAAATTGTCTGGTTAAAGAGATGTAATTTCCGCCGAGTGTAGTCCAGTTAAACCGATGTCCGGTTAAAAGGTGTCAGGATAAGAGGGAGTCTACTGTAATCTAAAATAATGCTGCCTACTCAACTGGACGTATTTTAACCTGAAAATGATTTAATGATGAGTGTAAGTCGAAGTAAAATGACTTGTGTATGTTACTGGATAAGACAATCTGTTTCTATTTCCACTCATGAATTAAATAAATAATTTTATGTAAAATTGCCACACAAACGCTAGATATTTTTTGCAGTTATCGACTGTGGTAAAGTTCAGCCGCTACCTTACGGTAACGTGGAATACATCAATGGAACGACCTACCTCAAAAGTGAGCTTAGCTACAGCTGTGTGCGTAACTACCGACTGGTCGGACAGTCTCGTCGTCGCTGTCTCACCACCAAACAGTGGAGTGAGTCTTCCCCTCGGTGCGAAGGTCAGATAATTGATGTAATAGATACTTATTTTTGTTAGAGAAAGTGCATCTTTAAGTTTATAATCATCATAAAGTAATATCAGCCTGCTCGATGAAAAGACAGAAATGACAATGTCTACCTCCATTTAAATTAATGAGTTAATTTGTTGTATTTTATTAAGATAACTACAAGTTTGAGTTGTTTGAGTTGTATTAAGGTTGAATGGTTTAGGTTGTAGTGGAAATCAATTAGAAAACGTATTATTCACAACATTAAAACTTTTATCTAACTTGGTTATTATTTTGAATCAAAATTATTGTATGATTACAGATCAATATCAGACAGATTTGTACATGTTCCTATGATGTATTTAAACATTATCAGCAATCATCAGATTGTTTTCCAGTAATCACAGCTACTCAAGATGGAAAAAAATATGATTTTAAATTGAAACTTAGTTCTTCTTACAAGATGCCTACGATTTCAACATTTTTATCTGACAGATTTTATGTTAATTTTCTTCATCTTTACACTCATGTAATCTTCTAGTGTGTCTATGCTCAATATATGATCTGGCTTTATATTATATTCATGTGAAGGTTTGGTAAGTCAATATAAAAAAAATTGAGTTTTATTTTTTTCTAAAATTATATTCATCAAATTAACATTCTTATGTCCATTTTACTTCAAAACTTGACCAAAACCGCTGCTGTTTCCAGAAATACGCTGCCCAGAGCCCAAGTTAGCGGCTCACGCCATCCTGTCGGTGACCAACAATGACCGCATGTACGGCAGAACACTCATCCGCACAGCTGACTCTGCCGTGTCCGTGGCAACGTACAAGATTGGAGCGTTGGTCAAGTACCGATGTGAGAGAGGTTACAAGATAGTGGGTGACCCGCTAAGTACTTGCGAAGAGACAGGTCATTGGAGCGGGAACATTCCAGAGTGTGTCTGTGAGTATAGATATCAGATGTTAACACTGACCATAGACATAGATGGATTGATTTCTCCATATCTGCTGATGGAACTGCACATTCCATTCCCATGTTAAAGTTGTGCAGGGATTAAGCAGGTCTTCAGTCTCCAAAGTCCCAGACTCAAATCCAGCTTATCACTAACGGCTTTAGCTATGTGATTATTTTAGAAAGTTTTGTGATAGAGCCAATGTGAATGTGAATCGCTATTTCAACAAAAAGTATATTCAAAAAGAATACAAAGCCAACAAATTAACGCCAGTTTCAGAATGTACTTTCTTAAATTGAGCAACAGTGAGAAAGAGTATGCTAATGTAAATCACTAATTACTGTTGAACACACAAACCTTTCAACAAAATGAAACTGAAAGAACAACTTATCATAGGGTGTAATATATTTTATGTCTCAATATCTATCACAATAAAAAAGGGAGAATTTAGGAAATGGAGAAGAATAACTTGTTAAATGATTGGCAGTTGTTGACTGCGGAATGCCGACACCCCCACCTCATGGCCGTTTCTCTCTGGCGTCTAACGTCACATACTATGGGGCAGCTGTGCTGTACGAGTGTGAGGACAACTACGAACTGGACGGGTTCGCCAGAAGAATTTGTCTAGAGAACGGAACTTGGAGCTCAGAGACACCCTCTTGCAAAGGTAGTAAAATATCATTGACTTACCTTTAATTTAGTTGTGAAAATAATATATTATGTTCTAGAGTAACCATCCCAGACATGTATTTAAAACTCTCACTGACTTTTGTCCTGGTGCTGCAGAGATCCTATGTGCCGAGCCGGAGGTTGATGGCGTAGTGACCGTGAGGACGTCTACACACAGCATCGGCGGAGTGGCACACTACTCTTGTCCCCGGGGTACCACCATGGAAGGAAACTCCACCAGGATCTGTCTACAGAGGGGATCGTGGAGTGGACGAGTGCCGGAGTGCAATTGTAAGTGAAGGAGTGATTGTAAGAGGAGCGGTTATGTTGAAATCCTTTTTGGAATTTTGAAGAAAGGAAGTAATAAACAGTTGGACCCTCAAGGAAAACCCTTCCTACTTGCCCTATTTTCAAATATTCCCTATCAGGTGACTCACTCTGGTCTACCTTTAGTCATGTGACAGCCATTAGTGAATAAGGTTTACTTAGGTCAAAATTATGCTCTGGATAATCAAACAAAGGTTACAATCACTTAAAACTCTTTATTTCATCTATCAACCACTCCGTGGGTGTATATAAATTTATCTTTCATCTATGGGCTTTATTTCCATATTTGTTTAACCGTAGCTTCTAGCTTCCTCTCTTCTCCTTATCAAATGTCCTGTCAATCTCAGACATCTTCATAGCAACAACTTCTGTTGTTTGAAAGATCATCAGTTGTTAGCATGTATAAAAATATTTCTTTACTTAATGTTTCATTAACATTATGCAATTTCTATTTCAATTATCCATCCGACAATTGTAGGTAATCAAAAGGTAGAAAATATATTCAGGTGTTCTTTACAACATGATATGTTTCTGCAGATGTGGACTGCGGTGAGCCAGGGGGTATAGAGAACGGAAGAGTGATTGTTGTAAACCAGACGACCATCTTCAACAGCGTGGTGGAGTACCACTGTGTGCCGCAGTACCAGAGGATCGGGCCGTACCTGCGCAAATGTCTGGAGGACGGACGGTGGTCGGGGGAGGAACCTCGCTGTGAAAGTAAGATATTGAAATTGCAATGTATACAAACCTGATACACTACTGTACCATGCAGACTGCTGTCGCACACTTTGTTCAAAACATCCTCCAAGTTAAAAAGAATGACCTGGATCAGATAGTCTGATAGAAATGATCGGCAAGAAATCGAGTGAGCCCTGTGGGTGTAGGCACTCGGACGAGTTCTTATGAAGTGCGACAAGTGTTCCCAGGCTAATGTCCTAAAGTAGATGAGGTTCTTAGTGGGTAGTCTTAAATCCGTTGAAGTCTGACACTAGCCTGGTCACCTGGGTGTTTAAATAAATTGTCTGGCCTCTTCCTCAAAAATTAAAAAACAATACAATTGCAAGAGGAATGAGATCACAGAGGCTAAGGTGCTCATAGTTCTACTACTACTACTACTATACTTTGTTTACAATATTTAGCCGGTTTGAGGGGAAGCTACCCCACCACTTCTTTTGTATTTAATATATGTTGCTTAATCAGCTGTTGAGCTTTTATTTTAAAGGTAAGGGTCAAGTGGAGGGGATAGAGTTATTCCCTAAAACCGCCTAAATATTGTGAAGGAAGTATAATGCTAAGGTTATACTTCTTAACAAGGACCTATATTATCACACTATCACATAATGATAAGACACAAACATACTATATGTATTTTTAAGCTGAGTGAACAGAGGTGAGAGTAAATAAAAGCAGTAAGATGATCAGTGTGGCTTTGTAACTGACTATGTTATTAGCAGTTTCTTAAGCCAGGTTTATTTAAAAAATCCCAATGATAAAGGTCAGCTGGGTCCAGTTTCAAACCATCAAGCCTCTGACCCAGTAGTATCCAATATTAATTGGTAATGTAATGGATCGGTGTCTTGGTGCAGGGATTTAGTGATTTTGAAGATCCCTATTTAAGTCCTACTTTGCACATTTTCATGCATCCAAGACCTAATATTTTTTCCGTTCCAGTGGTCTCCAGTGCTCCGAGTGAGGGACAAAACCTAGGACTTGCCATCGGCATCGGCTCTGGATTTATTGTCTTTCTTCTCGTCATTCTTGGACTCATTTACCTCAGGCTGTGAGTATTGCAATGAGTATGAAAAACATTTTGGTTTTTATTTTTCATTTCAAAACAAATATAATTTCTTATCCTTACTTCTTGAGTCACTTTTATTGTAGGCCATATTTGGCACACTGTGATATAACGAGTGTAAATTACAATTATATTATTTCACTAGAAAGTCCTTCACCATACAGTAAACCATATGGTGTCCTTAACACGTTCCCTGCTACGGACGTTCGGAACGTCAGCCGGGCCACGGCGCCAGGAGCTAGGAACGTTCCAGAACGTCCCCGTTCATAGTTGTTTTAACGTTTCCATGGATCAGCCAGCTCGTCACGACTCACGAGCGTCCTATATTTCTTTGCAGCTCGTGGGGACGTACTTTTCTGACAATAAAAATATAGTTTCCCAAAATCACCACCAGGGTTGTTTAGAATAGGGCTTTGTCCCACCTCTTTCCTGCTAGATAGCGACACTACTTTACTGACTGCAGCCTGGGTAGTGCGGCTATCTATCAGAATCACTTAGTACTATGTCCAAAGCCAGTTTTATTGCAGAACATTGCCATCCAGTATAACTACTGTTGTTGTTACTGTAATTCAGTGTATCGGCGGCAATGTTTACGCAGCGGCGAGCGTTAGTTCAGCTCCTGGCGCCGTCCGTCATCTAGCGGTCAGCAGGGAACGTGTTAAAGAATTAGTTATTTACAGCTCATAGTAAAAAATCTGCTCACTGGGAAAAAGGGGGTTTTGGAACATTTGCATTACTGTTTAAAGTTAAGATTTGTTTTAATTAAAACAATTATGCTTGTGTAAGTGTCTATATTACAAGATGAAAATGAGTTTTCCTTTAATTTTAAAATTATTTTTTCAACTAATTATTATAAAATATATGATTGTTGTGATCATTATTTGATTTGTCAATTCCTCTTGGTAAAACTAATTTTATTTAAAATTGTAAACATACAAAATATTACTTTTATCTTTCTTTTTTCAATATATAATTTAATCTAAAATCATTTTTAAGCAAAGTACAAAATTTTTCTTATTCAACATCATTATTGTTCGCTCTTTCCAATAATTAAAATTATTTTCAACAGGAGAAAAGAAAGACCGGTCAAAAACACTGAGAACGTTGAAGGCGCTGTGCGAAAAGAAGAACAAAATGCTGCCGTGATGTCCTACGCAACTCTGAGCAACAATACCACCAACCACCACAACAACATTTACGACAACATTCACGACAATGAGGAAATGTACGACTCACCTTACGAACAGACGAGTCACTACGAGCCGTCACCGATCTCAAGACGTAGTAGCAAAGCGACGGTTACGATAAATGGAGTCGCCGTGAACTGAAACATGAAACAGTGATCAAAACACAAAGGCTGGTTCTGACTCTAATACAGAGTCTATAACTGAACAACATAAATAGCGATTAGCTTTAATGGTTTGTTAGTGAAACAACACATTTTATCTGTGATTTTTACAGATGGTATCAATTTTGTTGTGAATGATTTTATGACTTTTCAGTTAACTATTAGTATTATTGAACAATGTAAGGCCCTAAAGAGGATAGAAGATTTTATAAAAATGTTTCTCTAGATTAGTCAATTTGCTAAAATGTTTACAGTATTTGTTTTCTACTACTACCAGCATGCATTCAAGATATTTTTAATCAACGATGCTCAATCATAAGTAATGATAAAGACAAAATAATATGTTTAAAAAAAATATTTTTTATTTTTTTCAACTAGGAAACATTGCCACTAGAAATAGTATGTTGAACTAAATTTCTGCAAGTTTTGACATTTAAAAAACTTGAATTGTCACCAAATTATGTTAATTCTTAATTTTGTTAAAAGACATATTTTTATATACTAGACACATTTTGAACATAACTTGTTTTGTAACTTTACCTTTCTCTGTAACTTAAGCAACGATTTTGAAAATATGAGACACTTAACAAAATAGTAAATGGACCAAATAAATCTCGTGATCTACTTTTGTAACTGTAATTGAATATATTTATAAGTAATTGTAAAAGTGTATTTATGTATATTGTAGTTATGTGCTGTAAGAATGTTTTATAAAGCTGTATGGAAACTTCGTATGTAATTATGTACATATTAGGAGATAAAATTTTTATTTTAAGAGTATTTTAATTATTTTTTCAAACTACCCTTTTCCCAAAGTTACATTAATTCAATTATTATGACTACATTTTCTCCATCATCAAAATTATTCCTATCAATTCTTAAGTCAGTGCAAAGTGGTACATTCTGAATATGAATGCAACAGGTGAGTGTAGAATGGAATCAGCTGATCTGTGAAGATCAGCTGTTTCTTTAGCAAGGGCCATTTATTTAAAAAAAAACCCAAGGATCCAATGATCAAAGACAGCTGGGTAAAGTTCCAAACCATCAAAAAGCTACAGAATTTTCTCAGGATCAAAACAGTGCTCTACATCTTATGAAATATGAAAATGTGTTGTACGACTCACAAAAATCTACCCTTTGTGTAACTTCTCATCAGAAAGTCACTCGCTCTTTATTTTAGTTTGGCCTCTCCGATCCACCTAATCTGCAAGAGGCAGATGAAACCTCTCAAGTTTTGTACCAAGTATGTTTGTACACTGGATGCCCTATAGTGTATTTATTCCCAGTTTATCTCCTAGGTTACACAACTTGTTAGACATTCATGGTGTTCTATACTCCAACAATAACTCAAACAACTCATCTTGGAGGTGGGGCAAATAAGGTGTTAGTTATAGAATTAGCTAGAACCATAGTCAATGCTAGAACTCAAATATAAAGAACGATGTCTATTGTCTGTCACTTTCTTGATGGCAGAGTTAAAAGGGAAAGTTTTAACTCGGAAGAAACATTGTTATGTCCCTCATTCACTTCTTTATGAGGTGTAGTAAGAAAGCCATAACCATTTAAAAAGATTGGAGACTTGAAAAGCAATTTTCTCGCAGTCATAAACAATTCTTGAAAGTCTTAGTGTGAAGAAAAATGAGTTGGAAGTGTATGGCACAATCAGTAAAGAAAAATATCCAAAGTGAAAGTCTCCATCTGATTCAATATTTTTAAATCTACATTTATTAGTAAACTGTTCAAATAATGTTTTGAAAAAATGTATACAATTTTGAGTGTCTGAAATGGGTGAAAGGTTAGGAGAAAGCCAGAAAATTGGAAATTTGTCGGGTCTGACTTAGGGGAGGTACGAATGAGGCATTTAGTTCAAAATTCCTCCGTGAACAGCGCTGTAGTAGAGCGCACTTTGGCAATGAAGGTTTACTAATCGCAAAAATAGTTCTGTTCATAAAATAAAATTATAAATGTCTCAAATTCAATTTTATTGTTTTTTAATTATAAAATTAAACTATCATAACCTAACCGAACTAACCAAACTTGCTGATAAGGAAATAATATAACAAAAGTTTAGTAATCGGAAAAATAATTCTGTTTATTAAATAAAACTAGAATTTGCTCAATTAAAATGTTATAATGACTTAATAATAAAATTAAACTGTAATAACCGAACCAAACCAACCAAACTTGCTCATAATAAAAAAATCTTGGACAAAAAGTTAATGCAACCAGCAGGATTCGAACCCGGGTCCTACAGTATATCAGCCCGGCACGCTAACCATTAGACCACCGAGGCCGATGGCTACCGACCGTTTTGTTACGGTAATGGCGTTCCCTCAGCTAATAAGAAGCCCACAGCTGTCATCGTAGCCTCTTCTATACCTCCCCTGAGTAAATACCAAATTTGTCTTAGGTTGTTTATACATTTTGTTAAGTGTTTCAATGCCAGTATATTGTTAATGTTTTTTTTTGTTTTTTTTAGTCAATGTATAATTATTTACTATGCAGTTTAGTCCAAAATTTGTCAGTCTGATACAAAAAACTGTAACCAAATTTTAAACTGTATTACTATTACTATGAAAAACATTTGGACTCCTTGCAACTTTCTATATTTAAAATTAATGCAATTTGTACATACAAACCTGAAAGCACAAATGATACGTCAAATAACACTTATAATAATATATTTACACTTATACTGTTTACTCACAAGGCGTTAAATACATATAACATGATAAGGGGTATGGGTGGGGGATGATAAGGGGTGATCAATTTTGATTAAACACTCCAATCATCATCAGACCCAATAGACCCATCAAACATTCGCCTATGGGTCTGATGATGATTTGAGTGTTCAATCAAAATTGATCACCCCTCAGTTTTTAATTTGACAACACAATTAAAAATAAAGACCACATCAAATTCTTAGGTTTATAAATTGAAAAAAAAATGAAGTGTTGATCAGTTGATCTGTGAAGATCAGCTGTTTCTTTAGCAAGGGCCATTTAAAAAAAAAAAAACCAAGGATCCAATGATCAAAGACAGCTGGGTACAGTTCCAAACCATCAAAAAGATATTGATCAGTTGCTTCCTAAAATTTCATTTGGCCTTTATGCACTAACAAGATTAAAACCCCTATGTGAAAAGGAAACTTTAAAAATTATATATTTTTCATAAATACATTCAATCATATCATTTGGAACTTCACTTTATGGTGCAGCAAAAATGCTAATCAATTCTAAAAAAGCAAAAGAAAGCTGTTAGAATTTTATGCAATTTAAAACGTAGAACTTCAGTCAAGGAACATTTTAAAACTGAAAATATTATGACTGTTTATGGAATGTACTGTATGTCTATGAAACAGTATTATCAGTAAAAGACAGATTTAGGCCTAATGAATTACAACGATGTACTCCTTTGAAGGGGTTTAGTTCTATAAGTTATTAATTGCTTTATTTCATTTAAATTAAAACTTTTGATTTTAAAATAATTTTATCTATTATTTTTTTTATTTTGATATTTTCATGTATAAACTTTCATATTGTACTGCTTGTTTTACTTTATTTGATCTGAAAGGCTATTAATATTCATCGTATGTTGTTCCGCCATAAATAATTATGAGTATTTTAGTTAAGTTGGTTTTATTAAATTACTCTTGATGTCATTCCTTTATTTATGTATTGTACTTAAATGAATAAAGTAAACTATGAAATGAAATGAAGCCAACGTTATACCAACGGTATATAAAACTATACTAACTTAAACTAGGTATGTTTAGTAAAGTGGAAAAAGAAAGGGAATGATTAACACTCATTAAAATGCCATTAATGCAAACACTGGGCTACTGGCCTAAAAACACAAAAAATAAAATACAAAAATAATTTCTGGAAACAAATAACAGTGTAAGAATTATTTAATGAAAAGGGTATCTGCATTCAGCCCACACTAGTGAAATTTCGTTTGCAATCTCTCGGTATAAGGCAATGTCTGAAGTACAACTATTATAGGACCTTGCCAGCTGCTTGAAGAACATTACCTTTTATGGATATGAGAGAAATCCACTAAGTAGACCAATGGAAAGAGGAGCCATATGTGCAAGAAAACGCCCGAAATGTGACAAATATCGATTAGTAAGTAATGGAAAACAATAGATTTTGTTTTTTGGTATACATAGATTGATAATATATGACTGTGATACAAAAATACATTGCCAACTACTGAAAATGGTTTTGATTTAAAAATTTATAACTTGAATTTACCGCGTGAAGCCAAGCAAGGTGATTCGTAAAGAGGACTGACCAATGGAACCTCTTCTTTACTCTCAGGAGTGCCAACCAAAGTTTTACTGGTCCAGTACCAATTTCGCAGCATCTCCTCATATTTTCACAATTTATTCGATAAATAATTTTTTATACAGAGTTTTATACATACATTTATATTTTAGTTCCATTTTTCTTCGGTTAATGGGCTTTATTCACAACAGATTCTATAGCGTATGTTTGACAATAGTGTGGTAGAACTGTACAGAACCTGGATACCATAACCTCAGCTGTGAAAGAATCTGATTCATCAGTAAAAAGCTTTAGGTGTTGGCCGAGTTGGAGTTGTCAAATATCTATTGACGTCACAAAGGTTTGTTCCTCTAATTCTATTATTGTTCTAGCCTTAGACATTTTAATAAAGTTGAGAGATTGAACAAATCAAAGGTTGGCGATTCATTGTTTTATTTGGTGTTTTTAGAGCAGATTTCATAAGCCCAGAAGCTACAATAGCTTCAGCCTTGAATACTGCTTAGCCAAGGAATTTATTTTTCATCGACTAAGAACGTGGAGATTTGTAAGAATCATGAGTCACTAACTTATTCAACGAATTAGTTTAAGAAATGTTAAAATATGTTTTAAATGTACATTTTGAAACATAGCATACTTAGCCTACTGTTACTACCAACCACTTGGGATATTGATAGAACCTAGGCTACTGAAAATAAATAAATGGAACCTAGGCCTGCTCAATATAGGCCTAGTAAATTATTTCACACACCATGACAGTTTGATTTAAACTTCAAGATGCTAAGTTAAATCACCCGCAGTTCCTTGATTGAACCTCACTTAACTTAAGTTAACATACCCTACGTCTTAACTTAAGTTGGTATCTTATAAATATTTAGCATAATCTAGTCCTTTAGGTACTATGTTAAACATTCAAAACATTAGGTTTAGACCACTAAGTAGGCCTATTCAATGTTTGAGTCAAGGTTGGGTTAAGGTTGTAGGCGTACGCTGAGACCTCTGCTGTACTTGGTAGCCCATGGTAACTTAGGCCTAGACTAACCGCCTAACTTACGAGGTGATGGTCGAGTATGAGTAAGGTAATTTATTTTAGGATTTTTGGGACAGGTAACTTGAAACATTAACTTCGTTCATGGCAACTGTGTTAAAAGAGCAAAACGTATGATCGAGGATTAGGTTGTTTTGTTGGTTAAAGTGTCTGACTCGAAATATACTGGTAATATCACTCCTTAGTTAAAGCAACATCAGTAAAAACAATTACACCTAGTACTCAGTAGGCCTAACTCATTTCCTCAGGGTACATATTTTATCTATTGCCAAAGTAGAGGCCTATCCTACGTGATAAACTCGACCCTAATTCGAAAATGATCGAGACTTCTACTCAGATGTTTTGTATTTTCAACAAACAGTAGTCTAAGTAGCAACTCATGTACTCCTTAAAAGTATCAGTTTGTAAAATTTCCATGTACTATTTAGAATTAGGTCCACCTTTCAAATTCCACTTAAAAGTTAGGGTAGGGCCTATATTTGGAAAATTGTTAACTTAGTTTGGCTTTCAATTTTATCAATTATTTAAGATGGGGACGCCACTTTTTAAATACCGGTAATGAATAATAAGTTACCGGTACTCTAAATTCACCTCCAGGTGTATGCAAACTATTTTTGTGTTGTCAAGTGATAAAATTTAAGTACCGGTAGGCGTACATAAGAAAAAGAGTTTTGGAATCACTGGATTAGGTATAAGGTAATTGACCCTTGTTCCAAGGATTCAATTATCGGAAGCAGGGCTGCCACCTTAGGTTAGGGAAAAATCGGGACATTTCCCCCCTCCCTCCGGATTAACATAGGCTTAAATACGGGCATTAGGAACAAAATTGGGACTGTCCTGGCAGAATCGGGATGGGTGGCAACCCTGATCGGACGCCACCTAACAACACCTCAGGCTATCCTGGCCGAGGAATTGAATGTTATTTATACCTAATAAAAAACCAGCCTCGTTTACCCATTCTTATTCTTTCAGCAAAATGTCTTCCAGAAAGTCAGCCGGTCGTAGAGCCACAACCAAGAAGAGGGCCCAGCGGGCTACTTCTAATGTGTTTGCTATGTTTGATCAAGCCCAAATACAGGAGTTCAAAGAAGCTTTCAACATGATCGACCAAAACAGAGATGGGTTTATTGACAAGGAGGACCTGCATGATATGCTTGCATCTCTTGGTAAGACCTTTGTTACAAAACAGTTAATTTTTCATCTTAAAAAGTTATAGTTTTCATCATTTGACCCTTCACATGGATGATCTGGCTACTTTATCATCACATAGAATTTCTAAGTGATATGACTTTACACCGGAGTAGGTTTGCAGAGACATAGGTACCTCTTTTTCTGTCCCTTCCTGTACTTGAAAGATATATACGGTACCTAACATTAGCATGATCATGAGACGTCAGCGAATGATAAGCCCATTGAGGCTTTTCTTTGACAATGATCCTCTATTTTGAAAGTTTCTTCATGTAAGGCACCATCTAATTGTTGGTGCGCCTCCGTACCACATATTGACTCCTCATGTTTTACGTTTTAAGTTATCTCTATGTTATTTGAGATTATGGTTTTAAAACAGCAAAAGTATTGTTTATAGAAGGCTCATTTGAAGTATTGAACAGGTTTAACTGAGGAGAAAGTTTATTAATTTAAATTTTTTTACATGTTTACTGTGGAATTTTTTCACCATTTCCGTGTTAACTGACTTTTTTGCCTATCCATGAAACATTGAAAGAAGAGGGCTTATGGGGGGGGGGGGTAGTTGTTAGTAGGGGTTAGTTCTGACCTACCCCAAAGTAACGTGGTGCAAAATAAATTACTTTGGTAGGCCTATGGCAGTTATCTTTTACCAAGGCAACGTTTTATTTTGAAATTTATCACGCTGTCTGTATTTTTACTGCCGGTACTTAGGCTAATCAATCAGATATGAAGCATGTAGGATAATAACAATTAGTAGGGTTGGGGTCTAATTAAAATATAAGTCAACAAGTACGCTTCAGCTCATTATTCACATGGTATTTCATTGACTCCTGATTAGTTATTTATAAATGATTGGATAGTACAAGCTTGGGCAGGCATCCAATCCACCAAACAAGCACATTTATTTAGCCCTTTATGTGCTTGGAACTAATTGATTAAATAGAAGAAAGAAAATAAGGGTACTAAATAATTAGCCTATACTTCTCAAGTAAAGTGCAAGTCAACATTTTTGCTTAAAAAGGTTACAGCTAGCTAACACTAATAAGTAAGTATATAATATGTGATTGAGGTAATTTGTAATGCTGCCAAATTACTAAAGAATACAAAATAGCTGTTATTAAGTTCCATTACAATTTCTATTGGACTATGAGACATTCTCTATCCTGTAGTTTTAAACATCTACGGCAGTAATCTTAAACCTTCCTTTATTTCAAGGCAAGAACCCAACAGACGAGTACTTGGAGGGTATGATGAACGAGGCCCCTGGTCCCATCAACTTCACCATGTTCCTCACTCTGTTCGGCGAGCGGCTACAGGGGACTGACCCTGAGGATGTCATCAAGAACGCCTTCGGCTGTTTTGACGAGGACAACAACGGCTATATCAACGAGGAACGTCTGAGGGAACTCCTCATCAGCATGGGGGACAGGTTCTCCGATGAGGATGTAAGTGTAGCAGGAAACAGTTTTTTTTTTAACTGTTTACGCTTTGACTTAAACTCTGGGTCAGCCAAATCTATCGAAAATTGAAATTAATCGGAAAATGAGCTTACCAAGTGGAAATTCCTCCTAGGCTCAGGAAATAGTTTTACCTTTTAACGGCATTTTGTTAAGCTGAAACCAATGTCATCCAAAACCAGAGTAAAAAAATGCAAATCGATCGCATAATTAGCTAGGCAACTAAATGGCTGCTTTTGAAAGGTAGTAGGACTGGCTTCAATCCTGCGGTTTAAACGTGCGATTAGCTAGGAATGATTTTGTCCCTTCTCCACCTGCTTTTATGGGGGATTTCTCCTCTTCCTTGCGCCAATCTAAAGCAGCCTTGCAAGAGTTGCTAAATGTGCTAGGGCTGTTCTGGATAAGAATTATTTTTGGTGCACTGTGAGTTGCTGTGTGTGCCACAACTTTAGTCCTGTTAATGGAGTTGACATCCCAAGACGCTTAAATGGAAGTTTTATAGTTATCCATTACTATTACATGCGTTAACAATTTTATGTATTTGTTGTAGGTTGATGAGATGTACAGGGAAGCACCTATCAAGAGTGGAATGTTCGACTACATTGAGTTCACTCGTATCTTAAAGCACGGAGCTAAAGAAAAAGATGAGCAATAGACATCATAGCATTTATCAATCATCTATATTTATTGATTTGAAACGTTTTGTAAAAATATTTAATATGTTACCGAATTGAGCATTTTATTAAATTATTTTTTTAACCTCATCTTATACTAACTTGTTGCCTGTCATGTTTGTATCAATAGTTGTTAAGAAATTTTCATATATACAATTTTATACATGTGTGACATGGTTTTTATTTTGCCTTATTTTGTTTGTAATATTCTATTAGGCCTATGTTTACAATTTTTGTTACATTCTGGATTGTTTTGAATTGAACTGTGATGACAAGAAAAGTCAAGATAATAATATGATCACATATTGCAAGGGGGGCTCAATTTCACAAGCGTCTAGGCATCTAGTGCAACTCCGAGGATCGTGGATCAGAACACCTCCCACCACCGCACCATATCGTACGCTTCCGAATCATACCCATCGATCTCTATAGTAATAAGTTAATAGAGATCGATGATTATACCGGCGCATCAGCATCGCCTTACTTTTCGCGGAAAATTGTTATCACTATCGCTGTCAAAACTTATAGTTTGTAGGTTAAATTTAAATTAAATATAATTAAACTGTCATAACCTAACCAAACTTTCTGATAGTGAAAAACTCGAATGAAGGTTTACTAATCAAAAAAATAGTTCTTTTCTAAAAATAAAATTATAAATGTCTCAAATTCAATTTTATAATTTTTAATTATAAAATTAAACCGTCATAACCTAACCAAACCAACCAAACTTGCTGATATGAAAAAAAAAGTTGACAAAAAGTTAGTGCTACCAGCGGGATTCGAACCCTGCACCTTCATGCCGACACGCTATACACTACACCGCCAAGGCTCATGACTCAGCTCCGTATCGTTGCGGTAATGGTTGACGTCACGCCATCGGCACGGAGCAGTGGTGGGGGGTTTTCCGATCTGATCCACGATCCTCGGAGTTGCACTGCCTGCCTAGACGCTTACCTCATTATCCACTAGGTACATGGACTGACAATTATGGCTACAGGGCGCACTACTTCAGTCTAATTGAAAGCAAGTTGAGTGATACTATTTTTATAGCTTAATTATTAATTAAGGGGTCACTCATTAGCGCAGATAGACAGCCATTGACATGCCAGGTTGATCATAACTCACATCAAGCTATTACTTTCCTGTTGATTTAACTAGCAAAAAGCTCTGGTAACAAAGCCATAAATAAATATCATGGCGGGAAACATGCTCCATGATTATAAGTGGCTTAAGGGGGCTATGTTAGTGGTCAAATCAAAGAATACACTCTTTAGTGTTACAAAAACTAAAGCAGCATTAGGATTAACACTATTTAAAGTCATGATGTTAATTATAGGCCTTTGCATGTTTTTCGCCATCGACTGTAGATTCACTAACTGTGAAGTAATTGAAAGATCCATTTTCGGGGTTGGCCTATATGTTTAGGTGGCAGGTGGGTTGATTTGCTTGCACTATAGATATAAATAAAAGCACTAATTACTGCATTTATGTCCATGTCTTGCCCCCTTCAAGGAGTTTTCACCGACAACGAGCTACCATACCTTAACTTTTTGTTTGCGGTATGTTGTCAGGGTGGCACCTTGACTTGTCCCCAAATCCCATGTCGAATTTGTAGCTTAGATTAAGTGCATTTAACATAGTTGTATGCAGTTTAGAAGGACATATCATATATAGCAACAAACTTCTGACAACAACAGAGTAGGCCTATAGAGTCGTACTAGCACACCTTAACCAACAGGGTATTGGCTTTGGCTTCAGGTTTTACCTTTTTATAATCTATTTAACGCTACATGAGACTTTGTGAACAAAAAGGCTTTTTTGTTTTAAGGTTAAAACCCACATCTTATATACCAAAATGTTGCAAACTGACCTTACATTTTTAAAAACGTTCCTTTTGGGCTCTCTCTACCAGTGGCTTTTAGAGTTGTCATGTTATCCTTATGAAGAACAGAATAACATTTGTTTGCATTATGATCAGCAGGATAATTTAATTGCTGTTAATATTTTAGTTGCAATTTATGGAAACATGTGTTGCTAACATTTTACTGACTTAGTTGAAATGAAATATTTTCTTTTTGAATTTGGGTTGGCGGAAATGTTACCAGGGAAAAAGCAAGAAAGCCTGGACAATTTTATATACTAACTAGCTGTAACCCGCGGGCTTTGCCCCGTTTAACTTCTTAATTTTCAAGATGATCTCGTTCGCATGGCTCAATCACGTCCTGGTTGGAGTTCGTTCACTACGCTCACTCACCTTTAGGTTGGAACTCGTTCGCTGCGCTCACTTGCCTTCAGGTTAGCTCGTTCGCTACGCTAACTCGCCTCCAGGCAAGGCCCCACTAGAAAAAAGTTTTTTTTTTCTAGTGGGGCCTTGCTTCAGGTTGAAGTTCGTTCGCTACGCTCACTCACCTTTTGGTTGCAAATTAGCTGTTGTCATAAATGTAAAAGAAATAATAGTGCTGCACCCTATTGGTAATCCTTGTAACTTTAATGCTATTGAACATCATAGAACAGAACCAACTTGTTTAATTGAAACAGCTGTTAAGATTCATTAATTCCATTTCTCATAAGGTTAACATGGGAAACTCCAGAGCCACTGGGGCGGAGCCCTTTTGACAGATCTGCACCAAACTTCACACAAACCTTCCTTGAATAATGCTTAATAATGCCTGAAAGTTTCATTACAATCTGTCGAGCGGTGTCCGAGTTTATCACTGCCAAACAAACAAACAAATATATAATATACAAACATCCTCTTTTATACTTATACTAGCTGTAACCCGCGGGCTTTGCCCCGTTTAACTTCTTAATTTTCAAGATGATCTCGTTCGCATGGCTCAATCACGCCCTGGTTGAAGTTTGTTCGCTACGCTCACTCACCTTTAGGTTGGAGCTCGTTCGCTACGCTCACTCACCTTTAGGTTGGAGCTCGTTCGCTGCGCTCACTTGCCTTCAGGTTAGCTCGTTCGCTACGCTCACTTGCCTTCAGGTTAGCTCGTTCGTTACGATAACTCGCCTCTAGGTTGAAGTTCGTTCGCTACGCTCACTCACCTTTTGGTTGCAAATTAGCTGTTGTCATAAATGTAAAAGAAATAATAGTGCTGCACCCTGTTGGTAATCCTTGTAACTTTAATGCTATTGAACATCATAGAACAGAACCAACTTGTTTAATTGAAACAGCTGTTAAGATTCATTAATTCCATTTCTCATAAGGCTAACATGGGAAACTCCAGAGCCACTGGGGCGGAGCCGATTGGACGGATCACAAAATTGATGGTGTATAAACATATTCCATGAAATTCTCCACGTATGTACCAAGTTTCGTGGCAATCGGTTCAGCGGTGTCTGAGTTTATCACTGTCAAACAAATATATCTATAAGTATAAAAGAGTATGTTTGTATATATATATATATATATATATATTTGTTTGGCACAGCTGGGATTAAGGACAGCTGGGCCCAGTTTTAAAAGCCATAAAATAAATTATCAAACCGGTTACATCAGACATACTGATTACGCGCATTATGTCATATCTACTCAGTTACTTGGCTATTGTTGAGAACGAACACAGGTAACAACAAGTACCAAAATATATTGACTATTGCCATAGATAAAACATACTCCCTTAGTAGATTTCTCATCCTACAGTAATGGAACAGCTGAAGACAATTTTATTGTTAGTTCTGTACGGTTTATGTTAGAGGTCGTGTTTTGTTTATAATTTGTTTCCCGTTAATACAGTCATTTAAAACCTCGTTTAACCAAATAATACGATCTAATCATAAACAATAAATTGTCCCCTAGTTATTTAACCAAACAGTAAAGCACAAATCAAGAAATTAACCCTAAAATAATAGAAACAAAATTTCGTCGACACTAGCGCCCAGTGTGGCATACATGAACTAGACATGAAAAACGAGCTTCAAAATTTACAATGGGATGAGAAGTCTACTTCTATTGCCATGGATTCATTCTAATCCAATCTTCATTTTTGACTATACACATTCATAGAGATGAGTATGAGTGGATTATAACCATATTGTGCACATTGTGCATATATAATCAATGTTTATCAATAAAAATTAGACTCGATCCAGTCTGTCAATTCAGTTCAGTTCAAGAAAAACAAATTTCCTCATTATTGAACACGAACATTGAAGCTTCCTCATTCGTCATTCCGTTTCATTCGTTCCTCTCCCTTCAATTTTGTGTTGCGTCGCGTCTGCCTGCCTGCCTTGCCTGCGCTACGCTACAAAGGTTCAAATTAATTGAAGAATGAGGACGGTGCCCTAGCCCCTAGCCCTAGCCCTACTGCTCTGCTGTTCTGCTCAATCTGCTCTAGCTCTAGCTTCGTCAATCGTCTTCATGTTTGCGCCTGTTTATTGTTGTAGTGTGTTTGTTGTGGTGCTTGACACTTTAACCTGAACCGAAATTATTCAACCGTACGGGTTAACTTGTACAGTTTACAAATCAAACTGCTTGAATTCAGTTTAATGCTTTAGCCCCAAAAATAGGTAGGTTGAACTTGTAAACATGAGGTTTTTAATTTACTAGGCCTATTGTTGATGACACTCCCTAACTAGGCCTACTGTATAGTCATCGTTTTTTTAACTTAATTTTTTAATGGCTTTCTTAAAGTATTCTTAGCTAAGTTACCTTCTCTCATTTTGGTTATTGTTCAGTTTCCAAAACTCACCTAAAACGCACTTAAAAACGTTCTTAAACTGTTCTTTGACATCAATACTACAACTCGCTTAGCCTACATAACTTTTTTGTCGCCAAGGCTTCCTTTAATAACTACAATCGGTTTTAGGCCTATACCAACAATAATTCCTACTCACTAGGGGACAGAGTGGGAATTCGGGGTTTTGGGTGGGGGGAAAACTCTCTTAAACATCGAGACAACAGGGTAATTTAACTCGCTTAAACATCGAGACAACAAGCTAATTTAACTTGCTTAACCATCGAGACAACAGGGTCATTTTTATAAGCAATAATTCCTACTCACTAGGGGACAGAGTGGGAATCCGGGGTTTTGGGTGGGGGGAAAAAGTCGCTTAAACATCGAGACAAAAGGGTAATTTCATGGGAAGACGGGTAATTTGTACAACAAATATGGGATTTTTTTTAATATGCGGGATTAAATACCTAAAACGGGAAAACCCAATTTACTGGGGATAATATCCCCATTTCAGGGATTTTATGCACATATCAGGGATAAATGGCAAGTACCAACCTAAACAGATGTCGATGTGGCAATGCCGTCACAGGTTTGTTGTCGCGTCGCTATTGGCCAATGCTACGTCACTTGGGCTGTTGACGCTTCGCTATGGGCCACTGGTTATGAGTCAGCAAGACAAAGAGTAATAATCCTCATCATACAACTGGGTTGTAGACTATGTAAAATAACCTCGGAAATACTTTATTTAGGCATGTGGGAAAGGGGAGACGGGGATTATGCGTGTTCGTGGCTGCATTAAGTGTTTTGAAGTTAGGTTAGATTAGTAAGAAAAAGTATAGGTTATAGTTGGCCGGGTTGTTTATTTATGTAAAATCTAAACGTTTTATCACTATTGGAACATTGGCTTAAACAACGAGGCTACGATTTCAAGAAATGGTATATCTGGAACTCAAATCATAATCCGTTTAAGTTTTGGAGTTATCTAACTTACACTGTGGTACATAGCCTATAGACATTATTTGTGATACCCTAGGACACTATAGTATGACAATACCAGATGTGTCATACTTCTATTATTTTAGGGTTATTTTCATGATTTGTGCTTTACTGTTTGGTTATATAACTAGGACACCAGTTATTGTTTATGCTTAGGTTGTTTTATTTGTTTAAAAAAAGTTTTAAATGACTGAAATAACAAGAAACAATTTGTAAACAAAACACAACCTCTACCGTGCGACGTACAGAACTATCAATAAAATTTGGTTTCAAACAGCTATTTTATAAGGATGACAAATCTACTAAGGGAGTATGTTTTATCTATGGTCATACCATCTTAATTTACGCCTCCCCAACCTGTCATTCTGTAGGTACGGCCTCACAAACCTCCTTCAGTCTTGTGCCATCCTGTCTCTGATGTACATGGCCTAACCAACTACTTCTTAATTCTTAACTAATTCTTTTGGCTTTTATAAGCGCTATTATATCAGGCTCTTTGTATCGGGCACGCAGCTCTCTATTTTTCTTATGCAACAAACTCCTTCTTAATAAACTGGGCCCAATATTTTATGAAGTACCTTATTTTAAATACCATCAGTAATTTTCTTTCCCCCTGCTTGCTTTACCTAGTTATTTTGTACAGTATTCTTAAAATTGCTGTAGGATTCACTTGGCATGACTCAGTTTTGTTGAGAGCCTTTCCTAATTCCTCCCTACACACCGTCTAATTTGTAGCAATCTATAGTTGGTCTAAGTTTTGTTGAGATTAACATCAACAGTATTGGAGATACAAAAAAAGCCTATCACCACTGTTTAAAATACGCTCATGGTACACATACAACAATCTGTTTGATAGTGGTCCTAATGAACTATTTTGGTCAATATTTTATTTTAATAATTTTTTTCAGTGTGAAACTAGGAGTGCTTGAGAAATCTGTCAAGAGTCTCATTCAGCAAAATGGAGTCTACGGACAAATACAGCAGCATTTCAGCAGCCAGTTCATTGAATGGGTCATTTCACTGTGAGTTATAAAATATTTAGCACTAACTACTTAGTCTAGAACTTTTTTTATTCATTAAAATACAACTACTTTTAATCCACACTGATCCAGACCCTGTTAGTACAGACATTGATTGTCCCAGTTAACGTTCGGAATTGAAAGCGAACTTATTAATCCAGTAAAATATTCATATGTATGCTATCACAGATGAAAATGTCAACCCTTGTTTTACGCATGTAATTTCTAAACTAGTGTAACAGTAACTTTAGTAATCAAGGAAAAAAATAAAACAACAGAATATTAACAATTAATAACATACTAAAGCCAATTTCTTTTGGTTGGTTTATTTGTGAAGTCTCCATGTATTATGTATTATGTGTATACTATAGGCTATTTTAAATTGCACATTCTTAAGTAGTTATGTTACATCAATGACTTTTTCACCTCGCATGGAAGAACACTAACAACTCATGTTAGGCCTATACCTACTCAGAAAAATATTTGTTGTTTCCTCTCTCTACGTTTTAAGCTATATTTTTATTTAAAAAAATAAATAAATAATTTGCCTTTTTTAATCAATCTTTTTGATATTCAAGTTTAATACCTTGTGGTTTTCCGGTCATGCAATGTACAGTAGTTTACAACATCGTATAAGTTTAACTAGAAGCTATGAATGGTTATGCCAGTCTTATCTCCTCTGCGGGTGACACAGGTCATAAACTTGATTTACTCATCACTGTTTATCAGTTTCATTTTAAGTAAACACTAGAGGGCCCATCATGCTGCTCCGCAGCGCTAAAATAATTATATCCGAGAAATAATCAAATTTAAAATTTTTGATTTCGAGTAATATTGTATCCTTGAGCCTAATTGATTGAAACAATCAATATCTAAAATTAAATCCTATAATTTACTGATTATTTTGTATCTAAAAGATATAGAAAAACATGAACAATAATGGAGCCATTGATTTTTAACCATATTAAAACCTCATGAAAAATAATTTTTATATTGGTTATTCACCTTGCGTTTGCTTGAAACTTGTCCGATTTGAATAGCTAATAGCTTAAATAAAAGCCAGTATTTAATTGAAGGTTCTTAGACTAAAATATATAGGATTTTAAATTTATAACTGGTAAAGGTACATATTTAATTAAAGTAAGATTTATAAAATAAATCAAATTATGTGTTCTGGTCGTGTAATACTGTAGGTAAATATTTGTAGATGATTTATAGCAAATTTGTGCGTGCATACCTTCAATTCAAGACCTCAATCATGAAAATCGGTCGGGTAGAAGAGCCAAACGAACTCGGCAAAGAAAACCCAAATTTAACTTCCATAAGAAATACATGGGGAGCAAATTTAATTTGCGTATACACCAAGTAGGATTTATAGATAAATATATGCCGATGCTTGATGGCAAATCTGTGCGTGCATACCTTCAATTTGAGACCTCAATCATGAAAATCGGTCGTGTAGAAGAGCCCGACAAACTCGGCAAAGAAAAGCCAAATTTAACTCCCATAAGAAATACATGGGGAGCAAATTTCGTTTACCTATAAGCCGAGTGATATTATAGATAAATATATGCCGATGCTTGATGGCAAATCTGTGCGTGCATACCTTCAATTTGAGACCTCAATCATGAAAATCGGTCGGGTAGAAGAGCCCGACAAAGTCGGCAAAGAAAAGCCAAATTTAACCCCCATAAGAGATACATGGGGAGCAAATTTCGTTTACCTATAAGCCGAGTGATATTATAGATAAATATATGCCGATGCTTGATGGCAAATCTGTGCGTGCATACCTTCAATTTGAGACCTCAATCATGAAAATCGGTCAGGTAGAAGAGCCAAACGAACTCGGCAAAGAAAAACCAAATTTAACTCCCATAAGAAATACATGGGGAGCAAATTTCGTTTACGTATAAACCGAGTAATACTATAGATAATTATATGCCGATGCTTGATGGCAAATCTGTGCGTGCATACCTTCAATTTGAGACCTCAATAATGAAAATCGGTCGGGTAGAAGAGCCAAACAAACTCGGAAAAGAAAACCCAAATTTTTTTAATATATGGCCATCCAAATAGGAGCAAATACTGTAACAACGTACATTATATAATAATTACTTTGAATGGGTCAAAAGTCAAAAACTGGCATTTTCAAAACTCCCTAATTTCAAATTTTCCAATTGGCCTGGAAATACAAACTCTGCTAGTACTAAATATATCTATTGTTACAACAATGAGCATGTTGGATTAGGATTATACTGCACCAAAAATTCGATCAAGTAATAATTTCCAAGATTTAAAAACCTTTATGGAGGTTTTTATTTTGTTTTGGTTTAATTGAATGTTCTGTTAAAAGTTACCTACCTTTTTAAACACACAAATAAAATATTAGGGTATTGTTTAATGTCCCCTAAAAAAGATTCCCCCTTTCATGATTCTGCGTAAAAAAAAACTATTGAAAAAGATCTTAAAATTTACAGAGTTTAAAGGAGTTTAGTACTTAAACCGCATGGATTTAAAATTAACAAACCAACAATAGCTTTGCATTAGCGGATGCTGCCAAAGTGTTAAGCTCGTTTAGGAGTCTATTTTGTCTTCAAATTACGTTTTACTTTTAGAACACATAACTCTTTCTACAACAAAGCTTGTATAAGCTTTTTAATTGTTTGCTTTCAGTCATTTGTCTCCTCTAATCCAGTTGGCCTGTTTTATTCTGCCTTTAGCTCGTTTAATTACAAAGTTATTTTGGTACATCTAATAGGTTATTGCTGTTGAAGTAGAAAGTGTTTGAGAATGTTTTTTACTGGTTAAATAACATTCTAACATGGCTAAATAACACTAGTCCATTACTTATTTTAACCATGTTTAATTAAGCACGAAGACAATTTTAAGTGAATGATAGTTCTAAAATGCAATTAATATTTAACATACCAATATATTTAAATTAATATACTAAATAGTAGCTTTACCTGTCCGTTGCAATGGGATGAGATGCCAATGAGGAAAATGTGGTTACTTAATCTCTACTGTACAAAACTGTTAGACAGCACCTACCCCATAATTGATTGAAAACTCAGTACAGTAGGCCTACAGTAGAACCTCAATTAACCGTGCACCCTTTTAACTGTCACTCTCACACCGCTACCAGTAGCCTACTTAGATTATTTATTATTTATTCTTTATTATTTATTATACAAACACTGAACACAACATACAAAACAACAGTTCTGTATTGCTCTTGTATGTAATTTGAATATAAATATGTATTATACAATTTTTCACGTGGTTTAATTTCTTCCAAAACCTTTTAAATCAACTCGCTGTTCTGGTTTCTAATAGGATTTCTGTTATCCATCTATTCGCTTAACCGTCACGCTCCTAGCCCTGAGGTCCCCCGAGGGTGACGGTAGAGGTTCTACTGTATTAACAGTTTGATAAAATTTTATTTTCCTTAACTAGTTAATAGGGTAAACCGAATTCATACGGTAACTTTAAAGATAGACAAAGTAAATATCAACAACGCAATTAAAATAAACATAAGAGGGTTTTCTTATCGCTGCAATGGAGAGAAACCAATATTTGCTCTTGAAAGTTCGACCATAGATATCTGACAGTCATTATCAAAGTTCTTGGTTGATATGAAAACAGGAATAAGCATGGTAATCCTGGTCACTTTGTGTCTTTGAGCTAAATCTCAACCATTATGGTCCAGTGGTTTTCCCACAATGGTTTGACAGTCACCTCATTTTTGTAATAATTTAGAATTTCTTTCAAACTGGTTGTTAAATGTATTTTTGTCAAATCATTTTTTTAAAAGTATAGTTACAAAAACTTAATATTTACCGAATAGTTTACTTTGAGACAGTTTACCGAATATTTAAAGTGGTGGAGTGTACAGCCTTGCTATCAAGCTTCCTATTATGTCTACCAATCAAATCGCACTAAAATGATATCCCCGGAGAGAAAACTTCCTTTGTGACATTGTTTGTTGTTTCATCTTGTGTAAGATATTTTTTAACATTGTATATTTCCGTGAGCTAAAGTTATCTGACCTGTTTTGGTGCTTCCTTACCAGGATATCAAAAACAGTGGTCGGAAGGTTATCTATATTGTTGCTGCTGTTTTAACCAAATTTATAAACAAATATTTATCATCGTGGAAGATCCCGTGGCACAAGTTGATAAACACATGTACCGAGTATTTTAATTTTTTTAAATGAAATGCACCGTAGGGAATTTTTTCATCGCTAAGGAAAGTTGTCTCCTTTGAAAATCTACCAGAGGGATGTACAGCAATCTATTGACATTTTAAAGTTATGAACCAAGTGCTAGTAAAGTGTAGGTATTTATTGGAATATTTGTACTCTTAAGCTGATGTTTATTGTTGATATTCATTAAGGATGAGCAAAACTTGTTTAAGGGATGAAATTAAAAACCTAACCAAACTTGCAGATTATGAAAAAATTTAATGAAGGTTCATTGATTGAATGATATTATAGTAACTCAGTTAAGAAACTCTAATCGGTCAACATCCTGTCCACTAAACCCTGTTACACCAATACCCCTCCCCGGAATTACTCTTACCGTTTGGGGAGTCTAAGTCAAACGGTACTCGGGCCTACCTTACTGTTTTGACGGTTAATGAACCGCACAGCGGCAAAAAATTCGACAGCACTCGCTCCGCTCCCTATTCGATCTTAAAAAAATATGTCTGTAGCTTTTTGATTGATCTTTCAAAACCAGATTCATCTTGTTTGGTTAAAACAATAATTTAATTCAACAGTCATCCTTTAATTATTTGTTCCTGTAAAATAAATATCCTGATGTATGAATGTACAATAATCCAACGTATTCTTCAATTTATGAAGTAATTAATATTTAATAATCCAAGTACTGTGCATAAGTTTACCTTATATAATTAGATTATTTATCAAAGTTCTTGGATCGTTTGAAGTCAGACAACCATAAGGTGTATATTAATAGCTATTTGTTCTAAAACTAGGAACACTACACCAAATCCTAGAAGGTAAGATGAGTTGTAAGATGAGGTGGGGTGGACAGTTGTGCCCTTGGGGGGGGGGGTTGACCCATTTTCACTCATCACTCAACCCCTCAACATACCCCCAACTATACCAACACCCTTAAAATGTTGAGAGCTACCACACAAATATAGCTAGTTTTTGTCTGAGATTTTAATTTAGGCAGGACAATTTTTCATGTCATGATATTTTTCCTTTGTCACATTAATAATCAGCTTGTTTTACTCTTAAAAAAAAACTTTCGCTGTAAAAAAATAAAGTAAAATATATCCGCTACTTTTGTCGAAAACATCAAGTTGATCAAGTACCTGAATAAATGTTTGTTGGAACTAAATCATCAATGAGGGATTTGGTAACAGTGCCTTGAATAGTATTGTTGTTAATCCTATTGATACACATCAATGTGTCCTATTGATGCATGGTTAGTTTAAATTCTCTTTTCACAGTTAATGAAATAAGAAAAAAAAAACTCTACTACACAAAAATAAATATAATACAGATACTTTTACATAATACTTTTGCATTAATACAGATTAGTACTCAATACATTTGATGAATGCATTATATCAATGTATGCTGTTAGTATACATTATGAACTGCCACAAGGAGTGGAGGCAATGAAACTGTCAGTCAGAGAGGCAATGGTGAGATAAAAGTTGACAAGCTGATGGGCCTGTTGACATACTGTGTGAGGGGAGTAGCCATAAAGTAGTGCTGACTTGTAGAAACAACTCAAATGACAATAATACGCATCTTTGTTGAGTGTCAACTTCGCTATGATCGGTTTTGTCATATAATAAACAATTGTATGCTTTTTGTTAGTATTTGATTTGTTTTATACCTAACTATTCATTTGACACTCATCCTAATTTAATCTTCCACATACAGTATGATGTGTGGTGTGATTGTCCATTGAACACTATCTAGATTACTATTGGGTGGATTACTTACCTTTTAATTGTAATGTATACAAATTTAAGTAAAATTGATAATAATTAGGTTGACCCTTAAAGGCATTAGGTTGTAGTTTACTTTCTCTAAATTTTTAATTCATTAAGATTTCAAAACGTTTTAGACAGAGCACTATACAATATACATAACTTTTTAGTCCTGGGCAAAATGACTATGTTGTAGAAGTTCAGTTATCTTTTATGGACAGAACATGGGCATAGCTGGAGGACATAGAACATATCTAAATAAAGAGTTATTTCCTCATAACTGCAGCAATACCAGACTTATTAGGGCTAATGATGGGTTTTTAGGTCTCCATGTTTTGCAAGGAAAACAATAGTTAGCAGTAACTGTGTTTAGAAATGACACGGAAGTGGCAAGCGGTTGTTTTCCTTTGCAATTCAATATGTGTATGAAATACTTACTCTGTGATTTTTCAGCAATTTTTATTGTGTGATTTACACTGTGTATTTACAGTATATTTTTATTTTATATAATGGGTGGTGTAGTGACATTTCCAGATCAAATGGATTTGAACCCGTACCCCCACTTTGACCACTACACCTTATCACCCACACCACCCGTTTTATCGCCTTTCAACCCTTCAGACTTCAGACCCAGAATCGGCCAAAGGTGAACCAACCCACCGTTGTCCCCTTTCATGTGTTGTCGTATGAAAAATTGACATCGATGAAAGCCAACAATCCCACAACGTAACAAAAGACCTCAGGAATAAATTAATATAGAGCCGGACGGTATCGACGCAGGGGGTAGAGTTGAGGTTGAGTGTAGAGGAAGTGAGTAGAAGAGGGTCGTGGAAGGGGGTAGGGGTGGCTCGATCGACCGTCAGTGCTACCAACCTCGGTCTGTGACGTTACAGCGCCGTCATGTTGGTAACAAAACTCCCGCGCTCGCGGTAGTCCAGTCCAGACGTAATTTGCTTGTGGTGGACATACGGGTTCGGTTCGGTGCATTTGGAAGGATTGTGTTCGGTAATTACATTGTATGTATATTTATTAAAAATCTCAATTGTGATCCATATTTCAAAAATTGTGGTTAAAGTAATTATATGTGACAATCCGTAAATTATTTCGAATTTTAAGAGATTTTAATTAATTTTTAATTTGGTCGAAACTTAAAATAAGTTTGTGGTTTTAATAATTTTATATGTATTTTAAATTTGTACTCCTTTTCTGACACTCGGTATTCAATACGTAATATTATACCCTTTTTTGGACAATTTATTTACAGTATTTTGTCTCTACCAAACATAAACATGTTCAGCCATTTTGGCCGTTCGAACACTGTGCTAGTTATTGTAGATGAAATATTACTATACTATCGTTCAATATTCGTCAAAAATATACGTATATAATAATTGTATATGACAGTTTGTACCAGAACGTTGTACGTTCCACAGTTTGTTTACGTCGCCAGCATGGAGGGGTCGGAGCGTGCCAGCCGCCCTTTTGTGAGCATCCCTTCGCCTCGCCCCACTTTTGGTTTTGACAAAAAAATGGTTCCTGGAATTCCTTTTGGACAACGAAGCTGAAACCTGTTTTTATTTAAACAGTCTAGACTCGGTTTTGTTGTTTTCCAACTAAAATTAGAAGTTTCTTCAAAGAACCTTCTCGCATAAACATGAATGCTGGGCCGCGATTGACGTTCTGTCGCAAATATATAGTTACCAATATTTTTACGTTATTTATTTAATTGTTTTACAACTGAAGAGTTTGATTTCCCCCCCCTTCAAATACATTTTAATTGTGATTAAAACATAAATAAAACGTGTTACATTCTCAAAATTGTTTGTATTCATGTCTTGAGTAAGATATGTTTCACATTTCAACCTTGCATTTCGAATTTCATTTTAACGTTATGTACTTCAGGTTTAAGCCTAATAAGCTCCATGATGACATTCAAAACTGTCACCGTCAATGGCGATTTTTATTTTATTTTTACGCAATTAATATCTTAAGCCAAAGTATCTGTTTCTTCAATGAAAAATTATATTAGCCGTACATTGAAAATAACTCAGTAAAAAAATTATATCGTTCAAAAATTTAGCTACTTAAAACCAGCTGTACGGTTGGAAAATTTTTCGAAACAAATGTAGGTACCACATACATTTTTACAATTAATTTGGCAGTTTTTATGTGTATCTAGGGTGTTATTTTCGGGGGAAAAATATATAGGCTAAGTAGTTTTGTAAAGAAGTGGCCATCAAAAAAATAAAGTTTAGGCCTATATTAATAACCCTGCCCTCGCATTATATCTAGTATGGCAGACTGTATGATTGAGGCCGTTACCAATGTCAAGGCTGAATTGTAGACAGACAGACTAGGTGACACATTTGTTGGATCAGCTACACTTGGATTCTTTTTACTTAGGGTTAGCTACTTGCTACAATAATGGGGTGGACAGATGTCTCACGATTTGTTTTTACTCGAGGCAACTCTTACTGCATGATTGCAAAAATCGCATTTTTTTATTGACCAGTTATTGTTAGATTCTGTTTACTATGTGCTTCATTTGAAATCCAAGAGAATATCTCATCATTATTTGATATCTTAGTTACTTTTTTGCCCTTCTATTGAGGTTCCTTATAAAATGTTTGCGAAAATAAACACATTGAACATGGTTTAAACCATATGATTCTTTTTACTTGGATTTACTTTCGGTATTAATTATCAAAATTACATTATTTGTAGTTTATGCACCTCACGATCTTAAGTTAGGACTGGTGTTCCAATAGGCTTATTGCGAAAATTGAATATATGTATTTGAATATAGACAAATAGAATTAAATATAGACCGACAGCAGTGCTGTGGTTAGCATAAGTTCTGGCGTCCACTGCTGGCAGAGCCGTGTAGTTACTTATCTCGTGCGCCGCAACTACACTTCGCTCACAGCGGTGGACGCTAGAATTTATGCTAACCGCAGCACTGCCGTCGGTCTATATTTAATTCCATTTGTCTGTGATTGGATGTATCAGATTACTGTTCAATTCTTTTTATTTTGGGTTTTCATATGGTATTTTTGCGGTTACATGTGTCATAGGTCAGCTGACATTCGATCCCTCTAAACTGGGGATGTGTACGACATTATTGTGTCACATGCTTGTGTGCTTGTGTGTTGTGTTCATAAGTTTGTTTTTACGAGGATGCGACAAATCCAGCATAAACCAACTCGTCGTGAGCTATCGATTTGTACGGACGTGATAACACAAACACTTGTGACATGAGTGATAACAAATGCGACCGTGTCAGTGACTGTACTGTATATCGCGGAATATTAGTACTACCACATTTACTTATTTGTGTCCAATTCATTCCTAACAACTGCAGATCACGATGGATTAAACACAATTCCTTGCCAAATAAAGCCCAGATCGACTAGACGGCTTTGAAGGGTCATTCATTATGACTTTGTTTATAGCTGAAACAAATTTAGTTCGTTTCCCAATGTTTTATTATGTATAGTAAAATTTCGATCATTTGGAAAGCAATCGTATTTTTTGTATAGTTTAAAATATAGAAATGCCATTCCGAATTTTAATAAACGGTTTGACTCCATAAGTTATTTACAATTTACCTTTTTGTATTGCGGTATTTCAAGTATCTTGTTCCGTCCTACAGTATATGTTTTATCATTGACTATATATACCTACTATACATACCTACCTGTAGGTATAGTCAATGGTTTTATCTATGGTCCTACGTAAGTTACAATTTACAACTGAGGAAATCGAAAATACGACGGAACCGATGAAATCGATGAATGATTTTACCATCAATATCCGGTATAGCAATTGAAATCCGTATTGAAGTATTGACATCCGGTTGTTCAGAGTTTTCATCCAGTTTGTAAAGTCATTGACTTTGGATACAATTGTAAACTTCTTGTCATATTGTCGAAGTCTGTTTTGATTTATGTTTGATGAACAACGTTTGAGTGCACTGATGTTAATTAAATGTGTTTCTATCATTTTATGGTGTGTGGCTCAGTTCTTTGATTGTACAGTAATTCTATAAACCAGCAATAGTATGAAAAAAGTTATTTTTGACTAACATAATTTTGAAGTTTATTTAATAAATAGAAAGATTAAATAAAAAATCGCTGTAAAATGTATGCACCTGTAGGAAACACAATTCAAAGTTGTTCTTAGCTGATCCTGAATGATAACGAATCTGGAAAGGAGTATGTTTAACCTACGGTACAATCCACTATTTGTACATATAAGAGTTGAATGTACTTTTACAGAAACTGTTGAAATGCTCACCCTATTATTTCACACTTAGATTAGGTGATACCATATACATCGATGGTGATATATTACGACCATATTTAACAAGATAACAATCTTTTTTAAATATTAAAAGTTACATCATGATTTCATCACGAGGCCTACAGACCTTGGTACTGTTGAAATATGGATCACATTATGATAGTAGGGCTCTACTTGCAGGGTCGTGTCTACTGTACGTTCTACGTTCAACCGTGAGCCGCTACTGTGTCGGTTAGTTCGGTTGGCGAGTCAGAACGTTATTTCCGAGTAGTGCTTGCCAATTGATGGTAAACAGCTGTGTGATTATATACAAATCTATGTACAAAGACTGGAATTGTGTTTTCGCGCCGCGTCTCTTCTATCCCAACACTTGACAGTGAATATATTGACAGTTTTTAGCTTCGAGTAATTTGTCACGATGATTGGAGGAGGTGAGTTGTGTTTTTAGTGTTTATATTTGTACTGTACGACCTTTATAGACTTATGTGTGATTCGATCCATGTGTGTAGCTTTTATTTATGTACGAATAATTTTCTTTCGTATTTTTAATAAAACACAGTGGTTCCATAAACCTTTGAAAATGCGATGATAGATTCTATCCAATCCAACTTAATCCCAGGGACATGAACTAAAAAATAATCAAACCGCTACAGTAACTAATGTAAACTTTGGTAATGAAGTTGAGATCGGGTAATGGTAAACCTCACTACTCAGGGCCAGTGAGCTATGTTGCCAATGTTCTCGGTACTGCATTGTTGATGGTGTGATTCTATTCTACACTGAAAGGCCAACAAGTGGCGGCAGCGTCGCAGTTACAGGCTATGACGTCGTTTTGTTACTCGCTTCGTGACGTCATGTCGTCAGCTGTTCTTGTACACGAGTTTACTTGTCGTCTGCTGCTAGAACAATGGCTTCACACTGTGTGTCATGTAAATGTTCCGTTTGATAGGCTTCTCACATTTACTAACTATGACGTCATGTCGTCAGCTGTTCTAGTACACTAGTTAACTTGTCGTCTGCTGCTAGAACAAGGGATTCACAGGTGTGTCATGTAAATGTTCTGTTTGATAGGCTTCTCACATTTACTAACTCTGACGTTATGTCGTCAGCTGTTCTAGTACACGAGTTTACTTGTCGTCTGCTGCTAGAACAATGGCTTCACAGCTGTGTCATGTATAAATGTTCCGTTTGATAGGTTTCTCACATTTCACGTTCAGTGCTGACTACATCAATTGATGTAGTACGTCACGAGCACCCATGGCGGACTACATCAAAAGCTGTAGTCACACCACTCCAACTATATTGGTTCATTGTTAGCTCAGACATAGACGGGGAACGTTGTATCGCGCGTCAGCCTTTTGTGCCAGTTCTCGAGTTTATTTTGGCGCGAATCGTTTTCAGCTCCGGGTTTTCACTTCGGCACGGGACCATGGTAATCTCGTACTTTTGTGTGGTGTGTGTAAATGCGGTGGGTGGAGTTGTAAATAGTTTTTGAATTTTTCTATAATTGTCTTCTCTATAAGAACAGTGTTTTTATAAATAACAATAACTCTTTCTTTGACATTGTGTGTAAACTAATGTTTTACATTGAGGATCGTTCTAAATGACACTTGGACAGATTGTATATAATTTTATGTAGTTATTATTCCAATAATTACCAACCTTTGTGTCAAGAAACAAGTTTGTGGATCGTTACACACAAATTTTACAGTAAACGGACCACTTCTTTTTCGCGGTGACTCAGCAAACCGGCTCCACCGGCGGACTACATCAATTGATGTACCGGAAGTGACGTCATCAATAATAACCAAAATGGAGGCCTGGGGATCTTCTAATGACATTTTGGATGCATTCACATCATTTACTTGGGGAGTTATCGATAATTATATTTCAGCACTTTAGGCACGCAATACTAACCCATTTCAGCACTGAACGTGTTTTAACACGACCTACACACGACGATTTATTAACACGAGGACGTCATGTCGTCCTCTGTAGAACTGGCTGTTTCTACGGTGATATTGAATTTTAGGACGATGGGGACGATCTGAATCTGAAATACTGCAGCAAACCAACTTATTTAACAATTAAGCCCTACTGTAGAAGTTTCCTTTAATTTAGAATCTATTATGGGTGAAAATAATGAATGAAATGGAAATTATTTTGGGATGCAGGTTTTCTGTAACATGAGATTTTAATTTGTTAATCGACAGGCAAATAAAATTTGAACGCGATTCCCAGTTTTTTTCGTCAAGAAATTTTCTAAGAACGCTGTTCTAATATTTCGAAATCGGATTATGTGTTTACATGGCGTCAGACAAGGCGATAATTCTGTTAAGGGAAGCCAGACAAGACGCCATCTTTTCCTGACTTTTCTACTCCACCAAGGTTGTACAGAATACATCTTATAAATTCTTTTAATTTGTTTGTGTTTCTTTGGTCGAGTTTTATTAAACATGCTTAGCAGTGAAGAATATTGCTAATATAAGAACAAGATTGATATTTTTAACACCAGTTATATCGCCAACTAAACTAATTTCATTTAAAACCATTCTAAATAATAGAATCAAGAAGCGCTGTCCGTTTGTTGTCAGACTATAAATTATGTCTTCCCGTCGCATGTTCGTGTACAACATGCAAATAGTTTTCAGTTTAGTAACTTTCCAGTCATTTGGATTATTTACCTCCTCGATTTAATAAGACCCTGAAGCAATTTTGTTTGATTTAATTTCCATTGTTTTAATACACTGTTGGCGAATTCGTACTTTATAGTTATGACTTTTATTTATTTGTAAGACGCTATTAAATAAGTGTGTTTAATGTTTACCCTCAAACACTTCGCAAGGAATCTTCGTTGATATTTCTTCAATTAGGTTACAAACTCGAACACGCATAATGTTGCTTGTACTTTGAACGCTGTACCTCTCTTTCTCCTGCCGTAACCTTGGATAAGTTATTTAATGAAACAAGTACAAAACCGAGATAAATAACAGGTATCAAGTGACAGTGCTGTCAACACTTTTTCGGTTGTTTAAGTTAAAACTATCTCTTGTTTGCTTAGAAGATAGTGGGCGGAATGTATATTTACAACCAGTAGTAACCAGTTATGATGCACCGCATTATCAACTCAAGAGTAGTTTACTGTATTGTTATCATATCGACAGCTGTAGCAACGACTACTGAGGAACATCTTTGGGAAATTTAAACTTCCGCGAGTTGTGTACGACTCACTGATGATAGTTGTATAGCCACCGTCATAAGAGCGAATTGCCGAACTATAAGGGTTGGATTTGCAAGGTTGTAAACTCAGTGAACTGCCGCGAGCGTTCTGCCAGGTAGTGAAGGATAAACGAGAATTTATTTGTCCTTCGAAAACATAGAATAACTTACTATAAATAGGATTCCGGTGCTATTTACGAATGAAACGTAATATAAATGTCATTTAACAGAGCAAATTTTGGGGAGATTCTCCATTTGCTTTCAATTTTCTAACAATAACCGTGGCTACGCTTATCTTGTTTGTGTCGTAAAACTCGTGGCACTACAAATCCAGCCATATCTTTACACCGTTGAAGAGGCCCACCCAAAATACATGATACTCGAATAGCAGTTGACGGGGTCAGGGTGGATTCTTGCCCACCGAAATCGAAATCTGAACTATTTTAGCTAGTCGTGTCCATAAGACGTGAGGAATATTTTAAATATGCATACATTTAAGAGCTAAATTAAAAATAAATTTCAAATGGATTTTATAAGTTAGTTTTCTAAAATGTAGTGTATTGCTACCCACCTGTGCCTCATCTATCACTTCTTGTAAGCAGTACAGCACAAAATTTACGCTGTTGACAACCCTATGAACGTTCACTTATCTTTGTTTTTATTTCAATGGTAACCCTCAATCAAGTCTCGTGACTGATATATCACTTGCTGTCCCAAACTTATGCCAAGTTCCTGATGCTCCGACCGCTTATTTCGGGCCTTGCCACGTCACCATGACAGGCTGCAGGTTGCAGCTTTTCCTCTGACGAAGTTGCAGCTACTGTTATTTTACAGAATGCAATAGCTACTAGCGCATATACGAAACCCCGAGTGTTAGTTGCAGCTTTTTGCGATGCTATTAAAGTTATTGTTACGCTGTGGCAGTTTTTGGACCTTAGCACGTTTACTAATCTGCACCAAGTTGTAAGAGTTACATGTCTTCTGCGTCGACGAATTTGCAGTTGTAGTAGTTATTTTAGATGTTGGAACTGGAACTGCATCAAATGTCTAGTAGCAGTTCTTCTACGTCGCAAGTTGTACAACACGTTGCAGAATTGATTAGTAATTATAGCATTGACGTTCCGTTTGGATTCATCTGTGTCTTTAAAATGTTTCATTCTGGACAGAGGGAGTACTTTTGCAATTTAATAGTTGTTTTATGTAAAGCAGAGTGCATTAGTGCATTACAGTTGTCGTGAGCAATTGCCAATTGAACTATGTGTGATATTGAACTCTATTAATCAAAATCTTATCGGAACTTTTCTGTTCCCCCCGAACATTGAAGTAAAGGAATGATAAGAGAAAGGGTTACCGAGTGAGAGAGAGATTGGAGGAGATGACAAACTAACAAGATTATCTTCCAGCTGCGTCTGAGAAGGTTGTGGTTTTACCCTACTTGGCTAAAAGTACTGGGTGTTTATCACCTTGTACTTGTTTCTGAAAATAAGTTAAACCAAATTCGAGCAATTGCCAAGTATTATATGCGTTATTTTAAAACTAATAACAGTCATAATTTCCGATGACTTAGAGTCGACTCAAAGATTATGGAAATACTTACGATGTACATAACAGCTCGATATAATCAACATTTCTTGTAAATATCTTATCATTTTGCAAAAGCTGATCTTGATTTTAGTGTTCTACAAATGTTTCCCACTTGTAGCCTTATTAGATTTTCCATAATAACGATTCAAAATAAAATAAAAAAAATTATTTCTATTTCTTCTACTTGGTTGTGTTCTACGACTTTCCTATGTTTCCAAAGTGTAATGGATAACAGTTTTCTTTTTAGTATATCAGTTTGTCCAGGCTTTCTCGCTTTTTACCCATTGTAATATTTACGCCAACCCAAATTCAAATAGTAAATATTTCATTTCAACCAAGTCAGTAAAAATGTTTACCTAACCCGCCATGTTAAACTTCCCTATCCCAAGCGTGATGTACAACTTCGTTATTTCTCGAGTGATGTAAAGTTGAAAAAACACACTCGGTGAGGTAATGAAACCCATTTAAATAACATTGAGTGCTTAACTTAAAAAATATACCTCTATGGAGCCAACGACGTTCAACGCTAGAAATAAGCTGTGCGCTTGAATTTTATTGTTATGTTTTGAAGAATTTTCCTAACCTAGCTTTTGTTTGTAAATGAACATTACTGTTAGAAGATGAGTGAAATGGATAATGAAAAATATTGTTCGTAGCCTCCTGTATATTGTCGGGTCAGGTAAAATCTTGTACGTTACGCGTTACGCAAGAGCGTGTTTACATCACTTAGGTAAATTATGCAACTCGCTTCCGCTCGTTGCACAACATCCACCTGCGTGATGTAAAAGCGCTCTTACTACACTTGTAAGGTTGTTATAGCTATTGTAGCACACGTTTTCTTAATTTGCAACTAAAATATTAACAGTATTTACATTATCCAGCTGATCATAATGTAAACAAATATGTTCTTCATAAGGATAACATGAGAACTTTAAAAGCCACTTGACTGAGGCAGAGCCCAAGCGACTTTTTCAAAAATGTAAGGTCAGTTTGCAAATTTACACACCTAGACGAACATTTTGATATATAATATGAGGGGTTAAATCTTAAAAACAAAAAAGCCTTATTGTTCCCAAAGTTCCATGTAGCGTATTAACAATATAGATAGATTCGCATCTCTCCCTATTTGTATTGTACTCACACTATTTTCCTCTATTTGAGGCTTTTCATGACCACGTGGTATACAAGTGTAAGTAAAGATAATGTTTTGATGCCGGTGAGCCACAGGTGGTCGATATTTTTAGTGTCTCGGCCGCCAGAAATACTCGACGCTCCTCGGAGTTCTCGCCTCTGTTGCATACCGCTGTGCGATTGGTCTAGTGCTAGTCTATCACGTGTTACTTGGGCCGCGGAGGATAGTGAAATATACATTTACGATTGAGAATGAATTGTAACGATTTAAAGGACTCATATAACATGTTTGTTACCTATCTAATTCATGATAGAAATACAATTTCCAAATTCTATCAACATTTTAAAATAATTATTTAGGATACGGAATCATTGTTTAAGTACAGTGGATGTTATTTGTTGATTTTTACTTCAACCAATTAACTTATTAGTCCAAAATGATCAGTGTTGATTGATATTTCAATACATAGGGTTACCACTAATCTTTAGAGCAAAGTGAGGCAAGTAGGTCTGACTGGTAATGTGACGTGCTAGAAGAGAAGGATAAAAATGTCATAAGAAACGAGAATTATTTCTTTATTGTATCTACTTATACTGCGTAACATCCATATCACTGTGCTGTTTTGTATAATAGTTCATTGCATACACTTACTTTACTTTAATTTTAAACGACCCGCTCCGAAAGTTTTTTCTCTTAAGCTTTGACATATGGGTACAAAGACACTCTCTTATAGTCTTAACTCACAGTTTGGGGATGTATGTATAAAAATAATGTAAGCAAAAACCAAAGGCAGTGATGTACAAACAATCAATTGAATAAAATGCTGAATACTCTTCACCAGGTGGTACGCGACAACCGCACTTCGTTAATAACTTTGGGGAAACGCCTCTTTTTCAGGATAGGACAACTTTCTCAAGTGCAGTATTGCGATTGAACCATTATGATTTCACTCCTTTTTCTCCTGTTGAGAAAAACGCCGATTTTCCCAGACGCTTGTTTAAAACCAGGACTGTCTGGGCCCTGGAAGATTTCTGGACGTCTTGCACGTCTATAAATATAGCGATAATTAAGTTAAGGTCACTCTTTATATTTAATTTACTCAGCTGTCCACATTGTCACTCGTTTCCTCCTGAGAAAGAATTGACGTATTTTTAGGTTATGTTTGAACGAGCTGCAGCTGCGCTTTTCAAACCAAACATTTTAACCGGCGTGTCCGTGCAAGACTACTGATGATGTAGCACGTGGTGTTCTGTTTGAGGTTATGTTTCACAACAATGGCGGCTCACTTTAACGATTTGGCGCGAGTCCCACATACTGTACTCGCCGTCCAACTTCCCGTTCCTCTATACAGTATTTTTCCTCCGAGGCCATCAGATAAATTGATCATTGCCCTTTTCGTTTACTGTAAACCTAAACCAACTTTAACTCTGCGCTGCACATTTTTATTCGACTTTGCAAATCGAGGCCAATTGTGTAGCCGCATTTATCAGTGTCAACATTCGCACGCGTTATTAGGTAATATCACCACTGAAAATAAAGTTTTATTATTTGGTAATATACAGGGTGGTAAAAAAGTCCCAAGACAGTAAAATATTTCAGTGATCCAATATCTCTTCAGGATCTTTGCGCAGGATCAACCTTTTGAAGTGCGGTGTGTGGCATTTTATTCTACTAAAAAAGACCTTTAATTTGATGTGCATATTGACTTATGCTTCCGTTTAAGATTTTCTTCCGACTCCTTGTGGGCCGTCCCCCTGAAGAGTTATTGGATCACTGAATATGTGTTAAAATAGAGTTTTATGCCCTGTAACTTTGTACCAAGTATTGTAGCTCTATCTGCATTATTTTTTAAAATATTTAACTGTCCTGGGACTTTATTACCACCCTGTATAAAAAAAGTTTCCTAAAATGGAACATAAAACAAAGTAAATCTGCAACAATAACTACAGCTGTAACTTTTTACTGAAGAAGCACAGATTTTATAATCAAAATCGCACCTGATTAGATTAAACGCAAGTGTTTGACGCTACATGAGATACTGAACCTCCTCTCTTCAATGAAATAGGGCAAATCAACTAACAGAGGAATGTTTTACTTTATTTTTGTGTTTTACGCGTAAGAGTATCGTGATAAAATTGCATCGTTTACTTTCGAGACGGAATAAAATTGTTTCATAAAAATTGGGAGAAACTGGTAAGCAAATTAAATAATAAAGTAGGATGATAATTTATAAAATTAATTCTTCAGCGTAACCAAAATTGAAATGTGCATAGCAAGGTGCGTCTAGGTATCAAGCAACGTTTTTTTTTCGTTCGAAAAGTTAGTCAAAGAATGCCAGCAGAAATATACGCTTACTGACGTCTAAAGTTTGCGTTGTTCGTTCGAAGAAAATTTTAAATGACTTGCCTTTGAGTTTTAATAAGCGGAACAAACGGGCCGGGTCGTCTCCTGTGGGACAATTAAGTTTCAGGAATCAGAATCAGAACAATGAGGTAGGCGACCCAGTTGTCGCGCCCTGATGTCTGAGACTGCGTTGGATCTTTGCCAGAATGTCTACTGAATTGTGTATCCCTAAACGGTAGAATAAATCCCTTTTTATCCCACATTTAGATAGAAAATATCCATTTTGTCGTATTGAAATCTCGCCGCGATCTTATGTGTTGACAATGACTATTTAACTAGTAGATATTCAATGGCGTTGGTAATCAGTAGCAGAGGGCTTTTGTGGTCAAAATTGAAAAATGTGTGATTTAATTGTGACACGTTTGCATTGAACATTTTTTTATACTTTTAGGATCAAAACTCTTGAAGGATTTGGCTAAAATTGCTCGTACAATCGATTCTTCTCTTATAACATCAATGTGTAACTTAATAGGGTAAAAGAAAAACCCAAAATTCATTTTTTTTAAATCTTAGCAATTGTGTTACTTGTATTTGTATGTTATTAAAGCACTTGTCTACAACCCAGTTCACATTTTGTGTTAATTTACCGACCCTTTACAACTTCCGGGCTTTGGCCGTTTCCTCACAACTAATTTAGAAAAATCCTACTGTCGTTGAAGTAGTTCAGCAAATAAGTAAAGAACCCCATTAATCGTCTTATTGTTATAAAATCCGAAACTATTTCTTTAATTCCCTTGAAATTAGAAAACGTGTCAATAACATGGATCAGTGTTGTTGTACAAGTAAAATCCATTGTTATTTACTGCCATACAAAATATTCTACACCAACTTCCCAATAGGAAACCATATTGTACCATCTCCTCGTTTGAATTCCCTCGCGCCTCTTATTTATCCCACGTGCGGGATAAAATCCCCGCAGTGGGATGCTGCGGTCCACTTCGTGTACTCTCGACGCTGTCTCTGCCCAGTCTTTTACAACATGCGGTACGAGAGGGGTCTATCGCTCGCCAACGGCAAACTACACCTCGGTATGTAAAATATTTTGTTTTTTAAATGTGTAATAAGTGTCTTAGGGCCTTTAGAAGTATTTTTGGGACGATGTATTGAGTTACCTACTGTGCTAGGCGGAACACGTGGTCTTATTGAGTAGCCGGAAAGATCTATAAATAGGCCTACACCAATGTTGACATTTTGGTTTTGACGTTGGTTCTTGTCAACTTTTAGCTGTCGTGAAATGAAATATTATTTATTTATACAGGCAAAAGTGGTGTAACTTGTGAGAATTTCAGTAGCCTTGTCTTTCTCTGCACTGCGATTTGGAATTTCGTTTGTTCGTTAGTTTATCATTTAATCGTTTACATAATCTGTATGGTGTTATATAACTATCTGTGTAAATGATTGAATCGGTGTATCAAATCAAATTGTGTAGTTGGCAAATTTACAAAAAAAGTTTTACTGTATGTTGTATAGTCAATGGTTGTACTGCATTGTTATATTAAACTTGTATATTTTGTACCGTAAAACTAACAATAAACTAAGTCTCCATTTTAGAAGATTTTTTTATATTTTTATACTACTGTATTTACTTTTGAATTTTGTTTACCTGTCTATTCCTTAGCCGATCACTTTCTTTACAATTTTGTACTCTCCATTCACTTGGGATTCCATAAAATAATCATTGCACTTCCTGTCGATTTCCATTCGATTGTTTTTAAATCTTTCTAATTTTTAAACTCCTTTTTCCTCAAAAGTTTGCAATGCGGTAGCAATGAACTGCTACAATTAACCGACAATAGAATGCAACGGCCTCACTAGCCTAGAAATAGCTATCTGGCGAGGTCCTCGGAGATAGCCTGTTGCTCTTTATGCTGATAATTAGTAGTGTAGTCTAGTACTTCGCTGGCTAAGTTAGCCACGTGCCAGAACTTTGCTGACGTATGGCATAGCGATGCCAAATGTCTTCTGTGAACTACATCGCTACAAGTGAGGAAAAAGTTATAGGGTTTGTTTTATTGCTGTGTGCATAGTGGTTTATGGATTCAGAAGGTCTTAACTAAGAGATTTGTTTGGGATGTTTTATTAATACGCTTTAAGGGGTAGTTTTAATTAGTTGCAATGCTTCACAAAGAAGAGGCGAAAGTAGCATGGGTCGCAGCAATACACCATCGGTAGTACTGTGACCTTAACTTACCGAAAATCAACAATTGTCAGCTTACTTTCATCGTGCAAGCTTGCAAGTTAAGGATATTTTGTTATATTTTAACAACATTACTGTAGAACGACAGTGATGCAACAATTATTTCATATGATCAAATGATATTGATTAAATACCCAGAACTATTTTCGGTTGATTATTTTCATAATAAACTGGCCATATTTCAGTATTCTACAACTATGTTTGTTGTACATTTATTATTTTTTGTATACTATTATTTTGAAAAACATGACACTACTATCACATCCATGAAAAACTACGTGTAATGCTAAACTAAACAAATAGAAATACATAAATATTTTAAAACCCTCCACACCCATATCTAGTACGAATTGCTAATTTTGTTAACTAACGTTTAGTTTGACGGAGAATGTATTGTCAGCATTTTGCCGGTTTTCATTTCTAGTCTATCGAGGTTTTACTTTTTACAATTTGTATAAATACCGCAAGCTAAGGAGACCTCACTTCTTAGGTATAAAGGTCGCAAGTCAGTGACTTTGGCAATCATCTTTGTCATTGCGAGTTGAGGTTCTAAGGTAGGCGATAACCTTGTTAGCATTGCGTAACCAACCGGTTTTTATTCCCGGTTTGTCAGAGCGGCTTTTGATCGATTCCTTCGGGATTATTCTGCGACCTGCGCGCTGCTTCGGGATATTTCCGCTCGGAGCACGACCTGTGTATCCGTGGATATGTACTCAGGACGCAGAGATTCAAAACTGTACTACGAAAAGAGTAGGTATTGATAGAGGATTTCGATTAAACTTCGTATTACAGGAAAAGAGAACAGCAAACGAGCACAGCTAAGTAGTCCAGCTATTCAGTACACATTTAAGTGCAGCCAGATGATTATAGAAAATTACACCAGCGAGAATAGCAAAATTACAGCTAAAATCGTTACAGCTAACGAATACATAACGCTTCCACAGAAAATGCATCAGACCTTCGAAGCATATTATACACCTATACTGTAAATACAATACGGTACACTATGCATACGAATAAATAAAACTACCTCTTGGTAATTTTGAATAGCGTGTTCGGCGTTTGTGTAAAATATTGGATGATTCACCCACATGTTAGACCAAACAGCTTTTCACAAAACCATATTAAAGTATTATTAAAGTGTGTTATTTTGTTTTTGAACAAGAAAGGTACAGTAATGTAATATTTTCTAGACACCCCTGGAGTCACGGTATAAGATAACCCGTTCTCTAAAGTTGTGCTTTGAAATGCCTTTCATGTTTTGGTGAACTTATCCAGTAGAACCTTGATAACAAGACCCTCGATAACGAGTCACCCTTGATAACAAGAGTCATTTTCAAATCCCCTTGAAATTATTTTACCCCTAATCACATGTTATTGCAAACCTCGATAAGAAGTCAACCTTGATAACAAGTCTTTTTTATCCCTATAAGAGTCTTGTTATCAAGGTTCTACTGTATTACAGTATAATGGTTGCATAAATGGCGTTTCAGACGTTTTGCACTTGCATCTTTCAGTATTTACCATTTAAGCTATTTTTACAATTTACAAACAAAACTCTGTAAACACTTTCCTCAGTTGCATGTGACTCATTATGTAACTGACAATCGTCGATGAATCGCTGAACCGCCAAAATTAGACTGGTCAAAGGTGAAGCGAGTTGCTGGGTTGCTGGTAAACGAAGGCGAAGGTCGTTTGATAAGTCTTATCAGAGGCTCGCCGCCTCCACTCCACCACTGATAACCTTGCCAATACGAACCGGTTAAATCGACTTTCGTTTTCAATACGCGGAATATTTGAAATTGGAATCCTCGTGCCTGAGAGATTAGTGAAATAACCCCCGCCGCAGCAAACCTGCAGACTAAGCGAATTTCCATTTACCTGGCTAGATTTCTACTGAAAGATTCCCTTAAAATTGTCAGATTTATTTCCTATTTGAATAACATTAATTTTAGTGAGTAGGTCTACTTAGGTTTATTCTATTTAAATATATCGAGTAACAATCAAACTACAACAGTTTTTTTTATTCTCCATAAGAATAACATGGTAATTTTAAATTTACAATTTTTTAATTATCTCCGTAACCGTTAGGCATACAACAACGCTTCAATATACAAAATTGTTTCTTTTTGGGCTCTATAAAATTGTTTGGAAAGAAATTATGAAACTTTGTTTTTTGGGTCAAAATGGGAAAAAAACATTTTTACCCTATTAAACCCCCCATAAACCCCCGTTCTCATGGTCCGATTATGCTAGTTCGTGAAATGGTTTGAATAAATGTTAATAGACATTTTGACTGAAAAGCGTCGTATTTACCACAGTGGTTGTGAAGGTTTTTTCCCCATCCAAACAGTGGTAAACACAGGAGCAATTGCGTAAAATGTGTAAAAATAAAGCACACTCTGTAAAGAATTTGTGTAGTTTTTGTGGGAATATTTGTTTTATAAGGGTTTCTCCACTCAATTAAAACGTACATAATTGTTTTCAGTGTAATAGTGAAGTTTACTTCAATGAGAATTATGGTAAACACAAAACAACTGCGTAAGATGTTTGAACTACTCCGCGTCCGATAATTACTCTGGCCTTGGCAAAGTCCTTGGAAGTTTAATGAACTATCTAGCAATGACTATTGGTTATTAACTATTGGCTATTGTTTATGGAGTACGAACCTTCTGAGATTCTAAACTAACCCGCTTCTGGTTACAGCTGTTGACAGCTAATGAAAAGTACTGTATGAACCTTTTGAGTCCCGGCAGAACACACATGTTTCGACACAGTGAGTTTCTATGACCAATCTGGAAGTCGTTTAGTGAAGAGGTCGTGATAAGAGGTGAGATCCAAATCAAGTACGGAAAGTATATGCAACCATTTAGATGTCGTAGGTAAATACTTTTACAATGCAAGTGGTGCACCACTTTTCCTTATAGCTCTTATCACATTTTTTGTACGCTAAGCCTTTGCGACAGCCGGTATTAGTCACTATCTAACACCTAGACATGGATAAAGCCACGTGTTTGTGAAGGCTAGCGGATAAAAACGTGTTGCGGATACACGGCTAATAGGATAATGGCTGGCGGGGACGTGGATTTTTTTTTTTTTTTTTTTTTTTTTTTTTTTTTTATTGGTAGGTGGAATGCGTTACGCACTTCCCGATACGTTGAGTACACCTCCTGGAGCGCCCGACGTGCCGGGGGAGTGTGGGACTCCTACGGGTGTCACCGTAGTTTACCCACTAAACCACCTACCCCCTCCCTGTCCTTGCTCCCGGGAGGGCGGTCGCAGCGAAGCAGGCTGGTGCTGTGCTGCTTGAAGATCTTGCTGGGGTTGTCATCTCTAGTAGGGGTCTCTCAGGCGGGGCGGCGGGTGACGCGTCGTTCTCCGCTGGTTCTGGGGGTTGGCTTCTCGAAGTACTCTCCTTCGTAGCTCAACCGAGGGTGGCCGCTCGTCAGAATTTGTCCCGGTTTTTTTTTTTTTTTTTTTTTTTTTTTATAGGTAGGTTGAATGCGTTACGCACTTCCCGATACGTTGAGCGCTCCTCCTGGAGCACCCGACGTGCCGGGGGAGTGTGGGACTCCTAACAGACGTGGACATCGATTGAGGAGGCCTTGCAAAATCTACGTACCGCAAAGAGGACGGGGATACCAGGGGTACGGTTGCCACGTGTTGCAAATCATCTACTTACTATAGAAACTGTAATAAAACATTAATTCGAAAAAGATACCAGTTTTTTATACCTTTTTCTGGTATGGGTTTTTATTTCAAATTTGCTTCGAGAATAACCGATTTAAAAAAATTCTACTTTGCAATTGTGAGTTGATTAGGATGATAAATCTATAAGTATGTTCAATCCAATAGTTCTATCTCAGAGTAATAAAACAAAAATTATAAATGTTGTATACATTTAAATGTATTAATTTAAAATGTATAAATAATTTAATAATATAATAATTTAATAATTTAATAATAACTAATTTAGAATGTATAAATTTTGTTTTATTACTCTGAGGTTCTATCCTTAAAATCTTAAATGTCGCCGGTTCGATTTCAAGCGATATTATTTCTGCACTCATTCAGTAATCAATTCTGGGATTCAGATGCCATTTGTCATTAGACCATCTGGTCAGACTAACAAAATGTAGACATTTAGACTACAAGACCAGTTTGTACAATTGCATTACAAAAACGTAAAAAATGTCAATTGCATAATTTATTTTATCAACATCAGTTTGTACCAGTAAAAGCATTACATTTTGGATACTGCAAATAGACTAGCTCATTTTACTTCTTTGTAAAATTTGGCGCATCTTTATAGCGAGTTTTAAAGGACCGGCAAACCTTTGGGTCTTCCATGTGGTTGATGGCTGTACTACTAAATAATTTGTAAATGCAATAATGCAATAATTTTTAAATATTTCGCTGTGTATAGATAAAGAAGTGGTTATTAACAAGTAGTGATTTTTATCTAGTTTAGTTAGAACAGTTTTGTCTTAAATATGAAGATAAGAAACATAATGATTTCTCTACACTTCCAAACCAAGCGTAGACGTGCTGATCTGCCCGGTGCCCGCGATACCGCGAGACGTAGAGTGGCTCAGTGCGTAGTTTGTTGATGTAGCAAGGTCTCGGCTCCGACGCAACATAGGTCAATAAACTGTCACACTACGCACTAGGCACCGGTTACGTATAAACAACTGTAGGAAACACTACAGCATCACTGTTGTAGGACAATCCTCTTGTTGAATATTCTTTGCGAGAGTGACCAAGGTGAAGTCGCGTTCAAAGACTAAACTACGGTATCAATCAATTTGTGGTGTTGATAAGGGATGGATCAGAAATTGAAGTAGACATTCTATATCCATGTCACGTTAAAGATTGATGGGCTTAGACAAATAATATAGACTAGTTAATTTAAGAGGCAAGTACTATAGACACGTTTTCACTGTAATATATTTTACTAGCGGTAAAAAGAGGTTCGAGGTATCTTTCACAGTGCATTTGTCCATCCATATAGGTCTCAACATGTGCGTGGAGCGTAAGCAAACTAATGGGCAAAAATGTACTGATAAATTGTAAGTGTATTTACACTTACGAACCCACATATCTGCAGAGAGCACAGAATTGTGCTCTCTGTATATCTGTCTCAGTTTCGTAGTCCGTCGTACTCTCGTGCTGACAGTCTGTCAGTGCTACTACAAGTTTATAGCTGCCATTGCCTACACATAGCCTACTTACCTCTGTAGTTAGGGTCAGTAGATAAGTTATTGACGTACAATACTGTAACTGTACTGTCACCAAGTTCTGTTACCAAAATCTGTCTCGTACACCAACATCTGTCACTAAACTGTTTTAGCCTTTAGTTATGGTCTTCACAGCTCGACTCAAATCAAATATATAGCATTTGGATACCATCACAAAGTTATCTTTCAATCGGCAAAGTAAAGTACAGTGTAACAACCCTTGGTGACGTCAGTTGTCAGTTGTGATAACAGATATCAGTGTTGGTCACGTGTCCGCGACAGACTACTCTGTTGTTGACAGTCGGATTGTGGAAGCCTCAATAACGTGCATTGCAAGTTTCCTCTCAGTAGTGTGTGTATTTAATATGAACATTGTTTGAAATTCACCAATGCAACTAAAATTTGCCTACAAGAAAATTCGGTTTAGGCCTACCTGTACAATTGCAACTGTACAGTTACGTAATGGTTTTCAAGCAATTGATTTGTGTACCGTATTCTTGACAATGGGTAGTGTAGGCAGGTTCAATATCAGCTGCATTCACTATCTTATCACTGCAGTCAGCCACCACACCATTATTGGCTTGCCATGGTCTGTGGTCTATGAATATGGTGGTCGCTGATGGTAACAAAACGGATAGTTTAAAAAAAATGTTAACAGACTGCAATTAATGTTACAACAAATGTTATTATTGACTACGACCACTATATAACGCCTACAATTCTCGACTACACATTTGATTTTTTTTCAGTTTCCAATTAAACAGTTCAAATTTTAAATTCGAACCATCAAATAAGTTTAGACTCAACAAGCTGTAACGGTGTTGAATGGTGCAACGAAATAAATTTAGAAAGTCATCAAGTATTCCGCCAGAGCCGGATACGCGTTGCCAAGTTTGAGTAATTCGTAATTAGGTTGCGCGTCTTCTTATTTTGAATGAAAAGGGGCTCACCGGTGTGTGACGACTATTTTCGGGAAGCTGATGAAATTAGCAGTTCTAGAACTACTAGTGCGGTGCCAAGGGTGGGTGGGGTGGATGAGAGCTTCTGGTAGTTGTGACGCTGCGATGACGTCATTGTCGTGTGATTTGGACTCAGACTACAGTGTAGTGATCATGAATCAACACTTGATGTGGTGTATACATTTTCATTATCGACAATTTTAGATATCCCACTCCCATGTTAAAGTTGAAGTCAAATTATGACGAACTGAGTTGAATTTAGCAACAGATCTGTTGTCGATCACCAATTTCTATGCTGACTGTCTAACCGAGCCCAACTGAAAAGGCACTTGCAAAACAATAGTACCTCTTAGGTAGCATCTCTTATCAAAGTGTCACATTTTACTATTTTATATTCAAATTAAATGGTTACGGTTGGGTCTAGGTTGTCTACTTCAGAATCCAAACGTCAGTGGTATAACTTCGCGAAACTGCACGTCAGTGTCCAGAAAATTTGACATAATTTCCTGGATTATTGAATGTCCAATAACAGACAAACGATGATTAAAATCACAAAGATTAGGTTTTTATTCGCCGTTTATTCTTTGGTGCGTTGTACATAATTTAGGAAAAACAATCAGCTATAGAGCATTGTTTATTTTGAATCATTATCATGTGTCGGTTCTATAGTTTTGCCGCTGAGAAAGCGACCTCCTCTAGCGCTCTAGCATTGGTTTAGCATTAGCGCGCAGGTTGCTTTCTAAGCGGCCGAACTACTATTATCCTTTTTGAACACTGCAAGTTGAATTCTTATACTATTCTACTTAAATCTGAGACCTATTTTGATATTATTTTGTGTTACCGATCACGTTTGAGCACGTGTGGTCCCTCCTTAGTTTATTATTATACTAAAAGTTAAGCATGAGTTAACAAATTTTTATCCTCACTTGGTCGAAATAAGGTTAAAGTTAGTAAAACTAGAATTAAAGAGAAGACAAACAATCTTTTAAGTGTTGCAGGATATAGGTCTACTTTAAATCTCTGGACCTAAATCAATCCAAGGGAATGATGAATTTGAAGGGAATATGTTTAATCTAAGCACTATTGTTATAACTGGTAGCTAGCGTGCGGGGATTGCATTGATTTGTGGACTCAATAACTTACTGATGCCAAATTGTTCATATCGCTAAATTTAGCTTGGAGACAACACTTATTATCTACAGCTGTCGTGAAGTAGAATGTCAGTTGCACGTTTATTCAATACGTTGATGTCACTTTATATTCTGTGCCACTGGTTATTGGCGTTATTGCTACGTCCTTGGCCTTACCTTGCGTGGTCGGCTGCATGTCACTTTCATGTCATATAGTATCGGCTGTCGATACCTGTGATGGTTGCGGCAGGTAATTTATTCGCTGTAGGGTTGGCAATAGATTCCCAGCACGCCGTTGTCCTCGCAGCAGGAACAGGGTTGTCCTATTTAGTACTGTAGCTTGTTATGCATAAAAACAAAAAATAACAACTCTATGCATGCATGTCTTGTGGTGCATGCATGGTCTGAGCGCGGGACTTCGGTTCCTGAGGCCCCGGGTTCAAATCCCGCCAAATCACCAATTTATTTTTTCTAAGTGATAATGCCATAACTGCTAGGTCTAGCCTGAAGTAATGTTTAAAACGATCCCGGCCTAGTGCCTTGCGTCCTAGAACAAAAAAAAAATATATATATATATAAAAATAAATGCATACATAGGTCTTGACTTAGTCATTGCGCGGTTTGTTCTTTTTTGTTCCCTGTTCGATTCGCAAATAATGATATTATTGCAGTTGGGTCTAGTTAAGTTAGGATAGTTGTTTTCATTATAAAAAATGTCATATTTCCATTTAAAAATAATATATAGACCTATATAACTGTCCTAATCTAACCTAACCGGAACAAACTTTCTTTTAAAGTAGATGGAGTTAGAGGCAGCTAATAATTTGGATGTGACAACCAATTAAGTGTTTAAAACAAAATCACTTATCTATGGAGTAATTGAACATGTTACATTTTAATTATTTAAAGCATACTCTTAATATATGTGCACAATAACTTAACAAGTGAATATAACAAAGAACGAATTGCGAACTAACTCGACTCAGCAATTGATGTATAAAAGATTCACAGAGTTATTTTTTATGAATCACAATGGCAATAGGCTACTCTAGAATTCCAAATCCTGCGGAAGAGACGCTGGTACTGATTGCTAAACTCTCTTGTCCTCCCGCTCCCATTGTACAGTTTTTTTTTTTTCAGAGTCACTCCCTTATTAGTTCACTACAATACACAACTGTCCGTTCCCTATAACACTTGTAGACACACCTTCAAGGCGATCGACCTTAACCAAGGTCGTTCAGTAAACCTCGTGAACAAGGAATACATGAAGCTAAACCATGTATTTGCACAGGGAATCAGCTTTAAGGCCCTTTTATGGAAATTATCTTTATTCGTCTAACCAAATCATTATCAAATCAATTAGTAGGCTACAGTATATTGTCTGTTCAATGGTAGTAAAATAAAGTAAAAATAAAATTCCTAATCTACTAAGTCAGAGAACTAAAATTTAAAATGGCTAAAAATGAATATAGACTAGTTACTGTATTTAGTCATTGGTTGATTTGTTCATTGTTGATGCATAGCTGCATTATTGGTTGCATTTTTATTGAGGTTTTTTTGGAAAATCTATGTTGGAATGTTTAGTACTGAAGTTGAATTATTGGTCGATTATTATACCGTTAATTTATAGCTTTATAACTATAATCTCTATTATATCTTGTGACCTAGGATTTCTAAGAGGTAATTTAAAGGTTAACGTATAAAGAATCTGTCTTGTCATGGCCCACACACTGATGCTGATATCCTGTTCCCAGAGGCAAGGAAAGTTGCCCCGGTTTCCCCTCTTATACGCACATTTCCTCTGTGTCTGCTCTAGAAATAATCAGTATTCACCAATAAACACATAGTTCTAGGTCTACGTAAAAATGTAAAACACATGACTGTTAAACACTCACGTGTGAGATCTGAAGAGTTATTTTGGAGCTACGATTGATTAAATTTCACAATTCGCAACACCTATCTACTTTCTCCTGGTACTTTTCCCATTTTATTTTTACCATTTATTTTCTATACCTTTTTAAAAGTCCCTTGTGATAACTGTTTCATAATAGCCCAACACAACTATTTCTCAATTTAGAATGGTAACTGGTTTGTAAACATTGTTGTCCATTAAACAATCGTAGTACATATATGTGTTTAAGTTTTTTAAATCCACTTCTTTCCGAAATTGTGTTGTTTACACGGATGGATGAAGCTATTTTAGGTATTGTAAACAATTCAGTTGTTTATAGAGCTTGTGTGGCCCAGTTAACCTATCATTGTTTTCCCAAACAAACAAACCTCCGTAATTGTTCAGTCAGTGGTGCAAAACAAAAGATACACATTTGAGAAGTTGTTATTGTTCTATATTTCAACATGAAAGATTTGCACTAGAAGTATTGGATTAATTGTTACGGCTTTGTTTTTTATGGAGGTTTTTCTATGGGTGTATGCAAAGTGTCATTTAACAAAGAGTGGTTGTTTTGTTTTACTAGTTTTTGGTTTATCGGGTGACACAGATCCAAATTGTTTTCTCTTGCTTATTGACACTATATTTTTAAAATTGCACTCTTTAGATGTAATGGCCTTCTGTTTGTTTAAACTACCGGTACTCTTGTTAAGAACAACAAGTTCTTATATTTTAACAGAAAGGTTTAACTACATGATTAGAGGGACAGAAACCTCATATAGAAACCTAATTATCATTCTTTTTTATGATCTAGTTGCTTAAGTCATGTCCCTGTTTAGATAGATTACTTAAGTGATTACTCATTATATACAAAGATTTATTACTCAACACAACAGATTCTAAAAATGTTTCTAGTCTTGAATAAGTGTAATAGTGAGCCAATTCTATTGTAAGACTAGTAAAAATTTATTATTTAAATATGGCTAATTTTGTCAGCCGTTTCATTAGTACTCGATCTTTTCAGAACAACCATAGCCACAGCATTTCACACTTTATATGTGCACTTTACGTAATGCAACAAGTGTTGATTATTATCTATAGGACTACATGACAGATTAGACCTTGTACATGTAATGATATAGTGCTATAGCCTACAATAGTATTGTGAGCAGACACAATTATTATATCCCACAACTAGAGGTGTTCTTGGTAGACAATTTGAGCTTCCTGTTTCAGCTTTTCAAACTCATTTGAAGATCTTCCCAACGTGAGTTGGATTCTTGGATTTGATAGTAAAACAGATTTATTCTTTACAATGCTGGATATAAAAGTTACTGAGAATCTAAAATTATTATGATAATTTAATTTCCATGTACAAATAACAGTTATAATTTTAAACTTAATCAGTTTTACACAAAGAAATTGGTTTAAGCATCTTTTTTAGCGAATTTCCCATATAGGGAATAAGCTATTACCGTAGTACTCATGGTAAGACCTGGACCCGGGACCGATTTTTTTTTTTCGTTTTGAGGTCCCTAGAGGCCAAAAACACCATCCGTTCAAATTCATATATATATATATATATATATTTTGTTATTGTATACATCAATGAGGGCTACTTTAAATGTTATTAAGCAAATCAAAATACCACAGTACCCTAGAAACATTTTATTTTATATTACTTACATGTTTCGGACATTAATGCCATGATCACAGTATAGTATATAACCTATTAGTTTCTTTTATGTAAGTAATATAAAATAAAATGTTTCTAGGGTACTGTGGTATTTTGATTTGCTTAATATATATATATATATATATATATATTTATATATGTGTCCGTTAGCGCGATAACTCGAGCAAAAACGATCCGATTTTGATGAAATTTGGTACAAACGTGTAAACTTACGTTTATTCGAACGAGTTCGCGAACCAGCATGATCGGACCATGGGAACGGGGGTTTATGGGGGGTTTTATGGGGTAAAAATGAGGTTTTCCCACTTTTGACTCAAAAAACATAAAATTTTGCAATTTCTTTCCAAACTATTTTGTAGAGCTTAAAAAAACAAATAATTTAGTATATTGAAGCGTTATAATGCACCTAATGGTTACGGAGAAAATTCCAAAAAATTTTAAATTTAAAATTCCCATGTTATTCTTATGGAGAATAAGTAAACTGTTGTAGTTTGCTTGTTTATTAACATTTGTTGCCCAAATTTGGAAAATGTTTTTATTTCTTACTAACTATTAACATTTTACATATAAAACACTTTTACCCTCCTTGTTGCAGCAAACCTAAGTATGTGTTAAACTGATTCTATTTAAATAGGAAATAAATGTTGATATTTTTAAGGAGACATTTTAGTGTAAACCCAATCAGGCAAATGGAAATTTGCTTAGTCTGCAGGTTTGCTGCGGCGGGGGTATTTATTTACGGTACAGCATTTTATTTGTTAATTTGTTCATATTTTTTAAGTCTTGTTTTTAGTAGTGTTAGTTAAATTAGTTGTGTTAATCATTTTTAGTAGATATTTATTGCTGTAGGAATTTTTTTTTACAGTTGGTAAAAATAATATTGATTAGACCTATAGGTTATTTTACCAAGAATGATTTAGGCCTACTATTGGACATATTTGATGTTATATTTTAAATTTGTTTGTATGCATTCCTATACAAATGCATACAAGTTGCGTATGCAGCTGTTTTGATAGATAGCTGGGCTTGGGCTGGTCTATTTGCAAACTTTGCCTTTGATGCCCTGGCCAATCGATTTCTGTTTGTACGAGTATGTTTATGTGGTTTTGTTATTTACAAAGAATGTTTGAATTCTAAACTTAAACTGTTGGTGGTTAGGATCGCTGTGCAGCATTTATATTTACGTTGTTTGTAAACTAAATTCCTAAAGACGTATAAATGTTGTTTATTGGAAAGCATTAGTGTTTTTTAAGTCTTTGGTTTTCTGCACATGAAATATTCATCCTGTGAATTATTTTTTGTTATCGAACCCTTACCTAGCACATCTCAACAAGTTAAACACACTAAAATATGAAAAAACCTTAAGCTGAATGAAGATCAAGAAACATCTACTCTAAGGAAGAGTAGTAATCGTTAATAATGAAAATAAATGAGTCCGATTAGTTGGCAGAAACATGAAACGTAAACCCGGGAGTCTGTGTAGCCAAAACAAGTCCACTAAAACATTCAACATGCCAGTTAGCCTAAAGTTTAGTAGAGGCGTATTCATGAAAGAGCTAGAAATAGATTGAAGTTGAACGACCAGATAGCTGTTTGACATTTTTCCAATGGTATAAGTTTGAAAATCTTGAATTTAAAACTTAATTGGACTTTGTATTGGGTTATAAAGTAGTTCTGACATTGGATGCATTGTTTTACACGTATGAACTTGTAATAAGCAGTAGTGTAGTGGGTCAAGAAAGCGTAGGTGGTTTTTGCTCTGGTTTTTTCAAATGAAATGAAATGAAATTTTATTTTCCTTTAAGCATTGTACAAAATGCAATGGGCATTGTCATAAAAAATACAATTGTCAATATATACAATCATTCAATCAGTCATTACATTACATTCATTACATACATTCATTACCTTCAATCATTACAATCATTCATATAAAGAATCCATAGTCGTATTTTGGTAAGCAACCCTTATTTTTCACGACCTTTGTAAGCACTACAACACTGGAAAAATTTCGACCACTTAAGTAATAAGGAAATACAGTAGGTACAAAATATAATGAGAAAGATTACTCGCTGCACATACTGTCATTTAATAAAGATATATTTGTACATTAAATCAACATTTTTTTACAGTTAAGAAGTAAGATTTTCCTTCTTGCAAAAATGGTGTAGTTTTTATAAATAAGCCTGATCACCAGAAGATTATGTTTGTTTACTGAGCAAATCTGTGAGTTCCCTGTAATTCTGTCCTCGTGGATTCCCAATTATAAATTTCTTATTTTCAACCGGTTGTTTTGTTTCAGCTGACCTGGAGGTGACGGGGACCGGTGAGGAGATGACGGAGCAAAGTAACGGAGGTGACGCTTCCCCCACGGGCAATGAGCTACTGTTCATGGACGATAAAATGCCCGTCCGCACCCTCCACTCTCTCAACATGATGCGCAAGAACCGCACCTTCTGCGACGTCATACTGCATGTGAGTCGCTTTTTGGATTGATTCGATTTTGATTTTTGATAATCAGGTTTTTTATATAATTTACATTGGAAGGAACTCTTGATGTTGGCAATGACCAATGGTGATTTTAAAGTTTAGTCATTGACTTTAAGGCACTCTGTTTTCAAAACCACACAAAACAAGAGTAACTGTTAATAACTGGAAAACGTAACATAACCTCCAAAAATTGGGAAGTTGCTCGAATATGATTTGAAAATCAATTCATTGCTAATTTCTTATCTGTAAAAACCCAAGAGGTTGTGTTTTTACTAGTGAATGAAAATTCCCTTATTTAAAACGATAAATTTAGCAGAACACTTAACCTTATCTTTGAGATTTGCTCTTAGGATTGCCACAATTAAGATAAACTACCATTACGTTTTACATTGAATTACTTAAACACGATAACGTTTTGTTACATGCATTGTACTTTTTGGACTAAAAATTACACAACTTCTTTTAAATGTCACTTTAATTGATAGGAATAATGAAGTTTTGCCATACCTACTCACATTATTTTGTTGCGTAATACCATAGATAAATCATACTCCCGTAATACATACTTGTATATCTGTTCATTTTTCGTTTTAGAATATTGTTCCCGCACATCAGATAGACTGTAGGTATAAATTACATAGTGTCAGAGTATAAATGCTTAAACCATGTAAAAAAAATCACGGTACTTCAGTATTAAACGGAGGCCACATTTTGTCAGCGCGCTGCGGCGGTTATGTTAGGTTGGGTTATCGTAAATATTATGTGTGTAGGACTTTCCTCGCTTCGTTATGAATCGAACGATACTTTCTATTATGATAACCCAACCTAACATAACCGCCGCAGCGCGCTGACAAAATGTGGCCTCCGTTTAATACTGAAGTACCAAAATCACAAAAGATAAATTGCATACAAAACTCATTACATTTGGGCCTTAATACGATTTATTTTTGTTGTTTCACCAAGGACTGCATTAGTATGTTTTTGCATTTTTCAAATCAATTCAGCTTGGAAACCTGAAATCTTTTCTCAACGTTTCAAAATATTTCAATTTGCTTTAAATTGAGCCATTAAAATTCAGCGTACGTCTGTTGTTTATCTTCTGTCAGGTAATTGCAGTAAAGTAAACCATTTGTGTTCTGTACTGCATTTGAAATGTCATTTATGCTTTTAGAAGTGATTATTTGGAGTTGATAACGGGCCTCAAATACTTACTACGTATAAATATTAATTTTTTAGTAACTCCTCTGAAAACCAAATTAATCAAAATATTATTTAAAAAGAATATCAAGTATGAATGTACGGCAAAAGATTTGTATTACTGTTTGGTACCTTTGTATCAGAATCTTAAACAAAAGTTAATATGATTTATTTGTCTGAGATCTAAGTTAAATAATGTTGACAATAAGAATCCTACAAGAGCTTAATATTCCTGTAAATATGACAATAGAAGAAGAACTGCTGACAAAGATAAAATAGTAAAAATATCTTTCAAACAATAATCTTAAACTTGAATTACTTGTAGTGAATATGTATTGTAACAGATCTGTACAATTATTTGGTTCTCTTATATCTGGATCTTGAACTAAAGTCAATATGGTTTATTTGTTGTCAGGTGTAGGCTAGACAATGTTGACAGTAAGAAACTGCAAGAGTGTTATGTCCCAGTGAATTTGTCAATACTATAGAAATTTTGGACGGTGATAAAACAGTAAAACATCTTATACAAAATAAACCTACATATTAATCCAGCAAAATATGTAATATATTTATTATATTATATCATTCCAATTAATTTTAAACTAGGTCAGACAATGTTGACAATGAAAAACCCGCAAGAGCACAATGTCCCCCTGTCAATAAACAGGAAACTGCAGACAAAGATAAAACACTGAAAAGATTTTTTGAATAAATAAAACTTTAGGCATAAAAATAAAGTTAATAAAGTAAATATGAGATAAATAAAAGTTTGTATGAATAGACAACAAAAGATATATTGTAACCTATTTGTATCATTTGGTATCTTCTTATCTGGATCTTGGAAAAAATCCGAACTATTTATTTGTTGTCAAATTTAAGTCGATTACAGATACAAGAGGACAATGTACTGTAAATCTGCCAATAGAAACTGTATAAACGAGAAAACAGTAAACTCATTTTGAAAAAATATTGTTAACATGGATGACAGAAGATGTATTGGTAACAAATTTGTATATTATGGTACCTTCATATCCGGATCTTAAATAAAAGTCAATATGATTTATTTGTTGTCAGATCTAGGTCATACAGTGTTGCCAACCCACAAGAGTACGATGTCCCCGTAAATCAGTCAATAGGAAAACTGTAGAGGAAACAATCTGCCCACCTGTTGAGAATGTTTGCAAGTAGCATGACCTTGGCCTACTGAGGCAGTTCTTGATGCCAACTTGTCTCTCGGCCAATCCAGATAGTGAGAATCTGTCGGCGTAATTGCTACAATTAGCCGGCCGCTCTATTGACTGGCCGAGTTGTCGCCCCTCGTGCGTCAGAACTCGAGCGGAATGTTCAAAGTTGTATGGTCTGACGAGTGGCAGTATCTTTGGTGACCCTTTTGGCACTGCACACTGCACACCTCATTAGTCTTGATGGGGATTGAAAACTGTATGGCACGCCAACAATACTCTTTGGCACGGGTAGTTGAATAGATGGTGATGTTTGAGATAGGTTTGAAAATATTGAGGATACTGAAAAGTTAAATATCGAGGTATGGTAGAATTCACTTCAAAAATGTATTTGAATATTTTAGATTTTTCAAGGATATAAAGAGGCAATAAAAAGAAAATTCCAAGAGCTAATCGATGGGTACAAATATGTCTGTAACTAATGGGTAACTTTTGCAAAGGGTTTGAGGAAAGCTAGCTTACTGAAGAAGGAGTCCTGGTGCTAATAGACACACAATAAAAGTTCACAAAAGATGATTCTGATATTCCATCCTAATATTGGACTTATTCTCAATGTAGTTAAAAGAGAAAATGCCCGTTAAGGATCAAAAATTGGGTCATCGTCAGTGTTGTCAACTGTGAACGCCACAGAATAAAATGTGTAGTCTCAGATTTTATTAATTAGGAGCATTGTGTGTAACACACAATCCTTGAAAGGGAGTTTTATTTCTTCATACTATTTAACTAAATAGAACGTGTTTTGACAAAAATCCTACTGAGTTTAAATATGTCCACCTAGATGGTCACCAATTTAATCCTAAGAAAAATAAATTGGTTCTTGAAACTGGATCTAGCTCTCAGCATATGTGATTTGTAGTGTACTAGGTTCGCAACAGTGAGTTGCACGGCCACCGTGCTGTGCTAGCCTCCGCAAGTCCTCATCTTCTGGGTCTACTCTCAGCTTATGTGATTTGTTGTGTTTAGGTTGGCAACAGTGAGTTGCACGGCCACCGCGCTGTGCTAGCCTCCGCCAGTCCTCATCTTCTGGAGCTGTTCTCAGCTGATGATGAGACTAAGGGTGTCCGAGAGAACATTGTCACTTACCACCTCAACGGCGGCTTTGACAAACTAGCTTTGGAGAAACTCATTGACTACGCATACACTGCTAGGTAAGGTTAAATTAAAACTTTTGATTTCCAGTTTTTTTCTTAAGACATAGCCGTTGACTATTGAATACTGAACATGTATTAATAGTCAAAGATATTGCTCTCCAATAACCTCCTTCTAACACTATCTAAGTTTTTTCATATTTTTGTTTTGATACTTTCCTAACAAAATAAAAATTTCCAGAACCACAAGATATGTCACACATTGAGTAGCAGTAGCAGTAGCTTTGAAAGGTCTCCCAAATATCTCCAAAAACCCCTGAGCTGGTTCTTTAGACATCCTTATTTGGGGTTTTAAATAAGTTGAAAGGTTGTACAAACAATCATATTCTAACATCAATGCTTGTTATTAGAATGTTATATCAACCATAAATCGGAATCACAAGATGATTAATTTGATGTTATGCAGGTTGGAGGTGCGGTCACACCAAGTCAAGTCAGTGTTCCAGACAGCCACTAAGCTGAAGATGGACAGAGTAGCCAAGGAGTGTGCTCGCCACCTCATACAACACATGGCTGCGGAGAGCTGCATAGAGATACGCTCACTGCCGGGCATCGCTCGGAACAAGACCTTCGTGGCTCAGGTGGACAGCTACATTGCTCAGCAGGTCAGTTCTCAGTGCACAACATGGTGTAAAAGGCTTAAATATTAGGATTTAGAGATTTGTGATAAGATCACATACTACCCTGGATGGGAAAGAGTCCACTACGGCACAAGAAACATAACCACTTTACGCTATACGCACAAATTTGAATATTTTATTATCACTTTGTACACTTTCTAACAAGAAAGGTTTGAGTTTGGAGAAAGTGGTGTCTTCAAGTTCATTGAGAACAATATGAAATGGGATTCATCTTTCTCCCTAACTTAAACCTTCCTTGATTGAAATGCTGTAGGGACAGTAAAATATTCAAATTGTTGTGTATAGAGTAAAGTTTTTGTGTTGCCTGTGCCAATGTGGACTTTCTCATCCTAGTAAGTGGGCTATCAAAACAACCCTAGGCTTGAACAGCCTCACAAGTGCTAACTTTTAAATACCAGATTCAGAATCGAGCACCTCGATAAGCTTAAAAGTGTATATTATTGTTGGTTTTTTTAATGAAAAAGTATTCTTGAAACAGATCCAAGCTTCACAGTTGCAGTATCGTTAAAAATCTTTACCTTTTTTTCTTGGTTATAAAATTTACAGTACCGGTAAGTTAACAATTAATAACTCCCAATTATTAATTGTTCATCTTCTAACTATTATAATATGGTGATAAATTTCCTTTTTTGTATGCTCATTAAGTAAGTGACTGTTGATTAACCCCATTAATTGGCAAATTATAACTAAGATTTCTCAATCATATTATATTGCCATTTCAACTTTGTTCCCTTTTTTTATTAAAATGTATATAAAGATAGTTGTTGCATAATTTTGTGTATTAAATTCATCAAACTTACTGAAGTAGACATCCTGTGTCTTTTTTCTATAGCCTATAGAACATCTGTAGCCATTGTTTTATGGAAGTGGAACATCAGCTGACTTATGCTACTCACAAAGTGAGCTGCAGTTTAAATTTCCATTTTCCCACTTGCTTTTTGTACCATGATAGTTGATATGATAAAAAAGATGCCATAATTTGTGACGCAATTTTCCTGACTGGCAATACGTGGGAAATTACGCCACCGATACGATAAACGAGATCCCAGGAATCGCCCAAGTTTGGTCGCGGGGATTTTCCAAGGATTCGATAGTGATTTGGATAGCCTAAATTTGATAGCCCTGGTTAACAGAGCTCGAGACGAACGTTGCGGGTTACCAAACACCACACTTGAAATCACCACTCTAGTCTGGGGCTTGTGGGGAAATTAATAATTTTAACTTGACTCTGTGGACAAATATCTATGTGACACTCTACTAGCTAACTTAACGAGACAACTAGTACGCTAAGTAGTCACCCCGCTGACCTACGGAGTTATGACGTTAACCTGTAACAAACAAGGTTAGTACAAGATAGGCCTAGCCTAGCCTAATTCCCACAGAGTCCGAATTTATTAAACAAAAAAAAACAAGTTGGCTTAAGTTGTCCAAGTGAGAAACAAAACGAGAAAACTGAAACTAAAAAAAAAAATAAACTGCTCCTTGAGCTGAAAACGAAAAACTAAAACTTTAACTTTCTCACGTGTTCAACTTGAACCAACTTCGACAAAAATTGTCCAGCAGAAACCTGTCTGCTGGAACAAACTTTGGAAGAATTAAAAAGGAAAGTCCCAAGACGGATTAAGAAACGTTAATTAAAAAGCTATGTCACCAACTGCAGTACTTTACTCAAATTGTTGGTTAAGGCGTATGACTAGGTCTGCGAATCAGGCCCAGCCTGCAAACTTTCAGCGAAGTTTTGTCAAAACAGAACTGGTGGAGAAATAATATGCGAAAACCTAAGTTGTTTATTGCACAACTTACCTACGACAAAAAATATTCCTCTAACGATTTTGCGTGCACACGATGTACAAATATTTAACTTAAAAAACGTATAGCGAATTTACGAAGCACAGCCAATCACTTCACTTCAAAACGAAGACGAACGAGCGAATCTCTCAGCCGGGAATCCAAAAAACAATCCTTATTCTTCTCTCGTTCACCTTCGTCCCAGATTCGAGACGAAGGTTAACTCGCCCGTTGATTGGCTAGCAGAACTAAAGTCAGCTGAGATCCGTGTCGGCGAAGGCAGGCGCATGACAGCTTCCACAAGCTTTATAGCCGCCTCACTCAAAAGGTGGCTCAGCTGCTCTTATTTTCTCCCGTAGCCCGCCCTCAGACGCAGTCGAACAACCAAACAACCAAACTGACACCAACGTCGTCTGCGATCTTGGAATTTGAGGTTAGGTACGATGTCAGTTTAGTGTCACGACTATGCTGCTCCAACAGCCAACACTTGGCTGTTTAATTATCGTGTTTTAACCGTTATTTTACCCCCCTACACATTTGGCCCGTTACAAATTTGCAATATGTTGGCCTTTAATTTTGGATTGGTTAAAAAGCTGGTGTCTAAGATAGAATACAGTAATCCAACTGTCAACAGAACACTGTTGGCTCAATTCAACTGAGTTTAATTTTGAAACTTGGGTCGGAGGGACAACGTCTCATCGTCTCCCTTGATCACGGAAAGTTTATGATTGTCACACACAACTGTGGAAAAACCGTGAATTTCATACTGTGCAATTTCGGCAGATGCGTTACATAACAATCTTAAGGTTTGGCTCAAGTCAATTTTCTGACTTGGCTTTCAAAATCTAAGCTTAGGATAGGCTCAGCTCTGCTTGAAAATGGAGCCCTTGCACAACTCTAATTTTATCTATAGTAAATGTAATTAACTGTAAAACAACCCTGTTTATTTGTCTGACAGTTTGAGGAAGTGAGTCAGACATCAGTGCTGCTAGCGCTACCTTGTGTCCGAGTGGAAGTGTTGAACCAGACCAGACAAGAAATGAGTCTCGTCACTTGTGAGTCTCTGTGTCACCTCGTCTTGGACTGGGTCAAGCGTTCTCATGACGATGAAAACGTCAACACTCTAACAGAGAAGGTATTCATATTCATCATCTTTATTGGCTGCACTATATGTAACCAATAGTTTGCATTGCGAATGAGCTTTCAGTATGTCTTATAACTCGAAAACAAATTAACTATGCTCCTTCTAAAGAAAGTATAAAATGTCTTAATGGTTATTGAATACACACAAGTAAATTACTTTTTTGAATGCAAGCTCAATATGGCAGCATTTTTGTCATCTAGTATCAGCCTCTTTGTTCCACAGACTGTCTTTTATACTGATTCTAACTCTGCTTGAGAGCATTATGATAAGTGATTCTACTGACACTTTATTATTGTTAGAGCTTGTTCAGTCAAACTAGTACTAAACCTAAAAAATGTAGTAAATCTTCAGGTAGCAAACACAGCAAATATTTTGAATACTTTGCTTATGAAGTAACCATTCAAGGGGTGAAGAATGTGTATAACGATACTGTATTAGGTCTATGAAAATGCTGTTAGTAAAATATTTGTATGTGTTTTGTATGTGTTTTGTATTTTGTTAGTATTGTAAGAGTATCGTCCTATTGGTCAATGTCTAATCGGTCCATCTCTATTGACAGACCCATCTGCTGTACCTTGCCTTGGACAACACATTGCAGGACTGCTCTGAGCTCCCCTCTGGTGATGTGTCTGACACTGAGATTGTCCAGGACTACAAGAAGATGTCCAAGAAGACCAACGTCAACCCAGCTACAAAGGTAATACATTCATCTAAATGTTTCAGGGGTCTCCGACCTACGGCCCGTAGAAAGCCAGCAAACACTGATGGTCTTCTCCCACAACTGTGTTCTGGCAATACCGTTACCATATCCCGTGATCTTGGCAACACTTGTGAGCGTATCTTGCAGTCTCAGTGGTACTGTGAACGTTTACCGTGAAGTAACACTCTTCACCAGAGATTGTGATTTCCTTTTGACATCAAAAGAGAACCAATGGAACATCAATGAATGGAGGCTCGGCCATAGGATATTGATGGAAATATTTGGTGTGATTATAGTTTTATAGTTTAAAATAATAACTACATTTGCATGTATAAAACATTGATTTACTTTTCAGAATCGCAGGAAGGGCCAGATCCAGCCGGCCAAGCCACGAGTGTTGCTCTACAACAGAACTGACACTTTGGATACTGACATTGAAAAGGAGTTCACCCTGATTGCTTCCAAGAAAGTTGCAGGTAAGTTAAGGAACCATGCAGTCAAGTTTTAGGTGTTATGGTCAGAGTCCAATCACGTTGAGTTTTAAAAGTAAATTGAGGCCTTGAGAGGATAACAAAGTCACTTTACAGTAAATTAAACCTTTTCCCTTTGGTTGAGCATCAAAGGAAATTTGTTTTATTATTTTTTTTTTATTTTAGCTTGATTTATGACACAATGTTTGACACAAAAATATATTTTTACATTTATGATTGATTGTTGTAGAACATTCGTTTCTGGCTCTGGTAAGTGTTGGCAACAAGTTGGCGACCCTGTCAGTGATGCTGAGACTGAACCAGCCGTCATCACCCTCTCCCCTACCTGACACACAGACCCCTGTGGAGAAGCCTGACTTGTACTGTGGTCTGGCCAACATGGTCAGTGTCAAGTGTGGCGCTGGCTGTGCCAACCTCAACAACAACCTGCTTGTCTGTGGTCAGTAAAACCAATCACATTGTATATATATATATATATATACATCCAATCTATATAAGGGTCAACAGTTAGCCCAAGGTTTGATTTGGGGCGGGGATAATTTGTGGGTCAAGTCAAGCTTTTATGTTGGTGATAGCCAGAATCAGTCAGAAAAATTAAAACTTTAACTTGGTACATTCAATTTCATTCTTAAACTGGCTACAGCCTTATCACTTGCTACCTCATACTTGCGACCTCTGCTACTTTTCATAGTGAAGGTTATTTTGCATATGAAAATACCACTTTTTTAATTTATCTCATAGTATAGATAGTCTAAGATGGAACCAGGCTAAAGTTGCACTGTTCACAGGAGGGTACGACCGCGCTGAGTGCCTTCGTAGCGTGGAGTTGTACGACCCTGAGCATAACACGTGGGGTGTGCTGGCTCCGATGCGTGAGGCCCGTGGCCGCTTCAACATAGCTGTCGTAGGAGACAAGGTATACGCAGTGGGCGGATGTAACGGCACCACGGAGTTGGCGACAGTGGAGTGCTACGACCCCAAGTTGGGCAAGTGGACTCGCGTCACTTCTCTGTCTCTCGCTCGCTCCAACACAGGTCAGTTACTGTCTTTCTCACTCTACATGTTGGGTCTCGTAGGGATGGTGAGTCGCTGCATCTGCTGCTACTGGTGTTGTTGCTCTTTTATTTTGGTAAATTGATCTCATTGTAGGTTAAATAGTTTGAAAAAAATTTGTGGAGGTTAAGTTATATTTTCATTTTTCAAAAGCTGTGTTTATTTATTACTGAGTTTCCAGCAGAGAAATGAGTCCTAACCCAGAACTCTCTCTGAGCCAATAAAATGTTGTCTTTTGAATCTGCTAGTGTCTATATCAGAATTTGGAAGCTGCTATCGGTGTGTGTGTTTTTTTTTTTTACTTTACATTTCATTTGTATAAATGATCAGCTGCTAGCAACGGTGTAGTCACATCCACATCAAGCCTATCCTGCCAGTCAATGACAGCGCTCTCTAGATTCTGGTATAGACAGTAGCAGTATCAGATGTAAACAAAATCTTTTTTATGGTTCATAGAGAGTTCTGAGTTAGGTCTTTTTACTCAAGGTTCCATGTAGGTTCTAGGCCTTTTTCCAAATACTTAAAAGCAGTGTTAGATGAGTTTAATTTATGATGTGGTGAAATAAATCTGTGGTAGGTAGGATTATCGATAGGCAAAGTACTGGATATACCAGTCCCTTCTTCAGTTGTTTATTCAATCAAAACCTGAAGACAAGACTCCTATTTTTATAATTATTGTGTTTTGGATGCAGTTATTTTAATTATATTTTTATTTTGAGTATTCAGTATTTAATATTCTGATATTCCTACTAACGAGCTACTAAACTGTAATCGTAATCCTTTAAAACAGGCCTGGAACCAAATGCACCTGTAAATATTGAGCAGAACAAGAAACCCCCTATCAAAATTTACAGTAATAATTGTTTAGAGTACAAAGCATTCGTATTTCCGGTTACTATCAATAAGCTTATCTGGGGTAGCAGATTTTTATCCCCCTGGAATTTTAGCCCCTGGGCAAATGTGACGTCACAAACCAGGGGGTAAAATTCCGGCCGCGAACTTTTGAGTTTCGCGACATCAGCTCGATGGATTAAACATATATTTTCACGGTTTTGGATTTAATCAGAACACATCAAATTATAAAAACCTAGAATGTACGGCCCGGATTTTTACCCCGGAATTTTAACCCCGGAATTTTACCCCCTGGATTTTTACCCCCGGATTTTTACCCCCCGGATTTTACCCCCTGGCCAGATATATAAATTAGTGAGAATGATTAATTACTGTATATTCATTCAGTTTTAATTTAATACTAAACATTTTATTATTAAGTAGCCTATCTTAATTTATTTGTAACATTAACTAATTGAACAGCTTTTTAATTTTAATTTTGAGATTCGAGTATCAGGATTCGATCTTTGAAGCCAACTGTTGGTTAATATGATCAAAATTAAACAGCGAATTCTGTTTACTTAGTTGAGATTACAAAATAAATGAATAAAGATAGGAGACTAAATAATGAAATGTTTACAATTAATTATAAACAGAAATAAGAAAATCAATCATTTAATTTCTAAAATCGGCCAGGGGGTAAAATTCCGGGGGGTAAAAAACAGGGGGTAAAAATCAGGCCCGTACATCTTCAGTTGTCCAAACGATAGTTATATGGACAGGGTGTAAAATTCCGGTCTTCATCGCTAATCTAATTAATCACGCTCTGACTATTTTCATTAGACTTTCAAATCCGTGGGGGTAAAATTCCGGCTGCGAACAAACTTTTGGCCGCTCAGGTTACTACGTTATAGTGACGTCAGCTTTGCCCAGGGGGTAAAATTCCAGGGGGATAAAATTCTGGCGACCCGCTTATCTTGCATACTTATTACTAAATATTCTTACAATAGCCCAGTACCAGCAGATGTAGCCCAATGTAGAAGGGATTGCTAAAATAAGGGAAAGCACAGTTTCCACTTTCATTTCATCATGTTAAGTATAAATGAAGTTATAATTGATTTCACAATGAGTATCATTATCATCATGAAGTGGAAACTGTGCAAAGTGGGAAATAGAATCTCAGGAGCATTTCCATGTATTCGTTTGCACGTGTCATGTGTTTTGTTTTTAGACAGACGGTGACTTCCTAGTAAACTCAGGACACTGGGTAAGTCTTAAGTGTTCCAATTCATTTCTTAGTATTTATTTGCCCCACCGTAATCTTCTGATGAGAAGTTTTACATGAGTTATTTTGTCTAAACATTTTAAAAAGTAAAATTCAAATTTGTATTTTCTTTAAGGGGTACTAAACAAATTTGTATTTTTCTTTTGAATTCTCTCAACTGTACATTTTGTTGTAAGGTTGTCAGGGGGTTTGAAGATTTAGGTGGAGGTAATGTGTCTGTGGTTGTGTCTAGGCTAGGAAGGCCGATGGTCTGTTACACCCGACTAAACAGGTTTGGTCTCTTGATTACGTTTCAGCCTTGAGAAGAACGGAGCATCGTCTGCTAGCTGAGCCAGCCTGCGACCCCTGTCACCGGTGCGTACGACCCTCACTAGATTATTTTAGAGAAACCCATACTTCCTGCAATTCTGGGTCTTCACACTGGTCAAAAAATAGGTTAAACCCTTCAAAGGAACAGTATGAAAATTCAATTTCCACTTTAAATAGGGTTATTATAATGCTGAGTTTAGAAGATCACTAGATTTTATTGTTTGGTTAGGCTAATAAATAATACTTGCATTTAAGTATTAACACATTTTACCTCAACCTCTTGGTAATTTTCATACAGTTGTTAAAAATATTTAGCAAAAGGTGTTAACAATTTGATTTTACCCCCACTCACTATTTTTGCTGGTCCTATCAAAAGGTTTATTCCCCATAGTGCTCGTAAAAATCAAACCCAATGGCAATTCAGTGTTTCTCACTTGAACATTTAAATCATTTAACAAGTGTTTACACACTGCACTGTGTTAATTTTATCTCTTGCGATTTCAAACACAAGTTAACATCTTTAACAAAAATTAAGTTGACATTGTAAGCCCTTTGGAAGAGAACAGTTTTGCTAGAATTATGGGTGGAAAGTACATACACTCTTGCTAAAGGTTTTTTAGCGAATTTATACTTATTTCAACTAATCAAACAAAAATTTAGTTTATATTTTAGAGATATGATAGGAAAATTTTAAATATATCTTCTTTAAATGTTTTCCGATTTTCACCTAACCTTTGAGATGAATTCTTTCTTTCCAAAATCATTCCAAATTGAGTTGTTAAAAATTCCCCCTCGTAGCAGCGTTCCACTTCGGTAAGTCATCACTGCGACTGGTAAGTCACCATTATTTTGATTATATTAAAACAATTATTCTGATTATATTTTATCATTCTATAAAGCTGTACTGTTTGCTCAGTTAGAAAATGTTTTACTCATGATAAAGTTGGTTCATCTTTCTGCTTAGTAAACTATCTACCTTGGGCCAGTGATTAAAATTGCATATAATATGTTTCTGTGTACGTTGCTACAGTTTTACTCAATTTTTTTTATGAACAAAAACTGATGCTAAACTTTATTTGACCAAATCCCACCTAGCTTATTACCATTACAGATTTTCTGTATCTCATAAAATAATTTCTGATATTAAGTGTTGTGTTTTAACAATATTTCCTATATTCATAACTGGTCATGTTCATAGTTTTAATAATTGCATGTTTTTATATACGGATTAACTATTCTGTGAACTCCAAAAAATGTTTTTTTAGTTGATTTGTAAAATCTATATAATTAATACGCTACATGAAACTTTGTCGGTTGAACTCCTCCGCCATTTCTTAACCGATTTTATCCATTGACATCTCATTGGAAAGAACGTGTCGCGTAGATTTGCAAACTGGCCTTACATTTTTGAAAAAGTCCCTCGGGCTCTGCCCCAGTGGCTTTAAAAGTTCCCATGTTATCCTTATGAAGAACATAATTGTTTACATTTTGGTCAGCTGTTTAATTTAATTGCTGTTATTTATTTTTCAATTCAATGAAACCCATCGAGTACATTTATTTACTATTTGAGTTTGTGTAAACATAACCTCCAAGACGGATTTTGTTAGTATGGTTGTACAGTATCTTAAATTTGTGTATTTATTTATCGTTGTTTTGTGTAGCTATGACGGATCGTGTTAGTACGATTGTAACATTTATCGTTGTTTTGTGTAGCTATCATTTGTTTATTTGTTGTTTTTTTTCTTTTATATGCCTCCGACGTGACGACAACAACACATATAGACAGGAGGCGTAATCGTGATAACGACCGCAGCTCACAGAACAGTGGCGAGTATTAGCATAGACAAAATCAGGCTTAACTCATCACAGTCAGCACCTGACCCTGGACAATCTCAACTATTAGGTTACAAATGCCCCCTAACACTACCCCAAAACGACTTTTCGTTCTCAATTGGCCCTCTATAAATGACCTGTGTTGCCTGTACAGCGAGGCATTTTGAGAAGGAGAAAACCGGCCCGAATGCTTTAGGTTTATCAATAACGAAGATAAACATAGTCTGAGTTACACACCGGTAATCTTTGAGTTGACTCTTTTAAATTCGTTGTAAATATAACGGTTATTCGTTTTGAAATATCTTCTGTAATATTTGCAATTGCTCGAATTCGAGCAACATGTACACTAGTGATAATTATTTCAAGGGTATAACAAGTTTGTTAGAGTTTGAATTGGAATGCCCATACAATTAGTCAAGAATAAATAAACAAGGCATACTGCATTAAATGTTAGAAACCCTGCTTAATTTGCATATATCAGAGATATGTCTTTTTAATGTTTTCTTTTGATAATCACATCTTTAATTGGGTTCGAATACTTGCGAATTTTTGTCATTTTCACTACAAAATTCTGTCAGTTGTAAACTTAAAAAACAAAAGACACCATGATGGAAAAACTATTTTTTTATGAAACATGAGGATCTAAAAGGTGCTCTGGATTTGAATAATGACCATGTTATTTTTCCACAGGACATTTGTTTTGCTGACTGCAGTGTGGTATTCAGGAAGGAAATGCTCCTGATTCAAATATATTTAAGATCAATAATTTTTTGTAATGGGGAAAGGTGTTACAGAAATTACATTCTTAGTTGATTAACCTTTAGTAATAGAATATTTGTGCTTGTCCTTGATTACGAATGTTTCCCGTTTAACTATGAACTTACTAATGTGTTAAATTTGTTCTTCATGAATTTGGTTTCCTAATCGTAGGTTCATATTTTCTTTTGAAAGTTGGCAGACATTTATTTGATTTAAACATCTTATAACCACTCTTGGTTTTTTGTTACATAAAAGATTAGTTTTTCTCATAATTTCAAAGTTTTTTTGCTTAATTTATACAAGGTTTGATTTACAAAATTGTTAATATTATAATGAGTTCCTGTGTATCAATTAAATTATGACCATTGAAGCTAAAAAAAAAGGTTGATCACAATAACTATTATAACAATATAATGCAGCCTATTCCTGATAAGCTTCGGTGATATAAATAATATTAACAGAAATAATTTTTACCGGAAAGATGTAATTTAACTAGCAAAATTTAGCTTGCATGTAATACAAGGCAATGCACGCGAAATGCATGGGTTACTAGTTTACATGTCATAAAATTGTTTTTGTTGGTTAAAGTACTAAAAAGTAAGAAACAGCCTCATGATAAAATCCTGCTTTTTCAACTATAATTAAGTGAATGCTTAGAGAAAGATTCCCCGTGATTTTGTTATTAGATATTTTAATCTTGAGGATATCGTCCCAATTTTCTTTGTTAGTGTACTATAACCTTTTAGAAGAAACCATTACATTACTATAAATTTAAAATAAAAACTTCACAAATAATTTCAAAATTTTTAATTTCATGAGGCCTTTTTCCAGCTATGCTGGCATCATCAGACACATCACAAAACATTACATTACTGTTTTTACACACTTTTACATTACATTCATAAATTTTTCTACATATTTTTTTGTATTAAGACTATGCTCAAAAATAATTTTGATTTTGGAAATAGCAGTTTTCATGTTTAGTATTCTATCTTTTTAGTATCTCCTCTTTATTTTTACTTTAACCAGCTTAGATTTCTAGTAAGTGAAAAACCTTCACCAAAACTCACACACATAAAAACCAAAATTCTTTTAGTTTTGCATTTTTGGATAGTTATGTTCTGTATTCAAAATTTTCCTTACACATCTAATATTAACTAACAACATCACTACTATGTTTTTCTGTATGTTTGTCCAGGTGTGTGTGAGCTGGGAGGCAAGTTGTACTGTATTGGAGGATGGAACGGACAAGTAGGCATCAAACAGTGTGATGTGTTTGATCCAGACTCTCAACAATGGACTACCATCGCTTCCCTTCTGACTGGTAAGACTATAGTTGATTTTGTGTAAATATTTAGTTTCATTCAATCCTTTTTTTATGACAGTAATTTTGAGTGTTTAACCTTCTTACTTGATTTTTAATATTAGATAGATTTTTACGAGATCAAACAAATGCCTAAATTTATTTTGACTGTGTTTTCGATCAATCAATCATTTAATCAATTTTCTTTATTGAGATTTCTTTAAGGAATACAATAGTGTCATATGATCACTTAGAGAATCAACAACTAACAAAAAATCAACATGACTTCTTGAAACCATCAACCATTCAACCATCACTGCCATTACAAGCTTTGTACTGCAATTTGTGTGCATTTTAATCCAAACCTAGTGAAAATTGGCATAAATAATGCAGAAACATAAACTTAAAGAGCCCTCAGTTATATGACCAGTTAATTGGGAGAGTTAGGCTGAAAGAAAAGAGTCTGTGTTTAAACTTTGACATTGCATTCCTAAAAATTGAAGTCAAATCAGTACCATCTTGGGTGCCTCAGACTTTGGTGCACAAGGGACGATTTGGATCCACAGCATATCCACAAAAATTTGATTGGTTTTGATAATTTCACTTGTAAAAGTGTTATAGATTCTTCCTTTCAAAATGCCTCTGGTGTAATAAAAAAAAGGGGTAAATGAAAAACTACTCATATCAGTTAAAAAAACTAAGGGTCAACAGGTCAGATTTTTAAAATTTCGTTTTGGTCAAACAAAAAGGTTTGTTCCTGATATTCAGGCCAATCTCGTTGATCCAAAATCTAGTTGTTTTGGGAGATTTTAATTTCTATTGATATAGTGAACGTCTTCTAAAGTCATGGCAAATTATGAACATCTTTGCAGTCAATGCGAATTGTGATCAATTAGCTCAAAAATTATTTCTTGCCCGAACAAACCCTTCGGGCCAACTGTTGGCCTACCTCGACCAAAAAATATAGGGGACGCGGAGACCCTAGAGCAAATCTAGCACTATGGGTATGCTAGACGTTGCAAGCTAGTATGAAGGCATTCTTTTGTAATACTGAGTGTTGTACAGTCAATGGGACCAGCATGTTGTGTAATCTATAGCGAATGGTGTGACTTGCAGGCAGATACCAGGCAGGTGTTTGTGCCATGAATGACAAAGTGTGGGCTGTGGGTGGCTGTGACGGATGGAACTGCCTCACTTCTGTAGAGACCTACGACCCTCAGACAGATCTGTGGACCTTCGCATCACCCATGATCACTGCCAGGAGGGGTTGCGGTGTAGCCGTCTTCAAAGGTTAGTGCTAAATGTCTAGAGTATTTGTTTTGCTCGGGTGTGGTCATTGGATGAGCATGTAGCATTATCCAGAGGATTCAGGTGATTTTCATGCCAAAAGAGATGTACTTACTTCTTACAATTTAGGAGAATTTACAGTTAGTTGTAGGAGAGATTACATGTAAAGACTTAAATAACCTGAAGTGCTAAAATAACACATGTAATTTAATTAAAGAGATGAATTTCATGATTATAAAGAAAATGTGAATAGCATAGTTGGTCACTGCCTTCATGAAGCAAAACCAATTTTATAATTTTGTATTCTAAGCTATCATATAGTTATCAATTATGTATTCTATCATAGATTATGTTTCAACTGATCAGACTGTAAAGCCAATTACTTATTAGAAGCCATTGGAAATACAAAATTTAAGTGTAACAGAAATAATTAATTGACAACTCAATGTTGATGGCCAACTGGCAACAACTTGCACATGGAAGTGGGATATCTTAACAGTGAAAGCTGTACTAACAATGACTTGTTCACAGGCAAGCTGTACGCTGTGGGAGGTTCAGACGGGACTCACTCTCTCACTTCTACAGAGATGTTTGACCCGGAAACACAGACCTGGAGTCCGGGTCCCAACATGACGACTCCACGCTCCAATGTTGGCGTCACTGTCATCAACGGCCGTCTCTACGCCGTTGGAGGATTCTCTGGTGAGGAGTCGTTAAATATTTGTTGAATTAGTTTGTAAGATATAACAATGGATTTTAGGCCGCAGATTTATGTTCGTACTTGTGGTCTTAAGCTATGGGAACTCAGGGGAGAATGGAGTGAGATAGCTAGTGTAGCTTTTTAAACCGTTATAAACAACTTGTGGACCTACAACGCATACCTAGAATTGCCAAAATTGATAACAGTAGAACCTTCTGGAGTTTTTGCCTTTGCACCCCTCCACAAACCAACAGTCAGCTAGTTGTTGAAAATAGTGACGGGCAAAACACGTGTCCTACGAAGTTGTGCCAAGTGCATGCAGACATAAGAATCAAGTGCCAATATACGCGATTTGTGTAGATTTGTTAATGAAGAAGACCAGTTTGGTCCAGTTTTGAATCCTATAATTATTAGACGGCAATGTAGATATTGCTTAGCTAGCACAGTGTAGGATGGATGGGATATTTTGTGTAGCTTTGTTACTAAAACCTGGTTCTACAGCGAGAATCAATATCAAAAGGCCAGTGATCAATCAGTTAAAATAGACATTTCTCTGAAACCAAAATCTGTAAATAACGTATTTATAGAGAATCTAATAAAATATCTAGTTTTTTTTCATGGATATGCATACTCATCACCATCAGTTTTTAACAATTGAAGTTGTTTACAGGAAAAACCTTCTTGAACAGCATTGAATATCTGGACGAAAAAACTGATGAGTGGACAACTTTCAGTCCATCAGGCAACGAAGACACCCCAGCCAATGGTACAGACAGAAAACCTCATGTGAACGGACACACAGACCAACCTATCTCAAGGTTCTCCTTCGACAAATCATCAACACATTCCAATGGGGATACTTCCCCTTCCAGCTAAATTTGAGACTGCAGCCTTTTGTACTTTTCATAATTTGGATCGACCATTTTACAACATACAAACCTTTGTATTTACGGAGCATTTTAACCAACAATCATATACAGGTCTAAAAAAAACTTTTGATTAATAATTTTTATGTTGAAAAACCTTTTTTAAATTTTACTATTTCATATTTACATACGAGAGAGGATTTAAGTTTTTCGAACAAATTATGGAATGTACAACAAACACTTTGATAGTTTTACATTTACTCAGATCTTTTGTACAAACGAGTGTAACAAAAATAACATGTTTTCAGGATAAAATGTTTATCATGAGATCTTCAAAGATTTATAGAAGCTAGGGTCGATGGAGGATATTTTTTTCAGAAAAATTTATATAACGTGAAAGTAATATAAAAAAATTCTAAAATTTTAAAAAAATTGCTTCTAGATCAGGCAATATTTAAAGACAATAATGTCAAATATGCTCCTTGGACCTAGCGTCGAATGTTAACCCTGGATCACTAGAGCTTGTGGTTCTAATTGTTTTCTACTGTCTTCGGTTTGATCACAATTCAAGTCCACCAGAGGTCTGCATTTATAGTTGGCAAGAAAGAGATGTATTTTGATATTCATTAAACTAAGTAGTTTAGCGACATAAATGTGTAGATTATAGTGACCTCTCCTCTAATTTACTCAGTGTCTACTAAACGTTCAAAGGTTTGATAAGTTACAAAATCAATGTAAACCTAACTTGACCTTTTAAGTCTCTAAAAACCTGGGATATGATAAAACGTAAAGTTTGCCGAGGTAACCTCTGAGAAACTTACTGATTTTGAAACCTTTCCTTGTAACAAAATCATTTTCCTGCTGTTAAGGCTGAGAAATGGGTCCACTCTTCCCAAGTTGTTTCCTTTTGTAAGTCAATCATACAACAATCCAGTTAACTATTTATGCACGTTTAAAAAAATCAGATTGATGAAAACCAAGTTTGATTTAGCACGAGGAAATATTTGCAGTATTTTTATACTTGTTTTATATTGACGAAAGTACTAAAATAGCATTTAGGTGTCATGACCAGGTCTAAAGTAATATTCTAGAAGCAATTGTTAATGTTGATTTGTGTGACTAAAGGTTCTCGACAAGTCTGGCTGTGTTACGTAAAGATTTTATTTTATAACCTTTATTGAGGTTCTAAATGATCATGTAGAGTGTTTATTTATAGTTTAAGGCTGAATGATTGTTTCCAGTTGAAAATGAGGTTTTTAATTTTAAACAATATTATAATTGTGAAAATTTAATTATTTTATAAAGTTTTTAGGATGTGATTTGAAATCCCAGTTAAAGATAGAGGAAAGAATAGCTTTTATACTGTTTTACATTTTTATTCTGTTACTGTACCGATCCTTATGGTTTAAGAAACCGGTTATGAATTATGTTTACTCTGCTTTGCCTTTTAAATTATTAAAATTGATTGTATGATGCTGATCTATGATTTAGTAGTGTAATTTCCACATAAATATTGTTAGTATTAAGATATTCAGTATTGTTGAATCATGTGGGTCTGGACAGCTACTACAAATAAAGGCAATCTTGTAAAATATATTGTCTTTTAATTATAAACTCCTAGTCTTTCTGTCATCATCATAACTGAAAATCACAAAAGGGCTTTTGCTTTTACTATGGAAACCACTAAAACAACTACAGTATCCACATTAGAACTCCTAAGGCCGGGGCCGGGGCTCAGATGATCCACGTAGTCCGACAACACATTGAATCAAATGAGGGTGGCCACACGGGGCGATCCTAAGCGGCCTGGGCGGATTGTCCGCGCCATGTCGCGGATTGTCCGCGGATCTTAAGCCGCGTTGGAGGGAATGACACACGTAGTCTTATGAGAGTGGCCACACGATACGGATTGTCGGGTTGGAGCTCATTTTCAAGCATTTGTAGTTGTTTTTTTTTTAGTTTGTGCTTGTGAGTTTCGGTTTATAGGTGTAAAATGTTCGATACAGACAAATTAATAGAACTTGTTAAAGACAAACCATATCTGTGGAATTTCTCATGTTGTATTTCATGTTGTACATTTCTCATGAGTGTATCTTCCTTAGTTATATGCGGTCGAATCAATTGAAGTAGCTCGTCAAACAATGCTATCTACATGCGATAGTAACAAAAAAAACTTCCGAACTATGGTTTCGCATGTGCTCATAAAAGGTTTGGAACACAAATGGTTTATTGGTTATGAAAGGATGGACCCAATGATTTCAGTTAACCTTAGGCTCTAGCTCCCCACACGCTTCTAATGCACAAACTAACATAAGTGTTTCGTCCATGACTACAACTAACGAGTGAATTAAACCATGTTCTAATCTTACAGTACGTAGGCTGGGAAACCTAAACCGGAAGCGGTTCATCCGCTCCGTGTGACCGGGACATTGTCGCGCGGCTTATGATCGTACAATCATAAGCCGCGCGACGTGTGGCCCCGGCCTTATTGTAAGTCCAATTAAATTAAGGAACGACGAAGCACAAAGAAACTTAAGGAACTCTAAGCAAACACAGTTTAGTCATCGATAATGGTAAACAGCATGCCATATACTCATTTGAGGAACGTTTCAAAAAGACTATCATCAATATATATAACAGCTCTTCACAACTTGGTGATTTGTAATAATTTTCTTCAGAATATTTTCATCCAGATTATAGGGATTAGGATCAATGATTTTTGTATCGAACTGGTGAATAGCTTAAGAAAGTGAATTTCCTGAAACTGCTCCCAGAGACAGTAAAAGGCCCCAGCATAAGCAGCACCAGACAACACTTATCGGCTTGGCTTGTGGAGAGACCATTCTACACAGTTGAAGAGTTCATGAACTGGAGAACTTCACCGATGTTCCAGTGAGGACTAAACAACCCTCATAGTAATAATCATCACTACCGACAGCGCCTCAAAGCCAAACAACTTTATGCTATTTTATAATTAAATCTCTGTAATGTTTGACGCCTATTCCGTACTCTATGTTCAAGAATAAAGTATTCTGATTCTGATTCTTAAAAAAGGGCTTAACTAACTGTAGGGATTGATTTCTTTACCATAAGGTTTGTTTTAAACAAATCTATACCTAATAATGAAACATTTGTCTTAATCATTCAAACCATTTTATTCTATTAAAATTAAGTTATATTCAAATAAAATACATTGTTCAATATTTGAAATCAAATTATGTACATAATCATATAGTATGCAAAACTTGTAGGAATACATTTTGACAAAGTTACTTACAACTTTTTCTATGGTGTCACAACTAAACAGGCGATCTTGTGTTTTTCCCACTGCTTCACTTGGCACTCCCTGAGGTAAAAAATACATTAGATAGTTAAAATTATTTACTCACATCAATTAACTGCAAAACAGCACATAAAACTGAGGTAAGGTCATAGCCATGATGAAAACATAACTATGTAAATTACTAAACAATGGACTGAGACACTGAGAGTTAAATAAGGGAGTATGATTTATCTATGGTTAAATCAAGAAGCATTGGGTGTGATATAGAGAGAATTGAATTACCTGCCGCAGTACCATGCAGCCTTACAGCGAGAGCAGCGTCTGGCGGCCGGCTGACCACAGTTGGCACACCTGGGAGGCTCAGGCTCCACCAGGTCCAACGTCTGATACGCGGTGGCCACCCTGCAATGGAATGTTTAGCAATTCTAGGTGCTTTGGACTGTGCTTCTGGGGGTGTTATTTATCATTTGAAATGAATTGAGTTAAGTACTTAAAATTAAAAATGTGTCCTGACTTCCTGGTCATAAAGTTTGTGGATTAAACACCAAAAAGTAAATAAAAAATTACTGCCCATACAAAACTAACAGGCTTAACCTTACTTAGTAATTTAAGACAAAAGCATGTTTATTATCATGGTTGGTTTGCTTAGCCTTTCTCCTCTGATTTTACCTCAATTATGTTGGCTTCCCGAGTGAAAGTTTCAGAACTTTAGTCTCAACCCCCTTAAAGGCAGTTTCACACTGGCGTCCGCGGACGATAATTTCGTCCGCGGACGGATGAAATGATTCGGATGGATGCTACTGCCTTCACATTGCGAGCTACGTTTCAATCGTCCACTCATTCGGGCATGCGCATAGGGAAGTTGGCAATTCCTACTACAATCATAGATTAAACATACTTCCTCTTACAACTCAGTGGAGGTGTGCAAAATGTCTGAGCCTTCTGTCCCATGGTGTCAACCCGGATTTTCTGTTCTGTGGCTTGATTCAAGTAGTGATGATAGTGACGACGAGGTTGTACTTTTGTACTCATTATAAAAAAGGAGAAATTGGGTTCATCCGATTAACAGTAAGCGGCAGCAATTTGGTGAATCATTGTAATAATGCAAATAATCATAGTAATACAAATCATTGTAATAATGATTTACTGTATTCGTATTTATACAGTAATATTTATGTATTATTTATACAGTATTCGTATATATATACATGGTTATTGGTTAGGATACTTTATTCTCTTTGTAATCTCTTTGGAGTGTAGTCGCAATTTCCAACCAAATTTTATCTTTCTCTTGTTGATCTCTATGGTTCTATAGTTGTATCCCAGATAACTGGGTAGGCACGGACAGCCTCAATTAATTCAGCCATAATAAACAACAAGGGAGGACACAAAAAAAACAACTAGATGAACACTGACTGTAAACACAAACTACTAAACACTGTGATGCGAGTGACACATGCCTCGCTGAGAGCTACACGTGGTTTGGTGCTCTGTCTGCGCATGCGCGAGGGCGTGATCGTCCGCGGACGTTTTAGAAAAATCGCTCCCAGAGCGATTCCGCCAAATCGTCCACGGACGAATTTCTGCATCCGCGGATGGACGCTACGTTTCAATGGGCGGTGTGAACGGTCCCATCTGATAACATGGGCAGCGATTTATTTTCGCATCCGTCCGCGGACGAAGAAATCGTCCGCGGATGCCAGTGTGAAACCGCCTTTACAGTTCTAGTTTAGAAACTAAATACATTGACATTAGACACTGAAGTTTTGAGTATTCAATCTAATTTAGGATGATGGTACAGTACAGGAGCATAGTTGAATGAGCTGCTCACATAGTTAGGTATACAACACATGGACACACTCAGTTGTAACAACCTCATGAAACATAACCCTGTTAAAAGACACCGACTCACCCTTTTGCAATGTCTTGGATCTGAGAGATGTCAAGATTTTCCAGGAATCTTCCCAGTTTAGCTGCCAGCTTCTCCCAATTGCCACTGTGCTTCTGTAGAAGTTTCTCTCGATACTGAAAATTTTTTGTGATAAACATATTTCAAATGGTAAACAAAACAAATTCTAAAAGCTCTAGTTACAGTAGTACATAATACGTTTCTTTCTTTGTTCCGGATATTTATAGGTGTTGGCCTCTCCGTTTTCTCCTATCCATCCACATTTCAGTTTCATACTCCATCTAGATAACCCGTTGTTCATCATCTATACAACTTCCTCTCTGTCCCATTCCCCCAATCACCCTCCACTTTGTTCTACAATGAACTATCTCTTCTCATTTTTTCAAATCACCTTGACTCCTTGACCTAACTACCTTCCCACTGAAACTATCTTTAATCACCCAACTTCTGATTTCCATTCCTAAAACTCACTTCTTTATTACTAGAAATGAGGTTGAGTTGTCTAAAATGAGTATTTAAAGACATTCAAAGATCATACTTCCAGTAAATTTTGCTACCTGAGAGTACAGTTCCAGTATAAGAGGTCTGGACTGAGGTGGTGGCACCTGAGCTACAGACAGCTGACACAACCAATGCTTCAACTCTACCAAAGGAGACAGCTGGTCCAGCAGTTCGTCATGTAGGTAGCTGATCAGCTGGAACATGCAGTGCCGTTGAAGACAAACGTAGTAGTTAACTTAACAAACAATTTTTTACTGTGAAGAGTTAGATGTTTGAATCTATTGTAGTTTTTGCAAGCGCCTTGAACTTTAAGCAAGAATGGCAAAAAGTGCTGAGAAAAACAAAAAATGGAAGTAACAACTCTCTAAAACCACAAAAACACCTCTATTTGACTTATCTAATGTCTAAGTTCAAACTCGACTCATTGTGTCACAATACACTTTAGTGGTAGTGATAAAACAAAATAAATCGTCAGTAGAAACTCTCTCTATATTCTAATTGCGCTTCAGTCATAGTGCTTAAGCAACATTACTTATTCTGTCACTTTGTTAAGGAACCAAAATCGTTCAGTGAAAGCAACTGTAGAGTAACGTATAACCATTTACCAACTCTATTGACCTGACTATTTGAACCTTAATTACAATTACGAAAGTTTCTGGCTGTAGATATTACTTATCTCAACTACCAACATTTTATTAGAGTACATTTGTTGTTGTAGCCTGTAGTTTTTGATTTACGACTACAAAGGTAATCTTATAGAATTCAAGTTCTGGAAACTTTGATAGGAAATAAAACGTGTATGTATAGACATTTTTAGGATTCTTTGTGACGAAGCAGGCTTACCTGCATGGGAAAGAGTCCAAACTGGTACAGGATACACAAAAGCCTTGTGCCAGTTGGCTGAGTTTGGACTCATTCCCATGCAGTTGCTATCCTCACAAAAAATCTTTAGACCCTTTTGCTCTATGTTACATCAAAATTGCTTGTCAATATCTCTTACAAGCTGATGGTCTTGCACAGCAAAAGAATTGAGGACGATCACCTGATAATACAGTGGAAAATGGTAAAAGACCAATCTATTAGTTCGAAGGCATTATTCCAAGCATGACCAACCACTAGTTTATCAAAATTTGTCCGAGGTATTAACTGCAGCTTACCTTACACAGCTGATGTCTGCGGAAGTCGCTCATCTCGTAATACTGCAGAAACCTTTGATCCAGCAACACTTGTCTAAGGCATAACCATATTTGTCCCTCACTTTTGTTCAAAGGCTCGTCTTCTCCAGTCTCATAACGAGACTTCCAGTTTCCGTCTGCATTGTAGAACAGCATTATTAATTGGTTATAATAATTGAAATCGAATAAACTGACTTTTAACTTTATTGCACAAATAAACTTAATCTTTATATCCTTGGAATCAATGCTTGGCTGTTCAAAAGCTAATTTAATATTTTTAAAACTATTTTTTACATGAAGCTGTGAATATTTTGGCTAATTTACACAGTCTTGTTAAATACAGGGTTGCCACAGACATTAAAAGTCAGGATTTTTGGGTTTTGGTCAAGAAAATGTTTAAAAAAGTGTCATAAGACAGGAAAAAATAGGAAAAAGTCACAAAAGTTTGCAGTGGCACACGTCTAAATTTTCATTGCAGCTCAGATCAGAAAAAATTGATTGGATTGCGTACAATAGTTAAATTATTTTGACAGTAGGAGGCTTTTTATTACTGTACAGAACTTTCTGAATATTAATTACATGAGGCTTCTTTAATTGATATTCAAATTATTAATCAAATTAATATCAATTATTATTTCAAGTTACTTTTCTTAATATTTAAAAACATGATTGTTTAATTTCTTACCAAGCTTTGTTGTTAAAGCTATTTTATTCATGTTTTAAGTGCTAAGTTTAAAGTTTTTATTGTTACTTCTGATATTGTACTCACAATATTTTTATATGTTAATTTACTATTAATAATTTAGTAAAGTTAATGTAAGTTCCTTGTTTTTCATGACTATAGTGGCAGTTGTTTTAAATTTTTACGATTGTAAATTGTAACACATTGTTTATTTATTTTTTAAATAAAAAGGTGAGCGTAGGGCACCCATGGGGATGGAGGAGGTTGCATTAAAAAAATAACATAATTTTTCTTTATTTCAAACCCGGTTCCGAAGAATCAGGACAAATTCCTCAGACTGGTCAGGAAAAGTCACAAAAAATTGCCTCAAAAACTGTGTGGCAACCCTGAAAGGTGGTTTCAATTATCAATAATTTTTTTATATTCCCTCAATTTTTTATAAAAACCTGGACTGCCTGTCACCATAGACTACTGGCTTATGGGGTGAATGGCGATCTAAAAATAATGAAACAATGCGACAATCAGTGGCTGATATAGAATATTTTTTTTTGGGGGGGGGGCGAGATTAATTTAAGGTTAGGTTAAGTCATTTCAAGTAGACACGCGCTGAGATGATACTTTATCTCGGTTTTTCTGCGGTAATTTGTGCAAAATGTAACCTTTACTTTACTGAATCAACCCGAACTCACACAAAATATCACTGTCTGCCACGGTGATGACTTTGCGCATGATTCATGATAAATTAATCATATTATGGTACCTATTTTTTCATCATATCTATTATTTTGGGGGGAGGCCTAGGCCCCCTCGGCCCCCTTATATTTGCCCCTGACGACAATATAAGTCACAGGGGCTATTTTTTTGTTACTAAAGAGATTGTTCTCACACCTTCGTTACAGCAGAGTTTTAAGTTGTAAGCCTTCTTCAAAGACTGAAAGTGATATCCATTTAATCCATCTACATAATTTTTAAATGGTAAAAGTTCTAAAAAAGTCCATGTGTTAAAAAACTAATTATCCTCTTAACTTTTTTAATAAAATCTTTTGATGACTCTATTTCAGACATACCAACGAATTGATACCGCCCTCCGTCCAAGTCCGATGTGTACCATGGTGATAGTTCTAGGACTTTGCATAACAACATCGGAACATCATGATGATTGTAGAATCGAGAAGAAATGCCCAGAGGTAGTCTAAAGAAAAACAATCCCAACGTTGATAAGTTAGTTAGTCAATTATTAAAATTAATATTTATTTGTCACTAATTTATCTAAAGTAAAGTAAGTAAGGTGTTTGAGTCATACCATTGACTTTGAATAGTTTTATCACTCCTATCCATAGTCAAAGGTTGATAATTGATCAATGTGAATTACAACAGATCGACTTTAGTAAGAGGTTATGCCAAAGTAAAAGGAAAACTAGCCCATAAGGCACTAGCAGCTAAGAGGTTAAAGATGCATTTGCGAAGTATCAGAAGGGTTGCTAGTTTGATCCTAATGAAAATAATATTTGATGGTTCCAAACTGAACCCTGGTGTCCTTAATCATTGGGCTTTTAATGCATAATTCAGGCTAAATAATCTGCTGGCTTAATTAAGAAAAAAAACTATACTTAAGGCTGAACTTGTGTAGAACTTACTTCACTCTACACTTATCCTTCACTCAAATTTTGGTAAAAAAAAATTCATCCAGCAGCATCCCATTTCAATTGTTAGTGGTGAACAAGTTGTGACCTGTTACATTTACTTAATAAGTTAGAACACAACATCTTTGTATATTTATTGTAGATTGGATCTTGCTTGGCCATCAAAAGGTAAGATAAATATAAATATAAACTGTGCCTCAATGTGCTAAAACGAACTGGATAAATAATTGTATATACTAGTTGAGAACTATTGGGCTCTCACTTTCAAGAATGATACATTCTTAAAAAGACAATCTTGAAAACCAATTGACAACTCTATTCACTCACATTTCAAAAGCCTCTGCGATGTACCGCAGCACACAGACACTGCGCAGCCCGATGTTGTGCAGAATGGTAGCCTCATGGTGCCTCAGTTCTTCTGAAGAACTCAAGTCACCCAACTTGTCCTTTAGCACTCGAGGAACATCTCTAATCAACATGGTGAATAATTAAAACTTCTCACAATATCGTCAAAAAGCCAAATTATACCTCTATTTAAAGTATGGTTGTTGTTAAGAAATTTGAAGAACTATGATAGCAAGGATAGCAATTTTTCAGAATATTTAACCCATCTTCTGTAAGGCGTTTTAAGTTTCCACTGTTAAAGAAAACAACCAAGTTTTTTTCCCATAGTACCACTCCAACCAACAAACATCTTAAATATTTCAATATTTTCAATGTCATCCTTTTGAATATCAAAAAGAAAAGAAAAAAACACCATTTGAAAGTTAACAGGTGTCTCTCACTATGGTTTATTGTTAAGAACACATCTGATTTAGTTGAAAAGAATTATTTGCTTAAACAACCATAAATACAGAATATTTTCGCGACCAACCTAATCTGGGTGCTACAGACATATAGTTCGGAGAACACTGGTAGGGCCTATAGGAATTTCGATTCCTTTATTCACTATTGGAAACATTTTGTTGGTTTTAGTAAATCCTCCCTTATGCGAGAGAACATATTACCGTAGGTGACGTAGAAAGACCTACCCCCAGGACATTTACTTTTTAATTTTTATGTAAAATAGAAATTTGTTTAGTCTGCAGGTTTGCTGGGACGGGATTATTTGGTGAATATACGAATGTGAAATACAAGCTCCACATGTCCTAACCACATCTCAATCTTACATTTTCAATTAAGTGTAGGTGTTTACCTGTTAATAACTTGTAGAATGTTGTGCACACAATAGTCGAGCAGCTCCACAGCTGAGTCTTGCAGACTCTCAACACAGTCTGAGTGAAACGCCAACGACTCGAGCAACCCAAACGCTGTCGCTTCATGATACAGCTACATTGGAAAGGCATAACAGTTTTGATTAACATAAATGCAAGATGCTTTGTTACAGACTAGATTAGCTAAAACCTTTGAATTAAGAAAGAAAGACGAGGAGGTTGACTTTTTCCTATACCTTGGAAGCATAGTGTCATGATAGAAGGAGTTTACGTTTTTTTGAAACAATAATTCTGTAATAAAATATATACGTCTTTGTATATTTTGATAAACACAAAGAAACATAAATTTAATTAAAATCCTTTAGAAATGTGATTCTGATTGCGAGAAACAATTTAAAATGCCAAACAAAATAGTAATTAATTAGCTTAAAACTCCAAAGCACTAGACCTTGTCCAAGGGTGGTAAGAGTCACTAAGTGAAAGAATTGAGTTTCTAACTCTTTGTGTTTATTTAATCCTCTCTATATCCCTTAACACAGGTTTTCTATTTACAAATATACACAATTTTGATCCTGGTTCCGTAGTCCTCATACCAGGTAGTGGCTCCAGGCTCGTATTCAGGGTTTGGCGGAGGCAAGGGATCAGTGGTTGGATCAGTCCTAGCGTTTGTCCTTACTGGCCTGGTGGTATACGACAAGATATCCGTGTGAGGTCCCAGACCGGTGGCTCAGCACACCTATCCAGCAGGTGCTCATCACTTCCTAATGCCACTGGACCTATCCCCACCGAATGGTGCACAGTGATTGTAGGAGAGTATCGCATCCCCTCTATCGGAGCATCTTGCCCAATTTTTTCAACATTTTTCTGTCTTCATTATACTGTTGTCCCTTTTACATCCAAATTATTCAGACGGTCAAAATCACTTCTTTACAAGTTTACTCAATTTAGCCAGTAATTGCAAAGTTTTACCTTGAGTACTTACCACAACAAATACAGGGAAGACTTTTTCCTTTTCAATTTCAGCTTTGCAAAGTAGTGGGAAAATATTGAGCCTCCAAACAGACAAGCAGATTGCCTCATAGACTAAATCTTTTATCTGAAATTTCCAAAAAATTACTTTTCATCCTAAATTTTTAGTTAAGAATTTTTGTTTCAATAAAGAAAGGCAATGAATATCCTGATTACATGAATGAAGTTGGTTTTAAGTTTAGAGAGATATTTTCAGATTTGTGTTTCAAGCATAACAGGGGTGCCTTTGGTATGTTAAATTATTTTATTTTTTCATATTTATTATTCAACAAATAAATTTTAAATAATACATTTTACTAATTTTTTAAGGACTAAGGTATTATTTAGTAGGCTACATGAATAAAACCACATTTGTACACTTTAACAAACCTTTCCAGGAGCATGAACTAGAGGTGTTTTTTTAAATTTGAATAAATGTACCTAATTAATTATCTTAGTTGCATTAAAAAACTCATGAAGATTGTCAAATAAGACTTGTTACCAAAGTCCACTTCTTATCAAGGTTTTGCAATAACATGCAATTAAGGTAAATATAAAACCAAGGGTACGGTACGGTATTTGAAAATATACACTCGTTATCAAGTGCCACTTGCAATTGAGGTTCGACTGTATAGATGTTGTGCTTAATTGTTTTTTCTATTAGAAATTTTAGCAAATTTGTTAGAAATTGTCCTATTTCTTATTTATATTTGACTTATTATTAATGATACTAAATTTTCACAAGGAGTGCAAAGGAGTATGGTTGGATACAAACACACATTATAGATTTATAAATAACTAACCTTCCCATGCAGGAGAAAAGTTTCTTTTATTGTTTCATTGCTGTTGTTTATTGTTTCCAGCAAAGCCTCTTGATAGAGCATGTGAAGTCTCTTGTGGTTTTCAAACCAGCTGTAAACAAACATTTTGGTTTTGAAGCAATTCATGTAAAATATAAACTTTACACAAATACTGTACGGTAAGTAAAATCAAGTTGTCAAACCATCAAAAAAACTTTTTAAATAGGCCTAACATATCATTGTTTCCTCAACATCAGTCTAACTTCTAACCATCGTCATTTAAAACCTGTCACTCATTAAAAAATAGTAATCTTAATTTAAAAAAGAATAAGGTTGTGTTAGTTACAGCGTTTATAACTGAAAACTACCTACTGTACCAATTGGCATGACAATTTACAGGGATCTTCCTTGGTACTAGAATAACATAATAGCCTGTTTCCGTTTCAAAAACCCTTAAGGGAAGCGTCCTATGGCCCTTTGCAGTTTACAGTTAATCTTATGGAAGAATGTTTTATTTTGTTTACCATGCCATGTTTGTCATTTATTCTTGACTAGCTGTACCCGCGGGCTTTGCCCCGTTTAACTTCATAAGTATTCGCATGGCAAAATCACGTCCTGGTTGAAGTTCGTTCGCTACGCTCACTCACCTTTAGGTTGGAGCTCGTTCGCTGCGCTCACTTGCCTTCAGGTTAGCTCGTTCGCTACGCTAACTCGTCTCCAGGTTGAAGTTCGTTCGCTACGCTCACTCACCTTTTGGTTGCAAATTAGCTGTTGTCATAAATTAAAAAAAATAATAGTGCTGCACCCTGTTGGTAATCCTTGTAACTTTAATGCTATTGAACATCATAGAACAGAACCAACTTGTTTAATTGAAACAGCTGTTAAGAAATTCCTTTTAAATATGAAAAATCATAAGGTTAACATGGGAAACTCCAGAGCCACTGGGGCGGAGCCCGAAAGCCCGATCAGAATAAAAACTACTTAGTTTTCCTATTTAATGCCCAAAGAATCGGTGTACCGAATTTCAGCCTCCTAGGTAAATGGGAAGTGGGAGAATTAGTGATGAGTGAGTGAGTGAGTGAGTCAGTGAGGGCTTGGCCTTTTATATATTTAGATTAAATTAAATTAAGGAAACAGCTGTTGTAATGATAACCTAATTTTTAAAAACAAATCTATGCATAACAAATGAGAGCTATCAAATAGGTTTCTATTCCATTTGTTTTTTACGAATATTTGTTGTCAAATGTAACTGAAGGCATGCGAACGAGCTCATCTTGAAAATGAACGAGCATTTGACATAAAACCACATTAGGACAGGACGACGTCTGTCGGGCCAGCTAGTTGTTCAATAAGGTTAAACAACATGTTTTATTGTTTAACTACAGTACTATATGGAATTTACAACTATTTACAGCAACAACAACCCAGAATGCTGATTAACTGATGTTGGAAGTTACTATGATGTTGAAAATGGAATCCAAACAAAACCTTTAAATTTGACACATATGTAGGAGGAACAGCTACACACAAAATAGGGTACAAGGAGGATACACTCTATTTCATCCCAGTAAATTTGAAGACTTACTATGATTATGATGACTTAGTAAAATGTGAAGATAAATTAAGATTAGCAAGTGTTAGAAGTGTAGAATGAACTTGACAACAGCTTGGTTATATACAAGGACTAGTTAGTTGATTACTTTGATGAACCATGTAAGTTATCGAAAGCAAAAGATACTGAAAGGGTAATTAAGTGAGGAAGTAGGACCGGTATCATCAGTATAAGTTCTCCTTGGTTAAAACGGCTGTACTGTAGTTTCTGTCCTACATTTACTCACATATACTGCATGTTTGGTTAAGGTTATGTTTAGTTTAGAACAGTTTCATCAACTGGTAGTTAATGTCCTAATAGTAAATTCCTGTTGTTCAAAGGTTTATTGCGGACATTTTTCATCACGATGGTAAAAAACAATACACAACGTTTCGGGATCTAGAATCTGATCCCGTCCTCAGGTGAAAAAAACTTACCTAACACAATACAACTAAACTAAAAGAAAGAGGAGTAAATTCCTAATATAGTCCTAATAGTAAATGTAGGACAGAAACCAAGGTGCTTAACCGATAAAACTTAAGTTATACTACGGTGAAGGAAGCAACCCCCTTACTTTGAGAACTATAGGTTAATTTAATATTTTATTGCCTTGTCTCAGGTTTATATTACTGTATATTACAAAAATTTAATAACTTGAATTTTGGTAATAATTTTAGACATCGCACAAGAATAATTATAATATATAGAATAATAACAACACTAGAATAATTAAGCTACAATATATTTATAGATCAATTACTTCCACTTAGAAGGTTATTTCCTGATTTGGCATTTCATGCAAATAAGTTAACATTACATAAATATGTATAAAGCAAAAGAGGATTTGTTGAAATTTACGGTACTTACCTTAAACTTCCAACAGAATCTAATTGAGAGATGTTTAGGTTACTGACAAAAACTTCAATTTCAGACCTAGATAAAATTGTATTTTCCATCACAAATAAATTAAAATATAAGTAAAATTAAACTTAAACCTTATAAGAAAAGAAAATACACAAACACCAAGTTCTATAAGCAAAGATTATTGATTGTTTCAAAACAAACCAAACTAAATATTGAGCAGTGTAACAAGAAGAATAAGAATATGTAAACAACTTCTGTTTCCATGCAACAAAGTGGTAAGCATTCTGATTGGTTGATGTGGTTACAGAGTCACCATTGCAAAGGTTTTCATATTTCACATTATCTTACACACATCTTTCATCTAGTAATAAATTAGCATTGATTTGAGAGTAACAATCAGATATATTTTTTAATACTATACCTATGTTGTCTTTAATATTTCCTGACATAAATAGATCTCCGTTTTTATGAGTGAAGGTTGTATAACTATTCATTATCTTGATAATTATTCTCCAAAATACTTTAATAAATCCTACATTATAAATTTAACAAACACATAATTCTTCAAAACCTAAAAAAATACATTTTTCTCAGTTTCTACAAAATTTAGAAAATAAATTATTGTATTTTTTAAGACTCTGCGAGTGGGTTATGTATTTTGCCATTGCTGATATTGGAGATAACTTACATCATGGAGACCAGAAAAACTTTAACTTTACTATTAATCCTACTTAGAAAACTTGTTTTTAGAAGTTTCTCTTTGCTTTGTTGGAGGAAAAAAATAAGAATAAATCTCCCAACAATATGAATTTATGGTGGGATAAAAACCCCCACTTAATTTCAGACTAACTTTTCTGTTTCTTGATAAATTAATTTACTAATTGACTATTGGCACAACATTGGACCAAAAGTTGTTTTATCTCCTTAAAACCGGTTCACTTACAAAAATAAAACCAACCATCAAAACAAAACCAAAATCTTGTGTTAGCAAAAACTGTACTATTCAAAATACATCTTAGAGGTAAAATACATGGGTAAAATATAATCTCACTAATGTAACTAATAATTACATACTAAATTCAAGTATAAATTATTTTCACTTGGGATATAAGTACCGGTAATAAGTATATATAAATGGAATTGGCCAATTTATTTTTCTTCAAGAACTTGTATGGAAATTTTAACTTGATCAATCATAAAGTGTTTTTATCTGTATTTTTTTCCCGCCAGACCTCTTTAACCGGTTCAGGAGATTTTGTCTTTGTTCATTGTCCATATTGTCTTCCTTTTCTTTGCTCAAACAAATAGCTAGCCATTTAAGAGGGTTCAGTTTTTTAAACTCTTTCTGATTTTCTAATCTTTCTTGTTTACTTTTCCTCTTAACTCTAGTGTTTTCAATACGATTGGCAGGAATACCTCTATTTCTCAGTTCTAGTTGAATCATTGAGTCTTGTAGTTTCTCTGCTTTTTGCCTATCAGAGTGCCGCTTGAGGTAGTTTGTTAAAATCACAGTACTACAACAAATCACAATAAAACCAACTAGTCCCAGACCAATTAACGAATTTAATACCTTTCTTTCCCCGAAAATATTAAATTTATCTCCTATAAAAATGTTGTCAAACATAATATTCAAAACAGAATTCTTTCTGACTCCTAGTCTAAACCATGTGGTTATCCAAGTAAGATTGTATTTAGCTTGATGGACTACACACTCCCACTCCCCTTGATGTTGGAAAGAGACGGAATGAAGAAGATCTATATCCGTCAGACTGTACCAATGAGCTGCTGGATCTTGATACAGTTTACCATTCAGAGTCCAAAACTGTGTAAGATCCGAGAACAGAAATGTCAAAGGTGCAATTTCACAATGAAGTACAATGGTGCTCCTCTCCCTTGTCCATCTACTCGTAAGATTTGACACCACTGTAACCGATGTCAACTGAATGGCTGTTTTAATACCCTTTCGATCTTCTAAACCACAAATGTAAATACCACTGTCATGCAAACTAATACTAGATTTTTTCACAAGAAATTCATCAACAGAGACATTACCGGCTTTCTTTGGTTCGTACAAGAGTACACCATCTTTTGTCCACTCCACTTTAGTTTTTGGGGAGACATCTTTCAACTCAGTTACAATGTGTGGATTGCAAGATACTGTTAAGTCCTCTCCCACTTGTTTGCGTATGCTGTAAGCCTGTTTTTCCATGAGGGTCGCTATAGTTTTGTACATTGCAGGAGGTACGTCCCCACATTTGAAGTCGTTGCACACACCTTCCATCACATCGGAGCCGTTACAAGGCTGTCCGAGTAGGTTGGGCTTGGGGTTATCACACTTACGTTTGCGTTTCCCATGTCCGCCACCACAAGTAACACTACACTCCCATTGTCCCCACTCAGACCATTCTCCATTTACAGGGGCTGCATCAATGTTCGGCGGCTCACAATTAGCACTCCATTTAAGAAGCCCGGTGGATACAGATAAGGAGAAATAGTAAAATAATAAAATCTTTTTGGAACTGAACTCAAAAACTACTGTGTTTTCCAAAGTCAGTGTCAGTTTGTCTTCTCTCAACTCCAGTGTTAGGTTTGTCCAAGTGTGGTTTTTGAAAAGTTCTTTCTCCCTTCGCATTTCACTTAGCACAGAATGCTTATCTTTCAGTACAATCAGACCAAAGTCACTAACTTCTATCAATAGTCTGTTTTTCACATCGTCGATTAATCTGTGGAGAATTACTATAAAAGTTCCAACACCCCTGATAAATAATGTTAGGGAATCAAAATTTCCAAGGTCAGTATCCGTTTTCCACCAATTAAGGGGATACACATTTTCCAGCAAGCCTGGTTCACTAATGTGTGTATGACACTCTTCACACAATGTGTACAATCCAATTGGATATGTATTGCCAAAAGCAAAATAAGAGAGATATCTGGGCAAAAACGGTTCAATTTTTTCACTGTAAGAATATTTCCATGAAAAAAATGGTGTCTGTGCATTTTCATAACTAAGACCGACTTCTCCAAATCCTAGGACCAGAACAAAACCTGCCCAATGTCCCGAAGGAACTATATGATTTACCGTTTTCTGCTTCACCACTGTTTCTTTGTTATCTGTAGTTTTATGGTACAGAATAATCTTGTCGTTGCTCTCTCCTCCAAGGTCGATTCTCCAATGGTTGTCTTTATTAGCAGAACGGACCACAATCTGTAGACCTTCAGATTTCTTTGGATCCCAAGACTTAACTTTGAAAGCAAAACCGAGTGTCCTCCATACAGGTAGTACGTAAATGCTCTGTAGTGGCATGTTTCCTCGGACTATTATGGTGCAAGCGACCGGTTGGTCACAGTCTGGGACATGGCACAGGTCTGTATCCACTCCAGAGTCAGTGGTGAAGCACCAGAGACCTGCTGGGTCATGTGACGGGTTACGACACAAGTTGTTGGCATCATTCAGTGACAACTCTGGGAACATCTCTGCGTACAATAGAGACTGAGGTATCTCATGAGGAGACCTGGCTGACCACCGTTGACAGCTTCTGTTACTGATGGTGGTATTCAGTGAGCCAATATAATCATTTCCTGTACCAGCCATTTTACACTCTTTGGAACGACATTTGCGAGGACGGCAAAACTCTTTTTTGACTTTGTATCCGGTGTCTGACAAATCTACTGCAAAACAAAATGGCCCTTCTGGTGATACTGTTGGATTCCGACAGTAGTTTTTAGCTTCTTTGGCTGAGCCATCTACAAAACTATCATCATTAAACTTACGCACAGATCCAGAACCAGTAGGATCGAGCCAGGGGAGACAAGTTAGTCCTGATGAAGTGGTCGATTGATGGCCTTTGAACTCTTTTTCACTTTCTGTCATAACACATTCGGGTAATTCTGCAAGGATTTTACGATCTTGCACACGAGGACTACAGTTAAGTGTCCAATATATAGTGGATTGTCTTGAACCAATAGAAAACCATTTTAAAAGTTCAAATTTTATATGTTCCGCATCTATAATATCCACTGTTCTGAAATTGTTTATCCAAGTAAGTTTCATACGAGTTCCGTCAATGAGTAAATGGAATTCCCTCCACTCCCAATTTGAGATTAAATTCTCTATTTTTATCTCGCTCAAAATTTTCCTCTCTTTTCCATATGCTTCTCCTATTGTCAGAGTGGTGAGATTGTTTCGCTTTCTATTTAACAAAGTCAGCTGAACACTAGGATATTGTAGCATTGCTCCCATTTTCAACTCGATGATTGCCGTATGGTACCCTCTAACAAAAACCCTGAGCTCATAACCCGTAGAGGTTTTAGAAAGTGGCCATCTTCTATCAAAGTCTCCATGTGTTGTTACAATCTTTTCTTCACAAGATTCGGAAGAACAGTATGGAAAGTTCCACAAAGCGTGTGACCCTTTGATACTAAAATATTGAAAATCACCTTTGAACTTGTCTTTCTCAAAGCCTGTGTAGTCCTTGGTGAAAACAGACATAGTTTTCCCTTTAATCTTTAGTGTGACAAATCCACCCGTCCAAGCAAGTTCTAGATCCTGCCATCGAGTGCCTCTAAGCAACTCTGACTCAATGTTCCAATCCGCTTCTTCCCCTTCTCCAGGCGTAATTCCTGACTTGTAAGTAGAGATGACGATTTCAATCCCATTCTTCCAAGATTTCAGCGATGTACCACTCAGTGGAACAGGAAGATCAACCAAAGCTATCACCAATTCTGCACTTTTCCATTCTTCAGGTTTCCACAACTTGACTGAAAAATCAATAGACGTCGTATTCGCTGGAATCCGAGAGAAAACGGTATGATAACGACTATACCCCGAGGAAACAAGGGTGGTTGTCGACATACAGGGTTTTGGGTCACAAAATGGAATCCCGCAGTAAGCTTTCTCGTAGGAAGCAGCACCAGCACTGACAAAGCACCACGGTCCACCGGGATCTGAGTTGGGGTTGCGACATCTGTTTTCTGCTTGCTTACGAGTCTTGTCGGGAAATAATGAATCAAACATTATATCTTTGAACTGTACTGCTGAGACGTCGATCCAGTGTAGACATTCTCGAGAGCCGGAGAAGTGAGTTAGTCCAGCGTACTCTACGCCGGGTCCGGTGAGTCGACATTCTGTCTTGACACAGAGTGGCACTCCACACTCCTCCTGTGTGATGCTGGAGTCCATCGTGTAACACCAGGGAGTGGGCTTCAGTCGCTGAGGGTTACGACAGTAGTTGCGAGCTTTCTTCTTGCTTCCGTCAGGAAAGGCAGAGTCTGTTATTTCTTCTGCAACCTTAAAATAAAGATTTATTTTCGTATTTTTAAAAGATGGCTTAAAAAGTGCAATGAAAAATTGGTTATTTTTTAAAGACATTCGAGTCTATATTTTTCCCCTACAGAGAGAAAGAAGTAGACATCCTTAAAATAAAGATTTATTTTCATATTTTAAAAAAATGGCTTGGAAAGTACAATGAAAAATTGGTTATTTTTCAAGACACTCAAGTCTATATTTTTCCCTACATAGAAAAGTAGACATCCTTAAAATAAGGATTTATTTTTATATTTTTAAAAGATGGCTTGGAAAGTAGGTACAATTACAAATTTGATATTTTTCAAGACATTCGAGTCAATATTTTTTTCCCTTCTTAGAGAAGTAGACATCCTTGTTAAGCTAAAGCACAATTTAGTGTGAAGATGATTGAAATTGGATTGACCTATCGACAGGAATGTGCTGCTGTCTAATGATATCATATACACTGACTTTTCAGCTAAACCAGACCGAATGGACAACAAACTGGAAACTGTGTCGTATCAATTACGATATCAAAACAAAGAGAGAAATTAAGAGTTTTGAAAATTTGGTTACAGCTGTTCTATATATATGGGATGTCTAGTTTAGTATACAGAGTTAGAGTATAGGTATTATAGTTCGGCCGCTTAGAAAGCGACCTCCTCCAGCATTGGTTTAGCATTAGCGTGCAGGTCGTTTTCTAAGCGGCCGAACTATAGATACTCCATCAAATAGAAATACAATACTTAATAGCTTATTCCCTATATGGGAAATTCGCTAACAACTCTGTTTTTGATCTCTTTTGTTGGAGAGCATAAAATCACGGAATTTGTCAACTCAACAATTTTCATAACCTCTGTCTGTAGCATATATTACAGTATTTAAATACTTCCCTTATCCTAACCAAGTTCTATAAGACTGTCACAGTTCACAGTTAGGTTCTAAGCATTAATCATGCCAATATCTTGGTCTGTACAAAACCAAGTAAGATTTTTAATATTGTATTACTGTAATACAGCTATCAAACCTTTTGTTTTAAAATCACCCTAAGTATTGCAAATCACTGGTGCAGTCACAGTATTATCAGAAACACTGCTGGATATATAATTAATGCTCTAGAAAATAAAAACACATCTTAGTAAGAAACCAACTTTTCTCAAGACTTGTTTACCTTGTGATTTATTTTTTTATTTTTTACCTTGTGTATGGGATGAGTTGGGTCCCACTGTTGACACAAGAGCCCAGATTTTGTTTCCGCAACATCCCCCTCATACTCAACACCACTGTGGGTCACTCTACACTTCTTCAAAATGTCTACTTTCTTTCTTCTGAACTTGCTAAACAATTTCTCCTTGATGTTAAAAGATGAAATCATACTTAAGTTTGCTACAGTGCAAAATACCATTAGTACGATCAGTCTCATTTTATTTGCAATTGCATGAATCAAGTATGGCTACACTGATGGTTTGATCAGTGTAGGTAGGAGTACCTATGCAGTCTATTGATTTTTCACTTTTTGTAATAATGTAGTCAAGAAGAGTGAATTTTCCCTCAAATATATTTTTTAACATAGCATTTTTATTTTGAGTAGCCTCTTCACTTTAAATGTTGTATGTCATATGAAACTTCACTTAAAAAGAAAAAAAGTTTTTCAAAATATTGACCTAAAACAAACATCTTCTAGGTTATGTTCACTAAATATACAGCTGATAGTCAATATCAAAGTAAAAAGTTGAATGATTGACAAGTCAAATTAATATTATATAATATACAATTTGCAATTTCAATGTTTTTCTATACTTTAATACTTTTCATTGAAATTGCGACCATATACAAAAACCACCATAATAATAATTGTGAGTTTGTGTATAAAAGAAAGCTTGTAGATTGCAAATTAAGAGTTAAATACATTTTCTGTAAAATTTCCACCGTAATATATTAAAGTGGAGTTTTTGCTGGTGAAAAAAAGAGTAGACTAAATTTGGTTATAAAAAGGTATTTAGTTTTGATATCACCTCCATCAAATTCTTCCAACAATGAATTAAACAAATACAAACTAAATTTAGGTGAGGGGAATAAAGCTTGCTCGTTTAATATAAAATAATTGCATTTTATTATTATAAACGTCCCTCCACACAATGAATATATAACTACTCTATGGAATACACATTACCAAATTAAATATAAATTAAAATTGCATTATCAGAAATGTGATTTTTGGATAGCTGGATAGAATACACATGCATAGTTCCAATTAAAAAATATGTATGAACTTAGATTTAATGATAATTTTAAAGATAAGGATTCGCTACATAACCAAAATGTGAACATTATGTAACATTGAGGTACGGTACTAAGGATTTTGTAAAGAATAAAACAGATTAGATAGACGAAAAGAGAAGACTAACAAAATCTTGAGTACAAACACAATTTATATTACAGATGGACGTGTATTAAGGCACTGGTTTGAATTTCAACAAGTTATTAGCTATTTTTACAGCACAAAATAAAAATGTTTTACAACACCAATGGTAAAGCACATTATACATCCATATCAATGTAACCATAAATAAGTAGCATGTTTATTTTTAAAAGAGTTGAACATAGAGATGAATATGATAAAATGTTTTTAGAGTTAAAACTTGTGGTAAACTAATTTAAAAGGTATATAGACTACATTATTTATAGCTATGATCACAACCACAAATAAAGGATTCAAAGCATCCAAATAGTAGTTCAAATACCCCTGCCGCAGCAAACCCAAATTTCTAATTACCCGGCTGGATTTCTACTATACTATTCCCTAAAAATTGTCAGATTTATTTCCTATTTAACATTCATTTTAGTGAGTACTTAGATTTGCTGCTACGGGGAAGATATTGAGGGGTGCTTTTTATTGAAATGTTGATAGCTTAGTATGAAATAAACAAAATTGCCAAATTTGATTAAAATATATCCATAAACAAGCAAACTACAACAGTTTATTTATTCTCCATAAGAATAACATGGGAATTTTAAATTTAATTTTTGTAAGTTATCTACGTAACCGTTTGGCATACAACAACGCTTCAATATATAAAATTATTTCTTTTTTTAAGCTCTACAAAATAGTTTAAAGAGAAATTATGAAATTTTGTGTTTTTTGGGTAAAAAATGGGAAAAATCAATTTTTACCCCATAAAACCCCGTTCCCAATGTCCGATTATGCTGGTGCGCGAACTCGTTTGAATAAACATAGGTTTACTCGTTTGTACCAAATTTCATCAAAATCGGATCATTTTTGCTCGAGTTATCGCGCTAACGGACATACATATATATATATATATATGAATTTGAACGGATGGTGTTTTTGGCCTATGGGGACTTCAAAAAGAAAAACTTAAACCTCAATATTTATACTTCATTTTTTAACATTTGTAAGACTCTTATCAATACATCAATAAAATAATACTAATAAGTAAAAAAGACTAATTTTTCTTTAATGCCTTGTTAAAAATTTTCATGTATAGGTATTCTATGTATTCGCAGTAGCCTATAGTTATTTTAAAGTAAAAAAAAAACCTTTTTAATTATACAGAAAATATGTTTTATTTTAAGGCAAAAAATTTTATTTGAGAAAAAAAGTAAAGCCTTCAGAAATTACAATATATATGTAGGCCTATATATACAATCACAAACTTATCAAATTATTCTAAAGCACCTTTTCAGAGAAATTCATCCCCTAGTACAATAAAATTATAACTAAGAAGACAAAACACGAGGTATACCTAATAACTTAACAAATAAATAAATATAAATATGCTTATTACTATCAAAACCTTGCATTCTGATGTCATATGTGAATATTAATTTTTTTAATTGTATTGTAAATATGCATTGCCTCCTCTAATACAAGCCCACAGTGAGACAAAGGTGGCAATACCGCATTCCCGGCCTACTGAAACAGCTGTAGTTTTATTCATAATGCAGAAACTGTACAATGTTTATGTTTACACATTTTGTTATTACTATGATCACTGTGGCAATAAGCCGGTCGTAGCGACGTTACCACACACTAATGTCCCGCCACAGCCTTGTATTACAGGAGGCTATCAAATATGTCTTCAGCAGGCATATTTACCGTGTATGAATACCAAGATCAACTACTGAATAAAAACACATAAAAATTCTTCACCACACATATTGTTAACTATATAACTCAATAAATTAAGACAGTAAGAAGAAAATCTAGTACTTAAGTTAGGTGTTTTTCATTTTTGTTCAATTTTCCTTGTTCTGATTTCCTGTGTTGCTATGTCTATGATTCGCTCTTATATTAAATCTACAAATGAAAAAAATATGCTTTAAACTGGGATTGATATATAAGTGTTTAGATAAATCTAGCAAAAAAAGGATTTGACCTCTTTAATACCAACTTGAAACAAAACTATGAAGCAGTTGGAAAATAAAGGCTTTGATTTGATTAATCTATCAAATATGTAATCATACAACAAAAAATAAATAGAAAGCTATATTAGATTACACGTTCTACACTAATACGTCTGTTACTTAAGTAAACAGCAAACAAGACAAAATCAAACTACATTGTTGTTGACATAAGTATATTCTTAAAACAGAATTTCAAAGATGGAAAGTCAATACAATAAATTAGGAACTGAGAAATACGTTTTTCGCACATTGAGAGCAATAAAGCTTGTTCTTCAGCATAGAGCTGATACAAACAAAAGGATAGAGGTATAATAGTTTGTTTATTAACTAAAATAAATATTATACTCTGTGACAGAATATTAAAACTAAATATACATAAATGCTAATACTACAAAAGCCAACATTTTATAAAAATCACCCATAACAATAAATATTGATTTAAACTTTGACTCAAATGTTTAACAATCACTTCACAGTTTACACCACATTATTCCAAGCACCGTTTGTAGTCGCGAACAAAATTTAAATAAGAAAAACGATCAACTTGCATCGTTAAATTCTATTGTGATGAAAAAAGCCAAAAAACTAATATCAACATGAATAAAAGTGAAAAATTATATAGCTTACAATAGCATTACAATACTTTCACTTTCTGTATAAAAATACATTCACAAACAAAGTCAAACTAGCGCTATACTAAATTCAAACCCTGAATTTGAGGAGAAGATTTCAATTTGAGATTTGATTGTTTGGATTCAAGAATCAAAACTCGAATCTCAAATTTAGTTACACCCGTTGTTCTGGTAAAATTTGTAATTAATTTTCATAACAACATTTTTTTACACCAGTGTCCAGCTAATCCAAACTAATAGGGACTGGACTTAGTTGGGATTATTAAGTTTTTCATATAACTGGAAACTCAGTACTGTAAAATATATATTTATACAACTGAAAATGGCCATATTTTGCTCCCATGATCTCAATAATACCTTGATCATTGTCTGCAATTACAGTGATCGTCTTGATACAGTGATCGTCTTGATACTGTGATCGTCTTCTGCGATCACAAAAATACGCCTTAAATTTACAGGCCTTACATCAGACATCAAAATACTTCCCGGTTATCCCGGTTGGCTGAGGATTGAAGCTCTGGGTGTACCACAATTTTAATACTAGTGTATTCAAGTATTTAATTTCAGAGTTTTTTTGACAAGGCCAATGGGGTTATAACACGTGTTATAAGTTAGGCCAACACACATTGGTTCACCAACTTATCGAGTATAGGCACGTGAAACATTTTTAAACTTCACAAAATCAATGTAAATAACCATTCCACACTGTCATTTCATTGAATGAAATAGAAAATTCCCTTGTTAACAAATTTAAAATTTGGATTAAATTACATCTATGTTCAGTTTTTTCATGTAGGCCTACATTAATGTCATTTTTTTATAAGGAACTAGACGTAATACTGGGTGAAAGAAATTGGTGTACTACGAATAAAGTTAGCAGTATTCTTAAGACTAACACAGTAGAGAGTCGACTATCCAAATTAACTGGGGATTGGGGGTGTTCGGATTGCTGATTCGATTCCTAGGTAATTCGTCATTGATAAGCAAAGATTAGGTATAATATTTGAACTTCATTGAAAAAAATTGAATTTATTGGTACAGGTATTTTTTACTGGTTCATTGCCATGTCTGACCTAAACTCCCTCTTTGATTGTTGACCACAGACATGAATATTGTGATACCTATTATTGTCGAACACCGGTCAACATTTCAAATCCATATTCTCAAGCTTAACTTGATCAGAGCACCTTTTTTGACCTGCGCCAATACAAAAAAATTATCAGAAACACTTTTTTGTCCCACCTTTGAATCATAGAATTTTTGCTCTCATCCAAAACTGTTTTGCATATGACTTCAGGTTAGGCCTAGATGGTAGCAGGATTATCATCCACTTATATTATATTTTATGCTCCAGCCGCTGCTCGCTTAACTATAGTCGGGACCACGTAAGTTTGCAGTTGGTGGCAGCCAATCACAAGACAAGGCTGGTGGGACGTTGCCACATCGCCCGTTGACAACACTAATCAAAATATACTAAGCAATATATTAAAATCAGCTGGTATTAACAGATTTGGCAACACCGCACGGTTCTCATTGGTTCATTCAAAACCATATGGTAAATAGGCTCCTCCCTCAACTGCAAACTTACGTGGTCCCGACAATAGTGATTAATATCTGATAAAAATGAAAAAAGTAATTAACATCCCATTAAATTTTTTTTCCTACAGTGGATTGCATTTTTTTTAAGACCCTAAATAGGATAATCAACGCTCTACTGTGGTTAGGGGTTTGATAAATTTAGCTCAGCTTTTATATTTCAAAGCTAACAAAGTCAATATTGTTATTGAAACTCTAAATATTCTAGGCTATCATAGTCTTTGAAATATATACTAAAATGGTTACTCAGCATATAAATATATATATTTATAACATTTAAGTTTAAAAAGCCTTATTCCATTTAAGTTCATAATGTTAAGTAGATGAATAATTTTGTAAATATTAAAAACAATAACAGACTGCAAACTGTATCTATTTATTACAAAATAAATTGTGTAAGGTTTAAAGAGACTTTTACCAGAACTTAAAGTTTTACTGACATTTACACCGATACATGATTTGTTCTAAAAGTGATTTTTGTTAATCTGTAATAAATTCTTAGCTTAGTCAAATGGTGGCATCTTATTAACAATAGTTTTAGTCAGTTAAGTTAGGTCTTGTTACGAAGGCACTATTTGTACTTATTACAGTACAGTACTGTTAATTTTTTTATAAATGGTGATAGAAATCAATAACTTGACTGAAAGTTTATCAAAGTGACTTAAGTTTTCACCTTTTAATGTAAAGGTAGATAATGTAATCCTGAGAATCAGTTGTCATTTGTTATCAGGCTGTTAATGAGTGATATTACCTATCAACATAAGATAGCAAGAGTTTTTTGTCATAATGTATACATGTCATCAAATATCAACCAATATATCTTTTATCATAATTTGTTTAAAAAATTCATAAAGTAGCCTACATCTTATTCAAGCCTAAATGTTTTAAGTATAAATTACATTGCATTTTATGCAGATTAAAGCTGATTTAATTACATACACATAAGTAATACTGGTCTATGTTTATAACATACAATAACTGGATTTTATGTTTTCTCCTTGCAAGATAGAAAATAGGGCTAGGCCCAGTGGCGGATCTCCAAATTTTGTTTATTTCCTGTGGTCGTGTGGACATTGTCATTGTCTCTCGTGGTCACGGCAAAACCCTGAATAACTCCCGCAGTAACGGAACATCACCATCATCTTTGAAGATCGCGGCAAAATTTTGACATTACATGTAGTAAAAAAATATTTGCCCGAGGTGGGGACGGTCGCCCCCTTCGCCCCCCCTCTGGATCCGCCACTGGCTAGGCCTCTATCAAAATGAAGATAAAAATGGATTTTTAGACAATACTGCAGCTCTTTTATCAAACCATAATGATATAACATCAAAAATTATGATACTTGTGAATAATGAATCAATAGTAGGCACAAAAATCACACATTCAATTTGTTTCTCAAAAGGCAAGTTTAACTTCATTATCATTAAAAAATAAATATTAGGCTAAACATTTTTGGGAAGGGAGATCAGTAGTAGTAGTGTACTACTGTAAAAAAACTTAGAGCTAAAATTGTTTTAAATAAATAAATATGTATAAACCACAATAGTATATGATAAAAATAAAATCTGCTCCATATACTTCTAGTTTGTCATGATAAGTCTGTAAATTATAAATACTTACTTAATATTAAACTTACTGTAAGGCCTCTTTTTACTTCCACATGTTTACCAACAAGGACTTTCAAGTAGTGACTTGTGCAATGAAATGGATTAATTTACATGGCTCTCGCCATGAGTGTGTTTTTCTTAGTATAAAAATGTTAAACTTTTACTACGAAGGAAAAACCTCAAAAGCTTAGCTATTCTATCTCCCACCCTTAGTTAAGATTCCAGCTTCAATGCCGATGTATGCATCGTGTTTATGTCAACTGATGAGAGAGGGTCATTCGTTTCCATTTTCGAAGATTTTGTGTCAACATTTTGAGATGACTCTTCGTTGCAGTCAGTATCGACATCAGATGCTTCGTTTTGTTCCTCATTTTCTACTTGAGAATCAGTTTCATCATTTTGCACGCCGTTCTCAACTTCTTCCATCGTAATAGTGAGCTCTTCTCGTCCGTTGCACACTCCGTTCGGTTTACTGTTGGGTATATTGTTATTCGTCACAGACACCAAGCTTATCTCAAGACTCTGTACTTTAGCTGTACGAGGAGTTTCATGGATATTGATCGGTTGAGCAGACTTGACCGGAGATCCGAGTACTTTTCTGATTTCCACAGTTTTCGACTCGTTTTCCATGTCCTCGTCCTCTTGTACAGATCCGCTCTCCGAAGAGTCAACACTTGAGGCTTTCTCATCCAACAGAGACGGATCGCAGCCCTCGCCTTGGTGCATTCTCTTCACATGCCTCAACAGAGAAGACTTCTGCGTAAAGTCTATTCCACACAGTGTGCAGCTGAGTCTCTCTCCTGTCTGCGTGTGTGTCGCCATGTGTGCCTTGTATGAGTTCTTGTCTGGGAAGCCGGCACCACACACCTTACACAGGTGCTTCTCCAGTGCTAGAGTAGGGTCGTGGTTTGCATGACTCGACTGTTGATGCACGTCTAGACTCTCTTGACTCTTGAATCCCTTGTTGCAAATGTCGCACTGGAACTGCCGTGGCATGCTGTGTGTCACTGTGTGCCGAAGTAGGTTTGTCTCGTCTCTAAATATCTTGTCACAGTGAGGACAAGGATATGTCTTGGCTTCTGCGTGCACTCTCATGTGTCTCTCTAGATTAGCGAGTCGGTTGAAAGACTTTCCGCACTCCTTACACTGGCAATACTCCTCCTCCGAATGGCTCTTCAGATGCAACGCGAGACTGCAGTTGCGATAGAACTTTCTTCCGCAGATTTTACACTCGCACGTCTTCTCTACTGAATGAGTTGCGACAGAGTGTTGCCAGAGAGCGCCCCTGTTGGAGTAAACATTTGGACAATGTTCGCAGGGATAACTAAACTTATTTATATCTTGCTTTTTTACTCTGTCTGGCTTTGTTTTTTCTACCTTGGCTACCGAAATGGGGAATATACTGACAGAGGCTGCCTCTTCAGTTTCCCCGTCTGATTCATGGTCGGAGTAGACAGCTTCTACGCCTGACAGAAGATCTTGTATATCCATCCTCTCTTCCAGCCATTCGGATCTGTGCAGCAACTGAAATGCAAAATATTTTAAAATACCAGTAGGGCCAGTAGGCCTGTTATTCATTCAACAATTTAACTGTATCTGTTTCCACTATACAATTAAATGAATTACATGGTTATGCTAATAAATTCCCCTTACTGGTACTTTAAGTTTCAGTTATAATGTAAAACCCAATTGACCTCTACGCAAACAATGTGATCTGCAGGATGAGACAGCAAATCTTCTGCTCTTAGACTGTGAACAGCAAGCGACAGAAAGGGTTGACTCCTCTGGTAAGTTGAAAAAAGGTCAGACAATTCTTTAGGGAAGAGGATCTGTTAGTTTATTAGGCTTGTAGATATTGGGTTAAGTTTCTAGCAGTAGGAGAGTGTAAAAAGCCCAAGTTGCAAAAGCAAATCAGACTGGTCAACTCTAATGATGATGATGAAGCCTCTATTGTATAAAAGAAACAAACAGTAGGCCTAACACTGAAGCTATTGAAATTAAAAACCTTTATTGTAGTGTCACTAAATATGGAAATGAATTTTTATGCCTGCGAACTAATATTATTACAGTTTATTGTGGAGGACTAACTTGGACTATTATGTTTTACACAACTTTCCACTCTTATTGCACTTTTATTCCATACTCTACATGTTGCAACTTTTAGAAAAAAATAAGAGGGGCTGATTAAAATTTTTAAGAAACCCCTTCTATGATGACTCCTAAAGAAAGTGGTGATGATATGAAACTTTATTACAGTTAAGAACATTTCCTTAAGTCCACAAATCAAGTTGACCAACCTGTGGAGGAGGAGGTAAAAACTGCTGTATTGCAGGATTGATCCTGACAGGAACAAGAGGAGGAGGCTCAGGTCTGGTGAACACCTGCAACCATAACATTCTATTAGAGAAAGAAGTGATAGATTTCTATAAACCATCGACAATCAACTGTCCAGTATCTACTGGTGGAAGCTTAGAAATCTAAACTAGCCTATTTAGAATTCTAGAAAAGTTAAATTAACTATCTGGTATATTTAAACTGTTCTTTTAAGCTCAACATGATCTGTGTGTTGTTGGCCTTTCTGTTTTGCATTCAAAAAATTGGTGAGTCGGTGGCTCAGTCGGAAGCGTCACGGACTTCGGTCCCAAGCCAGCGATGTCGTGGGATTGGATCCTGGTCACTGCCGAAAGCATTTTATCAGTACAGTTCACCTTTGTACTGTACAGACTCACCCCTTGCTTTGCTGGATACGTTCCACGCACAGATCTGTAGTCTATGTGGACGGGATAATGCAAGGTTAAAAGAGGCCGCCAACCTCTTTTTGAATAAAAAAAGCAATTTTGGCTCATGTAAGGCAAGAGTATGATTGCTCATTACTTCACCAATTTTATATCCAAGAATACCGTAAGAAGTATATGACCAAATAATAAGGTATAAAAAAATGTTACTAATAACACTAGGTACTGTAGGGTACAGTTAGGCAGTGGTTGACTTTAAGAAATCAAGTTGACTGTTCTGAAATATATTGAGAGCTACAACCCCTCTCCTACGTCCCCCCTCCCTTAGGAAAATTGTAGGATCGCACAAAAAGAAAACAGTAAAACAATAATTAGCATTGAATATTCCATTGGATTTTTTTTTAGAAATTATTGTAACTTTTAGAAATTTGTACTTGAAACATGACGGATATGGCGATAGTGTAGTTAAGGTGAACTTGTTAACAAAATAAATTACCGCAGGTAAATTATCAGTGGGAAATATTCTCTGTTCTATTGTGAGGTAAAAACTACTATCATCATATATATTCTTTTCTGTTCACAGTTTCAAATTTAGGCCTATCGATAGAAAAATGGGAATAACTTACCGGTGTCACTTTTGCATCGAAGCACGGTTTTCTAATTTTTTCACTTCTGTAAACAACATTGTATATTAATAATTGTAAAAGAATTACCTATTACACAATTACCTGTTACATTGTCTCAACTATATTGAAATGTTGATTATAATTTAAATAATAAATAGGCCTTATCACTGTGACTCACAGTATTTTCAAATTAATGTCCACATTAGAGGAGGATTTGGAATTCATATCCACATCCAATTCCACATTGCCTGTGGACCACAGAGAAGCCCATAAGCCTTTTTCAAATGCCAGTTTGCTGATACTGTACTAGCAGCAGTCCTAGGAACATCAGACCATCTTAAACGCTCCTTTACCTTAAGTTTGCTTACGCTTTTATAACTACTTCGTGAAAACGCCCTGTATCTATGAATGAAAACCCTTTTACTTACTGAGTGGCAGGTGTTCTTGAAATTTCTACAGTGCATTCAGCGAGCAATGCTTTAGGAAGGTTCTTCGTTAAATTCCACATCTCGCTCTCAGTGATAGTGTTATTGCTATGAACAGAATATTGGTTTTGCCTGAAAAAAAACAAAAATTATTCTAACAGCTTAAGGCCTATAAATAGATACGGTACTTCATGAAAATTCAAAATTGTTAAGCATGATCTCAGTTTAGGTTCAAAATTCAAACTATCCAGTGCTAAAAAATTGCTAAAAAAGAAACCAATTTGAACACTACCATATCCCTTTCAAACCCAGCACACTCATTTGTGTAGGTACATAAGTCCTGACAACCTAACCAACACGACTGTGTAGGTTAGATGTTTATTTGTTTTTTTTAAGTTTCTGGATCTTCTGTTGCTCAGACCTGTACGCATCGATTGTGTAGGTTATGGAGATCAGCTGGGAATTGTTGTTTTGCAGTCTGCCTTCATGTCTTATGGTAACACTGATTGTTTTGTTGCAAAGTCACGGTAAGATAGGAGAAAGAGACAACTGTTAAGGTTATTGACTGTTTTATTTAGGTTTTTAAACGTATATACGGTAATGCTAATTATTGCTGAAACTGAAATGGTTAATATGGTACTATGAAGGTTTTATCTTTAAAACAAACCTAATCAATAATTTTAGTATTTGAAATCTAGGTTAAAAACCAACATTAATTCAAAATTTGCTCAGGACTTAAAGCGGTCGAGATGACTAAGATTCCCGGGTCTGAAAGGGATATTTGTAGCCTACATTAAAGGGGTTCAAGAACTGTTAAAACCATATTCTATGACTAAAATTATGTAAAATCAACCACATAACACTGATGAAACCCAGCAAACAATATTTCCTGAACATGACAATATTTTCTTTTACTTGAAACATTGTGGCCAGGAGGAAACCGGCGAAGGAACACCATTCTGTTCATGAAACACTTAGCCATAGGCTGCTAAGAATTTTTTTTTATGTCAACTGATCCCATGTACACAATTTGCAAGCTCTTTTCCTGATGCAAATTTTAGTTTCATATAGCCTAGCCAAAATGCAAAACCCACACTAGTAAATAAAAATGATTGAATGAGGAAATGCTAGGATTCCTGGTTTTCTCAGTTTGTAAAACAAACATTAATATGCTTACAAACCATTTGAAAAAATTGTATTGGTTTTGAATAGCTAGGAAATATTTTGTTTCTTATTCTCTAAAATTTACTAAAGTAAATTAAAGCAGTAAATTTAAGGCAGTAAAGTTAGGCCTAATTAAAAATAATTTTTGCCTAGCTGTATTTGTTTCTTCTGTTCCTGAATGAACTTGACACATTAAATATAGGCTACCAATGTTAAATCGTTGTATTGAATTTGAAAATAATTTACAACAAAAAAACTATTTCAAAAACTGATTTGCCAACTTTTCAACGTTGTTTGCAACTTTAAACATTTAATTTGAAAGAATACTTGAACATGTCACAAGAGATTGTGTTTTAAAGCATTTTTCTAACACAAGGGCCAATGCTTGAATAAATAATACAGAACTAAAACTCAAAAACAACACTAACTAACCTTTTAAAAGATTTCTACAGAAGTTAAATAAATGTTTATTTTAATTGTGTAACCTCTCATTGCAGAGTATCAACCGTGCATAATACCATAAAGATCAATCATGTGATCTTGAAATCTCATTACTCAATTTTTCAAGTGTGCAAGCATCTTTAATGATAGCCTACTTGAAGTTAAAAACCACTTTATATTACAATACAAGGGTTGTGTCTGACAGACAACCTAAAGAAAAAAATACCCACCACCTAATACCTATCACTAATTTAGTTAGTAATAACACAGAGAAGTAAAGAACAGTCTAGGATACACTCTATGGTACACTAAGTGGTGTCATATACTAACCAACACAAGTAAACTTATCATACCATTGTAAATTTTGAAGCTAGTTTTTTTGTGTCTAGATCATGTATTGTCACTGGGCGCTAGTGTTGATTACATTTTGTTTCTATTATTTTATGGTTAATTTATGATTTGAGCTTTACTGTTTCGTTATATAACTAGGGGACAAGTTTTTGTTTAAGATTGATTGTATTATATTTAGTTAAACGAGGTTTTAAATTACTAAAAATATCAAGATTACTAGAAAATAGCAGGAAACAGATTGTAAACAAAACACGACCTCTACAGTGCACCATAGGGAACTAACAATAAAATCGGCTTTAGGTGTTCCAAAAGGATGAGAAATCTACTAAGGGAGTATGTTTTATCCACGGTGGTGTTTAAATCCCTAGTGCTGGTATCTATGGCATAGTCCAACACCGCTCCCCTCGCCCTCATGTACTAGCCTACATCACTCTCGGTGGAGGAAGACCCTGTGCCATAGGAATTTCTGCGCAGTTGTTGCAGTTTGGGCCCTTCCTTGATCATCAAAAATATAATTTCGGCACAACATACTAGAGCTGAAAGCGCACGGTTGTCTCATAAGCGTGTTTCCTCTGTTAGCTTACTGCTCTGTGGTAATAACTAGTGGGTAACAAGAATAAGCAATCTGAATTTAATCATTACTAGTATATTGAAGACTAATTTTTGTAATTAGTAAGCTATACTTGTAGCATAGCTCAGCAGTCAATAAGCAGCCTCAATCCAAATTACTTAAATACAATCCTCAACTTATTCTTTCGTTTTTTTAATTCAGGCAGAAAGCCCTTAACTTGTTGGCGGTATTTTATCATCTGGGATTTGAAGTTCGTTTAGGTCTATGGAATCAAGAAAATGAAATGGAGGAGACCTTACTTTTCCTAGGAATTAAAGTTGTGCCTTAACTAGAAGGGAAATAGAAAATAATAGACCTAAATAAATTCAAAAGGCAACATAACATATTATTACCTACCTATCAAGTATTTTAGGTTATATGATTTTACTTACCAAACGGGACGATGATTGTAGGCATTTCTATCCTCATCAGACGCATTTCCATCATCTTCCTCAAGGACAACGCTCAAAAATTGAGAGGGCACCATCATCGTAGAGCAGTGGTGCAATCTAGTTAGTCGCCTACTTTTTCTTCAATGTTTAACCAAACTTAGATTAAAACAGGTTGCTGATACTTTAGATTTATGTAGTAAGGCACATAGAAGAGGCCAGAGTTAAATCACTAAACAGGCATTTTCATCACAGAAATTGTAGGTAAATGTTAGTTTGTTCTCATCTAACTTAACCTGGAACAAAAACAAACAAAAGTTAGTAGGCCTAATTGTAAAAAGGAAATGGATATTAACATTAACTAATGTGCACTTGGTCACGTCGGAATAGTTAATTTTTTTATTTGAATGACTATAGCTTTATTGGTTTACAAAAAAGTAATTTGTTTACCAATTTAAAAAAAGTCTTGGTGCGGTTGACAGTTGCCTACATCTGATCGATAACTTAAGCAAACAAAAGTCTTGTAACAACTAACAACACTAGGTATAAGACACGACACGGGTTGTAATCTTTCATATGCAGTTCTCAAAAGCAAGTTAAGTAGAACCAATAAACTAAAACAATGGACAGCTAGGTAGAAGTTGTTTGGAAAAGGTTACTTTGAGACTTGCGTCTCTCATCAGACATTTAGCAACTGTTGATGGGTGTTATAAGGCAACATAACGATGCCTTACTGAAAGTGTAGACCTATCAAGAGTTTGTTGCAAATTATTTAAATATTGGATTTTCAGGTTCACAGATGATCCGAAATCAACCGGTTCAATCCCTCGTAGTCTAATACCCTGGAGGGAGGAGGAAAGGATACCTAGACGAGTCGAGGGAAGAGGAGGCCGTTGAGGCCTAGCATAAAACCGACAAGTCCTAACTTAGTTGTAGAAAATAATTGAATATAAGCCCTAATTCTTTTACAGGAGGGGGAGACTATGGGGTTAGGGATCCATTACCTCAATATTGTAGATAATTATAGCCTAATATGTAAATTGAAATAATTAGCATTACTTGTGCCCACACGGCACGAGTGGCAAGTTATCACTTCATTCTTATTTCAGTATAAATCCGTAGCATGTATTAAGTAAAAAATCATCAAAATGGCTGTGAGATGTGGCTTGGCTCAGTATTTAATTAGATTAATAATATATTCAATCTCCAAGATGTAGCACGCACGAGTTGACCTTAGGAAATAATTGAGCCTTAAATCAATCCCCAAGAGCCCAGATGTGCTACAGAAATGCAATGAACTTAGTGAGAATAATTACTTAAATTGGTTGAAAGGGTAAAATTAACTTTTTTAGTGAGTGTTTATTTTAATTTAGCCTAACTTTGCAAATTTAGTTTTTACAATGAAAACAAACCCTCTAAGAAGCTAAATGCTTATGATGAAGAATAGTCAGACTGGAATTTTCCCGCCAAAATGAGCTTCGCGTGGCTGCCGCTAGGATTGCTCGTGCGACGGCCGAGCTACTCTAACTCTCTCTTTCTATAGTCTACCTAGCAGCCACAGCGAGAACTGTCCGAAATTCAAATATTCCCACACTGAATTTTTTACAAAGGTGAAAGGCATTGTGCTTTTTAAAGGGTTTGTATTCATTGGCTTTTATTAGCATGAGGTTACTAACTATAGAAACTAGGCCTACTAATGAGTTTTAGGTAGATGTAGCTTACTTAGACCTGACTAGTATTTTAAAAGTACCACACTGTAGAAGTTATCATTTGGGACATAGGGAGTGGTGTTGAAGAACTGGGACTATCTCTCATACGAACAGGCTATTGACTAGTTTTAATCTGATGGGTGACGAAATCCGAAGGGTAGCAGGTACAGTTCTGCAGATAACCTGCGATATATTATTGAATTAATAGGCTATATTGATTTTCATTCGGTTAAAGTTATTGCTCCAAAATATTTTTCCCTATATAAACATTGAATTTTTAATTAATAATCTGACACCGGTACCGGTAATGTTTTTACTGATGTTAACAAAATAAAACTATTAATATTTAACCAAGAACAAAATATATTTTATGAACAGTAACAAAAGCGAATAATGGCTAAAAACAGCAATCAATTAATTTAGAAAAACTTAACAAAAAACCCTACAATCCAAGGTATAATTCTAGATAATTGCCTTAAGAAAATTGAGGAAACGCAAGGTGGTTAGCGAGATTGACAGATTTTACACCCCTTAAATTATTATTAAAAATTCATAGTTTCTTCCATTAGTAGTCGTAAGGATAAAACTAAGTTAACTAGCCTAAGTTAAGGATAAAGTAAAACTTAGCTTGGGTAGGCTACAAGAAAATAAAAAAACTTTTTAATGATTGTTATTGAATTTTATATCATATGGTAAAAATAATTCAATGCAATTTAAGTTTTATTAAGTCAAGGGTGCCCATCCCACCCTAGACTCATGACGCAACCCCCCCCCCCAAATTGAGCAACAGCCCCCCCCCCCCCCCACCACAACTGAGGTACACAACAAATGAGAAAGATTATTCCCCCGCCCAGCATTATTTGTAAAACTAAAATAAGTTTTATACTTTTTTTTAGATATTGAAAGTTTAAATGAGATAATAAAATAAAATATCAAATGTCAAGTTCAAACCCAATTAATCTATATAAATAAAGATGTAGTTTTGTCTGTACATTGATCAGAATTATACATATTTTGGGTTATTTTTACGTTCTATGTACATTGAAGGAGTTGAAACATGTCTGAGGCCTATCTCAATTTATGTCGGTCTGTCAAGGCCCAGACGGAATTTTACGCAGCCTACTCTAAAGAAAACTTGAGTACCGATTATGATTCTAATGGTTTAATTGTATTCACAGGATTGGCGAGAGTGTCCTTATCCATTAAAATATGGCCTCACTATTTTGGAAATAAAATAACGGACGATCAAAAACACAATTTTGTGATTTTTCAAGTTTTTTTCTCCATGTTTACTACATACGTCATTTATGAAATGCTAATAATCTGTTAAGAGAACACGTCATATATGAAATTACGAACAACTGTTTTGATAAAGATTCCTTTTTCTAGCTGTCACTTATATGTTTACATAAATGTGTGTGTGATATCTTTATGAATACTGTGTAGGCCCTAACCATTTCCGATCACGTTTGTAACCATTTCCGATCACGTTTGTAAGCAAATCCAAAACCAAGTGAGATAAATAACCGTGGCTTTGGCTTACATACGGGTTTGATTTATCACAGGTAATATGTAACTGTAAATTAAATTAAATAACTAGCCATCATCCAGGTCGGGAACCGGAGATTCTGTGTGTATCAAGTTGTAATTGAATTTTGATTACCGGGGAAAGACCGTGAATCAGTGTTGTACAGGACTGGAAAACTTATCTTTCTATATAAATAAAATTAGAGTTTTATAAGTCACCTCAATTTAAGGAATTTATTATTGCCAGAATGTAGCGTTCGTAACCTCTGCTTAACGAATTGTCAGCGTCTTTCTCTTGATTTAACGACCCCCTATCCCTCCCTTTTGAAACATCACAGATCCCTTGATGAAAATGAAATGGAAACAACGCTTGCGCCAACAATCGTCTGCTCAGTCTGTCTGCTGTGCGCTATGTTACAACAGATTTCAGATACAACAGCTGGGGAATCAAGGCTCTGATTGGGCAATGAGTAGGCTTAAATAATGGCGACTTGTCGAATTTGTGTATGAATTTGAAGAGAAACCTAATAAATGACAGATGAACAAAGAAAAAGAATAACAATATTGTTCTCGTTACATTCTTTTTTTAAGAGTATTTTTACTATCTCTAAATATAATTTTACACTTTTTTATTACTTATCTATCAATTACTATGTTGTGATACAGCACCTACCGGTAGCCTATCCGTCTATCATGAGCAGTAGCTTATAACACTTTCTAAGGTTTAATATTTACGTTATTTATAGCAATGGCAGTGTTTGGCTGGTTATTAGTCGAGTTTGAGTTAGCTATAATTTTAAACGTTGCCGTTTGTACAACTGAACCAAGATAAATAATTTGAAATGTCATAATTGCACAATAATAATGATTGTGCAATATTGAATTTTGTTTGTAAAAATGCAAATCATAACGTTAATGGCTGTTTACAGCGTTTTTAATTTTGTTTGGTTTGTCATCTGTTTTTATACTGTATGGGATTAACCGTATTTTTCATTACCTCCCCCCCCCCCAAACTAGCTCAGGTAGTCGAGTATCTACACAATAGTGTAAAGTATTGTAGCCTATGCTACTTGATTGTATTTTAATTAGCTTTATGTCAACAAAGCGTTCTGTGCTGAGTAGCGGTGTAGCTGGACGTGTCTGTACCACATGTTATCTATCACAGCAGTTGAGCTATTCCGTGCCCTCCCTCTTAGATCTCACGTCTGTCTAATCTTGAATAATAACTTCCTATACGAATCCTAAACTATCCTAAAATCCTATTTTAACTAATTGAATTCAATGATATAATGACATTAATTAATCCACTTTCTATCTGGTGACTTGTAAAATATTTTTGATTGTCGTCACGTTGAACACTGTTGCAATTAACTTTAGCCAACCCCCACCCCGTTTGAATTTTTGCACCCCCCCCCCTAAAAATTTCAATGCCGTAGTCTGCGTCACAGCCCCCCCTTGTGGGCACCCCTGATTAAGTTATGTTAATATCAAACCGAATCAATATCAACTATATATCGATATCCAATAAAATATGGCAGGTTCTCTGCGGAACTGTAGCCTACTCAATCCAAAAGGTCAGCAAGTAATTTATAGAGTAACTTATTTAAGTTAGGCCTACAAAACAAAGTGTAGTAAAAAAACATGCGTCTTCAATTCTTTATTATTGTTTTGTTGTGTTTGTAAACAAGTCCATTATAATTCAATGTAGTATTGTTCAAGTTATTAAAAACCTTTCTAAAGATGATAAAAGTTCTTTCTCATTCATTCTTACTCTCATTACAATTTTAATATTTTATGTAGGCTATAACTTAAACTAACTTACGCATACCGGTACTCAAAGATGTGATATCAAAACTAAAAATCCTTCTCTCAGACAGTACTTTTTCCAAAAACTATGTAAAGTAATAAAAACCATGATCTACCAGTATAATCATAATTTGACAGAAAAAGTGAAACAATAAGTATAACTTTTGCTAAGTACCGGTACACCATTTATTAACTTAATTCATTGTAAACAGTTCAGGCAGGTTGCTGGTTAGCCTATACCTAATATTTTAGCAATTTTGTTATCAGGGAGATGATTGAAGTTTGGTGGCAACAACAACAGTGCAGTTATTTTCTTTAGTTAGCTACCTTAGTTAGCCTACCGATGGGAGAACTACAAGGAGACCTATCAAGTATTTTATTTGCTGAGTAAGTTAAAAAAATCATGTTTTAACAGCTCAGTGCCAAAAAATTGAAATAGGAAACTTGCGTGTCTTTCTTGATTGTCACATGCATCCAATTCTAATTGTTTACATAAATTAACCAAAACTACAGTAAGTACCTAACTTACTGCAGTTTTCTCTATGAGTGGTACAGTATCGTAAACAGCTCTTTCAAATAACTTAAGTAGGTCCTTATCCTCCAAGAATAACTTAAGTCTCACTATCACAACTTGTGACTCGTCCAGTAATTATTACCACTCAACTGTCGCTGACTTAACATAAATATCATAAGATAGAATAGCCTATGCCTTAAATTATTTTGACTTCAAGTTCCAAGCACTTGGTGCTGTTTCTGACATATAGCCTAAGTAAGTTACGGTAACAGCATTTTCACACTCAGCAGTCAAATTACCAGGGAAAGTGTAAATAAATCCATTAAGAAAAGAGTAAGTACTTACACTGCTCAACAAAGCCTAATACCATCATTTTAAAACAAATTGAATTTAAGATTGGGGTTATCAAATAATAAAATGACAAACATCATAATTTAGCCTATAACATTTACAAGCAACTAATTTGTCAATTATACAGTAACACTTTTACTAGGTATAATGCAAAAAAATGTATGTTAAAGGCAAAGGTAGTCTGTAATCCAAAAACTTGCAGACTAATAAAACACGTTCTGTCTGTGACTTGGAAAGGTCATAGAACTTTGTAAATTCCCATTCCACTCAGAACAAAACTGGAGAACTAGTTTTCAGTTTATCCAGATTGGTTTATTCTATTTTTAAGCAATCCATAAAAGAAGGATGACAATACTTTATATTACTCAAAAACGTAAGCAAGACATTGTTAATAAAGCCGGTTTAGTGAATTTGACATAAAATGTCCAAAATAAGTTTGTTACTTCGCAAACTAATAAAGAAAACAGCCATTTTGAAAATTCCTCATAATCCCATTTGAGATTGTTATCTTTGATCCAGTTTTCTTAAATGATTAAAATAAACTAGCCTCTCAACAAAATAGCAAAAGTCAAAATGAAACATACCGTGCATAATAGAAATGACAAGATTCTTTTGAACAAACAAAATTAACACAAAATAAACAAAAATATGGAACCTTCAATGTTTCCAAAATATTGACAATACTAGAAAACCAAAGCAATTTAATAATATAAAAAAAAAACTCAATTCAATCCCATCCTTCTACACAACACATGATCAGGATCCATCATAAAGTTCAATTTATTTTCCATCATTTAATCGGCATTCGCTTTTGGAACGTTGACAAGCCAACAGACTTTTCTCTAATGGTTATACTATACATAGCATTGCATATAATAAATAAGCATCCATTTTAAATGGGTCGGTAAAGTTTCAAGAGTTGCGGTGGGATTTGCCATTGACTTTGGATACTGCAAGTAGACTTTTCTATGTACAGTAAATCTGAAATTGGGGTATGTGCGTGTTTTAAATCCCTTAACAACAATATGAAGATTGCGACTTTAATAAATTTACCTATATAGACAACACCACTTGCGACGTTGCCAATTCTACCAGGCCACGGCCTGTAGTTAAAGGTGGCCGTGGCTCAGCCTCAACTGAATTGTAATTATCCTTTTTTTATAGGCCTTAAACCTATAAACTTTAGTGTAGGTACATTCCCAAATAATATAATGTATACCGTTAAATCGCATGAAACTAGAAATTAAAATATGAATTATAACATAGGTAAATTTTTCATAAAAACGCAATGGAGGTTGTTGGACATAGTTCTAGAAGTCTTTAAAAATCAACCAAACTGCTTAAAAGAAAATTTTCTGGGAGAGGACCCCTGCACGTCGTCTGTGGAACACACCCCCTGGCCCCTGATAGTGTTAGTCGCCCCTGCCACCCTCTTGACAAGGTCCTAGAACTGCCACTGAGTAAAACACCAACTTGTCTGAATTTTAGCGTGGATACCTAATGGATTTGTATCGTAATCGCAGATAAAAATAAAACGCGTTGCGTTTTTGTGTTGGTTAGTCCATGTATGTTTACAATAATCTGTGACTGTGGCTATGATGGTGATAAGGCCATAATACAGATATAGGTGGTTTAATCCAAAAGAATACAGAAATATATTACGTCTAATAACACTTGCAATAATATATTTACACTTATACTGTTGACTTAAAAGACGGTAAATACATGTAAAAGTTGGTAGTGGAGTGGTGATCGATTTCGATTGGACACTCCAATCATCATCAGACCCAATAGGCGAACCAACTTTTACATGTATTTACCCACCACCGTCTTGTAAGTCAACAGTATAAGTGTAAATATTATTGCAAGTGTTATTAGACGTAATATATTTCTGTATTTTTCAGGTAATTAATAACACGTACGATGCTAATCAAGAAGTTATTAATCCAGGAGGCACTATTTTTGTAAGTAACCAAATAGTTCAACACTAATCAAGTCAGTATTGTTGTCGGGCAAAATATTGCACTTCCCTTTCCTTTTAGCCTTTAATGCTTGTTAGTAGAATCACAGTCTAACAATATAAATATATTTATATAAATATAAATAGGTAGTCTGAAATAAAGGATAGGGAATGTCGGGACTGTATACTTTATTTATATTAGACTGTGGTAGAATCCCGTACCCGTAGGCTGTACTAAGAACAAGTATTGTTTAGGTATAAAATGTACAGATGCTATTAATTATTTAGTGCATATCTTAAGAATTTTAATCTGATTCCTCGTGAATCATAAATAAAACATATTTAACATTCTCCCTTTGGATTTGGTTATCATTGAGATTCAGCCAGAATTGTTTAGGTAGGCCTACGTTTTGTTCATTCATGGACTAACCAACACGTTTTATCTTCTATAAGCATAGCCTTAATCTGTGTTGTTCATTTCTATTTATTCGTTGTTGTATGTATAACAAAACTTACAAATATTATGAATACATAGAAGAATATATATAGAAGAACTACACAAAGTGTTCTAACAGTATGTTAAAAAATAAAAACACCATGTTTTGGATTCTTCAAACTAAAGCGAACATTAAGCAGATCTAAAAGTTCAATAGCATATGGTTGGAAAGCTTATAAAATGGCACAGTTTTCTTATATTTTGCTACCTTCTTGTATACCGGGTGTAGAAAAATGCAAAAGAGCAAGGTTTTTTTAAAATTTGTATCATAGACTTTCATTTTAATCTTTGGAACTATTTAAAATGAAGTTTTTACTATTGATCCTCCATCTATATTATTCTTATTCAAAATGTAATGTAGAACACAAAAATAATAACATCGTCTATCTACTCAAATCCATTTACAGATAAATAAGAAATTGCTGTATTGTGTTTAAAAACATAAGTTAGGGCCTATTTTAGAAAAACTTAAAACAATTCATTGGGAAGCTAGTTTTTAGACTTGGAACCTCTTATATATATTATCACACTTCATTTACTTTGTACTTAAGCCAACAATTTTTTTTAATACTTTAATACTTTTCAATGAAATGGCACCATACAAAGTAGGTACCTATTTTAAGTGAAGTATGAATGGAGGTAGGATGAGTGGCACGATCTTGTAGTCTTGTTAGTGACTAAGGCCGACTTATTCCTTAGACACAGCTGTTAATTATTAGTCCATACAGCTAATGACAACTAAGGGACCTACAGTTTATAGTGGAATCCGAACCACATTTTTGCCTTGTATATACAAATTGGTATAATTTTCAGGATAGTACTGCAGATAGTCGTAGTACTCACTCGTGCAGATGTTAATCCACACCAGGGAGTATCGCATCCACAGTCCATGCCTATAAATATCCACAATTCGTAACCTCCTAGTAGCTGGATTACAGGACGACACCATACCCGTCCCAGTTTTAATACTGATGACCAGCCACGCTGTATAGTTATAGGCGTATTACATTAGGTTTAATAAGGGCAACCAAACCTAGCCTACCTAGGTTTGCTGCTACAGTTAGGGTAATAAAGTGTTTTTTTTTTAGTAAAAATATTAATAGCTTAGTATAAAGTAAATAAATTTGCCTAGTTTGATAAAAAACAAACAAACTAAGTTACAACAGTTTACTAATTCTTTAGGCTACATACAACATTTCACAATATTCTCCATAAGAATAACAAGGGAACTTTAAATTTTTAACTTTTTGAACTTTGTCCGTAACCAACCGTACAAAAACACTTCGATATACTAAATTGTTTGTTTTTTAAGCTCTTTAAAATGGTCTAGAGAGAAGTAAAATGGGAAATTTTATGTTTTGAGGGTCAAAAATGAGTAAAACCAATTTTTACCCCGAAAAATCCCGTTCCCATGGTCTGATCATGCTTGTTCGCAAACTCATTCAAGTTTATCCTGCCTCACACATTCAAGAGTAAAAATTTAAAAACGTACGTTTTTCATGTCCCTGGCCTTTTACTTCGTTGATACTGGATTTGTAGTTTATTATTATGTGTTTTAATATTTTTTGGGACGGGGGCAACATGTTACACACATTTATTTTGTTTTAAATAGGTTCTAGGTATTTTTTTCGCATTTTTAAAGTCTCGAAATTCACGACCATGACGTTTCCCTAGGGTACATTTTCCAACTTCCACGCTGTTTTTAGACTAATTATTCATGCCGAAATATATAAAGCCATATTTTTATGTCATCAATATTTATTAAACTTACAAAAAATGAGCATATTATATTTTTATTGTCATTGCAAACTGACTACCATGACAAAATAAGTCTGTCCCTCGATTTGGCGTCACGACCATTTGGGAAAAACTTTCAACTTTGGAACACGACAGTGGCAAGCCTGGCGTCGATTGCGTCAGTTCGTTTTAGAGGCTAGTTCGGGGTGTGCGCCAGGATTGTAGTGCCGGTCGTTTCGAGTTGAAAGGAGGAATTACAAGATCAATAAAGGCAAGTTTGTGTTTTTTGTAATTTTGGTGTGTCCATGACCGTACGCAGTCATTCGATGAAGTAGACACGGTGTTAATTTTTGTTTATAAGATATTTCAATTGCTAGATAAACCTAGAAGTCCACTTTGTATCCACGAACATAAGGTGCAGGGCTACCACCAGAACAGAGCCAAATAACACGAAACATCACGACCAAAGTTTCACGACCATCTCGGGATTTTCACGACCAATCCAGCCTTATGGATTATACTGTGTTTGGTAGTGACAATAACTTAAATAACATTGTTAATTGAACACTTTAGTTCAATTGAAACACATATTTTTATTATAACTAACAGTATAGTTGAAGGATTGTTTAGAAAGATTTAGATTATTCCAGACAATTCACAACCGCACCGCTTGTCCCTGACAATCACGTTTATGATTTCTATCATAAAACTTTCAAAAATTAAAATATCATATTTCAATGTTTTATACATAAAAGAAACATACCTCTATAAAAACATAACGATTTTTTGGGTCTCAGGTAGGTTTTTTCGGAGTTATACAAACTTAAAAGATTTAATTAGTTTTTTATCAATTATTTAATTTTTTTATATTTTTTTCTAGGAAGACCAAATATACCAAAAGCTTAGTGAGCTGTTTATTGTATAATGGCCATAAAAGTAAATTAGTTTAGTATTTATAATTTAAAACATAGTTATAAAATAATATTAACTATTTTTAATATTTAGTTTTATGTCCGTGATGGTCGTGACAAAATTTTGTGTTTTTCCAACAAAGATGCTCTATTAATAAAAAACCACTAAGATATTGCGTAACCATGGACATTTTATGAAACTTCAAATGTCAATAAAATAAAGAAAATAAAAAAAGTTTCAAAAAACGGAACAACAAATTTTAAAAGTTTTTTTCCTGAAAACGTATGTTTTTAAATTTTCACTCTCAAACCAAATTTCATCAAAATCGGACAAAAATTAATCAAGTTATCGTGTTAACGGATACGTGTAATACAGTATACAATAGATATACAGGGTGATCAACCCAAGGAAGCCACCATTGGGATATCGGAAACGGTAAGAATTAGAGAAAACTTTAAATGGAGGACATTCCTTTATTTTTTTGTGGCAGTTAAAATATGAATTTAGTTTTTCAAAATTCAGCCGCCATTTTCCAAATGGCAGCCAGCTTTGAAATTTCTTATGGAACACCCTATATTTTAAGGTTTTTGGTTAGAACATGTAAAGTAATTTAAAAACATTTTTATTCTTGAAATTTTTTCTATAAAACTACTCATTTAGGAGTTACAGCCTATAAAAAAATGACTTCCGGTGTACATTTTGCATCATGTAGCTCCTAAGAGGTTTATAGCGAAAATGCGAAGAGTAAATAAGTCATAGCTACTGAGTCCCGGCGTACTACCTATTGCAAAAAACATCTAGCGTCCATTACTTCCCGTCCTAAGAACTTGACCCTACTGCCGTTTATGTATAATGAATATAGTAGGATTAAGATTATTTTTAAGTAGGTTATTATTTTTTTACTTGTGTGTTGAAAATGGGAGGACTCCGTCCCAGAGTCCTTATGGACCAGCCGCCACTGTCCAACGACCTAACTTAGTTGGATATTCACCAATATATTTACATAATTGTCAGAATTATTCCCTATTTAAATAGTATTAAGTTTTATAAGTACTTTAGGTTCGCTGCTACAGGGAACCTAATAAATGTCTTTTTGTTGAAATTCTAATAGAATGAATGTATGAAATAAATAAATTGCAAAATTTTATAAAAAATATATTCCTAAATAAAAAAACTAAATCTGTTTTTTATTACCCACGCAAATAACATGGGGATTTTAAATTTATAGTTTATTTTATGTTCTCAGGAGAGGCCTAAACATTTGAAGTACTTTTAGTGTACCGGTACTAAATTGTTTGTTTTTCTTGCTCTACAACCTGGTTTAGAAAAACATTCAAAATGTTATGATTAGATGGTAAAAAATGAGAAAACCCAATTTGACCCTATGAAACCCCACTGACATAGTTCGATCATGTTGGTTCACCAACTCGTTTGAATAAACATAGACTTAAGTTCCCCCTAACTAAAAATGAAGGTCTTAATCAATTGCTACTTTAATAATAATAATGTAAATTTACTCATTTGACTTTTTGCATTTTAAAGGCTTTGCGAAAACTTATCACAAAGTCATTGAAACTATATGTTAGAAGAATGCATTTTTAAATACATCATCTAACAACTCTTCTGCTCCATTCCTGAGTTTTGATTTTTACTCTGATACCATTTCAGGAACACTGCAGTAAGGAATCATGGATCCATGTCCCATTCCAATCAATGTTTGCAAACTCCAAGAAAGCAATGAAACAAAAATTGAAGAAACATTTAAAGAAATCCACGAAAAGTTTATTAAAGTACAGCAAGAATCTAAATCCTTAAGAGTAGAAGTGAAAAAAATGGAACATGAGGTATCACGATTGGAAAAAGAAGAGCACTGCTTAGAGTCAAAAAACAAAGTACTGGAAGAAGAAATTGCACAATTAAGATCACAAACAGAAGAAGCTGTGAACGCAGAGGAGTTGTTAAAATGGAAAATGTACAAAATTAATTTGATAAGAGAATTTGAACAGAAAAATAATGAGCCTGCATATAAAATAATTCAGGAGCAGAAAGAACATTCTGAAGATGTTGTTATTGAAACTGAGGAAATCGATCAAATACCGGTACCAATTGAAAAGGGATACGTTAGTGAAATGGAGGCAAAAATTGCTCAGTTGAAAGACGAAATAGAAAAAGAAAAACAGAATATTCAAATGACCGATCCCAAATTGCTTACAAATATGAAAATGTTGGAAAAGAGAAATGCAGCTTTACTGATACGATATCAACGGCAGATTGGAGAAGCTACTCGGAGATACAGGCAAACGCTGGCAGAGGTGAATAGTTTGAAGAGAATCTTGGCGGTAAAAAGTTCTATGCTTGCAGATACATGTGATCCTGCCCCAAAGAAGTGAAACTCAAGTTTTTGTTTAAATGGATCAAATCTAAAATTATTCCGACATCATTATTAACTCAAAATATATTTTAAACATTTTATGTGCTTAGGTAAATCTTGTTCAAATTCTGTGAATGCATACAGAAGAATTATGTTGATCAAGAAAGAAAAAAATGTTCAGTTTTTGGCTGGTATGAAGTATTTTTTTATTTAGTAGCCTTGATAGAACCAATGTAATTTTTTTATCCTTCTTAATAATAAAATGTTGTTTCAGTATCAGTAATACACTTTGACTCATGGTTTTATTACAATCCCATATTACCATCAGCCTGCCCCTAGTTAAAACGTTCTCTACCCCTCGGTACAAATGCCCTGCCAACGTTTCTCAATTCTCTCATTCAGTGCTACCTCCAGTTGTATTTCTCCCATTGTTTTGAACCTGCAAATAGCTACTAACTTTTCTCAGGATCACTATACAGTAGAGAGTAAAGAATCCGAACCAATTGGGACCGTAGGTAGTTCAGATTACCGATTTGTTCGGATTTTCAAACATAGCCTATAAATGCCTAATAGACACATAATTAGGCATACAGTATTAAAAATACAGTTCTGGGATATAGTGAATGAAATAAAAACAATGATTTTTGTACTTAGTTATTTTCGTTACATTACTGTAATTTGTTTCTTGAAAAAATATGTAGAGTTTATACATTGGAAACGAACAAAACACAGACTGGCTCGGCACGTTCACTCATTTCCCTGCCAGATGCCGACTGTTTGGCCCGCAAAATTGTAAAACATCTGATGTGCTAGTTCAATTTTTTTTTATCCTCAGGAGCGGCTGGGATTTTTGACGTTTCGGATTTTTTACGTTCGGATTTTCGACTCTCTACTAGTAAATAAACTTAAATAAAAGGCATGGCTTAGTAATACAGTTTTTGTATTAATGTGAAATCACAATCTAATTGAAACAATAACAATTATACAGACACAAATATGTATAGAAAAATATATATCTATGTTACAGGATTGTAATTTAATAAATACACTTTTATTGAATGAAGGAACCAAGTGAAATAATTATCATACATGACTTGCTAGTAAAAAAATTAAAATCAGCAGATTTCCTTTTTCCACAATAGTTTTAGAATGTAAATTAATTAAAATTTTAATTTATAAATAAAACAGTACAAGTACAGTTAAGTACAAAATCATGCCCCAATAATCATAGATAAAATACCTCAACCACATGACTGTAATTAAAATAGGTATGATGTTTAAAGGGTAAAAATTACAAAAATCTATTTTTGAAAAATTTTAAAACTCCTTCACTTTAACTTGTTCTTATAACCCAATCTTGCTGGTTCAGGAACTCACTAAAGTTTAATTATTCTCCATCATTAGACCCCTACATTCATGTCGAATCTCATCAAACTTGTACCACAATCGAGTTATCGTGTTTACAGACATATTATTTTCATAAATAAAATGTAAACAAATAGTATTTTTTTATTTTTGCTCCTTTGGTCATCAAACTGAAAAGGTATATCGGTCCAGGGTCTAGGTTTATCCATGCCCCACCTATGCTTAAACTTCTCCCCTATAGAGAAAACTCACTAATAAAAAAAATATTTTCTCCATAAAAATAACACTGGAAGTAATTTTTCTAGACTTTGAGTCCATGTTTATTAACTTATGTTATGTTTGACACATTTTGAGACAACATTGGCCGATTATAATTTGTAATTTTAGAACATAGGTAGTTGTCTTCAAACTTAACGGTACAACATTAATTATACACATAATTGACTTTGGCATTTATCTGTTAAAACAAGTGGAAATCATACTTCTTTTATATCATATCTTGTACATAGACTAAGAAAAGATCCAAAAATCTTAAGATGAGGGTATCTTGCTTTAAATAATTAACAATGAATTGTGCATCATATTAAAAAAAATAAACAGTAATAATCAAACTAAAACACATTCATACAACAACATTTATGTTTCAAATTATACCTACTATTGGTTTTAAAAAGAAACAATTAAAAACAACTCAAAATATAACAGGACTCCATAAACATCAACTACTGTACTGTTGTAAATGTTGCAAACATCATTTGTCATACATTTTCACATTATAAACTTCACCATTAAACTAGGTGCAACATTTAAGATAAAGCTATAATAACTGCTGGAGGGGGTAAACCTATGTTCTACTCAATTAAAACAATTTTACCTAACCCGCCATGTTAAACTTCCCTATCCCAAGCGTGATGTATACAACTTTCTTACTTCTCGAGTGATGTAAAGTTGGAGAAAACTCACTCGGTGATGTAATGAAACCCATTTAAATAACATTGAGTGGATAACTTAAAAAATATACTTCTATGGAGCCAACGACGTTCAACGCTAGAAATCAGCTGTGTGTTTGAATTTTATTGTTATGCTTTGAAGAATTTTCCTAACCTAGCTTTTGTTTGTAAATGAACGTTACTGTTAGAAGATGAATGAAATTGATAATGAAGCATATTGCTCGTAACTTCCTGAATATTGTCGGGTCAGGTAAAATCTTGTACGTTACACGTTACGCAAGAGCGTGTTTACATCACTTCGGTGAATTATGCAACTCGCCTTCGCTCGTTGCACAACATTCACCTGCGTGATGTAAAAACGCTCTTACTACACTTGTAATGTAAATAGCTATTAACAGGTCATCACAAACCAATAAGACTAGTAAAAATAATTGAATGCACAATAGAAAAATACCAGGACTATGATAATCTATGGACTAGATTTGATAATAATTTAAACATCGTTAACTTCAACATTTTGTACAACATTTAAATCTAAAGATGGAAGACTGACTAACTGGTAGATTTGATTCCACCAGCGTCTGGATCGTTTCATAAAACTACACCCTGTAACAAAAAACTCAATTCAATAATGAAACTCAGTTGAAAATTTATTTCATTATTAACTAAGCACTAAAAACAACAGTCAATACAAATCATTTTAACAGGTAACATTGTATGTACCAAAAATAAGAACTTCTCATTATTGTAAATGTATATTATTGTGTTACATTATGAAAGTTCGTTATTAAACAGTATAGGAAAGTCTATTAACAGAAAAAGTGAAATTTCATACAAAATAGACAAATTTACATTAAAGAATAAGTTGCAATATGAATATATGAAAAGATAGTAAAATTAAAACATTATGCGTTATGTGATACATAACAAGCAAAGAGAATAGCAACAAAGAGTTGATAAAGGTGTACTTGTAATTTTAACTTTTATAGAACTGGGGGAAATTCCTAAATAAAAATAAAAACTTGCCTGTACAGAAGAAATATCACTTGACTCCTCCAGTAGAATGACTGTTTCATGTTCAGGAAAGCTATGTGATGTTGATTTACCCAATAATGAGGTATTTTCCTGAAAATACAAAAAATGAGATTTGTAATTTTAATTTTAGCTTATGAAGGTGTATATGTATAGGTTTCAAGATTCAACAAATGCCTTATACTAATTCTTAGCAATTAGAATGGTCTTGGCTATTCATTAGTGTATTTATCTGATCTTTATCATAATACAAAAATTTATATCTGAATGTCAATAGAATTAGAGAAATTATTTTTAATTGGAAGTAAAAGTAAAACAACATGGATTAAGAAAAATTTGTGAACACTTCAAATCTTTGTGCATTTATTTGATTCATGCACACTTTCATCTTAATCTCTATTTTATTGATATTTTTAATCTATTAGTTAAGGGAAATAACACTGTCCACAAATTGCGACCGATCAACCTATTCATGTAATGATTGAGCAAGCACAAGATTACAGTTTGTTGTATGTTATACAATCGTAAGATCGTCTTGCATATACAACCAATTTACTTAGTGTTGTGTGTCTTCATAAGATTTTTAGTTTTAGACTAAAATACCAAACACCACTGTTGGATAAAATAGCTCCATGAGAGCATCTAGAACTAAAAAGCAAGTGATTTGATCACTGGTTCGGCCACATGCAAGATAATATCTATGCATTTACCACTGACTCGCCCGTGTTAATTAAGTCATTTTAATTTTAATACCAAGAAGTGTTAAATACTCAAATTAATCTCCATTCAAGAGGCACATTGAACAGTGTAGACTAAAAACTAAACAAAAAACTCAAGAAGAAAGAACTTGCCTTTGAAAGTGTCAGGATCGAAACAAGGAAAAACAATAATGTGTTTCTAGGAAAAAATCTTAATTGGAAATAATTTTTTTAGCAATCAGGCTGTCATCTGTTACATCATTGAGAGACATACAGAAAAACTGACCTTTCTTCTCTTGAATAAAATGTTAAAGCATATGCTTGAACAAAAACTTAATCTACCTGAGACATCTCCTGGGGTAGATGTTTTTTCCGTCGGTTGCAAGGGTTTCCTCCAAGGTGGTGCTCTGCCTTGTGCGCCAAGTAGTTGTCCTTCTTGACTGTTCGAAATGGACACAGCTGACAGCTAAACATGAGCCCTTCATCCAGCCCTGAGGAAAAAAAAGCAATTCATTAACAAATCATAACCAAAATAGAATAATCATAGTTGAAATTTGCCCTATTTGTAAGTGTATTTTATAAGCAACTTGAGAGGTTTATAAATTAACGCTTTATAGTACAAAAATAATTTATAAATAAAAAACTTTTTTAAAACAAAACGTTTTTAAACGCACTAAAAAGTAGAAAATATTTTATAAATATGTTGAGAGTATAAATACTTGTAAGATTTAAAACGAAAAACGTGGGGTGCATGCAATAGATAATTTACAATTACCTTCACCTATTAAACTAATGTATTATTATCAATTAATTGCATGCACCCAACGTTTTTCGTTTTAAATCTTACAAGTATTTATACTCTCAACATATTTATAAAATATTTTCTACTTTTTAGTGTGTTTAAAAACGTTTTGTTTTAAAAAAAGTTTTTTATTTATAAATTATTTTCAACTTTTTAGTCTTTAATGTGTAAATATGTTAAATATATTTTATATGGCCTGTTGATATATAACCTTTGACTATTAATACAACAAACCAAAACCTTATTATCTCTAATCAGATGTTTTATCTTTACTTTAAAATGCTTGTTTTATATTTTTAGAATATACTAGCTGTAACCCGCGGGCTTTGCCCCGTTTAACTTCTTAATTTTCAAGATGATCTTGTTCGCATGGCTCAATCACGTCCTGGTTTCACCTTTAGGTTGGAGCTCGTTCGCTACGCTCACTTGCCTTCAGGTTAGCTCGTTCGCTACGCTAACTCGCCTCCAGGTTGAAGTTTGTTCGCTACGCTCACTCACCTTTTGGTTGCAAATTAGCTGTTGTCATAAATGTAAAAGAAATAATAGTGCTGCACCCTGTTGGTAATCCTTGTAACATTAATGCTATTGAACATCATAGAACAGAACCAACTTGTTTAATTGAAACAGCTGTTAAAATTCATTAATTCCATTTCTCATAAGGTTAATATGGGAAACTCCAGAGCCACTGGGGCGGAGCCGATTGGACGGATCACAAAATTGATGGTGTATAAACCTATTCCATGAAATTCTACACGTATGTACCAAGTTTCGTGGCAATCGGTTCAGCGGTGTCTGAGTTTATCACTGCAAATATATAGGGATGGACGAGATTGAATTTTTAGTTCGAGACGAGACGAGAAGAGATTTTTTATTTCTCATAAAATTTCGAGACGAGATCGAGACGGGATTTCCCTTCTCATACACAACGGGAAATGCACGTTCGGAATTTTTACCTGATTTTGTAACATTGTTAGATGACTGTTTAAATACAAAAATAATGATAATAGGCAAGGATATTTACTATCTTTTATTAAAAAACATCAGCATAACATTTTTTTATTAATCACACCTAAATTATTAAAAATGCCTACGATTAGGAAACATAGTGATATCAGTTAAAAGAGTTCAACTTATCCTAAAATAAAATAAATCATAAAATAAAATATTAATTTTTATAAAATAGTTACTTGTTTTGACTTTTTTATAGTAATAAAACATTCCTCACACTGTTAACAACTTAACAAAACTTCTCAAATGTTATTAAAATAATTAAAGTAATATTTACATTTTTGAAGAATTAATTAAATAAGAACGCCTTCGCAAAGGAAACGCAACTACAACACGCTCCTGTATTGCGGGTATTGCATTGACTTTCTGCAGGCGTTTTTAATTTTTTTTTTTTTCTCGTCTCGATAAAAATCTCGGCCAAAAAGAAATCTCGTCTCGTGTAACGAGATTTAAAATTTCCCGAAAATTTCCCGAAATTTCGAGACTTGACCATCCCTACAAATATATATATATATATACAAACATCCTCTTTTATACTTATAGGTCTCTAGCTCATCGGAAACTTCGTTTAAGATTGATATCAAAATTTGTAGGAAAGCGACTAGCAAGCTAATAAAAACAAGCCCATGGGGCGTAGCCCAAGGGAAATATGAAAATTAAATGATATAATATTGCATTGTCATCCATTTGTGAGCTATGTTTCAAGTTTCAAGTCTCTAGATCATCGGGAAGTATCAAAATTTGCAAGAAAGCGAGTTAATAAAAACAAGCCCATGGGGCATAGCCCAACGGAAATATGGAAATTAAATTATATAATATTGCATTGTCATCCATTTGTGAGCTATGTTTTAAGTTTCAAGTCTCTGGCTCATCGGGAACTTAGTATAAAATCGATTGCAAAATTTGTACCGGACAAGAAAGCGAGCTAATAAAAACGTTTTAATATCCTCTAATTTACAACGAATTTAATAATAAATTTACTTTTTGTGAAATAAAAACTCCTTGTGTAGGTACATATTAATATAGCCTACACAAGTAAATTGTGTGACTCTTTTGTAATAAAAAAACCTTTTTCATCTGCGGCACTAGCCTCAAACAAAACTGTTTGTAACATATCTAGAACTACAATTTGTAATCTGTCAGTGTAGTTGACAAAAATCCATGATTGACAGTACTCTACAGTGCCTCTGCTGGTGGCAATAAAACTAGTGTGATTTTAACTCAAATCTGGCTACAGCTTTAATATGAATGACTAATACTAAAAACTTACAGCTAAAGCAACTTATAAATGAGGGAAGTAGGGACGGTAACTTGTTGACTGACCAGTACTTGCCAGTTGCACTTACAGCATACTTACCTAGGAAAGCAGCCCTATGGACAATGTAAGTATGAGGTACAGATGGGTTTACGCAATGCTAGTAGGTGAGACAGTTGTCAGGCCAATTAATTGTCAATTCATGATTGTGGGATTGTTGGAGGCCAGATGTCCTCAGTCTACTCCCGGAGACAACTGAATTTCAGGAAAATTAATTAATAGGGCAATTGGCCGGAAGTGTTTACACGGAGCCAATAATTTCAGGCAAGTCAGTTGTCTTCAGACAATTGCCTACCTACTAGCATTGTGTAAACCCGGCGTTATTGCAACTAGCAAGTATTTAGAGCCAGCATCTGGCCAATTGACAAGAATACCATATCAGTTGAGTACCTGGGTGTTTGTTCTTGAGATGCACCTTGTACGTAGTGGCCTGTATGCAGTTGTAACTGCAGTAAGGACACTGGTAAGGTCTGAGTCCAGAGTGTCGCATCTTATGTCTCCGTAGTGAGTTGTGGTCAGCTGTTACGTAGTCACACTCGTTACAGCTGAACGGCTTCTCACCTACCAACATCAAGGGTGAATAATGTTCAGAGTAAACACTGTGACAAGAGTATAGACTTAAGAGAATCACCCTGTTTGTTGGATGTGAAGGGAAACATACACCTTTTAACCGGACATCGGTTTAACCAGACAATTTTGATTAGCACATTGGTTTAACCGGACTAGATCGGCAGGAAGTGGTCAGTACTGAAACGCCTGTTCTCGTGGGAAAGATTTGAGAGAAGGCAAACATGTATAGGCGAGCAAATGTTTGGGAACAAGCTCAACAAATACCCCTGCTTGTCTTTTTCAGATTGATATCATTAAAGGACATTTTACCAATAAAGCTACAAAATAAAATTAAAACTAAATAAATTCATGTAATTCTTCTGAAGTTCACAAAAAATGCTGAGGAGATAGTGAAAAACATTATTTATTTATAATCTTCAGATTTAGTTCTTGATATTTCGGTTGATTTACTGATTTACAGATAAGAAATGAACAGGCAAGTAACATGTAGGTACTACCACTACACTAGCCTCTGTTCTATACTCTGCAAGGGTAGCATCTTATCTTAATAAATAGAATCTTTGGAATTTAGACATTTAATAAATATAATCTTTATGAGTGAAAATGAATGAATGTAATATTTGCAATTAGAAACTTAATTAATTTATTCTTTGAGAACATCATTTTAATAAATAGAATCTTTGCCATTAGAAACTTAATGAATATATACCTGCCATTAAAACAATTATGAATAGAATCTTTGTGAGCGAAAGTCAAATGAATATAACAGTGTTTCCATTCATACTTGATAGTAATTCACTGGACAATTCTTGGTTTTCATAGTCGTATATAAATCTTAGGACTTTTATCAGAATTGGACCGTCCTTATTTTAAAGTTTTATCCGCAAAATTCACAGTTTAGTTACAGTGTGAATGTTACAGTTTAACCCTAGAGAATCTAATGAATAGTGTACATGTGTATAAAAGGTTGAGATTCTTGACTGACTGACCAGTGTGCTGACGTATGTGCATGCGCAGGGAGCTCTTGGAGCTAGCCGTGTGCGCGCAGAAGGTACACAGGTACGGCCGCAGCTTGTTGTGCACATTCTCTGTGTGGTGACGCAGGATACGAGCGTCAGTAAAACTGCGTCCACAGACCTTGCAGGTGTAACAACCGCCACTGTCTCCATTCACCTCTCCCAGCAGTCGGACCCTGGCTCGGTGAACGGCCTTCAAATACATCTTGGATTACCAATTGAGATAGGGACCCGAATATGAGTGACAGATGAGTGTATTGTGGAGCGATGCCTTGTGTAGCTAAGACCAGCTGTAACTTAAGCCAGGACCATTTATTTAGCATAATAATCAAGGACGGCTGGGTCATACTTTTCTCACAATCGGACCAGCATTCTTATGATTTTAAGGCGATCCATGAGCACTCTAACCACTTACCTACCCAGTTATTTAATTATGATACACAGGATTAGTAAAAGTAAAAAGTCTCAAAGTAAAATTGCAACATTGTTCATGTAATGGTAACAAAACCTAAAGAGATTTAAAACCCAACTTTAAATCACGTCTTAAGTAGGAAAGGCGCATTAACTATACGTATCATGCATACAATATGATTTTCTTTAATGTACTTTGCACCTAAACTAGAGGTTTTAATAGAGGAATCAGCAATGTTCGGTCACTCACCTTGTGGTTCCGCAATTGTTTGGTTGTTTTGAAGCCTTTACCACAAATGTCGCACAAGAACGGTCGCTCATCCCCATGTATCTTGATATGGTTGTTGATAAGCTTGCTGTAACTGCAACATTCATACAATCCTATGTCACTTTGGTCATACAACTTTGATATTGCAAAAGCCTTTTGTCGATGGGCTATCAATCTAACCAAAAGGACAATGTTAGATAGTGACAATAGCTGGGTATAGATCGTTCCATTACAAACATTTTACAAAATAAAAATGCTATAAAATATTACACACTAGTACATTTCATTACGAGTACCAAAAGTGACATTTTCCAGTGCGCACAAAAGTTTAAGTGTGAAACCCAAACATGAACACCAAATTTCATGTGCAAGGCCAAGCCGAGCATGTGAGAGTGAGTAACTTGAGCAAGTACCGAAAAGTAAAATGCTGATGTCGAGATTTTTTTGTGTTGACGTGCCAACACTCATTTGGCCAAAGAATGCCAAAACTCATTCTAAAACTTTTAGAAGTAGCCTTATTGATTTTATGCAGCTGAGATCATATTATAAAATAAATGATTTGTTGATGAAAACAAATTGATAACATGGTAAATGTATGTAAAATTGTATATACTGTGCATATATTTTAAGTTAAGTTGTTACATTAAACTTGTTAAATCACCTGTTGCACTTGTAGCCGCACAGCTTGCAGCAGTAGAGGTCGATGTCTACCCCGTGTTGCCGCCACAAATGGGATGTCACGCTGCTCCAGCTGCCCATCGCTAGGTCACACTCCGGACATCGGAACACTTCGGAGTCTGGCAGGTGACAACGCAGGTGGTAACTCAGGTTGGTAGCCGTCGTAAACCGTACACCACACTTCTCCACCATACACCTTCACAGTGAAACATGCTTAATTCTAACATCTATTCAAAAAGTTCTTCAATTTGATTTCTCACTGGTCATTAGTGTTACAACACAACTATCCAAGTTCCACTGTATGATATTTTTAGAACAAGTAACATCTACATATGGTTCATTTAACTTAAACAACTTAAAAATAATGTTAATAATACAATTCTTAAGTTTGGATTAAAAAATGTGTTTAAAAAATACCTCCTTTGTAAAAACATACTCACCAATACTTGAACAATTCTGGTAGGGATCATAAACATAAACAAATGATGTTTTTGGCTCGAAAGTAAACAAAACCCCTATACTAATAGCAGTAATTAACATATGGTTTTGTTTACTTTCGGGCCAAATATGTGTTTATTTATGTTTATGATCCATACCGGGACTTTTCTAGTATTTGTGAACAAAACATACTGAGAAATTTGTGAGCCATTTTTTGAAACCTTAATTTTATGACTATTCTGCAAAACTAACAACAATACAAACAGTATCTACAATATCTGTTTCTATTATACAAACAATATATTTTCAATCCTCCCGAAAGAACTGTGATGCATTAAATCAGCTGGCAATAGTGTTGTTTTGTTGGTATTTCATCATGTTAATTTAATCATGGGTGTGTTGTGTTGATTAGCTTCTCAGTGCAAGAGGAACAAGTTTGATTCCTGGCATGATTACTAGCCATATCTATTTTTATCTTAACATATATTATTATTATTATGTATTATATAACAGTACCGGGGGACCGAGCCATGGCTCGGTATGGAAACTCGCGTTATCTTTATAGGTTAACTAATTTCGGCTTTTATTATTTAAGTTTAAGCGCAATTTCTATTTATTATGATGGAAATTTTAACTTGGCAATCCAACACATTAATTTATTTTAATCTTACACATTTCATACGTTGAAAATACAGTAAAGTGTATATTGCTTAATATAAAGATTATTGTAATAGAATTAACGTTTATACTAATTCAACTTAATACAGCAGTCCAAATTATGTAAACAATAAAACAGTGAATAAAAATTGACGTCACCAATACAAAACACTATGTCGACTGTCGAGTAATCTTCAGTGTAATCTTTGCTAAATAGTTACAACTGATGTTTTTCCCTTTGTACTGCATTTTGTAATTTGCTAGTATACTGTAGATGGCTAACACATGCTACAAGTATTTTGTTTACTTTTTCCTTCAACCAAATTGTTCCTTAGCAACCCATAAGGCCAATGTTAAATTTTTGAATGAGTTGTGTAGCGAAATACAAATTTTCCTGAGGTAGTGGCTGTTACCAATCACGTTTATAGGGCAATAAGTCCCTAATTCCAAAATTTTGTAAAAACCCTTCCGCTGGATTTCGAGATATATATTACAGACAGACAAACAGACTTAGCTCGTATTATAGTATGGGATTTACCTAAAGTTGTACTTGATTTCATAACCAAACTCTGCCTTAAGTTTACTCCTCGCTGTTCTTCTAAGGCGTCGAGCAACCTTTTTGTCATTTATTACAGTTTTGCTATCTTCAGTCTTTGGATTTTGGTTGGATGGAGAAGCAACTTCCTTATCTGAAACAAAACATAAAATTAATTTTACAGTTGTATCCTAAACACCTTGATTTTTTTTAATTCGGACCAAGCCTACTTAGGTATTTCAAACCAGCAAACGCCTAATGTATGTTAAAACGTCCATTAGAGTATTTGAGAACAACATTAGTAAATAATGTAAGCAGATTGTTCACACTTACAATCTGTATATGTAAACAAATTTAAATTGATGCATCAGTTATGAATCGCTTAAATAGAATGTGTCTTTATATCTAACAAAACAAGAATTTTTCTTAGGTAAATTTAATTATTTTATTACCAATGTTATTACCTCCATCCCTATGTATAGCACAGACAAGTATGGCTTTGTATCTTCTTAGTTTCAGAAAAATATCATAATCCAGTTCCTAGCAAGAAACAATTTATATCCAGATGTATATAATTATTATTTCTAATAATACATTTCCCATTAAAATAAATATACCCATAACTCATGTCTACGCACAGGCCCCTATCTATGAAAATATTTTCCATATAATTTGATAAAGTATTTTTTCCTTTGTGCCATTTAGCTATAAAACTGTTTGTAAATACTTATTAAGTGTAAGAATTGTATAATTTATTATGTAAAAATACCATGAATTGTATTTTGTTTTCAATTGGGAAATACAATATTATTTCATTTCATTTTATTTATCTATGCTGCGTGCTAGCTATCCAGGAAGAGAAGGAGTTGAACAAGAAGTTATAATATTCATATTCAAACAATCTTGTTACTTTTTCAACTTTTTGTTGAAATTATTTTGTAGGCTACTTTTCATTTTGAAAGGCAATTAACTTTATTGAAAGTCAGTAGAATTTCTACAGTGATACTTGCTGTAGAAGTGAGCATGAAAAACTCAAATTATTTTCTTAAAATAAAAAACATCCTAATTTATATTTTAAGGGTTTTAAAATCCTAATCCAAACACAAATACAAGATAACCATCATTTTAAATCATTATTGAGGGATTTTCCACACTGTTTACTTGAAGTAAACACTAAATAATTAATAAACAATCAACATTTCAAGTGGAATTCAAACTTTTATCAAGTCCATCAAATTGGTTATCAAGAGTCAGCTGTCACCACCACACTGCTGTTTACATAATATTTCATTTCAGAAGAAGTCTTTGATTTACCTTACAGTACTACTCAGAATATTTTGAGGGCTACAAATTATGAAGAGGCGTTTTTCACTGGATGTTTTGATTCTGAAGGATCGCTTGTACGAGCAAGTGCGTCCAGTTCTCACTATAAACACATTATTAGGATTGTTTCCAGTAATACACAGTTTTGGACAATCATGCAACCGTTTGAGATTCCATTCGGTCAGCAGGCAAGTTCTAAATTCACTTCTTGTATCATTGGTTTTGCTCACTTGTCCTTTTATCATTGACAAAATATATGGTGACTACACAAGTCACTATTTCCGAAGATTTAAACCAATGATCAAAGCTGAGTATGTCATTTGGATTTTGCTAACGTACCACGAGCTACCAACCTACACAAGAGCGCTTTCACAGGTTCAATCAGTAGACAGGGATATTTTCAAACTGACGTTGAGTCTGAAGAGACTACAAATTTACTTAGTTTACTCTTTGTTTAGCTCGATACTGTTTTCACACTGGTTAATGCCGTTTCAGCCAAGAAAGGAATGGTATAAATACTTACAAGATGCCTGTTACCTGATCATGAATTTAACCCGGATGTTGATAATACTCCCGTATATCCTAACAGCGTATGCAGCGGCAGAAAGGTTTCGATGTATAACCAGAGACTTGCGAGAAGTGTTGTTTAACAAGGATTTAAAGAATTACCCTCTATTGACGGAATTAGAAAGAATTCGCAAACTTCATCTGGCTCTGTGTACAGCGGCTCACAGCTTTGCTGCTTGTTTCTCTCTCAAGATTTTGTTATATTTTGTGTTTACAGTTTTGGATCTTTTCGCCAAGGTAGGCAGTATTGTCGATCACAAAGACTTCAAAGCAGTGCAAGACACTTTAGGACTGCTGTTCAACTGTGTTATGATATACATGATCATCTCAACCTCGGAGACCCTCAGCCAGGCTAGCAGAAAAGTGCTCATAGTCCTTAGAGAACTTCCACTTGCGGAGAAGCCTGAACAGTTCTACGACGAGATCCTACAGTTCACACTGCAAGTTAAGAGCGTGGCCATCTCTGTTTCTGCTAGTAAGTACTTTCTGCTGAAGAAAGAGACGATTCCGACCATCATCGGTTCATTGGCTAGCTTTTTAGTGATAGTGGTTCAATTATTCTCGATGCCCAAGTTCGTCAAACCGAACGAAAATCTGAATGTACAGTAATCAACATTTAAGATTAAACGTTTCTGACGGACTTAATGAGACACAAAAATACAAAGTTTGTAACCACAATATGTACTGTACCTACATGTATAACAGAGGAAACTTAAATAAATACAATGTATTCTCAATACTCAGAAATTATGGAGAACAATCCCATTTCACCTTAAAAGTTGATTTCAAACCAAGATAAATCATAACAAAATTTTTGACAGAATATAGGTTTTGGCAGAATGTGAAGGAGACTCAGAAGACAGTGATCAAAAAGTACTCAACTGAGATGCTGCAGCTGTCTTTGATATAATGATAAACTACATAGAACAACAATCATCCTTAACACCGGAAGATGTACAGTTTCAAAATTGTTGGTGCAGTTTTGTTTCATAATGTGATTCTCTTCTGTTTAACGAAAATGTAACAGAATTTTAAACCAATATAGCTTTGAATTGAACTATAATATACACTAATATACACTAACTATAATATACACTACACTGTCCGTCTTTGAAACTCACTGTAATTTTCACTTTTCAGTAATACACTTGTACACTGTTCTCTCTTAGTTTTTTCTTCCTAAAAATACTTTTTTGGGTTTCCAATTACAAAAGTTTAAATTATTAGGACAAACTAAAAATATTAAATAAAAAAAATTTTTTTTATTTCTTCAAAATTATATATTTGTATTAACACAAAAATATATCTGGAAGACGATATGTGTTGATTTGATTGATTTTACATGTTTCTGATTACATATTGTATCCAACTGCCTATTTTCTTTTTTAGTAAGGCCTTATTTCTGTACAAAGTATTCTACAACACACTATGCATTACCAAATATATAGACTGGTATTTGTTATGAGTAAAGATTGATCCATTCATATAGGGCTACAACAAATCGTTTACAACTGCATTTCCACCTGCTACTGTGAAGTAGGACACATCAACATTTTTATTTGAAAGAAAAAAATAGTAGTTCATATTCAGATGTGTGCAGAGTTGAATTTTATTTTTTAAACCTTGCAAAAGAAAAAACAAATTAAATTCAAATTACTCAGAACCGGCAAACTTTGAGGTGTAAGGAATGAAGTGTTTTTATTTAGTAATTTATTTGGTAATTTATACATTTTTTCAATCAATAACCAATAAAATAACATGATTCTGATGATAAATACAACGCAAATGACAATCAGATCAAGATGACTGGGAGTAATATGCTGATCTTATCAATTTCAGTAAGCTGTCATGGTAAGAAATTGCATTGTATTAGGTTGTCGTAACCAACGTTTAAATAGCAAAGAGAGAAAACGCTGATATTTTCAAATCAGCTCTTTAGTCTATAATGTCTTACTATTACTATTATTATTATTACTAGGCAGTCAGTATGTCATTAAACATTAATAAAAACTTAATTTTTTATAATAAACAAGATGGAAAATGTAGGAATGAATTGAAAAATATTATTGATGAGAATTTATTTTACCTTGGCTTTTAACTAGCCATAATAGATTCAATCTAATCTAATGGATGGATATTTTTTCTACTGCTAAATACCTGTTTAGATTGTTTGTAAATTAGTTTATATATCGGTTCGATTTAAAGTAAATTAATTTCAGTTTAGCTTATTGACAGTGGTAGCTACTCTGCCAGATTGTTTGTATGAAAAGCTAGTAGTGTTATGAAAACAAGGCTTTCAGACCAAAACCGGATGTGAGGAGGGACGGGGAAGTAACGTCACTCCAATTCCTTGCGTGATAGTTTACATGCTACAAATGTAGCATCATCACTATAATATATCAGATTGTTTACCTTTGGGTAACTGAATGTCAGTGAAGAGTGTGAAGCTAGGTGTCGAGGGTAACTGAGGTTCTTCACTCGTCTTCTGCTCGCTAACGTTGGCCGTCTCTTTCGCGACGGTCATGGGCTCAGCAGGGAAGGTGGATTGGTAAACAGCTGATTGTACTTCTCCTTCTTTGCTTTGCTGTAAACGCGGCACTACATCTTTGGCTTTGGCACTTGTTGATTTTTGATGCTCTGAAAAAATCAAATTGTTTTAGTTTTGTAGAGCCAACTGATCTCTTTTATGTTGTCAGGTAATTATTTTCTTTAATTCTTATGAAATTTGATCGAAGAAGAAAATGGTATCAGACTGTGAATAAGAAGGAAAGTCAATGAGGATATCTTCAAAGTAAATTCTGTTTTATAACATTCTTGTATTAGGAAATACTGTATGGGAAGATTACAACAATTTTCCATTTTGTTTTGATTTAATACTGTAGCAACTAGCATTAGCCATTTTAGTTGTGAGTCTATTTTTTTTTAGTTCTTATATTTTCTATGCATTCATTGTTGTATTAAAACTTTTAGAAACATTTGTTAAAATACTTGTTGCATGTATAAACTCATAACGTAATCACATTTCATGAAATTACAAGTTTTAAGTTTTACAAGACATCCTTTTTAAAACTAGATAAATCATAAATAATGTGTTTAAAGCAGAGTGTCTACCAGTTGATCAAACTGAATTTCAGTGAATTTAAGGGAGGACAACAATGTTAAAATGTACAACCTTTGGTACCCATAAGACAATTAGCTTTTCAGGTACTTGACGAGATACTCGGGCACAAAATATTTCGTGCCATATTGTGAGCTGGTTGCCTGCTCGAAAAATTATGTTTGCTCTCACTGATTCTGCATTATCATTGTTTGCACCAAGGAACAACAGGCCTGAGGAACTTTATTTTAGCTAGCCCGATTTTTCAGCGACTCTCGGGATCTTGAAATAAATTCCATTACTATTCAGTAACTTCTACTACTAGTAAAATCAGTGACTTTCCATAACTTCTAACTTTTGTTATTTCTTTGACTGCTAGACACCCTGCTAAAGTCCACATTCTCAAATGAAAGTGAAATTAAACATGTTTTCTATTAGACATTTTGCAACACTTACGAGGTCGTTTAGCATCTCTCAGAGCTTTGTTGGCAGCAAGTGTTGTGGCGATAACTTCATTAACTTCCGTCGTGATAACATTATGGTCACAAAGTAAATGAATCTGGGAATATGAATGAGACAAAGATTAGCAAATGAAATGACAAAAATTTAAAGTGGGTTTTACAAGTGTTTGACTAAATGACAACGAATACCCTTATTATCTAGGGGGTCAAATTGGGTTGCACATTGTCTTTCAGAGCTACTTAAGGAAAAAGTAAAAAAGTTACAAAAAGTAAGGACCAAAGCAAACAATATTTATCATCTAGCTGGTCTTGGGAAGCTGATGTACACGTACTTTGCTTCATATTCTTCACAGCTTACTATTGTGCTACTATCTAGTAAGACAGTGTGCATTCTAAGAGTGTGGATGTACAGTTTACAGGTAAAACAGTAACTTAAGGGAACAGTAAGATACACAATGCTAACTCCTCTTCCCTGACTCCCAGTGTTAAAGTCATTTACCTCCTCCTGAAATTGGCATTTAGTAAGAGGCAGGGTATAGGCTGGGATGAAAATTGTTTTAGCAAAAATCATAAATGCTACAAACTCTCAGACAACTGTGGCAAAAATATTATTCTTTAAGCAATTTTAAACAATTTGCCAGTAATATTATGTGTTTGATCATTAAATAAATCTTAAATTTTATTTGTAGCAAATTTTCTATAGTCTGCAAAACAATATAGCATCTTTAAGTTGTGTATAGCAAAGTGCTAAAAATGCTACTGCAGCTTGAACCCTGGTAAGAGGATGGAGGTAAATTAATATGCTTTTGACCTGATTTACCCATCTTGCAAGGCCTTCTACCTGAAAGAGAGTGGCTCAAATCCTAGCTCACACCTTTGCAAACTGCTCATCAGCATACAGAATTGATTTTTACCGAATCCTCTACACCTACACATTGTATGGCCACTCTTGTATTTTTTTTTATTTATATATTTTTTTAATTCATTTAATATTTTTGTGTTTTCAATCTAGTTGTAAATTTTAAATTTGACTTTTCCTTTTTTATTGCTAAATTTGACTAATTAAAAAATGTTGATAGTTTTTTATCACTTACTTGGTATTTGACCCAAAGTTCCTCTGTATTGGGTTTCTCACGGTAAGTAACGTACATACCTGCAAGGAATATTTGGAGTAGACAACGTTAGGACAGCCGAGACACTTGATCTGTCGCCTAGTCAGCTGCCGGTTGAGCAGCTCTGTGCGAATGTTGCAGTGTTCTTTCACCCAGTGGTTCTCCACACTTTCCGCTCTCAAACTCAGGAAGGAACAACTCACACAGCGGAAACACGTGTGTTTGTTCAGCTCACACACACGATATCTGTAGACCATCGGAAGTCACTACTAATCCATGCATTGAGGAAAAAGGAATGGAGGGACAACCAATTTACTTTAGAAAATAGTTCTAGGTGGTTGAAAGCAGACATCAAGTTCTTAACAAATTTAAGTGTGTTGTGAAACGTAGTTGTCAGGGACTTGAACTTTGGTGCAGGAGGGAGTTGATTCCAGACATAGCTTCAAAAATGTTATGAGTTTTGGATTGTTCATCAGCATTATTGTGACAGTTGCATTGAACATTCCACTTGCATAGACACTAAAACATTTTAGCCCCTTACAAGGGGACTTCTTCAGTAGTTTCAGGTTGTAAAATATATCACTGTTGAATGAAGTAGTATTCAGAAGTAACTAATAGAATATACAGTAGAATTAAGTAATATAGTATAGTCAATTAATCAGCACAATTGGGGGTTGGGCGGGAGGGAGTTCAGGTCATAGGCGTAACTAGGATGACCCTAAGGGGGAGGCCTGGGGGTTAACTCCCCCGGGAAACTTTTTAGACATGTAAACTTGCATTTTAGGGTATTTAGAGAAATAAAATAGATTTTTATTTTATTTTATTAATTGTAGAAAAACTAATTTTAAAAATTCAGGTTTTAGGGTCAACCCCCTCTCGGGGGGTTGGGGTTGGATACGAAACTGGTTCAGATAACTGATTTTTTCAGTCGGTCACGCTTTTCCAACTGTTTTAACCTTAAGTGTTTTAACCAAAGGTAGAGATGTTCAACTAGATTTTTTCTAAAAGTTTAGATGTTCTATAATGAGGTTTTACCTATATGAGAACTGAAAATTTAATTCAAACAACAATTAATTTAGATAGTTGTAAAAAAAATAGTTTGGTTAAAGTGCTTGTCTTTGTAAATATTTTATTTAATTCTTTGTTTGAAGTTCATTGTTGATGATGGTGAGTTAATGTTGTTCAAAGGTTTATTGTGGACATTTTCCATCACGATTGTAAAAAACAATACACAACGTTTCGGGATCTGGAATCTGATCCCGTCCTCAGGATAATATTATAATATAAGCCTCAAAACAGTATCTTTCAATCAAAAACATTCAAAACATTTTTAAATCAAATATATAACCACTAACAAAAAACCAACAAAAATAAATATGGTAATAGGCACACAGAAAGACCCGGGACTGATTTATGTTTTCATTGTGATGTCTCCAGAGCCCAAAAACACTATTCGTTCAAATTTATACACATGTATATATATACATCTTTTTCCTTATAGGTAAATCCACTAAAACTAATAGAAAAACTTAAACTTACTTAGGTTCAGGAGGCTTTGGTTTCACCATCTTGATGAGATTAGGCATTTGCAAGCTTTCTATCTTCACAAACTCGGTTGGTTCACATTTCACTGGTTCCTTGTCACTTTTGGCGTTGGTCAAAGAGGTTAGTTCATCCTATAAGAAACAAATCGTTACTTTAGAACAGTTGAAGGGCTTCTTGTGATTAATCCTAAATAAATTATAGATTTTCATGCTTGATACAGGCCAAGTATAACGGTTGGTACGGTTGATAGTGTTTATGACGTTTATGTGCAGTAAAATGTCAGGTGTGAATAAAACATCTTGCACCTTTAAATTCACATTTTTATCCAATATCCATGTACTATTACTGGAACAAATCTAAAGCGGGCTCCAGACGTGCGCCATTCGCAAAGCACGAAATATTTGACGTGATTTATACGTGTTGTTTTCCAAAAAACAGTTCGTTTTGGGAATAGAAAAAATTATCATTGACTTTGATGTGTGCAAAAATACTGACAATGAACGGGAAAACACGAGCACAAATGTTTGCTGCTTACCAAGTAGACAAACACCTATCCTCACTACTTGCGATTTGGTGAGTCGCTGTTCAGTGCTTGGCGAATGGCGCATGTCTGGAGCCACCTTAACAGCTGTTTTCATATAAAGTTTTTTCCTACTTTTAACCATACGTTTCCATTCCATCCACATTGGGCCTCGAGATTGTGAGTGTAATGCATGAAGCAAAGCAAGGAGTGAGTCATTCCAGTACAAGACTTATAAATAGTAGGGCATGAACCCACAACATCGCTGTATGGATCTGTAGTCTACCATGCCACTGACTGAGCCAACCAATTGAATTATATATGTTAATCCAAATACTTACAGTAGACCCTCAGTAATACGCCAGATGATTGAGCTAACAATTTCACTGACAAAACTTGCCAAATCTACCTATCAAGCTTGAGAAAACTGATGATTGAGTTCAACAAGTTTACTGACCAGATCAGTTTTGTCGGAGGGTGCGAGAGCGTTCAAAACAGACGAGACCTGGCTGCTGGTTATGTTAGGCAGTGTCCGAGAGTCAGACAGTTGTAGTTGCGACAACAACTTGTCTGTATACTCCTGTGAGGGGTGTTCTGAAAAATTATGTCAGTTAAATATCACATATATCAACCCTGTACAAGCTTCTCTATAACAAGTATCAAAACACAGCTATAAAGAATGCATGATGTTTATACAAAAATATAGAAACCAAACGTTTAGCAGTCCAGGTAATGAACACATTGTAGCGGAAAATTTTTGTATAAGCCAAATTTGGAACAATTTTAGGGGAAGGGTCCTTAAACAACATACTAAAAGTACCCACCGGTGGAGGTAGAGCTAAAGGTCCCTTTTTAGGTTTTTTGTAAATAAGGAACTCGAAAACTACCTACCAACTTTTTGTATACAATACTAAATTAGCAAATTAAAGAATATTGAATTTCCTACAAGAAAAGTATATTATGTAACTAACTATTCCGGTTCAATTATTTACAAGATATAATGAATAGGTATCTAATTCAAATAATCCTTCCATAAGAAATTCGTGTAAACTTGTATGACAAATAAATGCTAAACGTGGCAAAGCCTATCCACTTAAGGCCAATATAACCGATATTCAATTATTTCTGGTGCCAAACACCCTGACCCTGGTTTTATACCCACCGAATGGTACCCAAGTGGAGGAAGGTGAGTACCTTACCCCCCTATCGGAGCAACTTTCCCCTCCTTTGGAGTCATTCTAGTGTCTCCGAGTACTTTTGTGACTTAAACCTCAAAATTATCTTAGAGTCAAAAACACTTCTTTACAATATGTTATAGGTTCTAAATTGTATAATTAATATTAATGTAGGTATGTTGTGAGTGTCACTTGACATTAAAATACAAATAGAAGTAAAATAAACAACTATTACTTAGTTTTGGAGGACTGATTGCTCTAGATGTAGAAGATCACTTACAAACCGTGATAATTACATGTAGAAGATTACTTATCACCTACAAACTGACTCCATTTAGGCCCTACTTACAAAACTATTTAAATTTGGTGTTAGGTACCAAAGAACATAATTATTTAGATATTTTGCTTTCGCCTACTTACCATTATGATGTTCAATGTCTGAAGGCAAAATCGTTTCAACATGATCCAAATGGACATCTTCGTTGCTCACGGTTTCAAGATTCTCAGGAGTTTCATTACAAGTTTCCACCACAACACCTGTATCCAATAACATTTCTTGGTCAGCACAAACAACTTGTGTGTCAGAATCTATCAAAACTGTCTCATTTATAATTGAACTGTCTAAATTCTCAACTTCACTTTCCACACAACCGTCCGAGGTGATTATTATTCCTCCGTCTTCTAGTGTATGTTCCATTACACCGATGTCAGACGATTCAAATTCTGTGTGACCTTCTGATGTTGTAACAGTGTTTAAAATCTCTGGGAAATTTGTTGTCTGAGTCAAATTTGTTAGTGTTAAATTGTTTTCAGTGGATTTGGTAACTACACTGGAGTTGAAGGAAAAGTTGTTGTGTGTTATGATGATGTTGGGTGTGGAAATGGGTATATTGTTATTTACTGATGACTTTTCAAGATTGGAAGCGCTCGCAAGTGTGTTTTCTGTTGTTGGATTATCCTTTGGAATCGTATCGCTAGTGCTATTTAAGCTATTTTCATTGCTACATTTTTCACTTTTAGATCCGTCGATCCGATCTTCGTTTGAGCGCTCCAATGCAGACTGAGAGAGAAGAGAACTTGGTGGTTTCAACATTATCTTCTTCGCTGTAATCGGTTTCTTTCTGACTTTTGCAAGTCTCGGAACAGGTTTGGTGATAGGTTTTTTACCCGTCGGACTTTGTGACAATAAAGGATTACTGAGTAAAATATTTGCTGGAACATTGTTTTTAAGATCTTTAATCACAATCGTAGAGTACTGGTTCTGAGGTAGCAAATTGACGTTGGATATCGCAGTGAATGTCACAGGCTGTTTCCCAATCATTAATGAAGGACTTGCGTCCACTTTTGGTTTTATCGTTGGTAACGTCGTTAATGCCAATGTAGCATTTTTCTTTCCAGTTTCTTGCCAAGTCATTGGCAAATGTTCACTGGATAGAATTACTTTGTATTCATTCATTTTTATTACCTGAAAAAAAAACAACAACATACGATTTAAAAAACTAAAGACAAATAACAACAAATTAATGATTTTAGTATGTCAGTAACAATTAATGTAAATAATCTTCATAAGAATACTGAATGAATGCTTAAACAATGGTTATTCAATAAAGAAACTGCAACGTTTATGCAATAGGTCAAGATATCCTGGTGACGTCGTACCAACCTTTTAGAGAGGTCAGTCCCTCATAAACAGGAAGGCTCAGTCTTGTGTTACACAATGTAACATAGGAGGACCTTGTTTATTTCATTTTTTTTAATTTTTATTTTTTTAATTCCTTTACCTATCTAGGCTAAACCTTTTGCATTTTTAAAGTTTTAAGTAAACAGTCCAAACCCCAGTCTTTTTGCTTGGAATCAAAGATTTCAATTATTTTAAATTATTCCACGTACTTTTTCACTCATTTTCAAGCATACGTTTTTTTAGAAGCCTAATAAAAAAATAATGTCATTAACTTTCGGATACTGTAGGTAAGACCTACACTGTTGACGTTAAAAACATGTATGTAATGTACGGCCTATATAACGTTGATGCGGAACTACATTCTGCAGCCACGCTGCATAAGGATTCAGCTATAAATATTTACCTAAAGGGTGTTGCTAAGTAAAGTAAGTATGTCATACCATACCTATTTAAGGGTAAATTTTTTCCATGTACACACTTTACTATTTGATTTAAATACAGGCGGCCAAGCGCCAAGCAATGGTTGGGTAAGAGTCTTTTTCAGGCTCATGATTGTTTTAAAATGACATTAAATAAATAGTAAACATCAAACACACACTTACCGAAACGTCTTCACCTAATTAATAGAAGTGAGACAGTATCCTTAAAAACATACATTATACAAGGGCATAAACCAATAAACTTGTTTTTTTTATCTTGATAAAACCATGATACCACATTATACTGATGAATGTAAAATGAGAGCAGAATAACAAACTCTGGCACTAGTGGCAATTTACTACAGCTGTACAATACAAGCTAGCAGTTTATAACTAGTAGTACGCTTATTCTGCACGTAACAGGATGAGTGAACATGAGCGCAATAATGAAAGAGTTTACCCACACCTAGCACACTTAACGGTGTCACTGGTGTACACAATAATGTTATTTGTATGGGCAAATCGACCCATGAGTCGGGGCAAATAATGGTGAGTTGGTGACTCAAGTCGGTAGCATCACGCGAACTTCGGGCCCAAGGCAGCGATGTCGTGAGTTCGGACCCTGGTCACTGCCACTAAATTTTATCAGTACAGTTCACCTTTGTACTGTACCGGCTCACCAATTGCTTTGCTGTAAACGATCCACGCACGGGCGAGGTTAAAAGAGGCTGGACCAACCTCTTAAAAAAACCAAATCTCAGTCAACAACAATCCTAACTTCTCGTCCATTAATTAACCAAAGTCATTGGTAATATACGTAACGTATTTCCTGTTTCCCTCTCTTCTCATAGCATTTTATTATTGCAGATACGTTAATCTAACTGTCACAAAGAGTTCCCACACTCTGGACTCCTCGCCTCGACTACTCCCTTCACCACTTCCTACGTCGTGGACCTGTTTCCCTCCCTTCCCATAGCATTTTTAGAATTGCAGATACTGTACATTATTCTAATTATCACAAAGGGTTTCTACAATCCGGAATGCTCGCCTCAACTATTTCCTTCACCACTTCCTACGTAGTAGACCTGTTTCCCTCCCTTCCTATAGCATTTTAGAATTTCAAATAGATTAATTTAACTTTCACAAAGGGTTCCCACACTCCGGACTGCTCACCTTGACTACATCCTTCACCGCTTCCTACGTCGTGGACCTGTTTCCCTCCCTTCCCATAGCATTTTAGAATTGCAGTTACATTAATCTAACTATCACAAAGGGTTTTTACACTCCAGAATGCTCGCCTCGACTACTTCCATTACCACTTCCAACGTCGTGGACCTGTTTCCCTCCCTTCCTATAGCATTTTAGTATTGCAGGTATATTAATCTAACTGTCACAAAGGGTTTCTACACTCCGGACTGCTCGCCTTGACTACTTCCATCACCGCTTCCTACGTCATGGACCTGTTTCCCTCCCTTCCCATAGCATTTTAGAAATGCAGTTACACTAATCTAACTGCCACAAAGGGTTTCTACACTCCGGACTGCTCGCTTTGACTACTTCCATCACCGCTTCCGACGTCGTGGACCTGTTTCCTTCCCTTCCTATTGGAATTTAGAATTGCAGTTATATTAATCTAACTGCCACAAAGGGTTTCTACACTCCGGACTGCTCGCCTTGACTACTTCCTTTACCGCTTCTTACGTCGTGGACCTGTTTCCCTCCCTTCCTATAGCATTTCATTATGGTAGATACATTAATCTAACTGCCACAAAGGGTTCCCACCCTCCGGAATGCTCGCCTTGACTACTTCCTTCACCACTTCCTAAGTGTCATGAACCTGTTTCCCTCCCTTCCCATAGCATTTTTAGAATTGCAGATACATTATTCTAACTGTCACAAAGGCTTCCCACACTCCGGACTGCTCACTTTGACTACTTCCTTCACCACTTTCGACATCGTGGACCTGTTTCTCTCCCTTCCCATAGCATTTTTAGAATTGCAGATACATTATTCTAACTGTCATAAAGGCCCCCCACACTCCGCAGCGCTCGCCTTGACTACTTCCTTCACTATTTCCTACATCGTAGACCTGTTTCCCTATCTTTCCATAGCATTTAAGAATTACAGATACGTTAATTTAACAGTCATAAAGGGTTTCCGTACTCCTTTCTTTTCACTGCTCACCTTTCCGCTTTCTTTACTACTCTCTACGTCGGGGACCTGTTCCCCCCCCCCCCTTCGCATAGCATTTTAGTATAAAAATATACCAACATTTTTGAATATTTAATATTCAATGCCAACATTAAATTGAATAATGTAAAAAGCTGCTTTGTTCTAAATACATACATACCTATATACTTTTAATTAAAAGGCGAAATTTTAATACTGAACATAAACGGTATATAACTGCCGACTAATATTGTTAAGTTCAATTTATTATTATGAAAGTTGTAAGATTTAATTAGCTTAAATAACATTATTCTGAAAGCTGTGAAATTATAATGATATATATTCATAGACGCCAAACTGTTTACTCCATGAATGAAAGAGCTTAGAGTAAAAGTCGTTCTCTCTGTCTTAAGTAGACAACAAAATTGTTGGTCGCAAAACGTAAACAAATAAAAAGAAGAAGAAGGTAGCTCCTAATGTTATTCTTATGGGACAAATTTAAAAATGTTTTTTAGGTATTTTATAATTACTACTGAGCGGAATCGTCTAGAATTTTAATGGTGTCTTTACACTGGTGTCATAACTATTTGTGCAAAATTTGAACGCTATAAGTGCAACGGTTCTTGAGTTTTAGGTGCGAACACACACACACACACACATACTCCAGCGGACAACTTTTCTCCGACTCCGCTATACACGATACATAGATTCGTTCACTTCGTTCACTCATCTATTAGAATCTACACCCTCTGATACTACTACGTCATGGACCTGTTTCCCTCCCTTCCCATAGCATTTTAGAAATGCAGTTACACTAATCTAACTGCCACAAAGGGTTTCTACACTCCGGACTGCTCGCTTTGACTACTTCCATCACCGCTTCCGACGTCGTGGACCTGTTTCCTTCCCTTCCTATTGGAATTTAGAATTGCAGTTATATTAATCTAACTGCCACAAAGGGTTTCTACACTCCGGACTGCTCGCCTTGACTACTTCCTTTACCGCTTCTTACGTCGTGGACCTGTTTCCCTCCCTTCCTATAGCATTTCATTATGGTAGATACATTAATCTAACTGCCACAAAGGGTTCCCACCCTCCGGAATGCTCGCCTTGACTACTTCCTTCACCACTTCCTAAGTGTCATGAACCTGTTTCCCTCCCTTCCCATAGCATTTTTAGAATTGCAGATACATTATTCTAACTGTCACAAAGGCTTCCCACACTCCGGACTGCTCACTTTGACTACTTCCTTCACCACTTTCGACATCGTGGACCTGTTTCTCTCCCTTCCCATAGCATTTTTAGAATTGCAGATACATTATTCTAACTGTCATAAAGGCCCCCCACACTCCGCAGCGCTCGCCTTGACTACTTCCTTCACTATTTCCTACATCGTAGACCTGTTTCCCTATCTTTCCATAGCATTTAAGAATTACAGATACGTTAATTTAACAGTCATAAAGGGTTTCCGTACTCCTTTCTTTTCACTGCTCACCTTTCCGCTTTCTTTACTACTCTCTACGTCGGGGACCTGTTCCCCCCCCCCTTCGCATAGCATTTTAGTATAAAAATATACCAACATTTTTGAATATTTAATATTCAATGCCAACATTAAATTGAATAATGTAAAAAGCTGCTTTGTTCTAAATACATACATACCTATATACTTTTAATTAAAAGGCGAAATTTTAATACTGAACATAAACGGTATATAACTGCCGACTAATATTGTTAAGTTCAATTTATTATTATGAAAGTTGTAAGATTTAATTAGCTTAAATAACATTATTCTGAAAGCTGTGAAATTATAATGATATATATTCATAGACGCCAAACTGTTTACTCCATGAATGAAAGAGCTTAGAGTAAAAGTCGTTCTCTCTGTCTTAAGTAGACAACAAAATTGTTGGTCGCAAAACGTAAACAAATAAAAAGAAGAAGAAGGTAGCTCCTAATGTTATTCTTATGGGACAAATTTAAAAATGTTTTTTAGGTATTTTATAATTACTACTGAGCGGAATCGTCTAGAATTTTAATGGTGTCTTTACACTGGTGTCATAACTATTTGTGCAAAATTTGAACGCTATAAGTGCAACGGTTCTTGAGTTTTAGGTGCGAACACACACACACACACACATACTCCAGTGGACAACTTTTCTCCGACTCCGCTATACACGATACATAGATTCGTTCACTTCGTTCACTCATCTATTAGCCTGAAGATAATCATTTCAAGGTCTGATTTAATTAGGTAATTTAACAATAATTAACCGTATGGTGTATGAGTTGAAACGGTTTGAGTTTCAATGAAAAGTAAGTTAATGTCTGCTTTCATTCTGATTCTGATAAAAGATCATGAAGACCTAAATTAATTGTCATGAAAGAGGCCTAATTTAAAGTTAACAAAGTTTTTTTGTTTTTTTACATTTAACATACTTGAGCAGCAGGAACAGGGGTGAGAGTGAGGACTGAAGTTGCATTGGCACCAACTGAGCTGGTTTCTAGTTCCATTTTACTGTCCTCGGACTTGACATCTTTTTCTGTTAATAGTGCCTATAAAGTGTTTACAAGATTAAATAGTAGATAGGTATGCTTAAGTTGAGATGTTAAAATAAATTATAGGTCGTTTTGAACCTTCCTATAAACCTTTTACAAGGTGTATCTACAAGTAAACATTAATATACACACCTATTTATAACAGAGCCATTTTCAAACTCGCTAACTTATTTCGCAGTTAACCTTCAGTCATTTCATCAGATATTTTTTACTTACAGTCAAAAAACGTATTCATTGGTCTTGTCTTGCATCCGGCATGAGATACAATAATTGACCAATTTATTAGGCCCATAACAAAGCTTGTAAAATGTTATGTGTACATGAGCTGCAAATGGAGTGATTCTGTTCACAAATGATGCCAGAAAGAAGCAAACTGCCTCTTTGCTGTGTACACACAAAATACGGAGCTATGTGCACAAACAACCCTTTAGTTAAAAAAGCACCCCTTGTAAATACCTATTTAGGATATAGTTTGAAATGTTGGATCAATCGAATAAGATCCTTTGGAGTTTTCAGATAATCATTGCAACACTCATTTATGAAAAAAAGCTTGAAACAAAAAAAGTTTATTAGACAATGACCTGTTTCATCATTACCTAAGGCCCTAAGGTCGATGACAAAACAGGTCATCAACTTACTAACCTAGGTACCGTATCTAGAAGCTCTACATGGTCATGTTCAATCGTGTCTGTTTGAGTTTTTTGCTGGGGCAATCTCGACACTTAGAAGCATCGGTCCACCCGATGCAAAAAAAATTCAATGTGTTTGAATTTTTAATAGTTGGGAAAGTTAGTCAAAATTTCTAACTAGTTAGAAGTTAGTCCCATAAAAAGTAACTGATAGAAGTTACTAGTTAGTTAGTTTAAAAAGTAACTGATAGAAGTTATTAATTAGTTTAAAAACTAACTGATAGAAAATAAAGTTAGATTTCGACATTTGTAGAAGATAGCTGTTTGTTGGACGGTTGTTTAAAAGGATTTCATATGTAATGAAATAATGACAAATCTTGGTTACTAATTATTGTGTTTTAATTAAATATTAATTAAACATTGTCACATTTACATTACATGTAATGTAAAAACATTCATTACTACAACAAAATTTACTTTAAATGGCTATTAAACTTTAAAAGAAGTTGTTTTTCAAAATTGATGTCGCTGATTCTTCCTCGTCTGTTACTCTGTTAGTGATGACTAGGCTTGCCGCTCTGAACAGGCGTTCGCAGTGAAAAAAGGTGTTTTTTAATTTGTAGATTTATATTTGTAGTTATCTTATTATAATGTATTTGTTTCATGACTAGTGAATATTTTGTTAGTAAATTTATGTAAATTTATAACTAAATAATGATTTACACATTAGTTTGCCGTGGGTGAATACTGAAGCAATGTCAGTGTGGTGGCCAGGTACACATCGTCAACGTCCCAGATTCGCACGCGCTCCCGCCCGGTTGGGAAATGTCGTACACACACCAGGCGGCCCGCTACCAATCACAGGAGAAATTGTTGTCTACAAGTACAAATATAAATCTGTTTAAAAACCACCTTTGTTCGCATTATAAAATCTGTCATATTGGTGTTATTTCTTGTGTCACGGCAAACACGATGGTATTTTGAACGAAATTTTCAGTGTCTTATTAACGATGTTAGCATACGTTTCAAAAATTTACAGCAGCATAAAAACTATTGTGAATAAAATTTTTAAAATGCATGGAAATGTTAACAATGAACCTACCAATAAGCCATAAAAATTTCAGAAAGATTGGCTCAGTGGTTTGTTTACAAATAAATTTTAAACTTCAGTGTTATTGCAGAGTTTCTTAAAAACCGGTACTTTTTAGGATCTTTCAACTAGGCTATATAAATTTTTCTGGTAAACGGAAATTGTTTTAATTGACATCACGTAAAATGTATTTAAGCCAGCTTATATTTAATTTTTGTTTCAACAAAATCGGATAATTCATCTCAGATATATTTAGGCTCGAACTCGAGTGCACATATTTATTTCTCCGACAAAGGTAATACAAATGCTTGTCATCACTCTGTTTTCAATAGTTCAAAAGACAAAAACAAATAGTGATCATCTCACCTTTCCTGACATAAACATTACTTTCGATACACAAACATAAGTTACAAATGAAGTTCCCGGTTAGGTAAAAACACAGTTTGTTGATGTTCAATTAGCTGAATTTTACACCAAAATTTATTGTACAACAATTAATGGACAGCAATTAATGGATTACGAAATATCAGATAATTTTTTTAAAGTCTGATGAAGTAGTTTTTCCAGTGTGATAAAAGTATAGACTACTAAATTTAAAAGTGACCTATTTGTGGCGAGATAAAGTTTAAAAGAGCATGGGAAACACATTGAGAAATAAACTATAACTGTACTAAAAAATAAAAATTATATTCATTAAAAAAATACATAGGCCTATTCCACTTTAAGTTAAAACGAGACCATCATACTTTTTCTACACTTACCTCGAAGCACTTGTGACAGATGCTTTAACTATTTTTGTTTTGGGTACAAATACAATAAACATTTTAACGTGTTTCCACCCTTTTCATTTTTTCAACTTGTTGAAATATGTCACTTAAGATCGGTCACTTGATATCACACTCGCCCGCCATTGCAAACAAATATTATTAATCTACTCCTACTTAATTAAAACTGTTCACCTTAATAACTCATGTATTTAAAATATTTAACTATCACTAAAATATATATAACGACAAGACAACTAAGAAACTAACAAAAAATTTACACCTGTCACGGTCAGATATTGAACACCGACTGAAGTGAAGACATTGTTTTGACACTTGAGATTACAGTACCTATCAATCGCCAAACAAACATTCCCCCTTCCCACCCTTCGGTGCTTGGGGTGTTGTTATTGGCTACCATTGGCTCGCACCCCGGGTGCGAAAAGTTGAAAAGCTAACGATTTAAAACTAGCGAATATATTATCTATTCGTTGTCTATTAAACTAACTGAGTAGAAGTTATTTCCAGCTCTTTTTAAAACTAACGAATAAAATAGAAGTTAGCCAAAAAAACGAACGAATAGCGCTATTCGTTAGAATATCTATTCGTTATTCCCAAGTATGAATTTTACCTGTCTAAGAATACCATCTTGGTGCTGCCAAATGAGCTGATTTGCTGGCTGGCTGGACACTATAAAATCACCGTTTGATAGAAGCATATCTGGCTTGATTTTAGTTATCAAGGCTGAAGATACTGCGTCCACCTGATTTTAACATAAACATAGATTAGCTTTGCTGATGAAAGAGAAATGATGCAGGTGAAAATAGTCTGAAAAGAGTTTAAATGAAATGTAAATTTGTTACAGACTTTATAATGATTTTTTGGCACTGAGTTTTCATTGACAAATTTGGTTTATAGAAAAATTCCTGTACTTGACACTTTCTGTGTTTGGTCAAAAAAACAAAGCTTTATTTGGCAGCTGAAAAAACCCGTCTTTACAACTTTATCAGACATGTCTTGAATGTATTTTGAGAGAACTTGAATGCCTCTACAACTATCACAATGAGAGTTCATATTTTCTAACAAAAGTGGTAGTCTTTCGGCAGGCATTCTTGTCTCCTGTGTGTAGGAATCAATGTTGTAATCGGATACAGTTCCGTAGAGAGCTTACAATTTAATATCGGAGGAAATATTAGTTTTTGTCAAAATGCATCTCCTGTATTAGGATACAGCACATTAGGATCGACCGGCGGACACAGGTAATTTAACATTTTATTGAAATATTAGTTTGATATTATATTGTATCGGATAGGCTATTATAGTTTTCATTCGATAACTTATAAATAGGTCTATCGACTGTAGGCCTAGATGTTTTTCAAGAAGATTTTTTTTATAGTACTACTTTGTATCGGATAATAGCATAGGTTCTCTGCGGAACTGTTTTCTTGTAATCTTCATTAAAGTTATTCGCCAAATGCACATTCTTCATACAGTTGCAATGGTTAAACTTTTTTAATTGGTAGCATACTATGACTTTTTCACTTTACTTATGATTTGTAAATAATGTAGGCTAACTTTTTTGCTTTCAATTTAAGTTAGTGCTTGATACTTAACTTACAGTTGGTTAATATTTAGTGACATGGAAAAAACAGCTCAAACAATACCAAATAAATCGACCTTATACTACAAAATCACAGAATATCAGGAAGAACATATAGCCTACATTTACCATAAAGTAACGCTCAAAACACAAACCGTACACTCACTCACACTACACTACAACACTACATACACATAAAAAAGTAAGTAAGAAGAATGATTAAGAAGATTTGACAATTCTGCGGTGAAGACTCCAATGGTAAATGGTAAAAGTTAAATGGATTAAATGTTCCAAGCTTTCTTGCCTCCTTCCGCAAGTTTTACAGCAATTTAATAACTTAAGTATCAAATATTTAAATAGTAGAGATATGGCACTTGAAATACAAATATAGGACAAAAGAACGTTGATGATTCTACTGTTATTAGGCCTATTCCATAAGATTAACATAGAAACTTTGAGGTCCACTGGTGTGATTCCCTTACCATACAATGAGCTCATTTTAAGAGAAGCACAACTTTAACAAGATCTTTTAAATGACACCAAAATGGTCAAAATTTGTTATAACTCTAGGAGGAGTTCTGTTCACAAAATATTTTGAGCCCTCCCTAACTTAAAGTCACCTAAAAGATAACTTAGTGTAGAAATTTTACAGTTACAAATCAGTACGGTACAACAACCTACCGTGGTTTGTGGAGATTGAAAAAAGGCAGGCCTACAGTTTGTGGTGGTTTTGGTAGGTTCGCTAATTTTAATGGTATTGGGTTGAATCCATTTGGACGCACAAATTTTTGAGGGTACAGCTTTGCCCTTAGGCAGCAAAAACTGTTCTTTTCTTATCTTCATACCTACTTACCAAGATCACGCTGAAACAAAATAACAGTATTCAACTTCAACTACACTAAGAGTGGCAAGTGTTGGAATAATCTTACATTAAACTTAGACATTACTTGGGAACAATAAACCACACTTTGGAAATTAGGTTAATGACCATTCACTCATCAGTCTTGTAGTATAAGTTAAATGTGGCATTGTTCTTATAAACAATATACATAATTAATATCCTTACATATAGTCAATATCAGAAATGGCACTTCTTTACACTGTATTTTTTAATAAGTTTAATTGCTGTGCTAATTTAAGAGTGAAAATAAAATAGTAGGCCTAGCAAGCCTATTTTAGGAGGGTCACTAAAAGCAGTCAGTAAAAAGCATCAGAATAATTACAAATAAAATGTGTCTATTAATTAAACAGCATTTCTATTCACCTTAAAAAAAATAATGACTGGTATTTAAAATAAATTAATATCTTGGACTCCTAAATATAAATAAACACATTTTTAGGTTAAACTTCAGTATTTTGTAACCACTCACTCTCCCCTCCACTCCGGTGGGGCACACGGAAGATTTCTCAGGTGCCGTTTGACGTCACTAACTGCTGACGTCACTAACTGCTGCGTCTGAAGAAACATACAATTTTATAATTTTCTATTATTAAATTAAACTGTCATAACCTAACCAAACTAACCAAACGTGCTGATAATGGAAAAATCGAATAAAGGTTTACTAATCTAAAAAATAGTTTTGTTCATAAAATAAAGTTATAATTGCCTAAAATTCAATTTTATAATTTTTTAATTATAAAATTAAACTGTCATAACCTAACCAAACCAACCAAACTTGCTGATATGAAAAAAATTGTTGATAAAAAGTTAGTGCCGCCGGCGGGATTCGAACCCGGAACATTAGATTATCGGCCCGCAACGCTATCCACTGCACCACCGAGGCCGATGGCTCATAACCGTATCGTTGCGGTATTGGTGTTCCCTCAAAGTGACGTCAGCAGTTAGTGACGTCAAACGGCACCTGAGAAATCTTCCGTGTGCCGTTTCGCCTCCACTCCAACTCCACTGACAGTTGACAGCTGTTGACGTTGACAGAGAGGGTAGGGACATTCGACTATAGTCAATCGTAGGCGTAGGGACCATTGAGTTAAATAGATTGGTACTTTATGCTATCGCTTTATCGAGGGTGAAGTTGGGTTTCATCATAGATTACATTGGTGTCCATTTTACCATAGTTTGTCATTGTCTATGGATCTATCATACAGGGTGAGTTTTAATTGTCCCCCCCCCCAACTTTTTTCTACATTTTTTCAAATATCAATCCCAGACCACTTCCAAACATTGTTGGGTAGTAAGTACTTCATTATGACAAGGTGGCCATTTCCGGCCGCCATCTTGGATCCGCCATATTGGATGCAAAATTTTTTTTTCAAATGTAAAGGTGGGGTTGTGACCCAATATTTTGAACTAAATTTTTACCTTGAATACAATGCCGCAAACCGTTTAAAAAAATCTTGATTCATTCTAAAGTTATGAGGGCTTTCTAAAACTTTATTTTTAGCCCATTTTAACATTGTGCATTTACAAACTAAGACCATAATCTCAAAATAGTGCTAGATAAAGATAAGTATACACTACCAGTAATTGTCGACCTATTTTCACTTGGTTATGACTGATGTATTTTTTTCGGCCGCCATCTTGGATCCGCCATTTTGAAATGTGATAAATTATTTTAAATATGAAGGGGGCGTTGTGACCCATCATTTCGAACTACTTTTTTAAGCTGAACTTAATTCCATGATCCGTTTTTCATTTTCATTTTTTAATTTTGAAATATTGACATTTTTAACAAAAAAATTTCAATATTTCATAAATAAAACTTGATAACGAAAAATGGATTGCGGCATTGTCTTCAGCTTAAAAAAGTAGTTCGAAATGATGGGTCACAACACCCCCTTCATATTTAAAATAATTTATCACGTTTCAAAATGGCGGATCCAAGATGGCGGCCGAAAAAAATACATCAGTCATAACCAAGTGAAAATAGGTCGACAATTACTGGTAGTGTATACTTATCTTTATCTAGCACTATTTTGAGATTATGGTCTTAGTTTGTAAATGCACAATGTTAAAATGGGCTAAAAATAAAGTTTTAAAAAGCCCTCATAACTTTAGAATGAATCAAGATTTTTTTAAACGGTTTGCGGCATTGTAATTAGGGTAAAAATTTAGTTTGAAATAATGGGTCACAACCCCACCTTTACATTTGAAAAAAAAAATTTTGCATCCAATATGGCGGATCCAAGATGGCGGCCGGAAATGGCCACCTTGTCAAAATGAAGTACTTACTACCCTACAATGTTTGGAAGTGGTCTGGGATTGATATTTGAAAAAATGTAGAAAAAAGTTGGGGGGGGGGACAATTAAAACTCACCCTGTAGATTAAAAGAAGTAGACATACTCTGTACTCCTTTTATCTATGGTTCTATGTTCATTGTTTGTAGACTATCTACAAAGGATAATATCCCAAAAGTATTTTGTTCTTTAATTGTTCTATACATCGATGGTTCAAGAAAAGTTTTCGAAGTATTCATAGTATAGCACGATTACTTTTTCTAGTAACCGTGTAGTATAGTAATAGTAAATGGAAGTACATGGATAAGAAATAATAATCTAAAAAATGCTTGTCTGAGGTTCTTTCCATGGTGGAAGAAATTTCGCTTTGCTTGTAATCAAGTCAGCTGATTGCTGCAGATTGATCAGACAGTGCAGTAAAACAGGTGCTTCATCAATACTCCATTCCGATTTCCGATCAAATAAAATTCTTAAGTTATTGCGAAGTATCCTATAAAATCTATAACTATATTTAATGGAGAAAGTAATGCATAGCCACTACTTTCTAACCTCATCTAACAGCACTTCACACTGTTGAGCGTGTGGTCCTTTAAAGTCACCACCAAAGGAACCCCACGAGACAAATCCCACCAAGGGACACGAACAAGCACTCCCCGGCGTCTGTGTGGCCCTTTAGAGGTACCAATTTAATAACTTAAGTATCAAATATTTAAATAGTTGTAAACGAACAACCAAGACACTGAGAGAGTGCGGAGAGGTATCAGAAAAGCAGCCTCTGGACATCACGCCTGAAAGATGCTGGTGATTGCCAAAAGAAGTCTTAGATGTGGGCAGCCGTCTTTGTTAAATCTCCGCAGTCTACTGGAGCACTGGAGGTTCCGTGGTTATAAGGTTAAGGGTATAATTTGTGGACTGATATCTCATTTTGAACACAGCTCTTGATCGGGTTTCTCTGGGAGCGTTTTAAAGTCAACTTCATTCAAGAGTTCGGTGCAGTGAATTATCCCATCTGTCAGCTTAAGGTCTTAAGGAAGACAATGTCGTTGACTTGCCGTCTCTGGGGTAGCGGTTGAAGGCCGTACTGCACCCCGAGAGCTGCTACAGGCATGTCCAGGAAAGGAAACCCGAGTTTTAGACCCAGTAGTCTGAGAAATCGTGTTTATTTGATCATGTTTAAGATTTCAATGTGGCCATAGTTTGATAAGGATTCCAGATGACAGTGCAGTACTCCAAGCGATTGGTCGGGCTAGGGATTTGTACAGCGTGAGAAGTGCAATGTCCCAATGTGAGATTTGAGAGATCTTATTGTAGAGCGATGAATAAACCCCAGCAGAGAAGAGGCTCTTGAGGATGGATCAGGTATGTGGGCTGAGTGAAGGGACAGTGATCACACCAAGATCCTTGAATTTCTCGACCACGCTGAGAAGACTTCTGCCGTCGATGCAATAGTCATACTCATGGACTACGTTATGCGACTGAGAAACCTGCATATAACTAAACATTTGGAGACATGAGCTCAATTGTATTCGATATGCACCATTGGCTGATGTTGTTTATCGAGTGTTGGAGCATTTATTGGTCATGTGTGGAGGTTACTTTGTTGAACATCTTAATGTCATATATCGTCAGCAAATAAGAGAAATCTCGTTTTAATTTCTGGGCAGATGTCGTTTATGAATAAGTTGAACAGTAGTGGTTCGAGATAAAGAACCCTGGGGCATTCCAGAAGTGGCAGAGAAAGGACGGGACTGCTCTCCATCACACCTAACAACGAGGATGCAGTCAGTGAGGTAAATTTTCAGCCAGGAAAAGTAATGGGCCACCGATGCCATAGCCCTCAAGCTTAGCAATCAACAGACGATGGTCTGTTTTGTTGAAGGCTTTGCTAAAATCCAGATAGACACAAATATACTTGGGTGCTCGGTAAATGCATGACATGATTACATTTTGGAAAACGAGTAGAGGTTTGTGCAAGAGGAGCGACCCTGGTTGATGACATGTTGTTCTGGATCAATAAATCTGCCAAGTTGAAAGCTCAAAAAGTCAAGGATAAGGCTTTCATACATTTTGGACAGGGCAGACTGAATGGCAATTGGTCTATAGTTTTTTTATATTGTTTTGCAGCCCGATTTAAAAATAGGAACAACAAAGCTATGCTGGCTTCAGCACCGTCGGAAAAGTAGCCCCTGAGAGAAGTTTTGCAAAGTAAATTTGGAGGTTGGGTGTGAAAACAGAGGCGCAGTACTTCAGTACAACAGGCGGGATGTCGGCTGGGCCGGCTCCTTTATTCGGGTCCAATGATTCCAACTTTCTCTGCACATGCAAAGCTTGAAACTTACAGTTGCTGAGTTGCTTATTCATCGATCAGACCAAAGTCAAAAGTGGGCAGTAGAACGCCAGTCACTTTTGAATAAGACAGAAGAAAAATATCTTGAGAAAAGGTTGCAAGTGCCTTCAGGGTCAGTGGCTTCTACGGGAACGCGCCAAGGCACCACCACGTCAACCCGCCACCAAGTCAACCCGCCATCAAAAAGAAGAAGAAGTTTGAGGTGGCGGGTTGACGTGGTGGCTCGTTGTCGGGGTGGCACGTTGACTCTAGCGTGCACGACAACCCGCCACCTCGGAAAAATGTGTGGTGGCGTGTTGTCGTGGTGGCACGTTGTCCTGGTGGTGCTTAGACATGTTCATACACGTCAACCAGCCACCTCTTTAGTGTGGTGGTGGGTTGACGTGGTGGCTGGTTGACGTCTACGTGCGAGGTGGCGGGTTGACGACACCGAACATTGAGCGTACACGACAACCCGCCACCTCATAAAATAGTGATGGTGGGTTGACGTGGTGGCACGGTGTCGCTTACATGCGAGGTGGCGGGTTGACGAGAGTTAACATGGGGCGTACACGTCAACCCGCCATCTTTGTTGGCAAAAGCCGCTGTTGTCTCTCTCTGCATCACTTTTTGCAGTTTTCCTGGACTTGTGTTATCTAGTTTACTGTTAAGTTAACTAGACATTAGTTATTGTGAATTCATTAATTTTCGACTCGTTTTCCTAAAAAGATCTGCCATAGAAATAAAGTACACGCGCATCCACGCAAGACAATTTTTCCTTTTAATCAACGGTTATTGTTTAAAAAAAAACTTTTGTAAGATAAAAACTCACTACAAATTAACGACTTAGGGTCATTCTAGAATTAAAATAACAACGTTTGTTATGTTTTCGCATATTTTTATTGAAGACAAAAACATGAAACTTTAATAATTTTGAAAAATAAGTTATTAGTTTCTTAGGATTTTTTGTAGGTGTATACCTGGAATAAACCCATACTTATTTTCTTTTTCAGCATTATGACAATGAATAACAAAATAAGTTACCTAACAACTTCATCAATTAATTGTAATTCACGTGTGTATGGCCTAAACAAAAATTATGAAAATGTATTGTCCGGTTATAATTTCTCTTAAAACCGTATTGTGGTGAAAATAATAATACATTCAACCAAAAACATAAAACAAAATATACATCGTTGATACAGAGTACAACAGACTAAAATGTACTTTGTGTGGACTAGCGCGCACCTGATTTTCTATTTAGAAGAATTTGAGAAAGGATACAGAACTAGACTCGACCCAACCGGGTAACGTACTTTGATCTCTTGAGTCAAGGGTATTGCCCAGAGAAGATCATACCAGATAGATATATTCCAAAAATCTCATTAGGAGATATCTTAAACCAAGATTTCTATTGAATTTATCATGCTCTGCTTGAAATTCCATTTCATGCATGCTTCAGGAAATACCGTACCGTTACTTTGGTATTATTCGGAGGCCACTTGTTTTCTAGAGGGATTTTTTTACCTAAGACAAAAAAAACATGATTAGAAAGAACATACTTAAATTAACTTACTGTCCAAATATGAAATGATTGCAATTGCAATTAGCGGTTTTGAGTTCTGCCTCCCAGAAGGCAAGATTGAGTTGAATGCGTCACCGCCCCTAGCTGCCACACGAACTCTTACGAACTCCGCCGAGTAGATACTGAGTAAATACTGCGCGCTGTAGCGGTTATGTTAGGTTGGGTTTCCTCGTTTCATTATGAATCTAACAATACAACATGAGTGACGATACCTGAGATACAGGCGGTGACAGGTGATGCGCGCGCTCCGGCCATTGGTCAACGACCTGACCTTGGCCTACTTGGAGGGGATTTGGCGATGGTATGACTCATCTGGTATCATTCCATCCATAACGAAACTAAGAAAGTTCTACAAGCATATTTTTATGATAACCCAACCTAACATAACCGCTGCAGCACGCTGTATAAGGGTGGCCTCCGGATAATAACAAAGTAGCATTAATGCCGTACTTTTACTTTTGGCACAATGGGTTCGGGGCATTCCACTAATGTACTGTTGAAAATTGTATGAAATAATTGATTCATATTTAAAAGTATCTTTACTAACTAAACTAAATCTGTGTACAGCTTGTAATCAAATCAAATATAAACAATAACAATAATCACATAATAATGACATCTATCTATCCATCTATCATCAACTAAATCTATCTATACTATTATAAAGAAGAGGTGGTGTTTGTGTGTTTGTTTGAGATAAACTATAAGCTACTGAACCGATTGGACTCAAATTGGACAAAAATCAAGCTACCGCTCCGAGGATTAGAACTACCCCCCCCCCCTTCGATATTGAATTAGTATCTGCTCCACGGGCTTCTAAAATTCTGAGGTGAGGGATTTTTAACTTATTTAATACGCAAGCAGGTTTTTCTGTGACATTTCTTCCTCCGAAATTACTAAACCGATTGGCATGTTTTTGGTGTCATTTGGAAAGAGCGTAACGTGAAGTTGTCCAGGAAACTCTCTTTTTAGGGAAATAATTAGGGTGAGGCCCTGGGACCCTTTACAGGTTCACATTTCTCCATAAGATTCATGGGAAACAGACATTGTTATGTAATTCCAGCTGTTGTCAGAGATTAAAAATGAGAAGAAGAACATATATTAATTGTTAACATTATGTAATTTACACAACTATGTGGTAGGTTTATTTATGCAATTGATTATTGAAATGAAGAAAAATTCTATAACCATAAGTTATAAAAATTATGTTGTGATATATTTTTAATGTAAACAGTAGGTTAATTACAATGTAGGGCATACATTTTTGTAAAAATTTGATTGCTATTTGTTTAAAAATTCAAACTACTTAACAAGTGTTTGGATTAGGCAGTATGGACTTTTGGTACATCTTCCCGTTTCGAATCACGGGCACAGCAGCTAGTTCCGTTTATTCACTAATTGTAAATAAATTATAACGTAAAGATATAATTGACAGTTGGTAGGAAGATGATTACACTAAACAGGTCGCCAATTGTTTTCAGATAACGTATTATCTCGTCACATTATGGTATTTGGTAAGTGACGTTTTAGTACAATTTTAAAGAAACGTGTCCAATATCATTCAAAACAGTGATTTGGATTGTTTTGTTTTTGTCTAAAAATCTTTCAAAAAGTATAATCCGACGTCTAAATAAAATAAATTAATACAAGAAATAGAATAGTTTTATCAACAGCAGAATATTAGTTTGGTTCTCTTTTGTGATTACTACGTGAAATGAAAACAGTATTTAGGTTGGAAATTAAAGGACAATCGCGATCTCGCAACTACGGGAAAGTGAACTGGCCTGAGTGACCCGACACCTCAATAACTGGAATGGCCTGTTGATGTGAAAGAAAAATCTAAGAAATACCAGATTAAGTCCATTCGTAGAAACGTGCGAGGGGATTAACGGGACACCCCTGTATTCTGTTCCCTAATATTTCCTTTAAAGTTCCCAGTACTGACTGTTATGGTTTGTTTATATTAAACAATCGGCCAAATACTTTGCACCAGGTGTCCACGTCTACATTTTACAACATGCATTTCGTTCACCTTTCCCAGTAATAATTCGTGGTTTGTTCCTGATTTTTTAATAATGAGGCATACTGTGCTATTGTTCTAAATACATACGAGAGATATATTCAAAAAGGCAAAAAGAAAGAAAAAAAGTTTTGAGGTAATAACAAGCCTATATTTTAATCAGGAAAGTGTTATCATCATGCCAAATTTCAGCCTAATCCCGATGTGATCAATGAATTGTTATTGAGTGATTGAACCCCAAACAAACACACAAACATTCATTTGTAATATTAGTAAAGTAGCACTGTACTTCAACGTATAAATCAGGCCGTAACTTGAAATAAACGCTTAGGCCAGTTACATTTTTAACATCCAAATGTAATATTATTTCGCCATAAACAGCGTTGATCAGTTATTAAACGGAGGCAAATGGTACCAAAAGTCATTATCTTGCGAAAAAAAAACATTTTTTTTTCAAACAAAAATCAGGTTAACAAAAATAAAGGACTTTGGCTTTGACTTTTTTCAGGTTATAATCCTAAGGCAAATTTTTATCTAATCGTATAATGAAACTGCTTGATGCATAATTAAGGTTCAAATGAATCAGTAATATTATTTTAACCTATGTAGATACGATATACTGCGCATTGTGAAAATTGTTTAGTCGAGGATACATTTACACATAAACATCATCATTATTTAAATATTTAATTGGCCAACACAAATGTTGTGATTATTGTTTAGAAACTGCTACACATCCGATCATCAAGTTTAAGGTGTCGTTGGATAGGTCGTGACATGTAAATTTGCCATAAAACAAAACACATTTGAAATTCCATCAGGGCGCCAATATACGTGATTCAATTTATTTCATATCACGGACGATTACTTAATATCAAACATTAAATGACAAAATAAATGTAAAAATTAACGGTATCAGCATTCTGAAACATACTTTCTCCCATATAAGCTTGTTAACATCCTATATCATGGGAAAGCGGTGATAGTATATAGTTCAAAATCACAAAAGCTGAAATAACGATTGGACCATAATTGTTACAGCAATGGGGTGTTGTACTATTTTTTTAAAACATCATTTGTTTATGTTTATAATCCATACCGGGTCTCTTCTAGTATTCGTGGTCTAATCACAGAATACCGATAATTTCACCCGAATTACCTTTTGAATTCAAATGAATACAATTTTCTTTGCGTCTTGCTTTCGCAATCACCATTATAAAATGGCACAAGACTATCCCTGACTATCGCCGGTTTAAATGTATAAAATGCATGCTTTTCACAAGTATGTTGCGTGCGCACGTGGTGGTAGGTGCGCATAAAAACTTATATATATATATTTATACGCCTAATGAAAAAAATTGTTTATTCACTGGCAATTAAGTAAAATAACTATTCTATTTTTGTTTTTGGTATACGTTTTTATCATCTCATATTAATACGCGAGGACTGTGTTTTGTGAACACTACTCCTCCCTTATTTGTGGACAAATTTCAACGTTTAAGATGTTGGTGTTAAAGGATTCGGACCAATTCGTAGTTTTGCATTAAGGTTTTAGAATTTAAAAGTTCCTACCCTTAAAGGCGTGAGACCCTTTCAAATGTCGGGTTTTCACCATGTAAATAATTGTATTACCTATCAATCTTTCTTCCGAAAATAAACTAAAATGTCCAGAAATGCTATTTAAGAGTTAGGTACATTAACTTTCTCTAAATTAACTGAATCAAAGTACAATATATTTAATGCTACAGAATATAAATCCAACCGATTTATTTATTGATAAATCCAACCGCGAGGTGGTGGGTTGTCGAGGTGGCACGTTGTCGCCTATGAGCGAGATGGCGCGTTGACGGCACCGAACACTGAGCGTACACGTCAACCCGCCACCTCGTAAAAGAGTGGTGGCGGGTTGACGGGGTGGCACGTTGTCGCCTACGTACGAGGTGGCGGGTTGCCGACATCGAACATGGAGCTTCACGACAACCCGCCACCTCTGATAAAAACTGGTGTTGGCGGGTTGTCGTGGTGGCATGTTGTCGTGGTGGCTCATTGACTTGAGTGTGTACGACAACCCGCCACCTCGGAAAATTGTGTGGTGGTGGGTTGTCGTGGTGGCCTGTTGTCGAGGTGGCGGGTTGACTTGTACGTACACGTCAACCCACCACCTCGGTTTTTTTGTGGTGGTGGGTTGACGCCTCTGACCAAAACACCGAGGTGGCGGTTTGACGTGGTGGCGCATTGACAGCGACTCGCTTCTACAGAGCCAAGGAACATAGAAGATTAGGAGCGAAGATGAGCTTGTTTGGCATTAGCCATATGACCAGAAGGACTTCAAGTTTGAGAGGATACTGTTCTCGATCTTGTTGAGATAAACGAAGTGATATTGAATTGTTTGTAACTTGCAGACTCTTTGGAAGTTCAATTAATTTTGATGGGATAGTAATGATTTATATTTCTTATGTAGAGCCTTCTTAACTATGATTAGTCTTCTGAGGTTATTAGAGAACCAATTTGGAAATTTTGAGCTAGCGGATTTTTTTATGGGTGAGTGGGACTTGGTAGATCCAATGTATGTACAGAAGTTGTTAAAATCGTTCTCTATGTTGAGTTGGTCAGACTCAGACAAAATAGGATAGGCTAGTTGAGACGAAGGATCAAAGACATCATTAACATCACAAAGTCGGAAGTCATGGAAGTATATAGGATCCGGGTAGAGGGTGAACAGTTTGAAGCGCAGAAAGAGAAAGACAAAGCTCCGTGATGCATATCTTCTGGCAGCAATATACATCCTCAGCGTTTTTTACATCAAGATCTTCGTTGTTTGAGAAAATCAAGTCAAGGCTAACTCCCCTATGATTTAGGACTCTGGTTGACCTGAGTGAGCTCATATGACGAGAAAGTTTCCTTGACGTATATTTGATGATCTGGGTCTTTCCAGATGGTATCTGCGAGGTTGAAATCACCCATAACAATTAACAATAAGTGTTAGATCCTTGATTAAGCTCATGATCTCATCAAAGGTATCACATATTGCGGAGTACATGTAAGTGGACTGGCCTGGGGGTATAAACATTGCCAACTAGGACTGAGCTTGATGCAAGTTTACACTTTACAGAGGTGAACAGACTCTACGATTTTGTTTATTTGGTCAGGAACTGGGACGCTATTATGAAGATATTTCTGTCACAAATAAAGTTTATTTGAATTTACTGTATTGAAATTCCTACTAACACATGCACTTCTTATAGTACCTACGATAACATTGTACAGACATTATAGACTTGCTGAAATTCAACCCGAAGCTACAGTACTGCACTTTCAAAAAAGCTGTGATTTGTTTTCAAATACAATTTAAAATGCAAACTTAATTTTAACTATTAAAATAAATAAAAGAAAAAAGGAGTGGGTACTGCTTAGGAATCAGGGTTTAGTACCAACGGGTAAAATCATGAAACTTGAGATTTTGATAACAGGATAAATCATTCGTCTTGCTGAAAATTTGTCGTGTGCAATTGTTTTAGTGGAATTAAGTTTATTTGAACACACAAATTACTCGGTTATGTGACTTAGTGCATCAAATTGGTTGTTGTACATAGATTTAGCTTACTGTATTTAATTAGATCTAACTTAATATCTCCATATTATTTTGTATTTATTGAGGGAAATGGAAGAATATGACAAACTTGTTTTAGTTGGAAGAGGTGCATTTGGGTAAGATTGAACAGGAATTATCATTATGGAAGTAGCCTAAATAATTTCTGCATTCTTCCTCTTGATAAGTTGGTTCAAAAAGTTGTGCCTGTGCCTTCAGGATAGTTATAAGGTTTATAACTGAAACATTTTAGTATCAAGAGCCTACACATAAATATTAAATTGCTAGAACTGAAACTGGGTTAAAAGACCAAATAAATTAAAAAGTCATCAGGCTATATTCACAAGTTAGATTGAACCCAAATTCAAAAACATTTACCCACGAAAAGTACCGGTAGTAAAGTTTATACTAAATTTTACTGTTTTGCCTACACATAAACATCTATTAACTAGCATTTTATTTTACAGGAGTTATTTTATGACTTCATAAACATAAAATAGTGTTGGCGTAAAAAATAAATAAGTTACTATTATGTAAATACTATATAGTACCTGCCTCTATCAAATTTTCAATTGGAAAATAAAATTTTATTTTGATTCGTATAGTTACAACTAAGAGACTACCGGTATGCTATTTTAATTAGGTATGAAGATTGTCAATTAAAGCATTCAGAGTTTTACCCAACACAGAACTGGCCTATGTAAATTATCAATCTGTCTGATGATGAGTATGAGAATTATTTTTGATCTAATAAAAAATATTTAATATTTAATCTCTGTCAAATGCTGGTTAAAACAAAACTATTACAAACTGTTTTTTTTACAGAACTGTATATTTATGTCGAAAAGGTTCTGGAGAGAGGGTAATTTTAAAACAGATAGTGATTGAACACCTAAATGAAAAAGAATTAAAGGTAAGTAAAACATTGGAAAACTACCCGCAACAGAAGGTAAATCAATTGTTCTTTAGAAACCGCTAATAAGAAATTAATTTTTTTGTTTGATAATATAAAGAATTTCCAAATTTTAGAGTTGAAACATGTTTATAAGGAATCTTGGACACATTTTCTGGTTCCCTATTCATATTTTTCATTTGAGTTGATGTTAGTGCTTAAAACAACTAATAACGAACTGTGTATTTTGGTAAAAACGTATTAAGTTCGGGAGTAAAGGAGTTGAATAAAGTTTAATTTTCTCAGACCCAAAGACTTCTAAGGTTTTAAATGAGTTAATTTTATTTTGCTCATGTGTCCATCCTGAGAACATAAATCCCAGCCCCTAATAGTTGATTTGCGATTAAAATTGGTATAATGGTATTTTCAAAGGGAAAGCGAGGAGCTCTCAAGGGATTTACCTTGACAGTGTTCCCAATTGTTGTAGGTTACCAAGGAAGGTTTCTGCTTTACTCTTTGATGAAACGTAAACATTTTTTAAAAGCAAAGTTCTTTGTTTTTACAATAGCCTATTATGATTAAAATCAATAATCCATTGTAGACTACGGTGACTTTTTTCCAAGTTTAAAAGTTTTATTTGTATAGTTTAATCTCTCGCTAATACACTCAACAGAGAAGTAATGTTCAGAGCAAACTTTTGCTTATGTGATGACTGTGCACTCTCAGCTCTTGTATGTTGTGCAGTAAATATATGTGACGATCAAGAGGAAGAGTCTGAGCGACTGGGTCTTCATCCACTGTCAGTGTTGTAGTACATGAAGGCAAGGGGGTATTGGACTTTGCCCTAGCCTAGCCACCAAAAACTAGTGCTATGCTATACACTAGTAGCCAGTAGGCCTACATAAGGGCAAGGGGCTGGTATTAGACTTTGCTCAAGCCCTAGACACCATCAGAAACTAGTGCTATAAGTTTATCATTTAATGTTTCTTCTACTGTAGATAACTTCTCTGTGTACACACACATATATTTTAGGATACAGTTCAGGAGGTGAAGGTGATGTCGCTACTGAAACATCCTCACATTATAAGATACCAGGACAGTTTCATCAGTCAGGGGGCTCTAGTTATTGTTATGGAGTATGCCACCAAAGGTACTCTGTATGAATATCTCCAAATCCAGTCAGAGCTGCTCCCCCAAGAGGTAAATGTTAATCAATTAAAGATAAACTTTCAGTATTTAATTCCGTTTTATTATCTAAGCGCTTTTATAACATTTTTTAGCAAGACCCTTTTCCCTTTTTTTAACCTTTTTCCCAAACCCTGCATCTGGAACTAAATGCCAGTTTGCCCCCTCAGAAACATTTTTCAACGAAGGCTTTATCAAACTTCCATAAGAAAAAGTTTAGTTTAATGTACTTCATAGACTTTAAATCTCAATAATAATTATTTTCTTAAAAAAGGACATATCAAAGTAACCTCATGCTTGAAATAAAATAATGTTTTATGGTAATGACTGCACATTTTCTCAAAATATTCCTCATTTTACAGAAAGTATTGAGTTTCTTCACCCAGCTGTGCCTAGCTCTACAGTACATCCACAGCAAGAAGATCCTTCACAGAGACATTACTACAAGGAACATCTTGCTCACTGGTAGTCAGGGACAAATCATCAAACTTACCGACTTTGGAATCTCAAAAATGTTGACCAGGTAATTAGGTTAATCAGCATGTAAGTGTTTAGGTAAAAACTTTTTTGTAAACATATTTTGGCATACCATATATGATGGAAAAAATTAAAATTAAACTGACTCATTTTTGTGTGTGTACTGAAATAAAAATTAAATCCTTGCCTAAAACCTACCTTTTAGTTTTATAGATAAGTGGCACTTGCCTATATCTTAAGGTAAAAAAATGTGATTGCCCAAGTTTTGGAATTATCACATATTATGGCTCAAAGCCATTGGAAATGTGCGGGATTTGAACCTGTGCACCAAGAACAGAAGTACCCTGCTTTCTAACCACTCGGAACTGAGAGAATCACTGAACTCAGAGTTATATCACTGATTAGCCAATCTTAGTGAATTAGTTAGTTAAATAAAGTTCCTAAAGTTTCAGCTGATACTTGTGTACATATTCAAGAGCAACTGTTCATAAATCTTATCCGCCAATGACTATTGCATGTCTGGGTAGATGAATGGTCATAGTGCTCGCCTGGTAATTGGGTCACCGCTTTGGTCCTTGTGCTGTTTGTAGCTTTTTGCTGATTAAAAACTGGGCTTAGTAAAAGCTCCTGATCAAAGGAAAGAGCCAATCTTAGTCACAAAGCTACACAGGTCATCTCACCCCATTTTACACTCATTCATAATCAGTTTCAAATAAATAAGCTGTAGAGATATAAATTAATTATATTTCCCACAAAAAACCATAATATAACAATGAATACTAACCCACGTGTCTGATTGAATGTTGAGGTCCGTGTACACGTGGCTAGTTTACTAGCAGCGCTATTATTCACTATTAGCACAAGCTGGACACACTAGCGCAAAAATTTCCATCTACTCGTGGCTATTGGAGCTGATTTTAGCGCTTGTCAGTTGTAGAATTTAGGTGTTCTGTGGACGAAGTTGTCATTTCAGTTTTTACAAAATGTCTTCTGTTCATTTAAATCACAATGTTTTGAGACACATTTTTAGAATTGATGTAAAGGAACTTAATAAAAAGAGACAAACTTTGTGGGTTCAAAATTGAATTAGGCAAGAACATCTTGGTGCTTTGAATACTCTTTTAAGAGAACAGGCAGTGGAAGAACAGTTTACAACCACTCTATGTGACAAACAAGTATCAACTGTCCTGTCCTGGCGAGTGCCGATTAGCACTAGAGCTCTCCTAGAAGTGGTCACAATCTGCTAGTGGCGCGCTAATTCGATAGCCCTAGTGTTAACGTGACTACCCTCCCCACTTGTTAACACTTGTGTTATGAAACATGTTAAAAAGAACTAGCAGCGAGTAAGGAGCAATTAGCAGCTAAAACTAGCCTCGTGTACACGGGCCTTTAGATGATAAAACGCAAATAACTAGACTATAGGTTTCTTGTTATTTCAGCCGCAGCAAGACGTCGAGTGTGGTAGGAACGCCTTGCTACTTGTCGCCCGAGCTGTGTCAAGGAAAGGCGTACGGAACACACAGTGATGTCTGGGCTCTAGGCTGCGTCTTGTACAACATGTGCACACTCAGGCAGCCTTTTCAAGCCCAGGTCTCTGTCAGTTAAGTTTATTTTAGTACAGGTGTCCTTGCATTAAAGGTTTACATTTAACTTACATTTTGTACAATATAATGTAGGAAATACGAGTGTGAATTAAAACTGCATTGTTATATAGTAATAGAAAGTTACAACTGAACCTTGAAATGCTTAAACCATAACAAATTCAGCAGGGACTAAGTGCAGAGCTTTTAAAATTGGATTTGTCTCAGAGCAATAATTTTTTAATTAATATTTTAAACGACCACTTGATATAGTGATAAGAAAAAAAACTGTTATATACAATTGTTGTGATTTTTATGCAAGTCCTGGCAGATTAATTATGTTTCTTTTCCTACACTAGGGACCATATGAAAGTGCTCGTTGATACAAGTGTTTAAAAATAAATCTATAAAATATTATATTCAGTAGACTCCCTCTTATCCGGACTTTTCAGGACAGAGGCCAGTCCGGATAGCGGTTAAACCGTCCCCAAAAACTTGTTAAACCGGACCGTTTGAATGCATAGTGTATAAGCCAATAATGATTATTACGTATTTAGACACGTGATTACTGGTCTCAAATCTTTCCCACAAGAACAGACGTTTCAGTACCGCCCACTTCCTGCCGATCTAGTCCGACTAAACCGATGTACTGATAAAAAATTGTCCGGTTAAAGAGATGTCATTTCCGCCAAGTGTAGTCCGGTTAAAACGTGTCCGGATAAGAGGGAGTCTACTGTAGCTGTATTGCTGGTTTGACGTGATAAAAGTCTTAGGTTTTAGATGGTTTGAAACTGGACCCAGCTGTTTTTGATCATGGGGCTCAAAATGAACGGTTCTGGTCTTAAGAAGCAAACAAACAAAGCTGTTACCTAATTCATTCAACTATCATCCATCACTAATTTTTGCGGTTGAATACACACCTTGTGTGTTTGTGTAGTCTTATAATTTCACCAAACGATTTATGAGGATAAGTACTCTATCTAAATCTAAAAAGTCCTCACAATCTTGCTAGCGAATTCCCGAAGAAGCTATTAAAGTAAGCAAACACTATTTGTTGAAATTTGTATTTATGTAAAGTAAATACTTATCTATCTATTTATATATTTTTTAAATATTATATGTGTCTGTGAACATGATAACTGACTCAAATTCTGGTCTGATTTTGATGAAATGTGGAATGAAAGTGTAGAGCTGGATAAACTTGAATGAATTTGCAAACCAGCAAGATCCGGTCATAGGCAAAGGGGTTTTATAATGTTTAACTTTTTTTAAACTGGTTTTTAAACAATTGTTTACTTTTAAAATAGGGGAATGCCCAATTTTCATCATCCCCTTAAGAGCTTAAAAAACAGAACAATTTAGTGCATCAAAGCATTGTTGTACAATTAAAAGTTTTGAAGAAAAAGGTAACTGTTAGTGTTAAAGTTTGCTTCATCCTATAATATTAACATTTAATTTTTCAAAACACTTTTTCCCTTTCCCCAGCAAAAAACCTGAGTAGGTACCATATTTGTTACATCAAACGTAATTTAAATGGGGAATAAATATGACTTCTTCATGGAAATAATTTTGTTAAAATCCATTTAGACAAATTGAAAATTTCTTAGTCTGCGGGGGGGAGGGGGTTTAAAATGTACAAAATGAAATGATTTTCAATTGAACCCTTGTTATCAGACCCTGGCAGCAGTAGTGATGGAGATAATGCACGGTGCTATTGAGCCAATAAGCCCCCTATATGACAGCGGCATCATGGAGATTTTGGGACTTATGCTGGACCGAGATCCCCTCAACCGACCGAGCGTTGACGACGTCCTCTCCCATCGCCTGGTTGCTCCGGTAGCTCTGACGATCATCACTTCACTTGGCAGTTTGGCTAAGAGAACTAACCAAACCTAACTGATACTGGAAATCACATCAACTTTGTTCACAATGATGATTTTGTCCAGTTTTTTTTAACTTAATCTGTAATGAGAGTATTTCAAGGATATTTAAAAATGTAAACATAAATTTATTTAAATATACTGTTCGTTCAGATGTAGATTTTTTTATGTATGCTTTAGAACTTAAAACTATTAGGGAAATTGCACGTACCCATGTGAATAGTCAATTTGTCCTGATATGTATCTTTACTTTTATTTATTGATTAAAACAATTTAAAATTGTCAGTTAACAAACACTAAGCGTAATTTTGTAAATACTATTTAATTTATATTATATGAAATTTTTATTAACCTCGAGTGTCTTATTTCACGTTTAAATTAAAAACTCTACAGTCCCCTCCCTTCAAAAGATTATTAAGGATATTTACTTAAGCTAAAAACTATTGGTAAGTTATAGGAGATAAATAAAGGTTGAACACTTTTTACTAGAAATAAGTGTATGTATTTTTTTATATACACAAGTTTAAATAAATTGTTGTAAATTGTAGCTGTTATTGCTAAAATAAAAATTCACTTTCCAAGCTGGTCGAAGAAAGGTAAAGGTGCATTATGCAATCAACAATTGTTTGAAGTAATTCTGTGAATAAAACTTGATTACATTTTAAACCGTCATATCAAAATACGAGGGTCGTTTTTGTGTAGGCTATAGCTACATAGTTCACGGGTACGCAGCAACGAGGCTCCTCGCCGCTTACTGGTATAATGTGGCGTACACAACAGCTACAGAGCTGCAAATGGTATCCATTCTGTTCTCAAATGATGCCAGTAAGCGTTGAAGTGCCTCGTTGTGACGGCAAAACTATAAAGCAATAAAAATGGCCCTTACTTAAAAAAATACTCTCATATAATCCTATATGTATGGAGGCAAAATAAGAGTTAATATGTATTTTCTTTTAACCAACCATTTTAGTCTTCTTCTCAAAAAAATGTTAATGAATCTCTGTCATGGTGGTAACAATAAAATAATGTTGGGTAGGCCTAATAATTACAAAATATTTCCACATTCAAAACATGCCCAATGGATTAAATCTTAAATCACATATATACTGTATCCAATTTTATCAGTGCCACACCAAACGTTAAAAAAGTAAATACAATTGGAGATATTTTATAGGGCACAGCATATTTTACAAGTAAAAAGTATCAGCGAGAAAATGGGATTTGTTTGTTCAATTGTTTTTCACTTCATGGTCAAACAAAGAAAAACGGGATCTTGGTTAAAAAATATGTTGAATTTTTTCACCCATGATTTCGTACATTTACTATTTTATGTTTGAGAAACAAAACTATGATGAAAATCTTAATAATTTTTCTCTTCAGTCAAATTGATTTAAGGCTTTGAGATTGTCTTCCTAGGATCTGCTTTTCCGTTTCCTAGTACGGACAATATTACAATAAGCTAAGAAAAAAATAAAGACACTACGCTGATGTTATTTTACTGTATATGTTAAACAAAGAGTAAATAAAACTCGTCCACCCAGCTGCAAGTCACTCCGTTACATTAAGACGTGAGGGGTAGCAGACTAGTGCAGAGGTATGACAAGTTAACAAAATGTGTGATACATAACAGGTAAAATGATGAGAAAGTACTGTCAAGCGGATGTGCATAAAGCCTCATTCGTTTCATTCATTACAGACAGAGGCAAAACATAGGTTGTCCTGACATACGCGCGACAATGTATTCATATCGCTCAGAAATCGCTGTAATATCACGTTAAGGGTGTCTACTACATTCTGGATAAATAATTCATGGACAATTCCCGTACATTTAAGGACTTTTGTCGGTGTGATAACAGAATAATATTCCTGATTTATCAAACTGTATTAATCTTGTTCTTCATTGTAGTTGTTCCAGAGAGAAAAGTAAATAATAATAGACAAGAATTAAATTTCAAAATAGAAACTTATTGAAAGTAAACAAACATATACTTTAGGTACAGCTTTAATAGTGTAACAGAAAAACGCAATCATTGTCTCCTGCAATAGCGACAAAATCCTAAATATCTCCATCGGTCACGGAAACATCATAACATAGCTTATCCGATCCAGGCGGATTAATTTGGCATTATTCGCCCTGGCACAACGTTAGGTTCTCGACTACTTTTGAAAAAAAATCTGTAATGCATAATGAATGAATATATTGTAACTCGGTTCTAGGTACAAAATCGGTATGGTAAGCGTCTACCAGTAAGCACAGAGTAAGATTATTGTCTTTTCATCTGCAAAGTTAATATTGACACATAGCGATCATTAGTTAATCTTAGACTCAATTACATTTTCTTAGTATATTTTACAGCTCTTTCAAAGAGTCAAAATACCCAGGCCTAGGCCTAATTATTTAGGAGGGCCTATATAAACTGAGTAACAAACAATGAGGTTACAATATCAGCAAAGTCACTACAATATCATCATTCTAGTTCATAAGATTTAGAATGCTTAAAGCAATGCAACGCAATAAATTAATAAATATGGGAAATAAAAAAAATTTAAACCTGAACGCCAACAATGTACAAAGATACAGAAAATGCAATGAAATAATTTGAAACCAAGTAGGCCTACGTAGTGATAAAAAATTAATGCAAACAACAATGCTTGTGGTTTTGTCAATTGAAAGATAAAATATCCATAACAAAGGGGTTTAACTTACAAAATAAGACTGTAGATTAGTTACATGTTTTATATGAAACCGAAACCATAAACAGTTTTATGGCACTAGGCAATGGCCAGCGGCAAATTGAATGTTCAAGACGAAAATACAAGTAAGAAGTGAAATTTAACAGCCATTATAAAACCATTATTTCCATGATAAAATATGTTTCTAATATATGGGATATATGGGATCTAATAATGATTACTCTAGTAATAAATAAAGAAGTTGTAAAGAAATAAAAGTGATAAAACTTTTATGAGCTAAGCTACTACTGAGTCAACAGTTCTTGGAAGTACTTGATTGTCGTGATAAAATATTAATGGGTTTGAGACTGCTAATGGGGTTTTTATTGCATAATTACTCTAGTAATAAATTATGAAAATGTAAACAAACATCTGATAAACCTTTTGTGCTCCTAACCAACTAGCGATTGATAAAATTATGGCCCATTAAAAATTTAAGGACATAGTCTGGTATTTAAGGACAATTCCTGTACATTTCATGGCCAGTAAAAAATTAAGTACAATTCCCGGTTTTCCCGGTTGGTAGACACCCTGGTTACTTGAATTTCTGCAAGGAAGGTGGAATAACCGAATGTTGGATGATTGAGACTCTACTCTACATTCTCTGGCTTTAGTCGACTTATTGTTACAACTGGAGAAAATTGCTTACTTACCTGCTGAAGGGGACCCAGCCAAGACCTGAAACAACTCACATAAATATTACAATATTGTATGAGAAAGGGTAAAGACAAAATAACGCAATATCACTTCTCAACCTCGAGGCTTTATTTTTTTGTAGAATCGTTCCCATATTTACAATAATCAAACCAAAGACTCAATTTCTGTAAAACTACCGACTGTTCAAACAATAATAAAAGATAAGAACAATTTGTGATACTGCAATAACTTAAAGTATACAACTTGGTAATATCTGTCTCTTATTAACTTAACAAGATGATTGTTGAAAAGAGGTTAATCTTTTACAACTAAATGTAAAAAATGCTTAAATTACACATTAAATGTACTATAGCCTCCCTGAGTAAGGATTTTCAGTGGGAAATCTTAGTGACCATTGACAGTAGGTCCGTCATCTTCATCCTCTTCTTCTTCTTCTTCTCCATCGACTTCCATTTTACTGTCTTTTGAAGGTCCACCGCCTGAAAATATAAGTTCATTTTAAATTCACCCAGTTGCAACAAACTAACCTACTAGGTAAATTTCCAGTAGCTTTATTAGTTTTGGGTTTACTTGGAACCATGCCAAATGATATTTAAACCAGACAGAAATAATGTTTGGCCTTCACTCGACTAAAGTTTAATTTACAGTTTTTTATAAATGTTTTAAAGTAGGTTTAAAACGCTATCAGCCATTACTCCTAGCAAAATTCTCAATGATGTACCAACATTTTTGGTTCTAGCTTTTCCAAGCTAAGTGGTTATCATATATTTATCTCATAATATCTTCAATCAACAAGGCCTTGGTCCCATACTTCAGATCACTAAGAGCTTAAGAGTTGTGAATTTTAGATGTTTTAAGGAGAAATCATTCTTAGACGATAAATCTCTATAATATGCTATTTGAAACACATGCTATAGTTTTGGTATGCGAATCTACAGAATATGTTAATACTATATTGTTGTATTATCTTAAAGTATTTTGAAGTACATTGTTTAAGACAAGAGGAACTTGTTAGGCTTGTAGGACAAGTTTGAGGTAAATATTCCAGCTACCTCTGCCAGGGATTTGTCCGGCTTGCAGTAATCTGTTGAGTCGTTCCACTTCCTCCAATGACGAGGCGTTGGCAATAGCTTCCCTTATCTTCCACAGCTCTTCAGCAGACGGACCTAGAAGAATAACATACAATTAACATTGTGGGTTACATAATAAAGTGTTCTGACGTCAAGCAAAAAATAAATACCAAGCCACAGAATAAAAATTCGGCCTATATCGACACAGTATTTAAACTTAATATTGTTTACTAAATGGTCAGTTCCATGTAAAAAAATTGCACAAGTTAGGAGCATCACCAAAAGACTGGTTGCCAGAATTGTAAAAAATTAACACGGCAGAATTTTTTTCTGACACTGCACAAAGCGTTAAGGCCTATCTAGACATTTTTCAAATTTAATAAATTTACTCAAACTAAACTCCAACGTGATAGTAACCAATTATTTATGTGTGGTATTAAAGGGTGTTTGGCATTTCAACAACCTTTTTGAATATCTTTAAGGGTATGTCTTAAAATCTTTTTTTGAGAACAATGAAAATAGCAAAGAGGATAAAAATTGTTTGCTTTACAAATTTATATTCTGATTCTGCATATGATACTTAGGTAATTTATTAAAAATTGCTTAAAATTTTACACATTGAAAAAGGTAACCAGCTAATATAGGCTGAACAAAATTTTTGTTACTACAAATGTACGTCCACATTAAAAACATTGTAGAAGCTATCTAATATAGTGTTCATATTTCTTATTAACACGTTGAGTGCACGCCGGAGGTGCACACAGACCGGCCCAGCTAGGTCCCACCCTATACTGTGTGTTTCGCCCGCCGTTCCTGCGGACCGGTAAATTCCAACTTGCACAATTTATTCACTTTTGACTTTTATTGACGTATTTATTTTGTGTTTTTCCTTTATGACACAACAATATATTTCATTGTTTATTATTTTCATTTATGTGCCTTTTAATAAAGATAGACTCCCAATACCAAATTGTTATCAGCAGTTCAAAGATTAACTGTGATTGAAATAAATCGTTTTAATTTCACATTTTTAGTGTGAAAAACAGTGTTTTTGAGACCAACAATTAAGTATTTTCGTCAAGGTGCCCAAAAACTTTATTGCGTGGGCCGGCCCGGACACAAGGGACTGTCAATTTTGGAGGACGACATTTTTTTTTTTTAATGCTCAAAACACTATTTCTGATCTGGATCCTCACTCCTGGCAAAAAAGGTATGATTTTAAATAAAAAATCAAGTCCTGAGGAAGCACCCAATGATATTTTTACCGCACTCAATATGTTAAAAGACTGACCTTTTCATCACTAATGAACAGGTTCTACTGATGACAACTTACTTACCACTTCAATTGTTCTTAAAATTAAACCCCAAACTTTGTAACAATTCAATATTTCCACTTATGTTTTCTTTGTATCAATATGTCAATTTATCAAACCTTGTATAATATATGACCAAACAACTTACTTACCACTTCAATCAGTTCTTAAAATTAAACCCCAAACTTTGTAACAATTCAATATTTCCACTTATGTTTTCTTTGTATCAATATGTCAATTTATCAAACCTTGTATAATATATGACCAAACAGACCCTAGTACAATATACACAGATTCTAGTATAATATATACTAGTAATGGGTAATTGATTCGAAACAATATAATATAGAAAATGTTCAAATAACATAATTTCATGTAAATATATAATAGCCTATAACTTTTGTAACAAAAATTGCTTCAAATTCAATATAATTTTATTTAAATAACTTTTCAAAATTATAATATAGCTCTATAGCAAATGAAATTTGTTATAATATATACTAGTGTACATGTTGCTCAAATTTGAGCAATTGCAAAGTATTACAGGAGTTATTTCAAAACGAATAACAGCCATATTTACAATGAATTTAAAAGAGTCAACTCAAAGATTACCAGTGTGTAACTCAGACCATGTTTATCTTCGTTATTGATAAACCTAAAGCATTCCGGCCGGTTTTTGTCTCCTTCTCAAAATGCCTCGCTGTACAGGCAACACAGGTCATTGATAGAGGGCCAATTGAGAACGAAAAGTTGTTTTGTTTTGGGGTAGTGTTAGGGCGAATTTTTAACCTAATAGTTGAGCCTATTACGTGTCACTGTTCTGTAGCTGCGGTCGTTATCACGATTACGCCTCCTGTACATATTTCGTTGTAGTAGCGTCGGAGGCATTTAAAAGAAAAAAACAACAAATAAACAAATTATAGCTACACAAAACAACGATAAATGCACAAATTTAAGTTACAATCATGCTAACACGATCCTTCATAGCGACACAAAACAGCGATAAACACACAAATTTAAGATACAACCATACTAACACAATCCGTCTTGGGGGGTTATGTTTACACAAACTCAAATAGTAAATAAATGTACTCAATGCGTTTCATTGAATTGAAAAAAAAATAACAGCACTAAAATTATACAGCTGATCAAAATGTAAACAATTATGTTCTTCATAAGGATAACATGGGAACTTTCAAAGCCACTGGGGCAGAGCCCAACGGACTTTAAAAAAAAATGTAAGGCCAGTTTGCAAATCTACGCGACTCGCTCTTTCCAATGAGACTTCAATGGATAAAATCGGTTTAGAAATGGCGGAGGAGTTCAACCGACAAAGTTTCATGTAGCGTATTAATTATATAGATGTGCAAACAGTGGCCTACAATTTTATGTGATTAAGTCAGCATTGACATATGTGAGTGCAACAATGCATCAGACCTTCATCACTTCCTATAGAGCCAAGATAGTATGAAGATGTAAATTGGATACTACATATTTAATATCAAAATTTTATAAAAAAAGTACATTATTCTGACAAAATTAGTGGAATTTGTTGAAAGAAGACCCATCCTTGTTACGAACATTAATCATTTATAACATCAAGAATTTTACTACAAAGAAGACATCAATTTTGGTGAGATCACTTCAATAGACATTTTTCCCTTTGGAAGCCATTAAAACTTTTTTAGGCCTAACCTTTGGACATTTGTACTCAAATTCAAAGTCAAGAACTAATAGAAGCTTAACTTATTCAGAACTATTATTAATTCAACCAATCTATAATTCGAATATACTTTTTTTTTTAAAACAAAATTTAATTAGGCTTATATCACAAGATTAAATTCAAATGCCGCTCGATCACCCCACCTGAGATAAAGATCCTTGCATTATAACACTTGAACCTAAATTAAAACCATTGTAATAGGCCTAGCCTAAAGATTTTAAAGTAAATTCATTTCCCACTGTTTGTACAATTTATTGTGAACCCTTTTCTTTTCTTTTACTATCAGTTTTGTATTATAATTAATAAATTTAAGTTTCGATATTGTACACGGAGTTTCCATTGTAGACCTAAGTTAAAGGATGATTACAACTTTAAACTAGAAGACAAGATCACTTTAAACTAAACCACTCTTTTACCTAATCAATCACCAGTTCATACCATCTCTATGCTTTAACAACTATTGATCTGAAAGAATATTTAAACAGCTGACTGTAGTTGTCTCACCTGTTTGTTTTTTGGGTTCGGGTAGCCCAGCACCAGGAACGAATGTTTTTGCCTTTTTCGCAATTTCTCTCTGGATCTCCCGACCTCTTTTGCTCTTGAACAAAGTGACAGCTTCTTCTCTTTCCTGTAAAAAAAAAATTGGAATGATATATAGGCCTTGTATTAATAATAACCTATATTATTAAAATAATTTATTGGATTTTTGTAAGCAGCAAATCGACCCCTAAATATTTATTTGTATAGGCATATTTAGTATCAATTTAAAGCTCTTATCATCTAGATGTGCCTTTTGCGGGTTTGGATGATATCCCATAAAAGCCCTTCGTCCTATAGGCTTTTAAAATTTCAGAGTTTGTGATGAATTCTGTCTAAATTAACTGAACTTTATCTAGTTTACATTAATTTTGTTTACATCAAAACAGATATAAGCGTCTAGGCAGCCAGTGCAACTCCGAGGATCGTGGATCAGGATCAGATCGGAAAACCCCCCACCTCCGCTCCGTGCCGATGGCGTGACGTCAACAATTACCGCAACGATACGTAGCTGAGTCATGAGCCTTGGTGGTATAATGGATAGCGTGTCGGGCTGATAATCAGAAGGTACCGGGTTCTAATCCCGCTGGTAGCACTAACTTTTTGTCAACAATTTTTTCATATCAGCAAGTTTGGTTAGGTTATGACAGTTAATTTTATAATTAAAAAATTGAATTTGAGACATTTATAATTTTATTTTTAGTACAGAACTATTTTTTCGATTAGTAAACCTTCATTCGAGTTTTTCATTATCAGCAAGTTTGGTTAGGTTATGACGACAGTTTAATTATATTTCATTTAAATTTAACCTACCAACTATACGTTTTGACAGTGATAGTGATAGAGATAACAATTTTCCGTGAAAAGTTAGGCTATGCTGATGCGCCGGTATAATTCGGAAGCGTACGACATGGTGCGGTGGTGGGGGGTGTTCTGATCCACGATCCTCGGAGTTGCACTGGCTGCCTAGACGCTTGTAAAACAGATGGCCATGATACAATTTTATTTACATCTATATGAAAATGGGGTTACAGTTGGTGATGTTTTAGTGAGTTCAAGTAAAGTATTGTAATGATATTTGTATAAAAGGTAAAGAAGAAAATGACTTGCGTTAGATTTTGTGTTTTCATAGTATGGTTCATTAGTATTTGTAATTTTTCTAGGATGCCTCCAAGAGATTGCACACACAATAAAAATAAAAGGGCAGGCAATGCAAATAATAGGGATAGGATGAAAAATAATTGTTTTCACACATATCAACTATATCACAGATTTTGTAGTCAGGAAGTGACACTGGCTGCTAGTAATAATTATTATTAAGTTATCGGTACATGCGTATACAAAATCTAAATTAGAAAAAAAACTCATAACTGCAGAAAATTACAACAAAGGTTATACGTACGAATCAAATTCAAATATATTTATTAAAGATATTACGAGAGCTTACGAGAGATCGACGAGGTCCAATTGATGCATAAAGATAACAAACTACATTTTCATTGATCAACCCACATTATTTTGACATTGATTATATTAGAGTAGTTTTAAGGACTGGGAGCAAACATTTTGACTATAGAGGTTTGAACTAACTTATTTAAGGTTTGAATCAAACTCGCTCAAGCAAGTTCCACATTATTTCTTATGGCGATGGAACAGTACCCGCTGACATCTGTAATTTAACAATAAATCTTGGTCTAAGGCCAGTAATAATTGAGAACCCAGAGACCAAAAAATGAAGTAATCACACTCAAAATAGTATTATAATCTAAATTATTGTTCAAAACTGTACTAATCAAGTTACCTTTAATTTTATTTTCCTGAAATCCAATAACCTCAGTTTGGGGAATTTGAAAGCAACATATTGCCGATAATGCTGTTTTCCTGCTACTGGACAATGCATTAGACTCAGATTGGTCAGGTTAGGCAATGTTGCCAATGGATCTAAATCTGCCAGTTCTTGTAATAAATTTCCTGTGAGAATCAATGTTTCCAGGTTTGGAATGTAGTTTTCAAGTCCTTCAGCTATCCGCCTGAAACACACAGGAAGTTTTGGAGTGTGCTTATGGAGGTTTACATGGTGGGATAGGAAAGATTGTTGATAAAAAATTGTTTATAAATAGGAGCACCAGCACCAATATTTTACATAGTTTTGCTGAACACCACCTTAACTTATTTTTTATGGTTCAGTAATATACCACTAAACGTCAAATCAAATCAAAATATTCTTTATTTGTAGTTTCATTAAGAAAAAACAATGGCGTCATACAATAATATAACTTAAAACTTATACAATATATACCGGTACTTAAATGATTACCGTAGGTAACTAATCTGTTGAAATATGAATTTTCTCTGCTTTGGTTAAGTTAGGCTAAATTTGTCCGTTAATATGGTTTAGACATGAATTGCTCTCAAATTGTAAAAAAAAACTTAAAGTGCTGAAGTAAAAGAAAACATTTAAGTTGAAAATATAAATTAGCAAGGTCAATTAATTGGTACACAGTAAAAGCGTGTTGATCTGTCATCAATGTAATAAAAAAGTATATATGCTTTTCCAAGTCCATTCAGGTTTTCAGCAGAGATAGACGTTGGGAGCTATTGACTTGCAGGCCTCCATTTACTCAATGGAATTCAGAGACATGTTATTTATATATTTTTTAAGCTTTTTATATTACTGCTGAGATAAGAAAGAATCAAATAAAACGGAGAATAACGGCCTGCCAGCTATCAATTTTCTTTTGACGCTCTGAAATTAGCGGTTAAGATTCATACTTACACAACTCTGTTGTTATTTAGTAGAATACTTTTTAACCGTTTCAGTAACGGGAAGCCATCAAGTTTCCGGATATCATTATCTGACAGGTCAATGGTGTCAAACTGATCTAGAGTGGCACCCAGATTTTCTATTACAGGTATCTTGTATCCTGAAAAAAAACAAGGTCATGACATATATTCATCATTAGCCTACTAAACATGTGTAGGTAGCGGTATTACTGGTAGTCCCTCGTAGATGCACCCCAGCAAAGAACTGGGCAAAACAAAATCAAGTAGAGCAAGGACTGCTGCCATTGCAGTAAAATATTGATTTTGGAAGCATCATCAAAATTTCAGAGAAGCAGCTATAATGAAGCTTTTTGCTTATTTTTTAAGCTACATTTTTTAGAGTAGAACTTTGATAAATCTTTGATTTGATTCACTAACTTAAGATTGGCCTACATTGTATATATACAACTAGGGTACAGTTCCGCAGAGAACCTGTGGTATAATATCGGTTTGATATATCGCTTCTACATACTTTTTCCTGATATAAACATAGAATTGAGTAATGAGAAATGAGTAAGAATTGAGTCTGTGCGTTTTTATTGGTGTTAAATAAAAATGTAAATATCAAATTGAGTAAGTTAATGGTCTGTTTACTTTTAATTGATGTTTAATAAATAAAACTAACTTAACAAAGTTATCCATAAGCTAAGTTATTCAATCAAAAACAAAATATATTTTAAGAACCAACGTTAATAAACAAACAATAACCATTTAACCAATAATAAACCATAAACAATAATCTATTGATATGATTACCGCATAGAGTTAGAAAATTTAGGCCTAAAAAAATAGAAAAAATAGGCCTATGGCTTCTTCCATCTTTAGCCTTATAATTTAGGATGAAACCAATAATTAAACAGAAACAACTTTATTTATGTTTTTACGGTACCGGTAGGCTTAGGCCTATTATTTTATTTAAACTATATGAACTTAACTTAATATGGTAAAATTAAATTCAAAGCAATAATAATAAAAAACTACTGAATTGTAATCAATAACTTAAAGGATAGTTATTCAATGTATCAATGTTGTATCTCAGGAACGAATTCAGCGTCTTCCAGGTCGAGGTGGCTCAAGAGTAACGAAGAGCACTCTCGAAATTTATTGACAGTGATATTACGGGTCAATAGAAACGCGACGCCAGGAAATATCACTATGCGCACTTGATAGAGGGCAAACACACTTTTAGCCGGGTAAAGCGGCCAGATGATGTTAAAATACTACTAGAACTAAATAAAGACCAAGGAACTAACCAATATGGATACTGTAAACCAGAGGGATTTTCTATTTTACAATTTGGAAGATGACATTATCTCAATGTGTTTTCGAAGTGAATTTGTCTATATTCAAAGAAATGTACACGTCTTTTATTAATAGTCATGAACATTACTATTGAAAATGTTCCTTACTTGTATTATGAATAGAGAGTTTATATTATAAATACACCGCATGAACAGTCCTTTGGAATTTTTATTTTTAACGGAGCAGACATCAAAATTCTTTATACAGCTATGTAATAACTATCCTTACATATGTATATAGCCTATATATAAATGTTAAACAAAAATCAAGGTAGGGTAACTCATGAGACTAATAATTTGTACAAAATAATTACTACTGGAATATATATATGCCACTAGTAACGTCATATTTCTGAAACTTGACAAAACAAAAATTGTTGTAAATAACTCAAAAATTTCGAAAACACAGATTTTTTAACTTTTTGTGATATAAATTTAACAAACTGTGTAAAATTTTGAAACTTTGTAATTTAAAATTTGACAATACTTTCTTAAGTTTGATAGGGTTCTCGTCCAAATTAAACGAGCCGTTTCGAAGGTGTGGGTGTGATACCGTAAACTTGAGTCTACACTATTTTTGCATGGGCAGTAGTTGTAGGAAACCAATGTTTTCAGGAAAGTACCCGCACTCCTCCCCGCGCCCATCCCAGTGCTCGCCAATCCATCTGTCAAGATCTGTGGCGACCCTTGTACCAACCCAAGTCCACAGTGTCACTCACTACACTGGTCTAGTCATTCGGCTGTGCGCATTGTCTACTACTAGCCCTTGTTTACAAACAAGGGCTGGCAGCACTGTTACACTATCCACGTGACAGCGGTTGATCTCAGGTGACACATTGGACAAAAATTGTTTGGACCCTTAGTTTTTCATTGAGAAATTAATAATAATGGAACTGGGAAAAATCGTAAATTAACAACAGTAAAAACTCCTTTATCTGGAGGTCCAATACCTCCGGGCTTTAGATGTACTTTAATTAAATGATATGTTAATAGCCACTGCCACAAAAACTCTTCTCTACTGTGAAGGAATGAACTGAGTGTTTATTAGTGTGAAGCCCCGCCCACCGTTTAACGGGACATGGGGTCGGAGAAGAGAGAGTTAGGCAGATTTTGCCGTCGTTCTAAAGGCTGGTTCACATGGGGACGCGGAAAGGTCGCCCCCGGAAACTTCACCCCCCTACGTCATATTGACGTCAGAGACCGGGGGTGATGTTTCCCGAGCGCCGAGTCTCCCGAGCGCCACGTCTCTCCAGCACCGAAAGGGTTACCTGGCATAATCTGACAGTTTTGACAGTCGAATTGGAATTTACAAAAGCAACGGACCGCAGTAAAGTCGTGTGCCCAATTGAGCATTGTAGGCGGGTAGGCCTCGATCAGCAGTCTATCTTGAATTTAGCCTTATATTACTAGAATGATTTGGTTTAACCACAGACAATAGACCATTATACTTTGTCTTTGGGTATACTTTGTCTATGGTTTAACATTACAAATCAAATCCAGTAATATAAAAAGCGGCCTTCTGGCTTTTTTATTTAATCACTTTTACATAAACAAAATTATGAACAACAAATGTTGAAAAATGAATACACACTTTAAACAAATTAAGGAACTATAGGAACTGATTTGTAATAAAGTTAAACCAACAAATAAATATACCTATTCATTATTCTCCGGGGTAAGAAATTAAACAGGAGGTTAAGAACATGTCCTCTATCAAGTGTGCATAGTGGTATCTGGTGTCGCGTTTCTATTGACCCGTAATATCACCGTCAATAAATTTCGAGAGAGCGCTTCGTTACTTCTCAGCCACCTCACCCTGGAAGACGCATAATTCGTTCCTGAGATACAACATTGATACCGTGGTATGCGTGAACATGTCCTCTATCAAGTGTGCATGGTGGTATCTGGCGTCGCGTTTCTATTGACCCGTAATATCACTGTCAATAAATTTCGAGAGTGCTCTTCGTTACTCTTGAGCCACCTCGACCTGGAAGACGCAGAATTCGTTCCTGAGATACAACATTGATACCGTGGTATGCGTGAACATGTCCTCTATCAAGTGTGCATAGTGGTATCTGGTGTCGCGTTTCTATTGACCCGTAATATCACCATCAATAAATTTCGAGAGAGCGCTTCGTTACTTCTCAGCCACCTTGCCCTGGAAGACGCTGAATTCGTTCCTGAGATACAACATTGATACCGTGGTATGCGTGAACATGTCCTCTATCAAGTGTGCATAGTGGTATCTGGTGTCGCGTTTCTATTGACCCGTAATATCACCGTCAATAAATTTCGAGGGAGCGCTTCGTTACTTCTCAGCCACCTTGCCCTGGAAGACACTGAATTCGTTCCTGAGATACAACATTGATACCGTGGTATGCGTGAACATGTCCTCTATCAAGTGTGCATAGTGGTATCTGACGTCGCGTTTCTATTGACCCGTAATTAATAACACCGTCAATAAATTTCGAGAGAGCGCTTCGCTACTTTTCAGCCACCTCGACCTGGAAGACACAGAATTTGTTCCTGAGATACAACATTGTTACCGTGGTATGCGTGAACATGTCCTCTATCAAGTGTGCATAGTGGTATCTGGCGTCGCGTTTCTATTGACCCGTAATATCACCGTCAATAAATTTCGAGAGAGTGCTTCGCTACTTTTCAGCCACCTCGACCTGGAAGACGCAGAATTCGTTCCCGAGATACAACATTGTTACCGTGGTATGCGTGAACATGTCCTCTATCAAGTGTGCATAGTGGTATCTGGCGTCGCGTTTCTATTGACCCGTCATATCACCATCAATAAATTTTAAAAGGGCGCTTAGCTACTTTTCAGCCCCCTCGACCTGGAAGACGCTGAATTCGTTCCTCAGATACAACATTGATATCGTGGTATGCGTGAACATGTCCTCTATCAAGTGTGCATAGTGGTATCTGGCGTCGCGTTTCTGTTGACCCGTAATATCACCGTAAACAGATTTCGCGAGAGCTCTTCGTCACTTTTCTGCCAATCAGCTGTGGTACAGCTGTAGCCAATTTCAGCTGTACCTATTTATTCTTATAGTTATTCGCCTAATTTACCCACTATTAAAATTAAAATATTACATTAACCCTCCGAGTGTCATGCGTCGCTGCAGCGACGCGTAACGCACTTTGTATAGTGTCGTGCGTCGCTACAGCGACTCGCGAACACTGTTTACGGCGAAGGCTCTATGACTAACTGAATCGGACTGTACTGGATTGAGTTAGGTATCGTTCTTTCCGTAATATTCTAAGCTTTCTCCTAGGTCTGTCTCTAAGCACTATTCATTTTAGTTCCGAAAATATTGTAGCAGACAGCTGACTGAGCTGACGCTGACGTGCGTGTATTTGTAAACAGCTAGGTTACCCTCGGACCGATGACTGATGTGTTTTATTACATTTATCATTGTTTTAGTGTTAAAAATCAAAAGTAGTGATATACGTGGTGCATTATAAGAAGATTTAAGTGGTTTTGAAGTGCTGGTTGATGATCCTGAAGAAGTAGGTAGTGATATTGATGTAAATTATCAGCCAGATTCCTAGCTATGGTTGGGCTATGCATTCTTAGCTAAACGCTATGTACTGAAATCTGTTTTTTGCCCATAACTTATTTATTTGCAAATCTACTTCCTTATATTATTATATATTTGTAATCCTCATAAAATTTAGAACAAAGTGGCTATTTTCAAATATTTATAGGCCTATAATTTATACAATTTCATTGAGCGCAAACTTATTTTTTTTTTTTAATTTTCAAAATTATACATTTTTTTTTACCTAAAAAAATTTTTTTAAAAAAATCTTCCTTATGTTTTATATATAATATTGAAGCCCAAGATTTTCCAAACAAAATGGTATATAGAACAGTATAATTAACATTGTTTTTAAGCTTCTCAGATCAGTTTTAATAAAATCTTGCAAATGAGCAAAAAATAGGCTGACATTAAGGCCAAAACACGTGACACTCGGAGGGTTAATATTCAAATCCACTCCAAGTATCTTTAACTCAGGCAAACCATAGATAAAACATATAGTCTATGGTCAAACGTTGAAATAACCTATAAAACGTATACCGGAAAAGAGTACAATAAGGAGAGAGAGCGCGCGCGCGCCCTACTGTTGGCCTTGAATGGCGAGACCGCACGCACAGGCGCGCGCTAGTTATTGGTGAGTTATTGGCAGATTCACATCAATTAACTCGATCCAGTTCAATCCAATTCAGTCAGTCATAGAGCCTTCGCCGTAAACAATGTTCATGTGTCAAAAAAATCGACAAGTGACACTACACAAAGTGTGTCGTGAGTCGATTTTTCGACAAGTGACGCTCGGAGGGTTAATCAAATAAAAATATCAATCGATCGTTTGGTTAGTTACGATATATCGCATGAAATAATCAAATAAGAATATCAATCGATATTTTCATTCAGTTGTTGGTTCAGTTGTTTTTGACAACAGATATAAAAGTCTACCCAGGTCTCTTCAGGCAGAATCGTTCTAGGCCCAATCAACAAGGATTTTTTTAGGAAAGGGGCAGGAGTTTGCATTCTAGGCTAACAGCTAATGGCTGGGAACCATATCATTTAGACCAGCTCCGGGCGTAATTCAATGCCTGAACCCCAACTAAGCATGTGGCACTAGCCTATTCTAGTCTAGCCTAATAGCATTCTAATAGCAACCTAAGTTATATCAATAAATAACAACAGGAGGAAAGCTAAATAAAAATATAGCTTACCTCTTAGATCCAGCTCCCTATCACGGATAGGGTTTATGTATTGATGTGATTGAGCAATCAACTCTGGCGTTAGTTTAACCATGTTGTTTTGAGGTTACAAAATACAACACATAAACTGTACTTATTTCAATATAGATCAAGGAATTTCCAAGTGGGTCATATCACATAAACAAAAATACCACCATTATCTAGAAAAGAAATATGTGGGCCACAATTAAATCAAACAAATTCAGTGGTATAACTTAACTTAGTAGGCCTACTGTAGTACAATCAATCACAATCTCGAATCTCCTCAACCCAACCAAACGCCAAACGGCAAAGCAAAGCAAACGCAAACAAACACACAGAGACAGAAAGAAACAAACACAATATTACAACTTTACCCACAATGGAATCGCAATTCGCAAAGGTTGGGTTGAGTGAGGTTGCCGGTTGGCGTATTCGTATTCCCGTATTCTCTCTTCCTGGAGTGGAGTGGAGTTGAAGTTGGTGTTGAAGTTGGAGTTGACGAGTGAGGACAGCCGAAAGCGGCCGAAAGTGGCCGAAAGGCATTCTCAATCTCAACAAAGGCAGGCGATGCAAGCGGCTGGCGGCTGCGCTATAAAGCTCAGTTGTTCTAGTCACCATGTCGACCGCGGGTCCTCGTTACGTTACTCTGCCCTCAGCATTTTACCTCGAGGAGTATGTTTTATCTATGATTTTACTTTCTCCCCCTATACAAATAGTATATGGAGCAAATTATTTTTTCATAATATTTTTAGTTTTGGGTGGATATGTTTTGGGTCCCCCTGAACCCAAATAAGTGGTTTTCGAAGTGATTTCTGTGTGTGTCTGTATGTGTGTGTGTGCTACAAACTACAATTAATATAAATAAAAAGGTTAAAATACCTTAATTGTCGCCTTCTGGTCCAAGGTTTGTCCTACTGGATTATGCGCATTTCGGCACGAGCGTCATCGTCAGATCGGTATATGAACTATAACTAATCTTCCCTGAAGAGGTGCGTTGAAGGTTCACAACACAAAGACACTGGTCGACCATTATTAACATAGTTTTACTTTTGTCGGTTATTCATTGTCAATCAATTGGTCCGGAAACAAGACAACAAAATTGAAGTACAAACTACACACCTGACCTGTGGCAAGGCCCCACTAGAAAAACAGGCCATGCTGCAGGATCCATGACTCACACTAGTGGACTAGATTTCATTGATAAATTCATTGCTATCACTATTCCCATATGTTTCCCATGTTCCCATATTTAGGCAAATAAACAAGCTGGTTGTTTGTAGGATTTTAATGGTAAGAGTTTAGTACGTACAACTATCCACCACTGTGACGTGTAGTGTTGCGCTGCCCGTGCTGCAGCATGGCCTGTTTTTTTCTAGTGGGGCATTGCCTGTGGTCGGATTTTAATGAAATTTAGTATGTAGGTCCTAATCTCTGATATCTCCCAGCGTTTTTTTTAATTTTCTGAAAATTCGATTTGTAATGGTGATTTCCCCCTAACGATTTCAAAATAGCCCAAAAATTTTGATTAACTGTTAGTATATTATGGTCCTTTTCAACTCTTAAAAATTACTGTTCAGTATCATAACTTAAGTGATTTTCCAATATAAGTAATGAAGGAAAAATTGGATTTTTGAAAACAACGGCTCGACCGATTTACTATTTCAACTTGTTTTGATTTCCTTCATAAAATATCATAGTTACTCCAATGTTTACCCATGGTGGAAGGACAATTTTTTCCTTCCACCATGGTGTTTACCCATGTAAGCCCAGTGAGTAAGGTCCCCCAAGGGTTGCCGACAAGCTAATGGGAGAAAACATGTGTCAGACCGCTGATACTGCTTATTAACTTTTTTATTTATCATTTATTATTATTTTTTAATATTATTTATTAAAAATGCCACTGGCGTGGGGGACTTAAAAAAAAAAAGAGAGAGTTTTCTTTATGCTCATTTACTAATTTTTCACAACTTTGATTGAAACATATTTTTTTTCTTCTAAGCTTATGTTTTAGTTCTTATTTTGAAAAATATCTTTCAGTTAATCCCAAAAATTATCAACATCTTGGGACATGGGACATCTTGGGTTATCAACATCTATTAATAACTCAAAGTTTCAATTGGAAATTCTGTACAAAATCCTCATTAGCGAATTTCCCATAGAGGAATTAAGCTATTACCGTAGGTCTCATGGTAAGACCTAGACTAGGGACCAATTTACTTTTTCATTTTGAGGTCCCCAGAGGCCAAAAACACCCTCCATTGCTCGATTAAAATATATTTATATATATGTGTCCGTTAGCGTGATAACTCGAGCAAATACATGGATTAGATTTTAATTAAATTTGGTGCAAACATGTAAACCTACGTTTTTTCGAACGAGTTCGCTAACCAGCATGATCGGACTATGGGAATGGGGGTTTATGGGGTGAAAATTAGTTTTCCCATTTTTGACCCTAAAAACATAAAATTTCACAATTTCTTTCCATACCATTTTGTAGAGCTAAAAAAAGAAATATACTTGTATATTGAAGCGTTGTTGTATGCCTAACGGTTAAGGATAATATAAAAAACTTTAAATTTAAAATTAACATGTTATTCCTATGGGAGAATAAATAAACTGTTGTAATTTGCTTGTTTATGGATATACTTTGATGAAATGTTCTAAGCTATCAACATTTCAATAAAAAACACACCTTAATACCTTAATTGTAGCATCAAACCTATAGGTACTCATTAAAATTAATGTTATTCAAATAGGAAATAAATCTGACAATTTTCCGGGAATATTTTAGTAGAAATCCAGCTAAATGGAATTTTGCTTAGGTTTGCTGCGACGTTATTTTCCAATTTCCCATAGAGAATATGCTATTATACCGTGTAGGTCTAATGGTAAGACCTGGACCCAGGACCGAATTTACTTTTTTTGTTTCAATGTCCCCAGAATCCTATTCTCCGTTGGAACATAAATCTTTACAGATAGATTTTTAAATTTTCCTTTTAATCTTCATAACACAGCCTCAAATTAAACTAGAGTATCTACAGCAATCTTTTTATTTATGACAAATCCCCCTCCATCTCTACCACTAGTATAACATGAAACTTCCAGCGCTATATATTCCATTAAATGGCCACCTAATTTCCTACAGGGATAGGCTACCACATCCATTTTGTACTTTTTCAGTTCTAGCTGCCAATGTCACAGCACCTGGTACCGCCAGAGAGCGAATGTTCAAGCTTCCAAATCTCAAGTCCTTATGATGCAGATCCTGTCCGAGGCATTCCATACCTGGTTGTTTTACAAATGAGAGGGTGGTTAGCCCTTCGCCTCAACCCCCAATATGAATCGAGGACCTACTTCTGGTCAGCGGGTCCATCGGACCTAGCCAGGAGATCTGACAAGCAGATCCACCGACCATCCCCCTATTCGCCACCCGGGGACGCTCCGTATACGCTGAAGTAGGAAAGCGCACGAATACTTTATTACTTGATACATAAAATACTAACACTAAGTAGCCTACAAAAGATACTTAATACTAGATACATGGAATACCCTACTTAATACTAACAAGCTGGTTCAGAGTATGAGACTCTCATCTACTTCAATTCATCTTCTTCAGGCCTTTTCCTTTTCCTGTCCCCACTTGTCTTCAATCGGCTCCAAATGTTGATGCAGAACTCTTCAGTTTCTTCCTCTTGAAGTTCCTATGATTCAATCTCCTCATCCATAGTTAGTTGCATTGCATTCATCTCCTTCATTTCATCTGGTTTCTAAATAGGTTTTCTATGGCAAATCCTTTGGCACTTAACTTTAAACAATCCTTTCCACTATGTGGACCCTTTTTGTTAAACTGAAGCAATACAATATCATAGACCTCTTTGTAGTTCTCTAATATTTTATTTGCCCCAGGAGTTGCTACTGGCTGCTCAGTGATCTTCTGATCGTTCAAGTAGGAACAGTGACAAAAACAGAACGGAATTCTCCCGTTCACTGGTGATTTATCTTCCAGAACTGGCTCTACTTTGTCTGGAATGGAGCGAATATTCTTCCTAAAAATAATTTTGGCAGGAGGAAAAATTTCATCTTGCAATTTATTGTGTCAGAAAAAAGTGAATTAACTAAATAAATTGTTTCTATGGAAACATAATTATTACTTACAACATGCTGCTGTTCAAGAACCCTTAGACCTTTTACAATGGATAGATCTAGCAATTCCATTATAATATAAAGTTGAAGCTAAATTTAGAATGAAAAACATATTTATTTAAATCGAGACTTCAACATGGGTCTCACTAATCTAGAATCAGCTGCTATGCTATCAGCTTAATAAGACCGCAAAATTTGCAGCTGGCCCCGCCGTATTTGTCAGTGGCTGGCGAAGTCTGACATTGTCCACCTTTCATAGCAAGACAGCGGCGACTGGCAGATCACTCACACTCGCTGAAGCCAGCTAAGCGTAGTCTGACCACTTCTAGAAGCATGCTAGCGGCGAACAAAGCAACACATTTTTTCAATGTAGCCTACTTGTTTTGTTTTACTGGTTCTGTTTATCTGAGTTTATTAGTAATTTGTTGCTTTGAAATGATTGAGCTACAGAGTAAATCAGGGATATGGGGGAGCAGGTTAAATGTTTTTATTTATTTCAAAATTATCTGTGCTTGTGGGCATAGGCGCCCACAAGGGGGTGCATTGTGGAAGGAGGTGCACCCCCTGGCTAATAAAATAAGAAATAAATTTAATAGCTAGAATAAGAATGTTCTGTGTAATTTTACAGTTTTTATAATTTTCAACGTTGGCATGATAGACAACTTATCTTTCTTGATGCACAATATACTATTTTAAATGTTTATTTGGTAGGCTTTATTAGTTACCAAATAGAGTTAAAATTTGTTTTGAAACACCATGTTTTCACAAATTTTGGGGAGTGCCCCCCCAGAACCCCTGTAAGTTCAATCTATTGCACTCCCCTGTTCATTTCTTCAAACGTATTTAGATAGTAACGTCAAAGAAGCAGCTTACAGAGAGTTGTTGCACCCACCAAAGAACCTTGGTAAGTTTTAAGACCAAGGTTCTGCTTTAATTTCTAGAGAACTAAAAAGAGTTTCTTACATTCAAAAGGAATCACCACAATTTGTTCATCACCATGCAAACACATCTCAATTAAAATCCCAATCCCGCTCTACTCAAGTAGAACGCTACAATCAAGCTATTTGGAAAACAGTGTCACTATAGTTTTACTATAACTATCTATAGTAAACTGGTGGAAACAGTGTGAATATGTTATTCCTGATGCTTTACACTGTATACATTCCCAACGGTGCACCGCTACAAATGAAACTCCACACAAACACTTATTTAAACATCCAACACCGTTTCATCATAGGCTGGAGTATGTTTTATCTATGGTTTTAAAGAACCTATCTCAACCACAGTTGGTCAGGAGTCATGAACGTGACAGCAGTTACCTTAGCAGTTGTGGAAGCTAATCTAGACTGTGCCCAAATCAAGTACAATGATGATAAGGAAGCTGTTGAATCAACTCACCACCTTGCAATAAGACCCGAAGAGTACGTCACAGAGACGTGATAGTGGGACCAGCTATTGGGAAACGTCCTATACCTTAGTCAATGGCCATAGCAACCCCAGTAATCATCAGTCGGTGCTACACTTCCCGCAACAATTGGGAATCGCAATGAAAGGACGCAGTAATAAGTCATGCAGGGAACAGTCATTCTACTCTCTCAATCAACCAGAATACAAAATTGTTCACAACACAATGACGACATTATTCAAAAATTACAATTTTACTTTCCTTATTTATTTTATACAAAATTTTTTATTTTGTTTTAAATATAGTTTTTAAATTGTCTTCATATATCTATATTAATATGCAAACAGTTTTCTTTTCAGAGTCATAACTCGACAATGGATTGACGGATTTTAACGTTTGAGGGGTCAAATGAAAGGCATTTCCCTTAGATGTGCAAATATACGTCTCAGAATATTAAGAAAGAGCAGCACTTGAGTACAGTTAAGGGCTAAAGTTTGGGAATGGCGTCACTATCTGTTGACATTAGATCAAACTCAATTCCCTTAGTTTACAACTAAACATATGGACTTAATATGAAATAGTTTTAAAGGTAACCACAGACTGCAGGACTTTTTACTTCCAGAGCAAAGCCGGAATCCTACTATCCTACTAATATTATAAATGAGAAAGTTTGGATGTATGGATGGATGTATGGATGTATGGATGTATGTTTGTGACAAGTGAACGCGAAAAATACTGGACGGATTGGGCTGAAATTTGGCATGATGTAGTAAAAAAACATGTGTCTTCAATTCTTTATTATTGTTTTGTTGTGTTTGTAAACAAGTCCATTATAATTCAATGTAGTATTGTTCAAGTTATTAAAAACCTTTCTAAAGGTAATAAAAGTTCTTTTTAATTCATTCTTACTCTCATTACAATTTTAATAACTTGATATTGTGAAATGGATACGATCCTAAAGCCAGACAAGTTTAGTGTAGATCCAAACTCATCATCTGCAAGTAAGGGATGGACACATTGGCACAAAACATTTCAAAATTTTGTTACCAGCATCACACCACAACCATCCGACTCCGATAAACTCAAAATACTTATAAACTTTATTAATCCGGAAATCAACGAGTACATAAGTGAAAGCGGTACGTATAACGATGCTATATCTGTGCTAAGAAGTATCTATGTAAAACCTGTAAATGAAGTATATTCCAGACATAAACTATCTGCACGTCAGCAGCAACCTGAGGAGACTATTGACCAATATCTCCAGGCTTTAAAATTACTAAGTAAAGACTGTCAGTTTAAAGCTGTCACAGCTGAAAAGAATAGGGATGATTATATCCGTGACACATTTATTGCTGGAATAAAATCTTCTGCAATTCGCCAGCGCTTACTAGAAAATGTTTCGTTGACACTAGATCAGGCATATAGTCAAGCCAGATCCCTAGAACTTGCACATGAGCAATCATTAGCTTTTCAATCTTTCCAAACTATAGTAAATGCAACTTCGTCCCAAGAAACTCAAGCGAGCAATCAGAATGTTGATGCAACTTCAAGCAGTTTAGAAAAGTGTTCTCTAGCTGCTGTGACTGAAAAATGTTTCTTTTGCGGTAATCTAAGACATCCTAGGGTCAAATGTCCAGCTAAAAATACAATTTGTCATAACTGTGGTAAACAGGGGCATTTTGCTAAGGTCTGCAGGGCAGGTAAACAACAAACCAAGCAATTGGATAAATCTAAAGAAGTAATGAACTCTATTGACCTAGCAGCTTCGCCCGGTGGGTTAACAAAGAGTACAGTACAAGCCCTAGTTAATGGTAAATCTGTCTCTGCTTTGATAGTGTAAAGAAAAAAAGAAAAATTCTTCACTTATATTCAAAATATACTCTTTACTTAATTGATCATTCCATCAAGCAAAATCACCTCACACCTTTATGTAATACAATTTAGGTATTTCATACAGGTGTGAGTATAATAAAAAGTTGCCCCCTGGTGGGGTTTTAATGAATTTAATTTAATTTTAATTGAACTACTGAGGACGTTACAATCACAGAGCTGCGCAGTGGAGTTAAAGATGTTAAGTGTGGGCCCTGTAATTAAACATCCCAGAAGTCCGATTTATGGACCGTGAGAGGTCTGATGTGTTGTCCTCCTTCACACCTTCTTCAGCTTAATTCTAACACTTCTTAAAACTAATGGATGTGTTTATTTGAACACTCTATGAATTGAAATGTCAGTTCAGATGAAAGATTGTGATGTGAATTGTTTTCTTTGTAAAACTGTAATACTGCAAATAATAACATATTAAAATATTGATTGAAAATATTTATGAAACTGTTTGTTCAGAAACTATTTATCAAAGTATGACTTCAAGATGTTTGTATACACTGGATTTCGGTTAAGCCGATTATTCATGAATTCACCAACTTGATATTAAAAAATGTGATCATCAACACTCATTGTGTATACTTTGTATACTTCTTCAGTTAAACCAATACTCTTAAATTTACCAGTTTTATACTAATGATACTAACAGCTGAAACACAGGATAATGAAAAGATGGTTATTTGTAAAAATAATGTATAATAAACCAGAATCATGAGCTGTGATACAAATATTGAATATAAATAATGTAATAACCTTTTTTGTGCTCAATTTAACAATAATTAACGGTTTGAGAGAGAGTGAGAGAGTTGATTGTAAGCTTTGGTGGTTTGCCACATTTTGAAACTACAAAGTCTCGGGATGACCTAGCCTTGATAATTTTATTTATTTGTTTTGGATCACCAGACTCCCCAAAGATGTTCGTAATTATCAAACTGGCCAGTTTACAATTTAATCAAACAGGGACTATTATGTAGGTTTGTGATCTACATCACTCCTTGCTGATCAGTGCAGCGGGCCAATCGACTGCTGAGTCGATTATTGATAATTTTTATTTAGTATTTAATATTCATGAATTTAATGGGAGTCTATCCTCATGACCCTTTATCAACCCTAGCCTTCGACCGAGCACTCTGTTACCCCCATTTACGTTACACAATCAAACTCTCACTATTTAAAAAATGTAATACTGTCCAAAAAATTATTCTACACATGAAATACAAACGTTTTAAATAATAATACTGATGATGATAGAATCTGACTTTACATAGAATACAAAAATAATAATATCACAGATAAACATTGCTCTTTAAATTAATATACCATTTCAATTCAATTTAATAAATAATTTTCATTTGACTAGGTTCACTATTATAACTTAAATCCCTTGTATGACATGACCAAATTAATAAAACATTTTATCCTGGATCGTGACCATGTGCTCTAAGTAGACCAAATGAAACATGAAAATCTCAGACCAAACAAAACATGATTCATAACTTGTAAAACGAGTGGTACATGTGAAAAAATGTGGCAGATTGGCAAGACTATTTTAATACTAAAACACAAATAACACAAACATTTACTTACGTACACATGTCGACACATACACATTCATTCCGACGAAGATTCACGCGTACCGAACATTCAAAAACTGACTCGTGGTAATTTGTGACTTTTTGTCTGACCGAGCGGAACATCACGACACGGTTTTTTCTGGTGTAGGACTTATTAATTCTTGTTTTTTCGAGCTGGCGTTTAATGATTCAATTGAAAATACCTTCACGACGACCCGCTATTCGCTAGAAACTGACATTTGCTATCGATATGATGCATGTACGAATTTTCATCACGAACGCGAACAATCAATCCGGCATCTCAACTGTCTCGACTTAATACTAATAAAACACACCCCCAAATGCAATTCGGCGAAATTTTGACAATTGCGATCGTTTGATGCACGTACAATTTCCGCCCGAACGCTAATTTCCGAGCTACGAATTAAGATATTAATAAATTCGTCCTACACCAGCGACAAAACGCGACTTCACATGTTGACTACGCGAGTACTGAGCCACGAGTGACGAGACGACGAGACGACGAGACGCTTTGCAGACGACGCGGTTCCCAACGGTCTTCGTATCCTTCCGCGTTACGTCATGTTTGACCGACTTGTCCATTGCCTGTCGCGGATTTTAAATCTTTTGATTTAAAAATCGGCACAATAGATACGGGAAGCTCTCTAAGTTTTATAAACAAATCTACTGCTCTTAATTTAGGTATTCCTATAAAACCAGGTAGGGGTACTGTCTCAATGGCTACTACATCAATTACATCCGACATAACAGGTCAGTGCAAAGTAAATCTTGTCATTCTTGATCACTTTTACAAGCAAGTTAATCTTTCATTGTTACCAGATCTTTGTGCAGATATAATTGTTGGACATGATATTTTGAAAAACCATGCAAGTATTAAAGTAGTCTTTGGTGGCAACAAGTCACAACTAACCGTATGTAGCGTGGCAGCCTCAACTGTAGAACCGGTATCTTTGTTTTCTAATTTAAAACCGGAATGTAAGCCAATCGCTATCAAGTATCATCGCCATAGCACCGATGATTTAAAGTTTATTGAAAACGAAGTAAGTAAATTGCTTAAAGACGATGTTATAGAGCCTAGTATGTCTCCATGGAGGGCTCAAGCATTAGTAGTTACTACTGAAAATCATAGAAAAAGAATGGTCATTGACTACTCCAGGACTATAAATCGTTTTACATTACTGGACGCTTACCCACTACCTAGAATCGATGATATCGTTAACAAAGTTGCAAATTATGAGTTTTTCAGTACTATCGACTTGAAAAGTGCGTACCACCAAGTAAAGATAAGAAATGAAGAAAAGCACTACACAGCTTTTGAGGCCTGTGGTCAACTCTACCAGTTTAAGCGTATCCCGTTTGGGGTCACTAATGGGGTGACAGCATTCCAACGTGTAATTGACCGAGTTGATTGAGGCGAGTTAGCGTAGTGAACGAGCTAACCTGAAGGCAAGTGAGCGCAGCGAACGAGCTCCAACCTAAAGGTGAGTGAGCGTAGCGAACGAGCTCCAACCTAAAGGTGAGTGAGCGTAGCGAACAAACTTCATCCAGGACGTGATTGAGCCATGCGAACGAGATAATCTTGAAAATTAAGAATTTAAACGGGGCAAAGCCCGCGGGTTACAGCTAGTCATAGATAAAACATAGTCCCTTAGTAGATTTACCATCCTTATAGAACAGCTGAAGCCAATTTTATTGTTAAACTATAATACTGTATTAGTAAGATAATACCCCCGCCGCAGCAAACCTGCCGACTAAGCGAATTTCCATTTGTCTGAATTGATTTTCAATTAAATATATTTAAATAACATTAGGTTTAACGAACACCTAGGTTTGCTGCTACAAGGAAACTAATAAAGTGTGTTTTTTAGTAAAATATTGATAGCTTAATATAAAATAAATAAATTTAAGTTTGATCAAAATATATCCATAAACAAGCAAACTACAACATTTGACAATATTCTCCATAAGAATAACATGGGAATTTTAAATTTACAATTTTTTTAATTTTCTCCGTTACCAATTACCGAACAAAAATACTTTTGCTACTAAATTATTTGTTTTTTAAGCTCTTTAAAACAGTCTAAAGAGAAATTGGGAAATTTTGTGTTTTGAGGGTTAAAAGTGAGAAAAACCAATTTTTACACCATAAAACCCCCGTAAAGCCCCGTTCCCATGGTCCGATCATGCTGGTTCGCGAACTAATTCAAGTTTATCCCGCTTTACACCTTTAAACCAAATTTCATCAAAATCGAACAAAAATTACTCAAGTTATCGCGTTCACGGACGTATATATATATTCATACTAGCTGGCCCTATGAAGTTCGCTGCGCTCACTTGCCTTCAGGTTAGCTCGTTCGCTACGCTAACTCGCCTCCAGGTTGAAGTATGAGGTTCGCTGCGCTCACTTGCCTTCAGGTTAGCTCGTTCGCTACGCTAACTCGCCTCCAGGTTGAAGTTCGTTCGCTACGCTCACTCACCTTTTGGTTGCAAATTAGCTGTACACATAAATTAAAAATAAATATAGTGCTGCACCCTGTTGGTAAACCTATTAACTTTTTAATGCTATTGAACATCACAGAATCAAAATGTTTAGTTGCACCAGCTGTTAAGATTCTTTAATTCCATTTAAATATGAGTACTCATAAGGTTAACATGGGAAACTCCAGAGCCACTGGGGCGGAGCCCTATTGACGGATCTGCACCAAACTTCACACAAACCATCCTTGAATAATGCTTAATAATGCCTGAAAGTTTCATTACAATCTGTCGAGCGGGTTTGGAGTCCATAAAGGACAAACATACAAATATACAAACATACAAATATACAAACATACAAACATACATTGGATTTTATATATATAGATTTTAAAAATAGATATAAATAGGTACAACTAGAGGAGTATTAAATTATTGAGCGGAGTGAAGCGAAGCTCTTATACTACACTCCTGCTTTTGTTTTACAAATACTCCTCCTGAACGGCTAAAGCAATCTGCACCAAATTTAGCACAATCGTAGTGACCGACCATGGGAAGGTATAAATCTGAAATGGTACAAATCAGACTACAGGGCTTTTTCCTATGTGAATTCAAACTTTTGGAAATTTAACATGGACCTTATGGGTTGATTGGTTGCCATGACATTATTTGCGAGATAACAATAAAAAGGTAAACATGAGTCGCAACATACGGTAGTCAACGAATCATCTAAATAGCACATTACAAATACCGTACAGAGAAAAAGGGATGAACAATCGGATTAATATCATTGAGCATAATTTACTACAAAATGAATAACCAATAATTATGGTCGCTGGAATAAGGCTGATGCACCATTGACTTTAAATAATCTAAATAGCCATTCCATTTATCTGAAACAAATCTAGGCATACAGTTGAGTAGACTTTCCATTAATGTAAACTAGTGAATAGACGTACCATTCAATAATGTAGACTTTGAATAGGTACTGAAATTAGGAATTCCATTAATAGAACTAGGGGACCCATGCTGCTCCGCAACGTTAAAATAAATATATTATCCGAGAAATAATCAAATTTATGATTTTTGATTGAGTAATACAGTATCTTGAGCTTAATGATTTAAAGGATCAATAGCTCAAATTAAAGCCTATAAAATACTGATTATTTTGAGTCAAAAACATTAACAATACTGGAGCTATTGATTCGTAATCATAGAAAATCCTCATGAAAAATAATTTGTATTAAATTATTTTTAGGTTGTTCACTTTGCGTTTGCTCTAAACTCGTCCGATTTGAATAACTAATAGCTTAAAAGGAAGCCGGTATTTCACTGAAGGTTCTTGGAACAAAATATATAGGATTATTTAAATAATTATAACTGGTGAAAAACATCTTAAATTGAAGTAATCTTAAATTCAATAATGAATCAAATCATGTCGATGCATGATGGCAAATCTTTGCGTGCATGCCTTCAATTTGAGACCTCAATAATGAAAATCGGTCGGGTAGAAGAGCCAACTTTTTCTATAAATAAATAAAAATTAATTTCACTTACATCTTTGTGTGTTTTTCATCCACGTCAGTCACTGTATTTTTACTAGGTTTTGCAGTTTTGGTCGTTCAAAAAATTCAGAAGGTCAAAGCACCACAAAGTCAAAGTCGGTTTGTAGATGTCATACCCGCCAGTCGCAATTTTTCAGAATTTATCTTTAGACATTTCTTTTTCATAAACCGTACATTAATTTATTTTACGACAGTGTTTCGATCTGCCAACGGATCAAACTCTCTGTACTTCTTAACGAATATTCCGTTCTCTCACAAAAAGGTTAAACTTCTGCAAAGTTCAAAAATTGTCATAAAATCTCGAGGAGTTTGTCTTATTGAGTTCGTTGTCTGTCATTATTGATGATGCTTTCTGACATGTGATGTTTTCCCTTACAAAAAATTTAATAAATGTCACTGGCGTAGATAAGATACAATAATGGCCTCTAAGCTATTGAGTAGTCCGGTCCTTACAAATGTCTGCCACAACAATAACTAAAGTCAATCAAGAAAAATCTTTGGTAAAATCTTTCAGCATAAAGAAAATATCAACACAATACAAGGAGAAAGACACCAACCACCACAGAGAAGTAACAACAGGCAACTGGGTGTGCATCAATCATCCAATCCAATTCAAATTTTCGCTCCTGTGTGCTGTCTTCAACAGCTAGATAAATTAGAACAATTCGCTATTTCAGATAAATTGATACTATGTATGGTAGTTGTAAAAGAGCTGCTTGAAACTTTCAAACTAGCCTACTTTATTTTGATGTTAGGCCAATATACAAGATTTATTTCAATTTCAAGTAATGTGTACAGTATGTGAAAAACTTGCCTATTAAAAATACAGTAATTGGTATCATTTTCGAGCATGTTAACTATCCTTATATATAATACGTGAAGGCGATTTCTTGAAAACACTACTCCTCCGTTAATAATGGACGGATTTTTACAAACGACGTGTCAAAATAAAGTATTTTTTGTGTAGACGCCCCCTTTCACCAATTCATGTAATAAAAATCCTCGGGCTTTGCCCCACAGGCCATCAAAGTTGGATTTTCTCCCATAAGATTAACATGGGGGAATTTAAATATTTAATTGGAAACTTTGTCCCCACTAATTTGAGAGAACGGCTGGGCGTAGAAAATTGGTAGAGGTGTCCAAAGAATGGTCTTGGTCTGTAGATGAGATATCAAAAGAAAAACTAAGCAAAATCCCTTAGGGCTCTGCCCCAGAAGCCTTTAAAGATCCCTCCACAGAGTTGTTTACATTTTGGCCATGTGAATAATACTTTTTAATAAAACAGCTGTTCATTTTTAAATTGTATTTCAAACCACACATATTTATTGGGTTACTGAATTGTACCAAATAAGTATTTGCAATGTTATTTTCTGATTTTAAAATTAATTTTCCTCTTTATCATGTCATGTTTTGCAATATAACGTTCTATTACGAAATCAGTGGAAAATCCTTTGATCACAGAAATTCTTAAATTATTTCATATTGAACTATCTTATATCTATTGTACGGGTTGGTGTCTGTCTTTTTCACCACTTTTGCCGAAATTTTATCATATTATTCTACACATATCAAATATTCATGTAGAAATATCTGCTCTTATCGTGTCTAATAAAATCCAAACATAGAAACATTGCCTAAAATGGTACCCATCTTGACAAATTATTTGCACCTGCCTATATTACGGACTTTGGCGCACTGGGTTGGTAACATTATTGAAAATAACACGACATTTTGGCTGTAAAATATGGTACAAAGAGAAAATACTATTTTATCAGCTACTATCATGACAGAAAGGTCATATTCCTTTTAAACTAGACCTCATAATCCTTTATAAGATACGTTGATTTACAATATGTAAACGTCAATATATACGCAACAGCCAATTTACAGTATTTTTTCTTTTTGGAAATGTCCCATTGCTATGTCATTTGCATTATTTGTTGCCAATGAAGCCGCAAGACCATATAAACTAGGAGGTCTCTAACAGTTTAAGAATAAAAGCCAACTTCACTTCAAGTATTCCACTACACCTATGATTCCGTAGAGAGATTATATTGACAACTTTATGTTATTGATAAGGCTGAGACAACTGACATCCCCCATGTCAAGGAATTGCAGCTTTAACAGTAACCCCACAATAAATTTCTCATAACTATGCTAGAGGGTTCATTCATTGGCACAGAAGTACGATATGAACTGACGCGACGTGACGAAGGAAAAATCAAGCTTACACTGTAACGGACATACCTCCCTTTGAAGTTAGAACATTTCTTCCCAAAAAATATTTTCATTTCAAATCAAATCATATTACACTGATGAAATCACAGAAGTGTTTAACTACAAAAGTCCCACCAATACGATTTTAATACTATTTAAAGGTTCTTCCAAAGGAAGAGATATCATATAACATACTAATAATAACTCCGATGAGTCAAATGACGTACGGTATGGGAAATATTTTAATCATTGAATGATCAACCAAATTTGACAACACACTTACTACCCTTTAAACAATGCTAAATGTTAAAAATATGTATATTTCACCCAATTTATCGCAGTTAGATGAATTAACGTAAGCCTTGAAAGTAACCGTCGATTTCGACGGGTTTCCCCTAGTACAAATAATTATGATAGGTCTAAGTAGACTAATACACTATTCAATTTTTTCTATATCTTAAAATGTATATGCTGCATGTACTATGCTCCATAGTAAAGGATCTTTGATATCCATCTGGCACCTTTATAGGACAAATTGTAAAACACAAGATTTAGTTAGGGCATTGAAAATATTCATTCCAAATTTTCCTTTGCCAACCAAGATTGACTAAGTTTTAAGCAGAGGTGGTATTCTGTAAACATCATACATTTCTGTTCAAGTAAATAGCCTGCAAATCTGCGCCATTATGAACAAGACGAAAAAATTGACAACTCTTGTACAAAAATTGAAATTTTTAAAGCATATTTGATTACATCTGTTAAGAGATTTATTTTAATAGATTCACCAAAAGCAAACCGGGGTATTGTTTTTATTTTTCTAGTGAAACCCACTTAAGAGCAAACACATGGAAAAAGTGCTTTACAGAAATTTTTAATCTCAAAACTGAAACCAAAACTTTAAGATGCCTTTTGAGGTTCAGAATACAATTACTGGCTTCATTTCCGTTAATTGTGTTATGTTTGCTCTATTGCTACCAGTTTGTGTGGAAACAGTGTTAACATTATTATAGATGGTTTTGAGTATTGAGATTTGGTTTTGACACATCACTACAGTAATATATGAAGACTCAAATTGAATAAAAAATTAAGTAAACTGACCTGTGGTTAAACCAATCATCATATTATTAATTATTGCTGTAACCAAAATGTTGACCAAGGCAAACATCAATGATAAGTCGTTGGATACAAACAAATGAACATTTATTTTCTTTCTAAAATTAACAGTATAGTACAAAAACAGGAACAATTCTTGTGGTTCATTTATAAGATGAACATGAGTTTAAGGAAATGCATTAATCAAAATAAATACAAAATGTTTCCTTACTCTAATATCACTGTACAATGTGTACAAATTGAAAATAACAGTCTTTATCAAAACAATAAGCCTACTCAATTATAGACTTAGTCAACTTCCTCCATTCTAGAAGCATCTTCAGCATCTCCCTCGAGAGGAGGCATCTCAGCGTCGACCTTCTCCTCCTCTGCAGGTAGGGGTTCGTCCTCGTCAATGCCCAGACCTAGCTTGATCATCCTGTGGATCCTGGAAGCGTGTACACCAGGGTCCTCCAGAGCAAAGCCAGAAGACAACAGGGAGGTCTCAAACAGCAGCATGACCAAGTCCTTCACAGCCTTGTCGTTCTTGTCAGCATCGGCCTTTTGTCGCAGTGTGTTCATAATGGAGTGGTCAGGGTTGATCTCCAGATGTTTCTTGGCGGCCATGTAGCCCATGGTAGAGGTGTCTCTTAGAGCCTGTGCCTTCATGATCCTCTCCATGTTTGCTGTCCAGCCGTACTGCGAGGTGACAATGCAGCAGGGAGATTCTACCAGTCTGTTACTGACCACAACCTTCTCTACCTTCTTATCCAGAATGTCCTTCATTACTTTGCACAAGTTCTCATACTTTGCCTTGTCCTCTTCCCTCTTCTTCTTCTCCTCTTCGTCCTCGGGAAGCTCCAGACCCTCCTTGGTCACGGACACCAGCTGCTTTCCATCATACTCCTTCATCTGTTGAACCACATATTCATCGATGGGCTCTGTCATGTAGATCACTTCAAAGCCGCGCTTCTTGACACGCTCCACGAAGGAAGAGTTGGCAACCTGGTCCTTGTTCTCACCAGTGATGTAATAGATGTGCTTCTGGTTCTCCTTCATACGGCCAACATAGTCCTTCAGGGAGCAAGCCTCTTCACCGGAAGCTGATGTGTGGTAACGGAGCAAATCTGCGAGTTTCTTGCGGTTCTGACTGTCCTCATGGATTCCCAATTTCAAGTTCTTGCTGAACTGCTCATAGAACTTCTTGTAGTTCTCCTTGTCCTCAGCGAGTTCATCAAAAAGTTCCAGGCACTTCTTAACCAGGTTCTTCCTGATGACTTTGAGGATCTTGTTCTGCTGGAGCATTTCTCGAGAGATGTTCAGAGGAAGATCTTCACTATCCACAACACCCTTAATGAAGTTAAGGTACTCTGGAATCAAGTCTTCACAGTTGTCCATGATGAAAACCCTTCTGACATATAGCTTGATGTTATTCTTTCTCTTCTTGTTTTCAAAAAGATCAAAGGGTGCACGACGGGGAATGAATAGGAGTGCTCTGAATTCCAACTGACCTTCTACTGAGAAATGTTTGACAGCAAGATGATCTTCCCAATCGTTGGTAAGAGATTTGTAGAATTCGCCATACTCCTCTTGGCTGATATCGTCAGGGTTACGGGTCCAGATGGGTTTGGTCTTGTTCAACTCCTCATCTTCAGTGTACTTCTCCTTCACGGTTTTCTTCTTTTTCTTTGACTTCTCCTTGTCTTCATCTTCGTCTTCACCGACATCCTCAATCTTAGGCTTCTTGTCTTCCTCCTCCTTATCACCCTCTCCCTCTTTCTTCTCATCCTCAGCTTCTTCATCACTGAGCTCCTTGTCACGCTCCTTCTCTACGACAAGCTTGATGGGATAGCCAATGAATTGTGAATGTTTCTTGACAATCTCCTTGATCTTCCTCTCCTCCAAGAACTCAGCCTGATCTTCCTTGATGTAGAGGACGATCTTGGTTCCTCTACCCAGGGGCTCACCGGGGTCGTTGCGGACAGTAAAGGATCCTCCAGCAGAAGACTCCCACAGGTACTGCTCGTCGTCGTTGTGTTTGGACGAGACTGTCACCTTGTCAGCGACCAGGTAGGCAGAGTAGAAACCCACACCAAACTGACCAATCATGGAGATGTCAGCACCAGCCTGGAGGGCTTCCATGAAGGCCTTGGTTCCGGACTTGGCAATGGTTCCAAGGTTGTTGACTAGATCTGCCTTGGTCATACCAATACCTCTGTAACATGAAACAGCAATTGTTAAAAATACTGTTTATTAAATTCCAAAATGATATCTTAAATGACTGACAATGGTTGCACTTAATTAAAATTCTATTTTTATTCTCAATCCTTATATTGAACTGATGAACTGAGGTCTAGAATATCATACTACTACCCTCATAGCTACTTCAGGCCTAATTATCTGAATTGCAAGTGCTTAAAAACATATAATGGACTTAGTTTCTTAAAAGTTTCAAGGTGATGTCATATTAAGGATTTAAGCTTACTTAGTTGAAATTGCTTACTAACACAACAGAGCCGCAGCAAGACACAGTACGGTATCGTTGAATTAGGTTAGGTGAAAAACAATTAATTCCTTATAGCAACTCAGTAAACAAACTGGCCAGAATGATTTTTTATCATAGGTTTTTTAAGTATGGTAGAAAGTGATCTTAATTTGGAGTAAAACAAATTTAGCAACCAAGCCTACTGAGAGTTAACAAAGATCTTAAATGAAAAAACCCTTCACCTGCAAACTAAGCGAATTACCTTTAAACTGTAAGATAAATTACCTATTTAAAATTACATTAATTTTAATGTTTGCTTTTAAGTTATCTGCAAAATAATTGTAAGGAGTTCTTAGGCAAAGTTTTTACTAAATAAAAAAGAAAAATTGCCATAACTGAAAAGTCTCCAGCCTAGATATGAATATTATACATGTTTATTGAAGTTAAGCCTTTAACAGAAGTATTCAACACAATGGGAATCGAAGAAATTCCATTTTGTTAAAAATTACGAGAATTTTTAATTGATATCACTACGGTTCATATAAATTGCATAAATTATAGTGTTATTGAAAAAAAAAACATATTTCAAAATTTAAGTGGCAGCTCAACAAGTAGGCTATTAGGCCTAGTGGGCTGTAAATAAATAACAAGATGCCTAACACAATATTTATCTAAAAAGAATCAATATTCTGGGTAAGGTTTACTGCATTATGGCAACTTTGGACTTGGTTAATGCTAAAAAGACATGACATCACAGTTTAGTTAATGCTAAAAAGACATGACATCACAGTTTAACCAAGAGTTTAAGAAACCTTTGACAGTTAAAACTTTTTAAAATATTTTTTAGTAAGCCAAATGGGGAATACTTACGTGTCAATGATGGTCAGAGTCCTGTCATTCTTGTTGGGAATGATCTTGATGTAAAGTTCCTTGCCAGATTCAATCTTGGATGGGTCAGTGAGGGACTCGTAACGGATCTTGTCCAAGGCCTACAACAAACAGATGTACCAAGATTAAGCAAATAAATAGATTAGCACCTAAGAAGTCTTTACTCGCCTTTGGCTTAAGGGTTAAGCCTTTATTAGTAGCAACAGCATAATTTAGGGACAGAAGATAGTGTAGTATATCAGAGAAGTGCGAGTTCACAAAACAATTGTTCTTACTGTTCTTATCGTTCTCGTGCCAGCTCACCCCTTGCTTTACTGGATACATTCCACGCACAGATCCTATGTGGACAGGAAAATGCAAGGCAACGTCTTAAAGGCCTTGCATGTAATAAAATTGTACAACAAATTCAGACCATTCATATAAATTCAATAAAATAAGCACAAGTTAACATTTTACAAAGGAGAACAATTATAAATGTGAAACTAAATGTGGCATGTCATATTATTTCTTGCATGTAAAGTAAGTTAATTTAAAGTAAGGAATTAAATTACTTCAAAAACTGCTTCAACTTGTCTACAGTTATTACATAGGCCTAGGAAAATTGTTAAGAAAAGAAAAAAATTCCAAATAAAATCATGTGCATTGCTATATATGTGAGATATTTCAATGGGTCTCTCCCAACTGAGTTACTATTTCAATAATCAATAACTATTACCAAGTTATTATGTGATTAGGGTTAGGCTCGGTTTCTTAACTCTCTGTAACTTGGGCAAATAAATATATGGCCAAACACAGTTTATAGTTCATTTGTACAGGTAAAGTAAGATGGAGTCTGACATCTCGTTTTTCCCAACCTCATGTCATTGGGCAGTGGAGAGCTTCACATAGGCTATCCAAAGCCAAACGTATTATCCAAACAATATAATTATGGTGTGTAATGTTCTACTTACATCAGAAGAGTTTGAGATCAATTCTCGGAGGAAGATCTCTTTGTTGGAGTAGAAGGTGTTGATGATCAGGGACATCAACTGGGCAATCTCTGCCTGGAAGGCAAAGGTCTCGACCTCCTCTTCCTTCATGTCGACGTCTTCCGGCATCTGTAAAACAAGTAAAATTAAAATCTGCTACTCAGATTAACTTTGAGTTCAATAAAAACGGAACTAGGGGGGAATGTTCAATAAAAACTGGGGAGTCAAACGGCACTGGGGCCTATCTGACGGTTTTGACAGTTTATAATCCCCACAACAAAGAATAAAACAGAACTCGCTTCGTTCGTTTCCCAAGTATAACTAAAGGCCAGTTTAAGTTACATTTATTTGAGCACACATAAGTTACGAGTACAGCTCACATTCCTCCTCGAATAAGTGTCAAACACAAATTTACTTGCATGCTAGTGGTAAAATAACCTTTACATTTGGTTCTCAAAATGGAAACTATAACAGAATTCATAAGATTAAAAAACAAATCTTCAATTTTAAACTAGAAAAGATGTGCAGTGTTTGGCTGTATGATTTCAGCTCCGATTCGTAGTTCTCCGTGCTCAGGCCAAACCGTATCATCTATACTTATTTAATACGCAAGCAGGATTTTTGTGACAATTACTCCTCCGAAACTACTGAACCGATTGTCATGTTTTTGGTGTCATTGGAAAGAGCGTAGCGTGAAGTTGTGCAGGAAACTTTCTTTTTAGGGAAATAATGAGAGAGTGAGGCCCTGGAGCCCTTTAAAGTTTGGTATTTCTCCATAAGATTAACATTGGAAACAAAAATTGTTATGAAACTCCAGCTGTTGTCAGAAATCAAAAGTGAGAAGAAGAGCATAGGTTAATCCTAAACAGTCAATAAGTTGGCTAATATAGTATTATAACAGTTTGCTACAAATATTTACTTAGCAATTGCTCGAATTCGAGCAACAGGGACACTAGTTATTTTACAATTGTATTTCATTGACACATCAGAAGCAACTAATATACAGGGTGTTTCAGAATTAGTGTCGGATATTTTAGGGTATTATTCCTGGATAAGAAACATATCCAAATATCATATTTAAACAGCCCGGAAGTCTTTATTTACTCAAACAGCCGCCATTTTGTTTTTTCCTTTAATATTTTTATTAAGGAGAATGGTAAAACATACGGAATTGAAACTTTGCACAAACATTTCTGACTACTAGGCAAAGCTACAAAAAAATTATGAAAATTTTCCAAATACATAAAACAAAATGGCGGCCATTTTAAATTTTGTTTCTTAAATAACTCAAAAACCGTTGATTTTATGAAAAATTTACAAGAATAAATTTTTTTAGGTAATTTTATTACAAATCGATTGACACCTTAATTTTTACAATTGAACGAATATTAACTGAGATATGGCAGTTTTAGTGATACGTGACCACTGGAGGTTAGTTGTAGTGCATGCGGAGCCATGCATTGTTGTGGCAGACGTATCACTAAAACTGCCATATCTCAGTTAATATACGTTCAATTGTAAAAACTTAGGTGTCAATCGATTTGTAATAAAATTACCTAAAAAAAGTTTTCTTTGTAAAATTTTCATAAAATCAACGGTTTTTGAGTTATTTAAGAAACAAAATTTAAAATGGCCGCCATTTTGTTTTATGTATTTGGAAAATGTTCATAATTTTTTTGTAGCTTTGCCTAGTAGTCAGAAATGTTTGTGCAAAGTTTCAGTTCCGTATGTTTTACCATTCTCTTTAAAAAAAAATATTAAAGGAAAAAAAACAAAATGGCGGCTGTTTGAGTAAATAAAGACTTCCGGGCTGTTTAAATATGATATTTGGATATGTTTCTTATCCAGGAATAATACCCTAAAATATCCGACACTAATTCTGAAACACCCTGTATACGACTCCAACGAAAGGAAAACCAAGATATAAAACAAGAAACACTGTTAATTTTAAGTAGTAACATAAAATTGATAATTTTAAAAACATATTTCGAATATTTGTCTTAAATTGTGGTGTATATTTAAATATTGATGTAAATTATCAGCCAGATTCCTAGCTATGGTTAGGCTATGCATTCTTAGCTAAACGCTATGTACCGAAATCTGTTTTTTGTCCATAACTTGTTTATTTGCAAATCTACTTCATTATCTAAATATATAAAAGGCAAAGCCCTCACTGACTCACTCACTCACTCACTCATCACTAATTCTCCCACTTCCCATTTACCTAGGAGGCTGAAATTCGGTACACTGATTCTTTGGGCATTAAATAGGAAAACTAAGTGGTTTTTATTCTGATCGGGCTTTCGGGCTCCGCCCCAGTGGCTCTGGAGTTTCCCATGTTAAACCTTATAATTTTTCATATTTAAAAGGAATTAATGAATCTTAACAGCTGTTTCAATTAAACATGTAGGTTCTGTTCTATGATGTTCAATAGCATTAAAGTTACAAGGATTACCAACAGGGTACAGCACTATTATTATTTTTTAAATTTATGACTACAGCTTATTTGCAACCAAAAGGTGAATGAGCGTAGCGAACGAACTTCAACCTGGAGGCGAGTTAGCGTAGTGAACGAGCTAACCTGAAGTATATTTTCTGTGCCTAAAGGTGAGTGAGCGTAGCGAACGAACTTCGACCAGGACGTGATTGAGCCATGCGAACGAGCTCACTTATGAAGTTAAACGGGGCAAAGCCCGCGGGTACAGCTAGTATTATTATATTTTTGGAATCCTCATAAAATTCTGAACAAAGTGGCTATTTTTAAATATTTGTAAGTTAGTCCTATAAATTATAACAACTTATTGAGCGCAAACATACATTTTTTTCATTTATTTTAGGCCTATAATTTTTGAGAAATGTTAACCCCACAAATTGTTGAACGTTTTTTTGTAATGTTTTATATGTTACGTTGAAGCCCATAATTTTCAAAACAAAATGATTTTTTCACATTGTTTTTAAGTTTCTAAGATACATTTTAATAAAACCCTGCGATTGCGCAATAAATGGGTGAACATTAAGACCAAAACTAGAGACACTTGGAGGGTTAATAAGCGTAGGTGTAAGGCCTTGGTAACTTAGTTGCAAGTTAGCCTATATATCAAACTTCAGTCCTAAGGACTAACCTAAGTTACTTGGTCCGATCACAAAAAAAAAATCGGGTTGTTTCTTAACTGGGCTACGCTAAGATCCATTGAAACTATCGATTCGATTAGTAAACCTTCATGCGATTTTCTCCACCATCAGCAAGTTTGGTTGGTAAGGTTGGGTTGTGATTGCTTAACTTCATAATAAAAAGATACCGGTACCTACTTTTTAAAGCGCAACTTAGCCCAGTTAAGAAACTGTACCCAAAAAATCAGGTTACAAATAATTAAAGTTAGGCTAGATTTCTAGATGCAGAGCCTTGGAGGTAAATTAGCCAATTATGCTGTTTGAAATAAGGTGTAACTAAGGCTGCAATTTTTTAAGTTATTAGAACCTGTAAAAAATAAGCTAAGACTGTAGTAGGCTTACAGACTACAAATACTACCTAGGCCCAACGATGTAAAAACTACTGGAATGCGCTCTCAGTAGCACTGAGGGCGCTGTTTTCGGTCTAGCTCCCCCCACCATCTACTGGCAGTAGCCGACGCAGCCCATACACTCACCATTATAAAACGCGCATTTTTAAGTTGCTGCTCTGTTTAAATATATAGATATAAAATATTGCTAATACATGCCAAAAACCAAGATTCTACTACTATTCTAAACTTTATGTCTTCTTCTTTTCGTGCAGAAAATAACACATTTGAACTCTTGAAAACCCTAATAAGTTACATTTGTCCAGTTTTTACCTCAAATCTATGCTTGACATTAACGTGATAGGCATACTTTTTTATGACCTATTTTGAAAGATATATTGTCATTAAACATTGAAAGAAAAAAAATATAGGTACCTAGCGTTTACGTCAAACATTTACGTTACCACTGCGGCAAAAACTTAGCAAAATTATTCTAAATGTTTATATACTATTTTTTCAAATAATAAAATAGAATTTCAAACACAAATATTGTAGGGTAAGCGGGGGGAATTGGGAGGTATGTTTTACAAATGTATCTGGTTAGGCCACTTTTCCTATTTTTGTTGTTAAATGCCTACTTACCGGTAATTAATTTTATGTATAATACAAAAAGCTATCTTTTTCATGTTTTATTTTTTTCCCGCAATTCCCAAAAAAAATTTAAAAAATTAAAATGGGGGTAATTGGGTGGTAGGTCAACAATCCATAAACACTAAATGCTAATTAAAGTTGGGAAATTGGGTGTTATAAAGGAAACTAAAAGCAACATTTTTAACTAGGTTTAATAAAAAACAAACAAAATTTACCATAAATTTTGTGGTGACAAACATATTTTTCCTGAACTACACACATTAAAAAAAATCTTTAACCACAATTAAATATTATGGCCTACAGTTTTTAAATTCATAATATAAAGAGTACATTAATAATATTAACAGGAAAATAGGGACAGATTTTTCTCTAATAAGGTTTAAATTATGTAATATGGTCTCAAAACTTTAGAAAATGAGGCACGATTTTCCAGTCCTTCGCACGATATAAAACAAGGGATGCTGTATAAACTAAGTAATGTAGGCCTAATGCACTAGTTTACTACATCAGCTCAGTCGCTACTGCAGTCTCTATGCCTATTTAAGTAACTATACAGGGTGTCCACAAAAAATTTGTCATTAATTTCCATGACTTTCCATGACCATTTACCATTGATTTCAATGACTCACGAACTTTACACGCAAATTATAATATAACATACACACACAAATATAACTGCCTGGACATGTTATTTTGCAGAAAATACTGAAATATGTAATAACAGATAACAATGGAGTACAATAGGTACAACAATGAACTAAAACAAACCAAAAACTCATAAAATAATACAACTGTAATAAATTGAATTGTCGAACATTTGTGAAAAATCCTGAAAAATGCTAAAACAGTCCGGGTTACAGCTGACTAGAGCATTGAATGGTCCCCTCAAATCCATCCATAATTGGAAATTTCCATGACTTTCCATGACTTCTTGCCTATTTCCCTGACTTTCAATGACCAAAATTTTTTTCCATGACTTTCCATGACTATCCCTGACTTTCCAGAATGTGGACACCCTGCTATAATACGTAATTTTGTGACTTTTTTTTAGGTCTTCTGGGTTCAGTCCAATGTGACGTGAACTCACGGGTATTGGGTGGTATAGGGGTCAATGTCACATAATGATGAATTTTCAGGAAAGTCAAAAAAATTTTTTTTTACTTTTAAAATCGATATACTACTAGCCTATTACAATCAGTATTTACCAAGGAATAATGTATACTAATCAGCAGAGCTGAATTTTGTATACCTTAATTTATAACTCTATTTTTAGCTTGAAGGTCACACAAAAAATGCCAGTCGGTCACGCTGATGAATTTGCAAAAATAAAATAGTAAAAATGATATTAAATTAAAAATGTCATCATAAATGTTACTTATACCCCTCAAAATTCAAATAAACGAAACCAAAATATTTAATTTCGTTCAATTTGAGGAAATTTTAACAATTTGAGCTAACCTAAAATGAATTGGCTCTACTTTGCAGACGAAACTTTAGTATGAATGACAAATATTTCAACAGTGAATTGCAGTAAATTGTTGTTTGTACTGAAATATGATTGCCGGTATGGCATGTATCAGAAAACACATAAACATCATAATATAGGATAAGCAGTTAGTGAAATATATGTGTTTTGGTAAGCGTGAACTACTGGCGTTGACCGTGAACTACTGGCGCTGACCGTGAACTACTGGCATTGATGGCATTGAACAATGTATAACTGGAGTAAGTTACTGAAAAACACATCGAGAAATGGATATTAATTAGAAGAAATGTAAACCCAAATGTAATGTTTCAACAATATTTTAATGAAATCTTTTTTTTATGAAATTACAAACATAGGCCTAGCCTAACATTCTTTGGTCATTTGTGAAAGATTCATTTTGTTTAGAATTTGATGTTATAATGAAGGAACGACTACCATAAAATATTATACCCTAAACCTTATAGTTGTAAAAGAGCAACGACATTTAAAGTACAGCCAGTATTGTGCCAATCGTTCACGATATTCAACATCGTTCACGTGAACAACTGGAGCGTGAACGACTGGCAAATCTGATCTAAAATCTAGTCTATGAAAAGCTACATTTACTGCGTTGACATCCAATTTGAGGTTAGGTTCTAGGCCTAGAGACATTGTCAGAATATGCAATCCTTTTTATTGTAAGTTGCAAAGTTTGTGAGTTATTAAAGTGAACGACTTGAATCTTAATTAAGGTACTATGCATTTCTTATCTGTTTATCAGTTCATTTCTAAAAATCTTCTTAAAATTCACAAAATTGTTTAGCTGTGGCTACTGCGCAAACTCATCACAAGCACTAGAATGTGTTTTGCTGCCAAATTACGCATCGCCCCGTTACTTCTAGAACCCATTTTGTCGAAACGTCTTTGACATGCTGTACCTTGGGGACTGTCTTTAGACAATAAAAAAAAAGTCCCCATCGTATTTAGAATTTTAATACTGCTTGTTTTTGATAGCAGACGATCTCCCGATGTTTATAGTTCCATTATATTGCAAAATTGTGAGGTTATGAAGTATTTATTATTTGAGTGAACATTACGGCATTAGGCTGGGGACAGTGAACGACTGGCAAATTATGATAAACAGTCTTATTTTTCTTATTGAATAAATTATGATTAGGATCTAAAACTATGTTTGCTGGAAAGGTAAGGGGTTGGATAATAATAACAACACATTATTACTTAAAATAATATTTTTATGTTGCATTTGTGCCCAAAGGACTTCAAAATCACCCATTATGTGACATTGACCCATAGGGTTAATGGTATTGGTATAGGGGTAATTGGGTGGTAGTGGTGAAATACCAAAACAAAAACTCTAGTGTGAATTATATTCACAAAATATTATTATTATTGCCTTTTTTAATTAAATTAAGCCAAGGAAACAGTATTAGCTCAGTTTTAAAATTTACCACCCAATTTCCCATAAGGGGGTAATTGGGTGGTAGCATTTTTGAAAAAAAAAAAAAACAAAATTAGTAGTAACTTAGTTTTATTATGAAGATAAGTATTGTGCATGTTCTTTGGTATATTTTTATTCATTTTATGGTGAAAAATAATGTAATTTCACATGTATGAAAATTTTAATGCATTTTATATGAAAGATTAAAAAAGTTTGCATACAACTTTTAGAATCGCGAAATGACAAGGGTCCCTAAAACTATTTCCCTCCTTTAAATGTTTAAAGGTACAAATCTGAAAAGGTTTATGGCTTATTCTTGAAGAGATTGGCTGTCCATACATGTCATTTAAATGTTAAAATATCAATAAATAAAAAATATAAAAAATTTTAAAAATTTTACCACCCAATTACCCCGCCCACCCAATTCCCCCCGCTTACCCTACTTTCTATTTCTCCTTTGTAATCACTTATTATTTTACCATGTACAATTTGGAACTAGCAATATCAGTTGTCTAAAAACATCTACAAAACGGGTTTAGTGAATTTGTAGTTTTAAAGAATTCAAATGGGTTATTTTCTGCAATAAACAAAACAGACATAAAAGGTTTAACTAGTAACAAGAGTTTAACCCTCCGAGTGTCCATAGTTTAGGCCTTAATGTCCACCTATTTTTGGCCCCTTTGCAAGGTTTTATTAAAACGGATCTGAGAAGCTTAAAACAATGTTAATTCTAATGTTCTATATACCATTTTGTTTGGAAAATCATGGGCTTCAATATTATATATAAAACATAAGGAACATTTAAAAAAAAAAAAAATTTTTAGGTAAAAAAAAAATATAATTTTGAAAATTTAAAAAAAAAAAATAAGTTCGCGCTCAATGAAATTGTATAAATTATAGGCCTATAAATATTTGAAAATAGCCACTTTGTTCTAAATTTAATGAGGATTACAAATATATAATCATATAGCGAGGTAAGTTATCAAATAAATAAGTTATGAGCGAAAAACGGATTTCAGTACATAGCGTTTAGCTAAGAATGCATAGCCTAACCATAGCTAGGAATCTGGCTGATAATTTACATCAATATCACTACCTACTTCTTCAGGATCATCAACCAGCACTTCAAAACCACTTAAATCTTCTTATAATGCACCACGTATATCACTACTTTTGATTTTTAACACTAAAACAATGATAAACGTAATAAAACACATCAGTCATCGGTCCGGGGGAACCTAGCTGTTTACAAATAGGTACACGCACGTCAGCTGTCTGCTACAATATTTTCGGAACTAAAATGAATAGCGCTTAGAGACAGACCTCTGCAGAAAGCTTAGAATATTACGGAAAGAACGATACCTAACTCGATCCAGTTCAATCCGATTCAGTCAGTCATAGAGCCTTCGCCGTAAACGATGTTTGTGCGTCTTAAAAGCGACGCGTGACCCTACACAAAGTGTGTTGTGCGTCGTTTTTATGACGCGTGACACTCGGAGGGTTAACAAGCGTTAGCAATATTTTATCCCTATAAATTTCAACAGTGCAGCTAATAAAAAGTGTGTTTTATAATGGTGAATGTATGGGCTGCGTCGGCTTCTGCCAGTAGATGGTGGGGGAAGCTCGACCGCGCGGCCAACACTGAGCCAGCGATCCATGAGTTGTTTTTATCGTTGCCTAGGCCTAGACCACCTCTGTTATTATTTTAGCACAAAAACGACTTCGTTCTCATAAGTTAAACTTAGATGTGGGTAGAGTAACGAATAAGGGAGTACAGTTTCTTAACTGGGCTACGCTAATATCGATTGAAACTATCGATTCAATTAGTAAACCTTCATGAGATTATTTCACCATCAGCAAGTTTGGTTGGTTAGGTTAGGTTTTAATAGCTTTATTTTATAATAGATTATCTACAAATATTGATTATTAATCAGTATTTTCAATTCGATAGTTTTAATCAATATTAGCATAGCCCAGTTAAGAAACTGTACTCAACTAGAGAAGTTCAAGACAAAAACCAAAAACTGCATAAGAGAATAGGCTAAGTTTAACGCCCGCTTGACTAACATAGGCTAGGCCTAGCCCCTGCCTAGAAACACTTTAGCCTAAAACCAAAAATGTAACGTACAAAAAGTATCCTGTTGAAGGTTGCAATATTTTATCTTTTCACAAGATGTTTGAGTTAAGAATAAAATCATTGATAATGTTACTTACTTTGTAAAATGTAATAATTCACAGACGAAAAAGGCGTAGAATTCACAGCAAAATCACTCACGGACGACTCGCAACAATGCGCTTCGAACTTCAGCTGACTGAACGAGAAAAGCCGGTACGGTTGTATTTATAAGCTTGGCAACCCCTCGAACCCACGTGTAGGCAACTTCCGCTGTAAGCACCGCCTTCCTTCGAGAACCTTCTAGAATGTTCTATCAGTTGAGGTTTTAAATGGTTTCATTTAATCAAACGTGTACGATATCATCTTATTCAATCCTGAAAAAAACACTTGTAAATTTGTTTTAGTTTTAAACTCTTGTTTGAATCCTTTGTATTCATATTTTACGAAAACCTATAGTTTTTAAGTACTCATTCGACTAGCAATGTAGTAGCAGAAGTTCTCGAACGTTCTGGAACATTCTAGAACATTCTATCAAGTGTTTACTTTACAAAAATTATTGATTCGTTGTAATTGCATAGTGATATGTATGCAACCTTTTAAAAATGCCACGTTTCATGCTCGTATATTTTATTTCAAAGTTTCATTATTCTAACTAAGTGAAAATCAATTTATAAACTTCAGCTAACTTGAGCATTTCCGCCTTTTTCCCGGCACATTCAAACGCGGATCAATGTACTTGCACATCATTCTGTGGTGGACTGTAAAATAAATCTTATTTCTTGCAGAAAGAATCTCATAGCTTATATAGGTTGAATATATCTTAGTGCAGTACCGTAGAATGGGGTGAATAGAAACACTTTTTGACTTTTAAGCTTCTGTAATACCGATATTTTTAATTTTTAAATTTTCAACACTAGCTCATATTTTCGGTCTTGAACTCCTCTACTCAAAACAGTTATCAATTTTTTTTTCTTTTTAATCATTAAGCAGAAAAAAAATAAAATATGGCTGTTTCTATTCACCCCGCACTTTGGGGTGAATAGAAACACTGTGTTAAATTGATGATTGTTGCTTTTCCTCACTTACCAGGGGCAATAGAAACATGAAATTTATGCTTGTTAGCTTAGGTTGTTGTAAATAAAAATATTTAAAGTTAATTAACACATTTATATATAAGTACGAAGTATAAAAACGTCGTTTTCATAAACCCTTATCCAAACAAATCGGAGAACATGAATGACAATGGGTGAAATCAGAGTAACAAAATCTTACATAGAAACCAACTAAATGAAGAGTAAAATCAGACAAATCTTCCTCAAAATACAACACTCCCTTAAATCTACAAGTTTTACACGGCTTGGGAGTTGGAAGCCGATCGTACTACGTCATCGACTTTGAAGAGGGCCTCTTAATCTGTCTCTCAGAACTTGTTGGTTTGCGCAATTTTCTTGATGAATCTTCCTATTTATCCTTCCTCGTCAAATTCAATAACTTTTGCAACATATAAACGATAGCAAGTTTTGTTTTTCCCCATTACTTTGACAATTACATGATCATGAAGGGACAACTTTGAAGACTCACTGATGTCTTGAGCTAGGTATGCTCGTTCTTCTTCATCAAATTGATCGTCTTTGTCACTTTCTTCCAGTGTGACTGCTGTAGAATCATCTTCATCTCTGGTATTTTTTTTTCTTTTTTGGGGGGTTTTCTGGGGCAACACTGGTTAAAAAAAAAGTGTTTCTATTCACCCTGGTTTTGCAAAATCATGACATAACCTAAATTAAAAATAAAGTAAAAAAATATAGTTTATTCTAAGGCTAATCTATTAACACACTTGGTTTTAAGATACCTAAGACAATATAAAAAATGGTTATTAACATAAATACATGCAATAGGTTCATACTTAGAGAAAAAGTTTTGAAAAGAATGTTTTTCGCCAAAATTTTCAAATGATGTTTCGCATCATCCAACATCCGAAGCAGTGATACCAATATGCTAAACTAATTTTTCCCAGGTAGATAGGATATGGTTATAATGGGGGAAAATAATTCCCTTATATAAAGTCAATGTATAACAAAGTTATAAAAATATGTGAATCATTCATTGAAGTTTTGTTTCTATTCACCCTGTTGTTTCTATTCACCCCATTTTACGGTAATGCAACTAGCTGTAGCCCAAGTTTGTTTCAGTAATAATTGCATGGCTAATTGCAGTGGTTATAATAACGCTCATATGTATAATTTTATCTCTGTGTCATATTATTTCGGCGCATAGCAGTATTAATTGCTATAATATAGCATATTATGTTCGAAGCGTTGTACAATTTAAAGTTACTGAGAAAAATACCAAAAACTATATTTGATTCCCATTTAATTCTTACAGAGAAAAAAACTGTTTTTGTTTGTTTAAGGATGTATGTTAATTGAATTTGATCAATTTTAATGCTCTAATTGTAACATTTGGTGAACTCACTTTTTAAATTCCCCGTAGCAGCAAAAACTATATAGGTATCTTAAAATGTTATTTAAATGGGGGAAAAATCAGTCCAATCAGACAAATAGCGATTCTGCAAGTTTGCTGTGGTGGGGGTATTTTCCATCTTACGGTACTAGACTAGTTACCTGCTGTATTTATTATGGGTTTCAGTTATAATATTCGTGGTTTTAGTCTGTTGGGCATGACCATCAACATGTCCCCTGTGTGGTATTTGTATGACACGTTTCATCTATAATATTAGCTGAAAAATAGCTAATTCTAAAAAAAATCTAATTCTAAAATTCTAATCTAATTCTTCATCTAATCCCTTCATAAGTCCTACAGCAAACTGATGTACTCCTCGTTTCTTTTATCCCAAGGCTCCTGTATTATTCATAAAAATTGTTTAATCATACATTTTACAGCCCTGTATTACACTTTTTAGAGGAGCTTTAAAATTCCATGTAACAAACAGGTTGAGATTAACTTAACACACAATGTATCAAATCCAATCAAATTGGCTTAGTAATTTATTTTATTGTTGAAGGTAATGGTAATGCTATTTATTCATGTTTTAGGAGAATATTTTTGATGATTAGAATCAATTAATTTGCTTCCTATGAATTTGAGTACCAATTTGAGCCTAAGTAGAGACTGTGTTTCCCTTTTGATTTGAAGTTCTGTTTGAATCGCAAAACTTCAAAAAGTATGCTAAAAATAAAACCTTAACTTTTGGAATTTCTGTTGTTTTTCTCATGATACCAAAGGACAAGTTTCTAATCAGTAGTTTACAATACAACTAAAAATACTATAGTTCTGTTTGCCCGTAAATACTCAAGTTTAGGTAGGGGTAGTAATATGACACGCTCTCAAAATGCTAGGTCTATCGTATAAATACACCTCAATTGTCTTCAGCTGATCTATTATTATCTAGGAAGAGTGGAGAAGAGTCCCTAGCAGAGTACCCGTCCTTCGTACGGGCTTGGCAAAATGATTATTTAATTGCAGTTATGCTATAGATAAAAGGAGTAGACCCTCCTTAGTTATCTACTACTTTTATCTATGGTTATACTCGTTCTTTGCGTTTGTAATGGGGTAGGACACGGTTTGAGAAAATTTGGTACTTTAAATTTACGGTATGATATTCACATCTACCATAGCCGTAATGTTCTACCACTGCACCTATAAGCAATAGAAAACAAGTAAATTATCAAACATCGCACTATCTCTCAATTTTTCATTAAATTAAAAACATTACATTTTAAACAATCCTACTTTGACAGTTCTCATTGTGTATCACAGCTTTTTGTTGCTGCTATATAGTACTGTATACTGTACTATATAGTACTGTAACAGATATGAACACTCATAAAAATAACATGGACACTTTGAAGATTGGACCCCCGTGGGGTATCTGTAGGATTTTCACAACTTCCTATGCCTATGTGTTTCTCAAGACTATCAAGTACACAATATGAAATTTCAGCTCAATCGGTCCAGTAGTTTTCACGTGTTGGAACTTCAGTCATACACAAACCCATATACTTTCACATTTTTTATAATATTAGTAGGGTTATCTGTAAGACCTGTAAGGGAGTGTGTAATCAATGACTTTTGGATACTTGTCACAGACTACGGTAGTGTACTTACCATATGTACTGTATAGTCTGAGAGACCAGCTGTTGCAATGTTTGCAATTTTAGTTACAGTATTAAAATAAAGACAACCACAGAGTCTCAGAATTCAATCACAGAATTCCTTTTCGTCATACTGCAGCAAAAACAGGCGTTTTTACATGCATTGCGGGTCCAAAGAAGCTCGTTTACTATTCCCCAGAGGGAATAAATAGTTATCTCTGTGTTAGTACGCAAAGTACTCTCAATACAAGCAACTTTAACAAACTGACCTTGAGAAGTTGCACTTACCAGGGCATAAAAAGTCACTTTTTACGCCCTAGTGATGAAATGAATAAAGACTACTATTTCTCTCTTTGTTTTCGTTTCTGGGATTGACGACGTGGAATAAAATATGCTACAGATTAGTGTTTTTGGCGTGTTGTGTTTACGGTGTTTGTCAGATATAAGGTAAAAAAAAGGCACACTGTCGGTGCTGAAATAAACCAGAAATACGTTAAAGTATTCTAAATTTTGCGACAACTTGATCATGGAAATATTATGGTGTTCGGATCAATCCCATAGACAAAGCACCAGGTGTAGACGCCGGCTGGCATCCCGACGTTGTGTGTGTGTGTGTGCGTGTAGTTGTGTGAGTAAAGTCGAGGTCATGATTATGACTCCTCTTTGTCTTCAACGAGCACGTGGTATGGCGTTTTAGCATATTATATATAGTCAATGATATTACGTAATTCGAACTGAGTTTTCATAAAAGGGGAAAACTGTTCAATGTTCATACAATAGTGTTTGTTTGTCTACTAGATTTAAAAGTTGTTTAAAGTTGTTGTAACCTGAAATTATTAGACGGGATTCTTTTGGCTCTAAAAGCCATTCGACAATTTCATTACTTACTGATTCAGTTAATTGCGACTATGTTAAAGTATTATTTTTTGAAGTATTAGTTGAAGTGAAGTATTATTCATTATGTTAAAGTACCTATAGTAAAATTTCAAATTAAGAATGATAATGTATTTCTCGATAATTAGCAGCCCCATGAAAAATGTATTGACCTAAACTACATTCATTGTAGGTGGACCAAATTTTAAGTTTATTCTATACCTTAAAAAATGCCTATTTATTGTCTATTACAATATGCAGGTAATATGTACGTACACGTATGTAAGAAGATTCAATCCGAATTAATGAATTGTTAATTTATTCATTAGTAATGTGTTTTTTTGCCATTCTACATCAAATTTTGTTCAGGATTTGGAGAAGTGAGAACGTAGTAGAACTCCAACGGACGTAGAACCTCGTCCCTTATTTGTGACATCCTATAGAACCTTCTAGAGTCTAGACCCCGAGCACGTGGGATGGGAAGGGACTCCCGCTTATTCATTCATTCATTGTTGAGAAATCGTTCTAGGTTCTAGAGCGTTCTTGTGGCTCAAACAAGTTCCCAAGCCAACTTGGAAAGGATTCGATATTTTAAAATTGAAATACTGACGATTGAGCTATCAAATATAGTAAAAAGCCCAGTTTTACTCGTAGTAAAATTACACCCATCTATATTCTTATTTCTTAGTGTTTTTGTAAATTGTAACCTAAATTGCTCAGTCATTTTCAAACGGATACTGAATTACACTGCTTAAAGTGGTTTCCACATACTTTTTAAAATGTATGGGTGTTTTTTTGTTTTTTTTTTCATTTTCATAAAAAATCATTGCAAAATTGTGTGATAAGAATGAAAATAACCTTTAGCTGGAACAGGATAGTAGCATTGACTAAACCATAATTTATGGCACAAAGTCAATGATAGTAGTAGGACTATTTACGAAACAGGATAATAGTATTAAGGATAATTTCTGACATTTATAGTTTTGCTGAAAAAATCAAGCTTGTTTTGATTACAAGTTTTTGGCGACTTCCTTAAAAAACGATTAGGCCTAACTGACTTACAATACTATTAATTAATCATTTAGCGAGTTTTTGTCTGATGTCAACCTGTCAGATAAAAAACATTTTAAAGTATTGAAATACAAAATTCAAACATGACATAAAGCGGTCACAGACGAGTCCGGTTGGCTACTATTTGTTGTTTATAATTCAAATTGTTGTTGTAAATTATTTTCAACATCAGGAACCAAAATGTTTTACATTTAATCTAAACAGATACAAATTTAAAAAATTACGCAATTAACATTTTTTAGTAAGAACATTTAAATTTTACCACTGACTAAAGAGCCTTGAATTAGTCATAATTAGACCATATTACATTAAATTTGTAGTAAAATCGCCTTAATTCATAACAGGTATTTTTTCATTGAGAGTTCAATTATTTAACTTCAGACCCTCTAGGGCGAATAAAGACAACTTGTTTCCATTCCAGAAATCTAGAACGTTCTTGCCGCACTCGATCAATAAGTTAGGTTATGTTAGTTCTCGCCGCAGCCGCCAGGTGTTTGGAAGCAGCAGCGGTTTCCGCTGCGGTTTCTAGATCGAACCATCGACTTGGCGGGCTTACAGGCGTTATCACATTGCACCGGCCTTGTCGGCGAACCTCAAGGTCGTCTGATAACATTGTTCATTCAGAATCTATTTTTATCTGGTAGCGTACGCCAGACAGTCAAACGTAGGAATTATCTTATGGTGTTGAATTACGAAGAATGAATGAATACGTATTTAGATAATTATTAAGGTCAATGGAAACCTCATTAGGTGATTATCGAAGACCTTTTTTCTCAAGTAAGGTCAATTTGATTTAGTTTATAATGTCAGCCTACTTGTGGAATAAAATATTGAAGCACCAATGATAATTAAACTTTCACATAAAATAAGTTAGGTTGTTTACTACTTTTACAATTTACTTGATGAGTTTTAAAAAAATATAAGTCCTCTTCCATAGCCAGTAAATAAATAATTACAACGGGAAAGGTATTTTTTACAATTTGGAATTTTTGAAATAATTTTTTCTTTGAAAACTGTAAAAAATAAGAACGTGAAAACATATTAGTAGCCTAGTTTCAAAAGTGCTTTATGGTAAAGTTGTACCATTTTAGTAAACACTTACGTTGTACATAAAGTTAAAATCCATCACCAGACAAAGTTTTATATGTTCCACATCCAAATACACTCCATTGACATTCCATTGAATGCTCTTATGTTGGGTTCAAAACCAGATAATATAATATATATACAAGGCAATTAAACCTCTGGTTTGAAGATACATAGGTTTAGACCTACCTCGAGAAGAAAACCCACGATAAATTTGTTCATTTATTATTTATT